>NC_136063.1:1438622909-1439274369 GCF_964261635.1 Lissotriton helveticus | reverse complement strand
TGTCTCTCGGTCAAATACAATCTCGGGGATCACTCGTAGGACATCCGCAGTGTCTTTAAGAAAAGTGGGCATCTTGCTGACCAGAGGTTTAAGAAAGTAGTCAGCAAACGCTGAAAGCGGTTCCAATAGCGAGCCCTGGCCTGAAATTATAGGCTCCCTGGAGGCGGTCTCTGTGGCTTGTGCACCTTAGGTAAGGTGTAAAAATAAGGCATGATGGGATGCTTGGCCTGCAGGAATGATGCCTCCGCGGGGGTGATCCAGCCTTCTGCTAAGGCTTCCTCAACCAGGATTTTGATCTCACTTGTCAGTCTAGGAGTGGGGTCAGTAGTCAAAGGATGATAAGCATCGGTGTTGCTCAACTGACGGAGACACTCTGCTCTATAGGTGTCTACATCTTGGACCACAATGGAGCCCCCTTTATCGGCGGGCTTCACAATTATGGTGCCGTCTTGAGTCAATGTTTTCAGACCCTGTCTCTCGCCAGTGGTGAGATTATTATACCGTGATCTCGAACTGTACTGTATGAGATCTAAATCATTCTTCACGGCTAGTTCGAAAGTAAGGACTTGAGATGGTATGGCATGTGAGGGAGGTGAAAAAGTAGATTTATTCCTCAAGCCTGTGTTAGTATCCTGCTCTTCCTCTGATTCCTCAGGGTTTTTGTGCTTGAAGAAATAATGAAGCCTCAGTTTGCGGAAAAACTGTGCTAGTTCTATTTGTAAAACAATGGATCACCCTCATCAGTAGTCACAAAGCCTAAGCCCTTATTTAGCACAGCTTCCTCTGTGTCTGATAAAGATCTAGAACTGAGATTGACCACCAAGCTCTGTTTGGGTTCAATTCTTATTCTTGAGCTGTCCTTCTCGTATGGCTCCGAGTTCCTGCATGGGGGCCTGTTGTGTCCTCCCATTGGACCTGAGGTTGTCCCTGTGCCGGTCTTCTTTTGCCCCGTGACCGTCTGGGGCCACGCGCTAAAAAAGGCTGGCTACTAAAGTTTTGGAAACCTGGAAAAGGGCCCATCGGTGGCGCGAAATTACCTGGATAGCCCCAGGGACCTGGAGGCCACCACGATTGTCCGGGCATATTGTACTGGCCCCTGAAGTTCTGCGATCTTCCTCCTCTGCCACGGTTGTTCCCGGCATAGGCAGGTTGATTGCTGCCCTCTGAATCACTTCCTGTCTCTGAACTTGATCCTGAGTAGTTGGATCCATACGCTCTCCCTTTCCTATTGAAATCAGGAGCTTTGTAGTTGTCGCTAGTGTAGGGATACACAGTTTCCAAATTAAACTTGGCCAGGTCTTTCTTAAACTTCTCAAGTTTAGTCTGAAAGTATTGAATCAGCAAATTCTTTATTGGCTTTATCTGATTCGTCTTTGTTCTTTTTAAATGTGGCACTGATGGTGGCCTTGATTTTCCCTTCCAGTACTTTGGTATGTATGGAAAAAACGGGTTGGTGGGATGCAGTACAGTGGACTGCTCAAATTGATGGACATATAGATTCGCCAGCGAAGGGGCAAAAATACTGCCCATGCTGGTCCCAGAGACTTGGTGGTAAATCTGGTCCTCAAACATAAAGAAGTTTTCTTTCATGGCTATAGTAGCCAAAGCCATAATAAACGGTACTGGAGTGATCGAGTCCAATTCCGATTCCCCCAGGATGGACCTGATGGTATCCAGGGTCGCATCCTGGGGAATGGAGGTTATACAGGGACTCAACGTCCAGAGAGACAAGATAGTCTGTCTCTCTTCCAGTACTTTGGTATGTGTGGAAAAAACGGGTTGGTGGGATGCAGTACAGTGGACTGCTCAAATTGATGGACATATAGATTCGCCAGCGAAGGGGCAAAAATACTGCCCATGCTGGTCCCAGAGACTTGGTGGTAAATCTGGTCCTCAAACATAAAGAAGTTTTCTTTCATGGCTATAGTAGCCAAAGCCATAATAAACGGTACTGGAGTGATCGAGTCCAATTCCGATTCCCCAGGATGGACCTGATGGTATCCAGGGTCGCATCCTGGGGAATGGAGGTATACAGGGACTCAACGTCCAGAGAGACAAGATAGTCTGTCTCTCGGTCAAATACAATCTCGGGGATCACTCGTAGGACATCCGCAGTGTCTTTAAGAAAAGTGGGCATCTTGCTGACAGAGGTTTAAGAAAGTAGTCAGCAAACGCTGAAAGCGGTTCCAATAGCGAGCCCTGGCCTGAAATTATAGGCCTCCCTGGAGGCGGTCTCTGTGGCTTGTGCACCTTAGGTAAGGTGTAAAAATAAGGCATGATGGGATGCTTGGCCTGCAGGAATGATGCCTCCGCGGGGGTGATCCAGCCTTCTGCTAAGGCTTCCTCAACCAGGATTTTGATCTCACTTGTCAGTCTAGGAGTGGGGTCAGTAGTCAAAGGATGATAAGCATCGGTGTTGCTCAACTGACGGAGACACTCTGCTCTATAGGTGTCTACATCTTGGACCACAATGGAGCCCCCTTTATCGGCGGGCTTCACAATTATGGTGCCGTCTTGAGTCAATGTTTTCAGACCCTGTCTCTCGCCAGTGGTGAGATTATTATACCGTGATCTCGAACTGTACTGTATGAGATCTAAATCATTCTTCACGGCTAGTTCGAAAGTAAGGACTTGAGATGGTATGGCATGTGAGGGAGGTGAAAAAGTAGATTTATTCCTCAAGCCTGTGTTAGTATCCTGCTCTTCCTCTGATTCCTCAGGGTTTTTGTGCTTGAAGAAATAATGAAGCCTCAGTTTGCGGAAAAACTGTGCTAGTTCTATTTGTAAAACAAATGGATCACCCTCATCAGTAGTCACAAAGCCTAAGCCCTTATTTAGCACAGCTTCCTCTGTGTCTGATAAAGATCTAGAACTGAGATTGACCACCAAGCTCTGTTTGGGTTCAATTCTTATTCTTGAGCTGTCCTTCTCGTATGGCTCCGAGTTCCTGCATGGGGGCCTGTTGTGTCCTCCCATTGGACCTGAGGTTGTCCCTGTGCCGGTCTTCTTTTGCCCCGTGACCGTCTGGGGCCACGCGCTAAAAAAGGCTGGCTACTAAAGTTTTGGAAACCTGGAAAAGGGCCCATCGGTGGCGCGAAATTACCTGGATAGCCCCAGGGACCTGGAGGCCACCACGATTGTCCGGGCATATTGTACTGGCCCCTGAAGTTCTGCGATCTTCCTCCTCTGCCACGGTTGTTCCCGGCATAGGCAGGTTGATTGCTGCCCTCTGAATCACTTCCTGTCTCTGAACTTGATCCTGAGTAGTTGGATCCATACGCTCTCCCTTTCCTATTGAAATCAGGAGCTTTGTAGTTGTCGCTAGTGTAGGGATACACAGTTTCCAAATTAAACTTGGCCAGGTCTTTCTTAAACTTCTCAAGTTTAGTCTGAAGTATTGAATCAGCAAATTCTTTATTGGCTTTATCTGATTCGTCTTTGTTCTTTTTAAATGTGGCACTGATGGTGGCCTTGATTTTCCCTTCCAGTACTTTGGTATGTATGGAAAAAACGGGTTGGTGGGATGCAGTACAGTGGACTGCTCAAATTGATGGACATATAGATTCGCCAGCGAAGGGGCAAAAATACTGCCCATGCTGGTCCCAGAGACTTGGTGGTAAATCTGGTCCTCAAACATAAAGAAGTTTTCTTTCATGGCTATAGTAGCCAAAGCCATAATAAACGGTACTGGAGTGATCGAGTCCAATTCCGATTCCCCCAGGATGGACCTGATGGTATCCAGGGTCGCATCCTGGGGAATGGAGGTATACAGGGACTCAACGTCCAGAGAGACAAGATAGTCTGTCTCTCTTCCAGTACTTTGGTATGTGTGGAAAAAACGGGTTGGTGGGATGCAGTACAGTGGACTGCTCAAATTGATGGACATATAGATTCGCCAGCGAAGGGGCAAAAATACTGCCCATGCTGGTCCCAGAGACTTGGTGGTAAATCTGGTCCTCAAACATAAAGAAGTTTTCTTTCATGGCTATAGTAGCCAAAGCCATAATAAACGGTACTGGAGTGATCGAGTCCAATTCCGATTCCCCCAGGATGGACCTGATGGTATCCAGGGTCGCATCCTGGGGAATGGAGGTATACAGGGACTCAACGTCCAGAGAGACAAGATAGTCTGTCTCTCGGTCAAATACAATCTCGGGGATCACTCGTAGGACATCCGCAGTGTCTTTAAGAAAAGTGGGCATCTTGCTGACCAGAGGTTTAAGAAAGTAGTCAGCAAACGCTGAAAGCGGTTCCAATAGCGAGCCCTGGCCTGAAATTATAGGCCTCCCTGGAGGCGGTCTCTGTGGCTTGTGCACCTTAGGTAAGGTGTAAAAATAAGGCATGATGGGATGCTTGGCCTGCAGGAATGATGCCTCCGCGGGGGTGATCCAGCCTTCTGCTAAGGCTTCCTCAACCAGGATTTTGATCTCACTTGTCAGTCTAGGAGTGGGGTCAGTAGTCAAAGGATGATAAGCATCGGTGTTGCTCAACTGACGGAGACACTCTGCTCTATAGGTGTCTACATCTTGGACCACAATGGAGCCCCCTTTATCGGCGGGCTTCACAATTATGGTGCCGTCTTGAGTCAATGTTTTCAGACCCTGTCTCTCGCCAGTGGTGAGATTATTATACCGTGATCTCGAACTGTACTGTATGAGATCTAAATCATTCTTCACGGCTAGTTCGAAAGTAAGGACTTGAGATGGTATGGCATGTGAGGGAGGTGAAAAAGTAGATTTATTCCTCAAGCCTGTGTTAGTATCCTGCTCTTCCTCTGATTCCTCAGGGTTTTTGTGCTTGAAGAAATAATGAAGCCTCAGTTTGCGGAAAAACTGTGCTAGTTCTATTTGTAAAACAAATGGATCACCCTCATCAGTAGTCACAAAGCCTAAGCCCTTATTTAGCACAGCTTCCTCTGTGTCTGATAAAGATCTAGAACTGAGATTGACCACCAAGCTCTGTTTGGGTTCAATTCTTATTCTTGAGCTGTCCTTCTCGTATGGCTCCGAGTTCCTGCATGGGGGCCTGTTGTGTCCTCCCATTGGACCTGAGGTTGTCCCTGTGCCGGTCTTCTTTTGCCCCGTGACCGTCTGGGGCCACGCGCTAAAAAAGGCTGGCTACTAAAGTTTTGGAAACCTGGAAAAGGGCCCATCGGTGGCGCGAAATTACCTGGATAGCCCCAGGGACCTGGAGGCCACCACGATTGTCCGGGCATATTGTACTGGCCCCTGAAGTTCTGCGATCTTCCTCCTCTGCCACGGTTGTTCCCGGCATAGGCAGGTTGATTGCTGCCCTCTGAATCACTTCCTGTCTCTGAACTTGATCCTGAGTAGTTGGATCCATACGCTCTCCCTTTCCTATTGAAATCAGGAGCTTTGTAGTTGTCGCTAGTGTAGGGATACACAGTTTCCAAATTAAACTTGGCCAGGTCTTTCTTAAACTTCTCAAGTTTAGTCTGAAGTATTGAATCAGCAAATTCTTTATTGGCTTTATCTGATTCGTCTTTGTTCTTTTTAAATGTGGCACTGATGGTGGCCTTGATTTTCCCTTCCAGTACTTTGGTATGTATGGAAAAAACGGGTTGGTGGGATGCAGTACAGTGGACTGCTCAAATTGATGGACATATAGATTCGCCAGCGAAGGGGCAAAAATACTGCCCATGCTGGTCCCAGAGACTTGGTGGTAAATCTGGTCCTCAAACATAAAGAAGTTTTCTTTCATGGCTATAGTAGCCAAAGCCATAATAAACGGTACTGGAGTGATCGAGTCCAATTCCGATTCCCCCAGGATGGACCTGATGGTATCCAGGGTCGCATCCTGGGGAATGGAGGTATACAGGGACTCAACGTCCAGAGAGACAAGATAGTCTGTCTCTCTTCCAGTACTTTGGTATGTGTGGAAAAAACGGGTTGGTGGGATGCAGTACAGTGGACTGCTCAAATTGATGGACATATAGATTCGCCAGCGAAGGGGCAAAAATACTGCCCATGCTGGTCCCAGAGACTTGGTGGTAAATCTGGTCCTCAAACATAAAGAAGTTTTCTTTCATGGCTATAGTAGCCAAAGCCATAATAAACGGTACTGGAGTGATCGAGTCCAATTCCGATTCCCCCAGGATGGAAGATCTAGAACTGAGATTGACCACCAAGCTCTGTTTGGGTTCAATTCTTATTCTTGAGCTGTCCTTCTCGTATGGCTCCGAGTTCCTGCATGGGGGCCTGTTGTGTCCTCCCATTGGACCTGAGGTTGTCCCTGTGCCGGTCTTCTTTTGCCCCGTGACCGTCTGGGGCCACGCGCTAAAAAAGGCTGGCTACTAAAGTTTTGGAAACCTGGAAAAGGGCCCATCGGTGGCGCGAAATTACCTGGATAGCCCCAGGGACCTGGAGGCCACCACGATTGTCCGGGCATATTGTACTGGCCCCTGAAGTTCTGCGATCTTCCTCCTCTGCCACGGTTGTTCCCGGCATAGGCAGGTTGATTGCTGCCCTCTGAATCACTTCCTGTCTCTGAACTTGATCCTGAGTAGTTGGATCCATACGCTCTCCCTTTCCTATTGAAATCAGGAGCTTTGTAGTTGTCGCTAGTGTAGGGATACACAGTTTCCAAATTAAACTTGGCCAGGTCTTTCTTAAACTTCTCAAGTTTAGTCTGAAGTATTGAATCAGCAAATTCTTTATTGGCTTTATCTGATTCGTCTTTGTTCTTTTTAAATGTGGCACTGATGGTGGCCTTGATTTTCCCTTCCAGTACTTTGGTATGTATGGAAAAAACGGGTTGGTGGGATGCAGTACAGTGGACTGCTCAAATTGATGGACATATAGATTCGCCAGCGAAGGGGCAAAAATACTGCCCATGCTGGTCCCAGAGACTTGGTGGTAAATCTGGTCCTCAAACATAAAGAAGTTTTCTTTCATGGCTATAGTAGCCAAAGCCATAATAAACGGTACTGGAGTGATCGAGTCCAATTCCGATTCCCCCAGGATGGACCTGATGGTATCCAGGGTCGCATCCTGGGGAATGGAGGTATACAGGTACTTTGGTACTGGAAGGGAAAATCAAGGCCACCATCAGTGCCACATTTAAAAAGAACAAAGACGAATCAGATAAAGCCAATAAAGAATTTGCTGATTCAATACTTCAGACTAAACTTGAGAAGTTTAAGAAAGACCTGGCCAAGTTTAATTTGGAAACTGTGTATCCCTACACTAGCGACAACTACAAAGCTCCTGATTTCAATAGGAAAGGGAGAGCGTATGGATCCAACTACTCAGGATCAAGTTCAGAGACAGGAAGTGATTCAGAGGGCAGCAATCAACCTGCCTATGCCGGGAACAACCGTGGCAGAGGAGGAAGATCGCAGAACTTCAGGGGCCAGTACAATATGCCCGGACAATCGTGGTGGCCTCCAGGTCCCTGGGGCTATCCAGGTAATTTCGCGCCACCGATGGGCCCTTTTCCAGGTTTCCAAAACTTTAGTAGCCAGCCTTTTTTAGCGCGTGGCCCCAGACGGTCACGGGGCAAAAGAAGACCGGCACAGGGACAACCTCAGGTCCAATGGGAGGACACAACAGGCCCCCATGCAGGAACTCGGAGCCATACGAGAAGGACAGCTCAAGAATAAGAATTGAACCCAAACAGAGCTTGGTGGTCAATCTCAGTTCTAGATCTTTATCAGACACAGAGGAAGCTGTGCTAAATAAGGGCTTAGGCTTTGTGACTACTGATGAGGGTGATCCATTTGTTTTACAAATAGAACTAGCACAGTTTTTCCGCAAACTGAGGCTTCATTATTTCTTCAAGCACAAAAACCCTGAGGAATCAGAGGAAGAGCAGGATACTAACACAGGCTTGAGGAATAAATCTACTTTTTCACCTCCCTCACATGCCATACCATCTCAAGTCCTTACTTTCGAACTAGCCGTGAAGAATGATTTAGATCTCATACAGTACAGTTCGAGATCACGGTATAATAATCTCACCACTGGCGAGAGACAGGGTCTGAAAACATTGACTCAAGACGGCACCATAATTGTGAAGCCCGCCGATAAAGGGGGCTCCATTGTGGTCCAAGATGTAGACACCTATAGAGCAGAGTGTCTCCGTCAGTTGAGCAACACCGATGCTTATCATCCTTTGACTACTGACCCCACTCCTAGACTGACAAGTGAGATCAAAATCCTGGTTGAGGAAGCCTTAGCAGAAGGCTGGATCACCCCCGCGGAGGCATCATTCCTGCAGGCCAAGCATCCCATCATGCCTTATTTTTACACCTTACCTAAGGTGCACAAGCCACAGAGACCGCCTCCAGGGAGGCCTATAATTTCAGGCCAGGGCTCGCTATTGGAACCGCTTTCAGCGTTTGCTGACTACTTTCTTAAACCTCTGGTCAGCAAGATGCCCACTTTTCTTAAAGACACTGCGGATGTCCTACGAGTGATCCCCGAGATTGTATTTGACCGAGAGACAGACTATCTTGTCTCTCTGGACGTTGAGTCCCTGTATACCTCCATTCCCCAGGATGCGACCCTGGATACCATCAGGTCCATCCTGGGGGAATCGGAATTGGACTCGATCACTCCAGTACCGTTTATTATGGCTTTGGCTACTATAGCCATGAAAGAAAACTTCTTTATGTTTGAGGACCAGATTTACCACCAAGTCTCTGGGACCAGCATGGGCAGTATTTTTGCCCCTTCGCTGGCGAATCTATATGTCCATCAATTTGAGCAGTCCACTGTACTGCATCCCACCAACCCGTTTTTTCCACACATTATTTGGTGGAAAAGATATATTGATGACATTCTGATGGTGTGGAGAGGGACAAGTGAATCAGTCATACAGTTCCATCAATGGCTTAACAGTAAGAACAACTACCTCCGGTTCACGATAGAAATGAGCAAAGATAGACTCCCCTTTTTGGATCTCTCAATCTACAGCACCTCGAGGGGCTTGGAGAGTGAACTGTACAAAAAGCCAATGGCAAGGAACTCATTGCTCCTTTATGAAAGCCAACATCCCAAGTCTCTGAGGGACAATCTGCCTTTTGGACAGTTCCTTCGAGTCCATCGGAACTGCTCTACCCCAGAAACTTTTAAACGCCATGCAGAAGAGCTTTCAAAACAGTTGCGAGAGAGACACTACCCTAAGAAATTGGTCCAACGCTCATTTAAACGAGCAGCCAACAATCATCGTGAAGCGTTGTTGGAACCACGCACAGACAAACCACCACTGGATCGTCTGACTTTAGTGAGCACGTTCAACACTAAATCGAACTATGTTCAAAAAGTGATTAGAAAGCACTGGAGAATTTTGAACAGTGGCAAAGAAAAGATTCCATTTCCGCTTTTTGCCTTTAAACGCTCAACTAATCTGAGGGACCGTTTGGTACACACACGACCTAAAGCCACACCTAGGAGAGAGCTAGGCACACTATGGGATCTCCCGCCGGTGGTAGGGCACCACCCCTGCGGGGGTTGTTCCATTTGCCCTTTAACAACTAAGATCATGAGCGTGGACATTGGGACGGATAAGCCTTGGGAGCTGCGGCAGTTTACAAACTGCAACAGCACGCACTTGATTTATCTGATTACCTGCACGTGCAATGAAAGATACGTGGGTATGACCACGAGAAAGGTGCGTGTGAGGATGCAGGAACACAAAAGCACTTTCCGCTGTAAGAAAGACATCTCCAAACTTACCAAGCACTTTATCACATGCAATCATGCCGAGACAGATTTTAAATGGCATGTTCTTGAAAAACCATACATTCCACCACATGTGAGTGATGTGTCCAGATATCTTTTCATTCGGGAACAAAAATGGGTGTTCAAATTGGGGACAGACAGACAAGGGCTGAACGATGACATTCCGTGGTTCGCTTTGTCCTGAGCACCTGTTCATTCCACCCATGTATTTATTCAGGGTTGTGCGTTGGACATACCGGTGACCTGGGTCATTAGGATCTGTCTTTGTACATAACACGATTCTTCTTTTGAGCATATTCCACGACTTATCGACTCTTTCATACATACCAAAGTTTGGGGTCTAATGCTCTTTACCGGCTATATCCTTTTCCAGTGTCTCGCGCATGGTAGAGTAGGTGTGATGACTTATTTAGCATTTTTTGGGCACATGTGATGGCGATCACTGCTCTCAGGGTAGCTGTTTATAGCGACCGTATCCCTTAAGAACCCTTGATAGGATAGGGGGCCGCTATTTCACTAACACTCTCTGTCTACGCCTTATAACTTCTTTGCAGCCTGGCCTTATGCCCATACGCGCGCTAATACTTATGCTTAACCTAGCAGTGTACCATCTGACAGTGAGTGCGTTTTGTCACGCTTACATGGCATTTTGTTATATCCATAAACACATGTGATGGTGGTTGATAGCAATTGCGTCCTGCTGTGGACTTATTGTTTGTGTGTTAGACTGTTCGGCCACAAAATACTTATAAAACCTTACAAACTACATTTACTAATGACTTGACGTCATCTTGTAGTTCTTTACCGCTTACACCGAAGGACGGGCGTTGCAGGCGGCCATGGATGAGTGAGAAAGTCGGTACTTGCAAAAACGGCCGAGTTTGCATGTCTCTACTCCTCGAGTGAGCGGTATTATAATCAGGCATGTCTGTTATGAGCGGGGTGTGTGGCATGTGATCGCGCCTTGCTTCGCTCCACCAGCAATGCGGAAGGACTTTCCGCAGACAGAACTACAATTATGAATGACGTGACGTCATTCGGTAGTTCGAGACCGGCAAGACACGCGAGAATACGCGCGCGCGGCCGGGACTGTTTGGGAGACAGGGCATTGCCAAGAGTGGGGCATTACCAGCTCCCTTTACCACCATCGTGTATTACGAAGCAGTCAAGCAGCAGGTGGATACTAATGTTCAGGTATGTTAGTGATCATTGGGGTTATGGCGATCGGGCCGGCCACGCCCCCGCAGATAGCGGTTGGCTGTGTGATGCTTAGCCAGAAGTCAAGTAGCCAGAACTCACAGGTGACTGTGCCTCCCCCTGACTCAGTCACAGCCGGAGATACCGACGGACAGGTATGATTACCTGTGTTGCTAGCCTATCACTAGAGGGTTGCATTGTGCCAGACATATGTGGTATTTAAGAAGCTGCGCAGTGAGCAGGTTCTGTTTAGCCTATAGTGGACAGGGAGGTGGATAGAGGTTGTGTGTGAACCTGTTGATGGGTGTTAATTAGCTCCATGTACAGAACACCGTGGACTACGTAGATTTATACATCGCCAGAGCAGTATCTTGTCTGGGCTTCTGGTCTTTGTCTTTTACGCAGTTGGTTTTGTTATTGTAGAGCGGGGTCTCATATATCCTGAGCCAGGTCCAGGAAGAGGTGAGGTCCACTCCCCGGACACTCTGGGTGAGTAAGCAATCATTTACATTCTTTGTGAAACAATTTTATATGTTTTCTGCAGACCAGTGTAGCGGATTGTGATTTTCCTGTATGTTTGTCCTCCCTAAACAGTAAATACTCAACCAGGTTCCGAAGAGGGGATGTGACACAGTCGAAGGAACATTATATCCTTTACTGGTTTTCACTTGTGTGTTTTTTTCTTATTTTTCACACTTTATTCACAATCTATGCAGTAGTATCACTTTAGAACAGAGACCCTGACGAAAGCCGAAGGCGTTATCCCTTAGTGGCTGAAACATGTTGGTCTCCTCGCAGCTATTTGTTTGGACTGCGATGACGATATTATACTGTTCTGGTTTTTATTAAGGAAGGGGCCAACAATTATTAAAGTTTTCTGGGTTGAGTTCCCTATCCTTTTTTAAGATCACCACTTACCTTTGTTTTGCTTACACTGCACTTCCCATCACATCAACACTATGTGGTAGTACCAAGTGATTGTGGGTCGCTACCCCGCATCTGGTTATCGGGGTATGCCGGTCTCAATGATCTAGAGACACAATACCCGATAAGGACTTCCAAATGATAATATTGATCATTACAAGACTGTTGATGGGAATCCTACACCAGGGGTGACTCACGTTACTGGTTCTTCACATCTTGTGATCTGGTTTGTTAGTATTATTATTGTGTTCGTACCCTTGTACTATTGATAAGGTGTTGACGAACAGAGGATTACGATTGAATCCTTATTTGGACCCCTAAGTTTGTAGTTGTTTGTTGTAACCAGACAGTTACACAACTGAATCCTGGTTTGTGCTTGCTAGAATAGTGATCTGTAAATATAGTGCTACACTGTCACAGCCCGGGACTGGAAGCACTGTGAATATGCAAGTTTCTGTGAATATTGTACACTATATAAGATAGTCTGCTGCAAAACGTGCTGAGATTCAGAGGCAGATTTACTACCTGTTTTCATGCAATAAGAACAACCACACCAAATATTTGCACTTACTATAAAAGGTCACTTTATTAGGCCAGGCAACATAAATTATAAACTTGCTACAATAAACATTATTGGAACAAATACCCCATTGTCGTTACTCTTGAAACTTTTTGCTATTCAACCAAATATTCCCCACAAGACTTCTCATCAAAAATACCCCATGAAATGCACAATCCCAATCAACCTTTCCAACCCCCCTCCCCAACCCCAGAGGGAAGGATAAGCCTGCTCCAGACCATCCAACCCCCCAGAAAAACGCCACCCAGGAAAACCAGAGAGTTTTCCTGGTCCCCACCCTCTTAAACAAGCAATTGTTTGCTGCCACAAACCTTAGTGAATATTAAAGGAACACCACAGATTCTCGCACCAAAAATCCGCCAATAGATCTCTCAACTCCATTAAATAGTATGCCTGGATCATTTGTGACAAGTGCACCCCATCTTACCTGAAAAGATGATATTCCGCACCCGTGATGTTATCATGAGCCAAAAACTTTATACCCATTGCAGAACAAAAGATTTTCATTTCCCGATTGAGTTTCCTGCGAGCTCTTTCCATCGCTCTGTGGTTGCGAGCTCCCCTCCAATGGTGCCTGTAAATAAATTCAGTCCAAACCAGAGTTGTACCTACCCAGTTATTCTTGAGCACCGCCAAGTCCAATTTCATTTTCTTCAAAAGGGATAAACCAGACAATGCCACCAGATCATTCTCCCCCAAATGAATTATTAATAGATCAGGGAAACCTCTAGCAGAAGACAGCTCAGAAAGCACCACTTTATCCCCCCTTTCCCCTGCCATACAACTTCATGTCCCTTGCTAGGCAAACCAAGAGCTCGGCTATAAATCTGCTGCTGAGCGAAGCTGACTGACCATTTTACAAACGAATGGCCCACTATCCATGTCCGCCTCTTTGGTACTGAACTTTTAACACGACCTATGTGGGAAAAAAACAAAATTAATCCACATAGTAATTAGCAACTCATTTCCTTACATAACGTGTGCAGCAATCAGATTTCCATCTCCCAATCTTTTTAATGTTATTCAAACCCCAACCCAATCTGTCCGCTTCAGTCGCTGCCCCTATCCGAAAACAGTGAGTCCCAAAAAGTGCGGGGTTTTTACCCAACAATGCCAACGTTTTACGTAAAACTGCCAAAAGTTGTCCACTAGTCATTTTGCTCCCATTCTTGTGAATGAATATGTCCCACGTTGCAGGCCTAAGGAAACAAAAAATGACTCCCATTCCTTTACTGGACAACAATCCTGCACTCCGCTACCCTTTAAAAAGATACATGTGCCTTTACCCAGCTGATCAGTTTTTGACTTCCTCAAAAGAATCCTAACCGACCCACCTTGCACGTGAATATCTTCTACCTGCATGCCTTTCTGATCCCGCAAACCTAACAACTCGGAAACTCTAAAAGCGCCAAAAAACAACCACATCTTACAAAGCCTAAAACGTGAAACCTCCCACAAATCATAACAACACACTGTTAACTGCTTTAGAATTTGTTGCAAAATGTGAAAAGTGATTGGCTCACGCAATTCTGAAGAAAAAGAACGTTCCCTCCCCAAACCCTTCAACATACGCCTTAATAAAACATCCCCGTAAACTCCTGTCCCCACCACAACTGACTATAAAAAGAAATGCCGGCCAATTTTCCTGAGATTGTTGTATGAGATAACCCCAAATTAACCAAATGCAAAACAAACCGTAACATAACCTCTCTGCTACCCTCAGTAGAAAAAAACATTTTGTGTAACTTAACATAACTTAAAAACTCCAACCAGGCCTGAAGATAACTGCGTCTAGCAGAAGGGGCTATAGAGTTTCCCACCAGATCAACGATTCTCATTCCCCCAGCGCCCAGATGTCTTTCGAGATCAAAGTTTTGCAGCCATCCGCCCCTGGCACCAAACTGTGAAATTTCTGCCAATTGAATCGAGACAGAGCATCCGCAATTGAGTTATTAACACCTGGAATGTGTCTAGCTCGAAAAACAATATTTAATTTGAGACTCTGCAACATAAAAACATGCAACTGGTGTAATACACACACATCTTTTGCCTTTTGCTTGTTAATTGGCTCCACAACAGCCATATTGTCAGTATGAAAAAGAACATTCCTGTCCTTAAACTCCTCCCCCCAAACAAAAACAGCCACAATGAGAGGGAACAATTCAAGAAAGGCTAAAGAAAGGCTATGCTTCGGCCCTGTTTTAGCCAATGTGGAGGCCATTTTTCCGCATACCAACGACCCTCCCCAAAAATGCTGAAGCCATGTGCTCCAGAGACATCTGAAAAAAATTGAAAATGCCAGATGGTATCATCCTCCACAAAATATAGAGAGACTCCATTAAAATCCCTCAAAAATTGCAGCCAAATTAGTAAATCCTCCTTAATCTGCTTGGTGAGCCTAATCCTGTGATGAGGAAGAAATGCCCCTGACTTCGCCATCCCCAAACGTCTACAGAAGGTCCTGCCAGCACGCACCACACGGCAAGTGAAATTCAAATAGCCCAAGAGATGTTGAACCTGCCTGAGCTGAATTTTTTCCTTGTCAATGATCTCCAATAAAAAGGACCTAATCTCACTCACCTTAGTCTCTGGCAACCTTGCCATCATAAGTTCTGTGTCAATTTCAATACCTAAGAATGTAAGTTTGGTAACCGGACCCTCAGTTTTCTCCGGAGCCAAAGGAACGCCGTACTCCTCAGCCAATTCCTGGAAAATGTTCAGGCATCTGTGGCACTGATGTGACTGGGCTTTGCCAATAAACAAGAAATCATCTAAATAGTGATATACCTGTTTGTGACCACTTTTTTCTGAAAAACACCACTGAAGAAAAGTACTGAACATTTCGAAAACTGCACATGACACCGAACAACCCATTGGTAGGACTCTATGTAAAAAGCATAATTGAAAAACATGCCCAACAGCTCAAAGTCCGATGGGTGAATGGGAAGTAAACAAAACGCTGACTGGATATCACATTTAGCGAGTTACGCACCACTCCCAGCTATGCGTACCATCCTCAATGCATCATCAACAGATGTATAAGACACACTGGAATCTGACGGGGAAATGAAGTCATTAATAGACTGGCCCCCCGGCCACGATAAATGATGGATTGGTCTAAGTTCACCTGCCAATTTTTTGGGATCCAAGCCCAACGGAGATATCATCAAATTCTTCAAAGGACCCTGCTTAAATGGGCCTGCTATTCTGCCCTCCTGTATCTCCAAATCCAATTTCTTCTGCACCACTTGAGGCAACTCCTTAGCCGATTTTAAATTTTCAGACCATCTATTATAACTGGGACCCTGGTAACCTATCTTAAAACCCTCCTTGAAACCCTAAAAGAGTTTTGAAGCGGATTCCGCATCAGGATACCCTTCCAACCGCTGTGCCATGACCGATAACTTAAATGGGGTATGCGCCCTTTGAGATAAACTGAGGAAAAGCTCCCCTACCTCTTGGTTATTTTCCTGGATCCCCAAACCTTTGGTTGGCAAAACACTGGATGATGGCATGTTTGCCACCGCACTGTGAACATTCGTGCTTAAACCTGCAAAATTGCCTGATGCAGGAACCTCGATTAAAGTTCCAACAGGAACCCGTAACTGGTAGTTGTCCTCTACCCACAACACGTGCCCCAAATTGGGCAGGGCAAGGCAGAAAGGGCCGATAAGTAATTGGGAGCCCGCTTGCAGTATGCGTTGTCGCGGGCGTTTGAGTCGAGGACATCCACTGAAGCCACAGTTCCTGATCCACATCCCCCCAAGGCTTATCATAGAAAAGACTTACTCTAGCCCTAAACTCCTCATCATAGTTGAGCCATGCGAACCCCCCGGACTGTAAGTGTGCCTTGCGTATGATATCGATATACTTAAACATTGCGACAGCCCTTTCCTGATGTTTTTCACAATAGACGCTTGCATAGATTAAAAATGCTGCCGTCCAATTTTTGATATTTTTTGGAACCCTAGGACGTCTCGAAAGCTCCCACTCTTCTTCCTTGGACCCCTCCTTTGCCTGAATATCCCTATGAAGGAGCTTGAATACGTCAACAAATTTGTGGTTCCAAATCCTCTTCTTAGTTTTCTCAGCCAAATGCGTTCCCAAGGGCATGGACAAACCCATGTAAGGTAATTTTTTATGTATGGGGTGAACGGCACCTGAAACTTGCCCAGATGAGGATTCAGACCCATCCAAAACCTGCTTATCAGTGCTAACCTGTTTATCAGTGTTTGTCACCTTATTTGATCCCACAGCACCTGAACCCACTCTTGCCTGTTCTGCAGATTTACCAACCGTCTCCCCCTCCCCGAAACCCGAAGCTACCTTCACTGAGTCATCACCCACCCCCACTGAACGTACACTGGGTTTGACTGTCAAAGGTTGCGGCCATGAAGACCACCACTGAGGCCTACCTGATGTCAATTGAGTAGCCCGCTTCTGGAACTCCTTTGGATCTTCTCACCGTTGTTGCCCCCGAAGCCGTTCCTGCCCTGCTGTCTTGTCCGCTCATGACATCTGAAAAATACTAGCAACAACAGTTGACCCCGACCCCTTTTTTTGACAACACTTGTTCTTGACCCATAGCTCTTGATTCAAAAATCCCATCATCAAAGAGAAAACCTTCCTGTATATTTTCATCCACCAAATCTTGACCAGCATTTTCATCAGGTATGACGAAATCAGTATTACTCTTACTCGGCATTTCCCCATCACCCACCCCGTCATCATAACAATCTCAATTGATCACAGCAAAATCCGTGTTTGATCTGCTCTGTGAAACAACACCCACTTACCAACACCCTGCTTCGCCTTCTTGTACTTGGAGCCGCCCGCCGCCATCTGCGGGGCCTTGTAAGATGAAGACTTCCAGCCGCTCGTGCCAGACGCCGCTACCAACTTACCACCATCCCGAACCTGCGTGACACAGCCCGTTGTCGAAGATGAAGGAGTGGCATGATCCACCCAGACCCATTGCCCTCGACTTGGCCCTAATGCAGAGTCAAAAGAAATCTGTGAGAAACAAGGAGGAGAACGAGACTCTGGAAAAATAGCTTCCAATCCTGAAGAATATCCAGGAGGTTCAGAGCATGACGTAGGGTATATATTATGAGACAGGGAGTCAACTCCATCCAAATCCTGAACCTCCTCAAAAGCTGCGTCTGTTAAATCATCAGCTAAATTGTTTGCATTGCACCGGAGCCAAAAACACCTCAGGAACGGCTCCCTCCCCTGCAGAACCCTGCACCTGAGCAAAAATATAGTTCAGGCTATTGTGCTTTCCAGTTGCCAAAATTTGCACCCCGTCACTGTCATCACCACTGTCACTGGAATAATCCACCAAAACAGCAGAGCATCCCTCAAAAGACACAGGAGGTGCAATATTAATGGAAGACATTCCTTCAAAATTAGCAATGTTTGTGAGCACCTTGCCACTGACATGCTCTCCCCTAAAAACTGACGGAGGTGCCGGCAAAACCAAATGTTCCTTCACCCCAATGTCATAACAACCCACCTTCCCCCTGCTTGACAGGGAACTTGTTGTAGTAAGGCTTCTGGAGACAGAACCACCTCTCCCCTGTACTCTCCTCTTAGCACGACCCATGCGGAGAGCGGATACCGCCCTCAACTGACCTGAAGACTTGTCAGGAAGCGAGTGACATCTGGTAGCCTGTGACCTGCTGGCTCCACTGCGTCGTGCCTATATGTTGCAGCGTCGATGGCTCCACCTCAGCACGACCCACAGCCCCTTGCAACCGGCTCTTCGCAGGTAAACAAGCTGCCACTGCTTCTGAAACTCCTTGAGCTGCCATCCGCTTCGGGCGTCTCCCCACCGCCGCTGAAACGCCAGGCTGCAATAGGTCCTCACGACCTGCATCATAAATAATGTGCAGTGCCTCCTTCACAGCCTCTGACTCTGCGGCCTAAAGCAAAGCCGAAAGGAAAACCCACCAAAAACCAGCAGAAAATGAGGGGTTAAAGCCAAAGCTTGTGCCACAAAAAACACGGCATCCCAATCTCCTCACATAAAAAACCCACCAAAGACTAGCAGAAAAAATGAGGGGTTAAAAGCAAGGCTTGTCTCACAAAATGACAGCCTCCCAATCACCTCACATAAAAACCCCACCAAAAAACTAGCAGAAAAAACATTTACAATGCAATAGGTCTCGCAGCATTAAAGTTTGAGTTACTGGCATTGTAAATGACAATGCTTTGCTTGAAAAAAAAATTTTAATTTGCAATTGGTATATAAACATTGTTTGTGAATGGTTAGCTGTTGCTTATGCTAAGCACAGTTGGAAGTAATATAGAGTGCTAGTCTTGCTTGTTATAAGCATGCTAATTTAAAGCGCTCTGATACCTGCGGATAAAGTTTGCACTATATAAAAGTGAAAACTAATAAATAAATTTAAAAAAGCTTACCTGTACCACGTCTGTTCTTATTCTGCGATGCCACATATATTTGGGTCCCTGTACTTATTAACTGCACCCGGTTGTGGGAAACCTCCATGGCAGGAACAACGTGTTGCGGGGCAGACACTGGCAATGTAGCCACTGTCCTGTGGCTGCACCGCGGGGTAACAGTGTAGGGGCAGGAAGGCAGGCAGTTGGTAGTGCTGTGCCATAGCAGTGTAGTTCTCTGTGTATGCTGGGCATGGGGGTTGCTATTGGCTGACAAGAAATGGTGAGGAAGTGCTGGTTCGGTGTGCCTGCTTCCTGATCTTGGGCAGGCGACAGGTAAAAACAAGCAAGGACAGTGCTGTTGTGGTGCTGAGTGATGATGTGGTTGGGCTGAGTGATGTGATGGTGTATTAGAGTGATGTGGTGGTGTATTAGAGCGATGTGGTGGTGTCCCAGAGTGATGTGGTGGTGTCCCAGAGTGATGTGGAGGTATCCCAGAGTGATGTGGCGGTATCCCCGAGTGATGTGGCGGTGTTCCCCGAGTGATGTGGTGGCCCCCGAGTGATGTGGTGGTGCCCCCGAGTGATGTGGTGGTGACCCCGAATGATGTGGTGGTGTCCTCGAGTTATGTGGTGGTGTCCCTGAGTGATGTGGTGGTGTCCGAGTGATGTGATGGTGTTCCTGAGTGATGTGATGGTGTTCCTGAGTGATGTGGTGGTGTCCCTGAGCGTCGTGGTGATACCCCTAAGTGGTGTCTCTGAGTGATGTGGTGGTGTCCCTGAGTGATGCAGTGGTGTTCCTGAGTGATGTGGTGGGTGAGGGTGAGGGTGTGAGGGTGAGGGTGAAGGGGGGAGGGTGAGGGTGTGTGAGGGTGAGGGTTAGGGGGTGTGAGGGTTAGGAGGTATGAGTGAGGGTGGGTGAGGGTGAGTGATGGAGGGTGAGGGTGTGTGAGGGTGAGGGGGTATGAGGGTGAGGAGGTGTGAGTGATGGTGGGTGAGGGTGTGAGGGAGAGTAAGGGTGTGAGGGTGAGTGAGGGTGTGTGAGGGTGTGTGAGGGTGAGAGGGTGTGTGAGGGTGAGGGGTGTGAGGGTGAGGGTGAAGGGGGGAGGGTGAGGGTGTGTGAGGGTGAGGGTTAGGGGGTGTGAGGGTTAGGAGGTATGAGTGAGGGTGGGTGAGGGTGAGTGATGGAGGGTGAGGGTGTGTGAGGGTGAGGGGGTATGAGGGTGAGGAGGTGTGAGTGATGGTGGGTGAGGGTGTGAGGGTGAGTAAGGGTGTGAGGGTGAGTGAGGGTGTGTGAGGGTGTGTGAGGGTGAGAGGGTGTGTGAGGGTGAGGAGGTGTGAGGGTCCGAAGTAAATGGTGGCAGTGCAGACATCATAAGATAGAGAGAAGAGACTGATTGGTGACTGCGTTGGTCAGTTTCAGAATCAGGAGGGGCAGAGCCAGCACAGTCTATGACGGATCCGGGGAATTGGGTCAGGAGAAGAGGTGTGGCGTCGACAAAGTGCGAGGTGAGGTGGGGGAGGGGGTGGGCTTGAAGGGGCTGCAGTATAGTGGGTATAGGAGAGAACAGGTGGGCAAAGGGCACGTGGCAGCAGGTGGGGTGGCTGGGGCTGGGGTGCGGAAAAGGAGGTAGAATGAGAGGGGGTAGTTGGACAATGTAAGTAAATGTTAAGAGTGAGTGGGATAGCAAGCATCGATGGCGGAAGGGAGAGGACAGTTGTTAGTCACTACTCCCCGCAATATCAGCCGACCATTGACAGTGCAGGGGGCAGTGGAGGATGGGGGGAGTGGCTGGGGTCCTTGGTTTGCTGTCTTTCAGGCTCGGGACGGGTGGGGGGGTCAGGCATGGGCTAGTGTGGGGTTGGTTTCTGGGCTGCCTAAGGGTCAAGGGGAGGAGGGAGGCATGCGGGCGAATGCAAGGCTCTTTGCGGCTGGAATGGCGGTGCTTGCTAGTGATTGTGACAAAGGTATAGGATACAGGGGAGGACGAGGCACTGTCTTGCGGGACAGTGGCGTGCGTCAGAATAGGGATAGACGGGCACTCGGGAGGACTTGGGCGCAGGGATGGGCGTTTGGGAAAGGGTGGCAGGTTGTAAATTGTGGGGGCTTAGGGGAGGCTTGTGGATGCGTGGTGGGGGTTGGGAGCACATGGGGCTAGGCATGACAGTGGGGAGGGGTGTTCGGTGGGGGTTGCGGGTGCGACCTGCCAACGCGAGGGTGATGGGTGCGGGGGTGCCGGTTGCCCTCAACAATAAGGGTATGAAAATATTTAAAGTGACACAAGAGTTATGTGACTCATTGGCTGATTTTTCTCAACAAAAAATCGATAAAATTTATGCCAATTTTCCAACTCAGGAACAGGCTCTTTCACCACCTGATTGTAGCTTGGGAAGCCACATCAAGCAGATGGACTGCTCTTTGGAATTTCTTACGCCGATTTCCCTTCTGGAGACACAAAAAGCTTTGGAAGTTGCGAAATCTGGCTCCCCGGCAGACCTCTGCCCCCCCAAGACCATGGCACTTCTCTCTAACACTCTGGCCCCATCGATTCAAAGGATTTTTAATCTCTCGATCTCAGAAGGTGTAGTCTCACTACCGTGGAAGGAAGCTTTTGTTCGCCCTATACTTAAGAAGCCCAGTGCCAACCCTCAGGAGTTGGTCAACTATCGCCCTATCTCCCTGCTCCCTTTATTGGGAAAAATGTTGGAGAGCCTAATAAACCAACAGCTAAACAGGTACCTAGAAACAAATAACATCTTGGACCATTCACAATCGGGGTTCCGGAAGGGCTTTAGTACCGAAACGGCCTTACTGGCCGTAACGGACTCCCTTAGGATGACCATAGATGCAGGTGGCTCTGCAATTCTGGTTTTGCTTGACCTCTCCGCGGCTTTTGATACCATCTATCATGTTAAGCTCGCGGAGAGGTTGGGAGCTGCAGGGATACAGGGCCTAGCCCTTAAGTGGCTGCAGAGCTTCTTGCGGGACTGATATCAAACGGTCACTATGGGCCCCTATCAGTCCAAAAAAACTCCGTTGGACAAGGGTGTTCCGCAGGGCTCCTGCCTTAGCCCCACGCTTTTTAATATCTATATGGCGCCATTGGCTAAGGTGGTGGGAGCCCTGGGGTTCGAGACGATATCTTACGCTGACGACACCCAATTGGTGTTCAACTGTGGTCCAGATGTGGAGGCGGATAGACTCCGTTTCCGATCGGGTATGTTGGCCATTGAAAGTTGGATGGCCAAAAATTGCCTCCAACTTAACCCGAGCAAGACGGAAGTCATGCTGTTGGGAAAGGCTGATGAGTCCTGGTCCCTGGACTGGTGGCTGGCGCAACTTGGTTCGTCTGCCATGCCATCACAGAGTGTGAACAATCTGGGTATTAAACTGGACCGCTCCCTCTCAATGCGAGATCACCTTTCCTCGCTAGCCGGGTCGTGTTACTATAGGCTAAGACTGCTACGTAAGATTCTCCCGTTTATCCCCCTGACACTTCGCAGAACGCTAACCCAAGCAACGATTGTAAACCGGCTGGACTATGGCAATGCTCTGCTTGCCAAGGTCGGTATAACCCACATGAGGAAATTGCAGATTTTTCAGAATACGGCCGCTAGGTTGGTCTTGAATCAACCAGCGGGTACCCCTTCACTGCCACTGCTGAAACCTTTGCACTGGCTGCCCGTTAAACAAAGGTCTTTTTTCAAAGCCTGCTGCCTGACCTTCTCTGCTCTTCAGGGCATAGGCCCAGTATATCTCCAACAGAAACTGGAAAAGCATATTCCCAACTGCCCTTTGAGGTCTAGCTCGTTGTTACTACACCACACTCCGCCTATCAAATGCAGTAGGTCAGGGCCTTTTCTTATTTGGCCCCTAAATACTGGAACAGTCTCCCCGTGACCCTTCAAAGTATCCCCTCCTACATGGCTTTCAGGAAACATCTTAAAGCATACCTGTTCTAATGCTGCCTATCTGGTTATTTGTCTCTTGTTGTGACTAAGGAAAAGCGCTGAGATGCCCTCCGGTGATTCGTGCGCTATACAAACTATCTTAACATAACATAACATAACACACAGAGAGTACGAGGTCAGGGCGACCAGGAGTAGGGAGGGGTGTACTCTGTCACAGGTTGGGTTACGCCCGGGGCGGGGGCTCAAGGAAATAAGGGGTGGATGGTGATACGGGCCAGGTGGTGCAAGTTGGCAATGCAAGTTGGGCACGCTGGACACGGGGGAGTAAAGTTTGCTGGAGATGCGTGGAGAGGTGGGCATCCATCGGCAGGGGGCGGCTATCAAATTGGTGGGGGCTCTATTTTCGGAGGGAAGGCTCAGCAGGTGACAAAAGGTGGATGTGTGTAGGGCGGGTGCCGATGCAGCGGCAAAAGTGCGGTTTCAAGGGATCGATAAGGTTATGGGCAGAGGGCAATTCCACTGCTTAAATAGGATCAACGTGTAAGTGCCGATTAAGATAGGGAAGGGGCAGGACCTCCGGGTAACGAGGTCAATGCACGGGGTAACAGTTTCATGCATAATTCTAGGAGGTCGAGGGACGAAGAAAGGTAGCTTGCTCGGTGTTAGGCCTGTCAGCCCTAGGGTGGTCTTTCCCTATTTTTTTCGCCCTTGCCTCATTTTTCCCACCTTCTTTTTTTTTTTTTGACCTTAGGTCTCCGAGCACCTTCCCATTGCTAATCAATGCTAAGGTGCAGGTGCTCTCTACTTCAAACATGGCTGCCACTGGCCCCTGCTACTGCAGCGTGGTCTTTTTGTGTAGCACCCTAGTTGCCAGGAGCTGGCTGGGACCCCAAACATTGTTGCAATACCAGCCTACGTTGCCTGCCCATAGTTAGAGTGGGGAAGCTCCTGGAACCTTCCAGAATAGGGGCGGAGTCTGTTTTTGCCACCTCAGAGAGTGGTCACCTGACCTGGGCATATATAAGGAAAGGAGGGAAACTTTTTAGTCAGTTGGGGCATCACTGACCTGGGGGACCCTACGCAGGAGACGTAGGCAGTTGGGCCTAGTCAGAAACCTATACCACTGGGGTGACAGGGTTTAGGCGCTGCCCACCAAGCTGTTTGAGGAACACTGAACTAGCCCACTGATCTGGCCCGGCGGGAGGGGAACCCAGGGACCATCTGCAGTGAGCTGCTGAGGAAACTGGTCAGCAGCCTTCAACTCAACCCCCCCCCTCTTCAAGCAACTATCTACAAAGGGCGTAGGAACCTGCTAGCGCCAAGAAGACTCTCTAACTACCCACAGGAATGCTGGGGGATCAACCAGGTATTGGCACTGTGTCACCCCCTGTGCTGTGCTGCCTCATTCCCACTTACTGTCCTGCCTGGCCTGGACTGCTAATCTGCCTGTCCTACCTACTCAGCGCTCTCCTACTGTGCCCCTGTGTAGCGCTGTGGACTGCTGACTGTCAAGCGCTTCCTTGTATGCCACCTGAGAAGCGCTGTGATTTTGCATCAAGCGCCCTCCTGCCTATCCCTGCTTCCAGCACTGTGCCTGTGGTGCGGGATAAGTACTGTGTCCCCAGAGCGCTGCTGCGACTTCGCAGCGCTCCTAGAAGTACTCACCTCAACATCTCTTGTGAAGCGCGGGGCCCGAAGCGCTGTTGTCTGCCCCCCTCGGCGGCCCCCGGTGGCAGGAGAGGTCCGCCGCCGACATCACCGCCATAGCCCGGCCCAAGAGCAGAGAATCCCTGCGGCGGCCTTGAGGCTAGGAACTCTCATCACGTGATGGGGGCGTGTCACAAGCTCCGCCCCCGCCGCGCACCAATTGGTCCGCGCTGCCGAGCCCTGTCAGGCGAGGCTGTTGATTGGCCTGACGTCGGGAGAAGCCCGGTCGGCCCGAGAATCCTCACGGAGGGGACCCAGAGGAGCGAGAGTCCCCTCCGACGTGCTGCACCCTTGAGGCTGGTTAGATCATCGGCGCTGGGGCCCGGGAAGCCTGGCCACGCTCCGCGACCTGCCCCCACAGCGCCAGCCCAACCGGAGAGCTCTAGAACAAGCAAAAGCCCTCCCCCAGCACGCCCAACCTCCGCAAGGGCCCGGGAAGGGCCAAAGAAACCAGGTAACCGGTGGAACTGGGGAAGATTATTGTAGGGCCCCGTTGGTCCCTGTTGTGCCTGCAGGGCTCCTGGAAACTAGGTGGAGCCCTGCATTGACTGAAGAACCCTCAAAGAGGGTTTACTGACAGATCCATTAGCCGAGTTAACCCTCGAAGGCTTATCTTTCCACCTGGATCTGATTAGGGCCAACCCCCTTGTTGCCTGGGCCTGGTTTAGCTTCGCCCTAATGAAATGTTCCTTCTCACCTCAGGCACGGTTTATTCCAGATTAATGAGATGCTTATTTTAGCCTGAGGTATGATGATTTTGTCCTAATGAGATGTTGATTCCTGCCTGATTTTCAATGACCTGTCTATTGCTCCTTAATGAAATGATTGCCTGCATAAGGAGATAGTTATTCTTGATGAAATGTTTTACTCCTGCTTCACAGAATGTGTTACTCCAGCCTAATGTTGTGACTAATGAATGCCTACAGTTATATAATGAAAAGTTCATTGTTGAGTAATGAAACGTTTAACCCTTCAACGAAATGGTTATTGAAATGTGCTGCATTATTGAATTGCTCCCTTTGCTCCACTCTAATGAAATGTATTGATGGGATGCTGATGCCTTGATTACGGGAATTGCCCTAGATAATTTGCAGCCGCGAACCTTGATCTAGATAAAAGCTTATTGATTTCTAATCAAACTCACTGGTGTGGTCTCAGTCATTGCGTGCATTTATTGTCTCAGTGGATGTGTGTGCTGTGTAGTCACTTAACACCTGAGCTTTCGGGTGCCTACCTGCTCATGCCAGGCTACCCCCGGGGAACTGGAGACCCGAGTTCCTACATTGGTGGTGAGTGGTTGGATCAGGACCTGTGGCTATACAGCACCCTCCAGTGAGACAGGGAGCACCGCAATTGGACTAGACACCTATCGTGCATGCAAGCCTAATCAATTGACCCCCCACTGTCGAGCCTGAGTGTATAGAGATCTGTTTTGACCTAATCCTGTTACCTACATCCTAGTATATTTCCTTGATTTATCTGGGTCCCCACCTGTCAGAATGGAGTTCCAGCTAGCCGACCTGTAAGAGTACACAGTGGTGCAGCTTAGGGAATTCTATCAGGGGATGGGGGTGCCGGTTGGGCGGAGAGCCGCAAAGGAGGAGCTCTGTACTGCGTTGAGGGCATGGGCAAGGGCCCACCCAGAGGGGAGAGGGGATGGGGAACAGGAGGGGCAGGTCACACAAGAGGAGGCGGGTGCTCCAGGAGAACTAGACCTACTCAACATTGATGTGTCTGAAAATGTGTTGCCAGGAAGACGTTCCAGGGCAAGTAGTAGTGGGTCTAGAAAGAGTACGTTGTCGCAGGAGTATGAGGACAGGGGGGAGGAGAGACAATGGAAGTGGGAGCCTGCCAAGCTAGAGCACGAGAGGGAGAGAGAAAGGGAAGATAAAAAGCTTCCAATGGAAGAAAAGAGATTAGCAATGGAGGAGAGGAAGTTGGCGCACGAGCTTCAGCTGAAGGAGTTGGAGCTGCAAGCTTTGCAGTTAGGTGCGCCAAGAAGTCCTAATGATGGCAGTGTATCAGGGGCTCAACATGAGCCTAAGTTTTGGTTACCCAAAGAGTTGATAGCAAGTTACACTCAGGGGGATGACATCGCCAGGTTGTTGGAGGCGTATGAGGTGGCCTTGACAGCCCATGGGGTGCCTGAGAGCTACTGGGGAGGTGGCCTTTATCGATACATATCCCCAAATGTCAGGGACACCCTCCTGTACCTAGATAAGGCCGACCAAGTCAGGTATTACCCCATGAAGGAGGCGCTGCTTAAAAAGTTTGGCCTCAACCCCGAAAGGTATCGCCAGAAGTTCTGTGGCAGCCATAAGCTGTCCACACAAAATTGGGTAGACTTTTTTGATTATGCCCGGTAAGGCTCTGGATGGTTGGGTGCGTGGCAGCGAGGTGCATGATTATGAGGCCTGTACAACCTTTTATTGAGAGAGCACCTCTTGGATAAGTGTTTTCCGGAGCTGCGCCAACATCTGGTGGACCGCAAGCTGACTGACCCCCGTGAGCTTGCGGAGGAGGCGGATACTTGGGTTAGCAACCGGGTGTCTCTCAAGGGCCCCGGGTTAAATGGCCCGAAAGGCGGACAGGGTTTCCCCTAGAAGAAATAGGGGGATTTAAAAAGAAGGAGTTCTCACGAGGGCCACAAAACAGACAGTTTGGGAGAGGAGTAGGTACCCCACCTCAGTCCAGTTCCCCAAAGCCCACTTACCTGACAAGAGTCAGCAGCCAAGGACAGAACATTGCTACGAATGGGGGGAGGTTGGACACTACAAGGGGGATCCCAGTGTCGCAAAAGACCCCCAGTCCCCACAGGTGGCAAGAGTCCCGGGGTGGGCTAGTGTAGTGCTTGGGATGGAGCTGCCCCTAGATAGGGAAGGGGAGTGGACAGGCCTGACCCTGGTTTCACTCGGGAATAGAGAGATGCTCCCAGTGACGCCCTTAACATCAAACACTGCTAAGTACCAGCAGAGGGTGAAGGTTAACGGGGAGGAGGTGGAGGCTCTGAGGGACACAGGTGCCAGCATGACCATCGTAGTGAGGCGGCTGGTGTCCCCTGAGCAAGTAGTTCCTGATGTGTTCCATCCAGCCGTGTTGGCTGACGGCAGTCTGAGCTACTATCCCGTGGCTCAGGTTCCCTTTGAGTGGGAGGAGTTAAAGGCCCGTTGAGAGTTGCGATAAGCCCTGCCTTGCCTGTGGACTGTCTGCTAGGAAATGACCTGGAACATACCGCCTGGAAGGAAGTGGAGTTTAAGGCCCACACTGAGATGCTGGAGTTACCAGGATGGACTTGCGTGGTCACGAGTCCATGGCTGCCCGGCAAGGAACTCAACCCGGGTTGGAGCCTAAGACAACGGCCCAACCCAATGCCGCTCCAGAGGAGAATGGAGTGGAGGACACACCCCGTGTGATGGATGCGGAGCCCGCGGAGATAACCCCGGAGTCCGTGGAGGTGGATGTTGTTCCCGTGGGGGACTTGCCGACCCTTGCCGAGTGGCATGTGGAAGGAGGGCCTACCCGGGAGGAATTTTGTCGGGCGCAGAAAGAGTGCCCCACGCTTGAAAGCATGCGGCGGCAGGCCGAAGCCCAAGCGACTGACCAAGAGACTAGCAGTTATCACGTGTACTGGGAGGATGGCATCCTATGCAGTGAGCCTAAGGTTCCGGTGCATGGATCCTCAAGGGCCTTAGTGGTCCCCCAATGCTACCGGGCCTTCCTATTGGAATTGGCGCATGAGATACCTTTGGCTGGACACCTGGGCCAGGACAAGACCTTTGCGCGGCTAGTCCACATTTTTATTGGCCCAGGATGGGAGTTGCCTCTGATACCTACTGCAAGACCTGCAAGACTTGCCAGGCAAGTAGCAAGACTGGGACTAAGGTGAAGGTCCCTTGGAACCGCCACGGTGGTCGGGGACCCCTTTTGAACCGGTCGGAATTGGCATTGTTGGGCCGTTGGACCTCCGACCTCTGCGGGACACCGGTTCATCTTGGTATTAGTGGACCACGCCACTCGGTACCCGGAGGCTATCCCTCTGAGGACCATCACTGCACCTGTGGTGGCGCGGGCCCTGAAGGGGATTTTTACCCGAGTGGGATTCCCCACGGTCGTGGTGTCAGAGAGGGGCACGAACTTCATGTCGGCCTACATGCAGGCCATGTGGAAGGAGTGCGGAGTGACCTATCGGTTCTCCACTCCTTACCACCCCCAGAGTAACGGACTCATAGAGCGCTTCAATAAGACCCTGAAGGGGATGATCCGGAGCCTGCCAGAGGACTTGAGGCGGAAGTGGGATGTCCTTCTCCCTTGCCTGCTATTTTCATACCGCGAGGTACCACAGAAGGGAGTCAGGTTCAGCCCCTTTGAGCTGCTCTATGGCCACCCCGTTATGGTGCCCTCAGCCTTGTCAAGGAGGGGTGGGAGAAGACTTCGAAGAAGCTTCCCCGTGATGTTGTCAGCTACATGCTGGCATTCCGCAGCCAGATGGCCAAGCTGTGGAAGGAAGCCTCAGACAATCTGGAGGCTAGCCGAGCCGTCATGAAGGAGTGGTATGACTGCAATGCTCGGACGGTGGAGTTAGACGCTGGACAGAAGTTGTGGGTCATGGAGCCTGGGGACCTTAGCGCCCTCCAGGACAGGTGGACTGGTCCATACGAAATTGTGGAGCGTCGAGGCCAGACCACCTACGTCGTGGATTTGAAGAGCCCCCGATAGCCCCATCCGGTGCTCCTCGTCAACCGCCTGAAGCCGCACCATGAGCGATCTGAGCTTGCTCTCCTCATGGTGACGGATGGGAGTGAGGAGGAGGAGAGTGAGCCTCTTCCTGACCTTCTGGCGGCCCAGGAGAAGGATGGATCGGTAGAGGGAGTGGTCCTCTCCGCATCCTTGACCCCAGGGCAACAGAGGAACTGCTGCCAGGTGTTGGAGCTGTACACCTCGTTGTTCTCCCTCACGCCTGGAATTACACATCTGCGTAGCCATGATGTGGACACAGGGGACAGTCTGCCTGTAAAAACAAAGTCTTACCGGCTGTCCGATAAAGTGAAGAACAGCATCCAGGGTGAGGTGGCCAAAATGCTGGAGCTGGGGCTAATCGAACCTTCCAGCAGCCCTTGGGCTAGTCCAGTCGTGTTGGTGCCGAAAGCGGCCCCACCGGGCACCACACCAGAACTTCGGTTCTGTGTGGACTATCGGGGATTGAACTCTGTCACCAAGACAGACGCTCACCCGATCCCACAGGCAGACGAGCTGATCGGCCGGCTGGGAGCAGCCCGGTACCTCAGCACCATCGACTTAACATCAGGGTACTGGCTGATTGCCATGGCCGATGGAGCAAAGGAGAAGACAGCGTTCTCCACCCCCGAGGGACTCTTCCAATTCAGAGTGATGCCCTTCGGGCTCAAGAATGCTCCGGCCACTTTCCAGAGGTTGGTGAACCAGGTGCTATCTGGCCTGGAGTCCTTCTCAGTGGCGTACCTGGACGACATAGCTGTCTTCAGTAGCACCTGGGAGGACCATATGCAGCATCTCCAGGAGGTGCTGCAGGCTCTGCAAGGCGCTGGCCTCACCATCAAGGCCAGCAAGTGCCAGATTGGACAGGGATCTGTCGTTTACCTGGGACACCTGTTGGGCGGTGGTAAGGTGCAACCCCTCCAGGCCAAAATTGAGACTATCATGGCCTGGGAGCCCCCCCAACCCCCAAACTGAGGTCCGAGGTTTCCTCTGCCTCACTGGATACTACCGCAGGTTTGTCAAGGGGTATGGTACCATCGTAGCCCCCTTGACTGAGCTAACGTCCAAGAAGCAGCCACGAAAAGTGATCTGGACGGCTGCTTGCCAAGAGGCATTCGAGACACTGAAGCGCGCGATGTGCACCGCTCCGGTGCTTGCAACACCTGACTTCACGAAAGAGTTCATCGTGCAGACGGGTGCCTCAGAGCACGGCATAGGCGCTGTGCTATCGCAACTCAACAACGATGGCCAAGATCAACCTGTGGCCTTTATCTCCAGAAGACTCCTCCCTCGGCAACAGCGATGGAGTACCATTGAGCGAGAAGCCTTCGCTGTGGTCTGGGCCTTGAAGAAGTTGAAGCCATACCTTTATGGCTCTCACTTCCTGATTCAAACCGACCACCGACCCCTTCGCTGGCTCATGCAGATGAGAGGCGAAAATCCCAAGTTGCTAAGGTGGTCCATTTCCCTACAGGGGATGGACTTCAGGGTAGAACATCGGCCCGGAGTTGACACGCCAATGCTGATGGTTTCTCCCGGTTTTTCTGCCTTAGTGACGAGAACTCCCTAGAGGTTGGGTAGCTCTCCCTTCTTTCGGCTGGGGGGGGGCGAATGTTAGACCTGTCAGCCCTAGGGTGGTCTTTCCCTATTTTTTTCACCCTTGCCTCATTTTTCCCACCTTCTTTTATTTTTGTTGGCCTTAGGTCTCCGAGCACCTTCCCATTGCTAATCAATGCTAAGATGCAGGTGCTCTCTACTTCAAAAATGGCTGCCACTTGCCCCTGCTACTGCAGCGTGGTCTTTTTGAGTAGCACCCTAGTTGCCAGGAGCTGGCCGGGACCCCAAACATTGTTGCAATACCAGCCTACCTTGCCTGCCCATAGTTAGAGTGGGAAAGCTCCTGGAACCTTCCAGAATAGGGGCGGAGTCTGTTTTTGCCGCCTCAGAGAGTGGTCACCTGACCTGGGCATATATAAGGAAAGGAGGGAAACTTTTTAGTCAGTTGGGGCATCACTGACCTGGGGGACCCTACGCAGGAGACTTAGGCGGTAGGGCCTAGTCAGAAACCTATACCACTTGGGGTGACAGGGTTTAGGCGCTGCCCACCAAGCTGTGTGAGGAACACTGAACTAGCCCACTGATCTGGCCCGACGGGAGGGGAACCCAGGGACCATCTGCAGTGACCTGCTGAGGAAACTGGTCAGCAGCCTTCAACTCAACCCCCCCCCCCCTCTTCAAGCAACTATCTACAAAGGGCGTAGGAACCAGCTAGCGCTAAGAGGACCCTCTAACTACTCACAGGACTGCTGGGGGATCAACCAGGTATTGGCACTGTCTCACCCCCTGCGCTGTGCTGCCTCATTCCCCCTGTCTGTCCTGCCTGGCCTGGACTGCTAATCTGCCTGTCCTACCTACTCAGCGCTCTCCTACTGTGCCCCTGAGTAGTGCTGTGGACTGCTGACTGTCAAGCGCTTCCTTGTATGCCAACTGAGAAGCGCTGTGATTTTGCATCAAGCGCCCTCCTGCCTATCCCCGCTTCCAGCGCTGTGCCTGTGGTGCGGGATAAGTACTGTGCCCCCAGAGCACTACTGCGACTTCGCAGCGCTCCTAGAAGTACTCACCGCAACATCCCTTGTGAAGCGCGGGGCCCGAAGCACTGTTGTCTGCCCTCCTCGGCGGCCCCCGGTGGCAGGAGAGGGCCGCCACCGCGTCACTGAGGGCCGCGCCCGGACCATGAGTGAGGAGACCACCTCGGCGGCCCCCGGTAGCAGGAGAGGGCCGCAGCCGACATCATCGCCGCAGCCCAGCCCAAGATCAGAGAATCCCCGCGGCGGCCCCTGGAGCTTGAGGTAGGCCGCCGCGGCTGTGTGTGTGGGCTGCACTAGGCCTTGAGGCTAGGAACTCTCGTCACGTGACGGGGGCGTGTCACAAACTCCGCCCCCGCTGCGCACCAATTGGTCCGCGCTGCCGAGCCCCGTCAGGCTAGGCCGCTGATTGGCCTGAAGTCGGGAGAAGCCCGGTTGGCCCGAGAATCCTCACGGAGGGGGCCCAGAGGAGCGAGAGTCCCCTCCGAAGTGCTGCACCCTTGAGGCTGGTTAGATTATCGGCGCTGGGACCCGGGAAGCCCGGCCGCGCCCCGTGACCTGCCCCCACAGCGCCAGCCCCACTGGAGAGCTCTAGAACGAGCACGAGCCCTCCCCCAGCACGCCGAACCTCCGCAAGGGCCCGGGAAGGGCCGAAGAAACCAGGTAACCCCCGGGGAGGAGGGCTGAAGGCCACAGGAGGCCTCGAGTTCGCCCCTCCCCTGGGGAAGACTATTGTAGGGCCCCGTTGGCCCCTGTTGTGCCCGCAGGGCTCCTGGAAACGAGGTGGAGCCCTGCGTTGACTGAAGAACCCTCAAAGAGGATTTAGTGACAGATCCATTAGCCGAGTTAACCCTCGAAGGCTCATCTTCCTGCCTGGATCTGATTAGGGCCAAACCCATTGTTGACTGGCCTGGTTTAGCTTCGCCCTAATGAAGTGTTCCTTCTCACCTCAGGCATGGGTTATTCCAGATTAATGAGATGCTTATTTTAGCCTGAGGTATGATGATTTTGTCCTAATGAGATGTTGATTCCTGCCTTATTTTCAATGACCTGTCTATTGCTCCTTAATTAAATGATTGCCTGCATAAGGAGATAGTTATTCTTGATGAAATGTTTTACTCCTGCTTCACAGAATGTGTTACTCCAGCCTAATGTTGTGACTAATGAATGCCTACAGTTATATAATGAAAAGTTCATTGCTGGGTAATGAAACATTTAACCCTTCAAAGAAATGGTTATTGAAATGTGCTGCATTATTGAATTGCTCCCTTTGCTCCACTCTAATGAAATGTATTGATGGGATGCTGATGCCTTGATTACAGAAATTGCCCTAGATAATTTTCAGCCACGAACCTTGCTCTAGATAAAAGCTTATTGATTTCTAATCAAACTCACTGGTGTGGTCTCAGTCATTGCGTGCATTTATTGTCTCAGTGGATGTGTGTGGTGTGTAGTCCCTTAACACCTGAGCTTTCAGGTGGCCACCTGCTCGTGCCAGGCTACCCCCGGGGAACTAGTGACCCCAGTTCCTACAATCGGTTAGTACGTTGGAGTTACTATGGGAGGCGCAAGAACGTTCCTCAGCGCGCAAAACTGAAAGCACGGTGAGAGCGCACAAGACAACGTGAACGTGCACATCGGCTGTCCCGGTGCAAGCTGAGGATCGCCGGAGAAGACATAGCGTTTACCTGCCCTGAGGCTCCGAGTCTGAATTGGAGGTTGAACTGTCCTTGAGCCTGGCCCGCTCCTAAGGCAGCATGGACAGCGTGACGGCGGCCACCTGGGCTGAGAAGTACACCGAGCACCCTGTGAGCTCTGCGGACACGCTGCAGGGCATCACGCTGTAGCATGGCGGAACGACGGTAAGGAATGCGGGGAGAGAGTAGCTATTGGCAGATGGCGCATGGCTGGCTGACACTGGAGGGGGTGCAAGGAGAGCTGGGGATTCAGGAGTTGTGTGTATGTGTGCGTGCGTGTATGTGTGCTCGTGTGTGTGCATGCGTGTGTCTCTCTGTGTGTGTGCGCGTACGTGTGTCTCTCTGTGTGTGCTTTCAAAGGAGACAGGAGAAGGTGAACCCGCGTGCGACCTGATCCGATTCCGGCGTGCTGCGCGTGACCATCTCTTGTCTCCTTGGAAGCAGAGTGGACGGCTATAGGTCTCGTTGCGAGAGCGTACTTCGCGCGCTTTTTGCCAGGGCGAGACCTAAAAATGAAGGGGTTAAAAGCAAGGCTTGCCTCACAAAAAGACAGCCTCCCAATCTCTTCACCTAACCTCCGTTTTTACCTATCTGCTTGCTCGAGATGATAAGCCCCGCCCCCTGCCTGCCTAGAACCCTCACGCGCTGTGTGGACTGTTCCACCGTGCAAACTTCCCCAAGGGGACAGCAGCTTGTGCTGCGATCCCCTTGAGACCCCAATGCAACGCAGCGAGCAGCCAAAGTTGTGCTACGTTGCATGAAAAGGAGGATTGAACAGCCAGGGTTGGATTGGGATATAAAATAGGCCCTGGTAACGCTAAGAAAAGGTGTCAGGGCATCATTAAAGAGACATCTTTTCTTAACTTCATTTAGATAAAAAACAAGCATTGACATAGGCAATAAGTCTCGCATTTAGGACCTTATTAGTGTTTAGTTATCCAGCACAATATCCTTGGTGCAACAACATCAAGTGTTGCATGGCAAAACACTTATTAAGGTCCCAAAGGTGAGACCTATTGGCTATGCCAATGCTTGTAATACATACTTACGGAAAAATATTTGTAGTGCAGTGTCATCGCTTCCAAAACTGAGCCAATTACATATTCCGCACTAAAAAGCACATAAAATACAAGCGTCGGAAAGAAGAGCTGTTCGTGTCTGTCTTTTCATGTTGTTATGGCCCTTACAGGGCTCTGCAATAGTGTTTGGTTTTTTTAGGGGGTGTCCAGCGTAAATTCCATGTGGCTTTATATCGCAGAATTTCGCATTGAAAATTATAACAAAATGACGGGAATTATATAAATCACACCAGCGTAATTGAAATTTCACCTAGGCTCAATTTTAAACCTTTCTGTTAGGGGTGTAACTATTTAATGTCAATTCGGCTGCACCTTTTGAGGGACCAATGTGCAGTGACTGTTTCCCATGAATCCTGAATGTATAAAGCGGATGTGCGTATGTTAGCTCGCTGGCAATTATGTGTAAACCAGCTAAAGTTTATGGCACTGCGTTAATTTACATTTCCCACCTATGTCAACGAAGAATATGGAAAAAGGAGGCAAATATTTATATCAGGGTACACAGATGCACACCTTTCCACCTAATAATTAAATGGCCACACAATCTGCTTGTTTTGTGGTTCAAAACTTGAGGTAAATGACCTGGGTGGACCTCGCCCACATGCTGTCATATTGTCACTACAAACCACCTAGTGTTTGATGAAGCAACGTCAGGGTGAACACTAGTTATTCTGTGTCTGGGCGCCTGTTGTTTACAATTCCAGAATGAGATTGTATGTAGCCATGTGCTTGCTTTAATCTCGATCTCCACCATCCTGGTATTTACCAGCAATAGAAGGATAACACCAAATAGGTATTGTCTCTTTTTGCATCGGATGCTGGCGTTGAGACTGAAAGCCATTTCTTTTATAATGCCATGCGCATTGGGCACAGTTTTGTGCCATTTTAATCGCACAACATGGAATAAAACGTAAATGAAGCACTTTATGTTTGCTTAAAAGAAGAACGATATGCTGCTGTTTCCTGGCGCAGCTCCTATACAAACAGCTTAATTGGCCATTCCAACATTTATTGGATTCTCGTCTCCATGTGTTTTTTAGGGCTCGCCTGCTGATGCGCTTCAGCGCATAGCTGGCGAAGCTCTATAGGGGCTTATCCAGTGTTTATCCACTGGCGATTCCACTGGCGATTCCTTCAAGTGCATGTGCTTTTTAGGTCATTGCGCTTGCGCAAGCCCTAAAAAGCGCGTGCACAATGCCACCAGCCGCCTGCCTGCCTGCCTCGCATTACCACATCAAAGGCAGCCCTCCGAGCGCATTTCTCACCCCCTAATTATTCACGGCCGGCCGGCAGGCACATCAAAGGCTGCTGCTGCCGTGACTCGCATTTCTCCTCCCTCCTCCCCTATCACTGCCCAGGCCGGCCGTACTTTCTCTTTACAAGGGCGCCCATTCCTGAATCACTTGAAATCTCTCCACATTATTTGCATTTTGTTAATTAAAAAAATTAACTTCAACACAGCGTTGCACATTTTTCTCGACTTCGGAAGGATGAGTCCCAATCTCATTTGTACAAAGTGTTGTAATGGGATTATTGGAGAGTTAGAGAAACGTGCTCACAAGTTACATTTTTATGCAAATCATCTGAGTAAATAAACAATAGCATGGTGCCGTTTGCGTCCTTGACTTGATCTGGTTTTTATTTTTATTTTGCTATTATTCTCACAAAGGCTAAGAAGGTCTGCCTACTTTAGTATTAAGTGCTATACGTCGCATAAGCAACAGCTAACCATTCACTCACCCACGCAACGCCACTCACCCATGCAACGCCACTCACCCATGCAACGCCACTCACCCACGCAACGCCACTCACCCACGCAACGCCACTCACCCACGCAACGCCACTCACCCACGCAACGCCACTCACACACGCAACGCCACTCACACACGCAACGCCACTCACACACGCAACGCCACTCACACACGCAACGCCACACACACACGCAACGCCACACACACACGCAACGCCACACACACACGCAACGCCACACACACATGCAACGCCACACACACATGCAACGCCACTCACACATGCAACGCCACTCACACATGCAACGCCACTCACACATGCAACGCCACTCAACCACGCAACGCCACTCACACACGCAACGCCACTCAACCACGCAACGCCACTCAGCCACGCAACGCCACTCAGCCACGCAACGCCACTCAGCCACGCAACGCCACTCACACACGCAACGCCACTCACACACGCAACGCCACTCACACACGCAACGCCACTCACACACGCAACGCCACTCACACACGCAACGCCACTCACACACGCAACGCCACACACACACGCAACGCCACACACACACGCAACGCCACACACACACGCAACGCCACACACACATGCAACGCCACTCACACATGCAACGCCACTCACACATGCAACGCCACTCACACATGCAACGCCACTCACACACGCAACGCCACTCACACACGCAACGCCACTCAACCACGCAACGCCACTCACCCACGCAACGCCACTCACCCACGCAACGCCACTCACCCACGCAACGCCACTCACCCACGCAATGCCACTCACCCACGCAACGCCACTCACCCACGCAACGCCACTCACCCACGCAACGCCACTCAGCCACGCAACGCTACACACACATGCAACGCCACACACACACGCAACGCCACACACACACGCAACGCCACACACACACGCAACGCCACACACACACGCAACGCCACACACACACGCAACGCCACTCACACATGCAACGCCACTCACACATGCAACGCCACTCACACACGCAACGCCACTCACACACGCAACGCCACTCACCCACGCAACGCCACTCACCCACGCAACGCCACTCACCCACGCAACGCCACTCACACACGCAACGCCACTCACACACGCAACGCCACTCACACACGCAACGCCACTCACACACGCAACGCCACACACACACGCAACGCCACACACACACGCAACGCCACACACACACGCAACGCCACTCACACACGCAACGCCACTCACACACGCAACGCCACTCACACACGCAACGCCACTCACACACGCAACGCCACACACACACGCAACGCCACACACACACGCAACGCCACACACACACGCAACGCCACACACACATGCAACGCCACTCACACATGCAACGCCACTCACACATGCAACGCCACTCACACACGCAACGCCACTCACACACGCAACGCCACTCACCCACGCAACGCCACTCACCCACGCAACGCCACTCACCCACGCAACGCCACTCACCCACGCAACGCCACTCATCCACGCAACGCCACTCATCCACGCAACGCCACTCAGCCACGCAACGCCACTCAGCCACGCAACGCCGCTCAGCCACGCAACGCCGCTCAGCCACGCAACGCCGCTCAGCCACGCAACGCCACTCACCCACGCAACGCCACTCACCCACGCAACGCCACTCATCCACGCAACGCCACTCATCCACGCAACGCCACTCATCCACGCAACGCCACTCATCCATATGCAAAACGAAAAATGTCAAACTCTTCTATTGCGAGACCTATTGCATTTTCAATGCTTGTTGTCAGATTGCTACCTCAAGGGATTTACCTGATTTTCTTCTTTCCCTCAGTGTTGTTGCGCTATCGACTCTAAAAGGTCAACAGCAATGTTTTCTTTTCTTTAATTTGCAAAAATGTTGCGCCTCCCAGTGTAACCATATATTTATAATTGTTTCCGGAGGTAGCCTTTGAGTGAGTCCTCTGTGTTCAGCTAATGCCCAAGGATGTTTGCAACATTCTGCTAGGTGAGCAACTTGTTTAGAAGTTATGCGTTAATTAAGCTACACTTCCACTGACGTGTACCGCTCAAGGCCATACTACTAAACTAACAATCCATTCTTAGTTTTCACAGCCCTAGAACTAATTCTAAATGCAGTGGTTCGGTAATAGCTCACAGCTTAAAACCTGCGACTGGAAAACGGAGCTGAGGAATGCTGTGGAATGCTGTTCATTAGAGTGGGGTATTGTCTAAGCTAAAAAACAAATTCCTGGTATTCAGCATCCCAGGATAATAGCTCACAGCTTAAAACCTGCCACTGGAAAATGGAGCAGAGGAACTCTGTGGAATGCTGTTCGTTAGAGTGCAGTATTGTTTAAGCTAAAAAACAAATTCCTGGTATTCAGCATCCCAGGAGTAAACATGGAGGGTGTATGGACTTAAGGTAAGCAAGGGTGGTGGGGGAGGCAGGGTCGAGGTGGGGGTGGGTGCCAATGATCAGACCCTACCGGCGGACTCAAGCGGCTGTGAAAAAATGAAAGTGAAACCGTATGGACAAAAAAATGGTGTGCGTGTTCACATCCCTACGCAAACAAAGATGGCGTCGGGCTGTCCACATGCCCGTGCATTTTATTACCCATACGCGATGGCGAGAGCAGCCATCTTTGTCCTTCTGGACGCACGTGCATTCAGCTTTGGCTGAATTGATCGCAAAAGGTCCTCGCATGGCGAGACAACGCATGCGCGTTGCTAATGCCAGGTGACCTGAAAACGCATGGATAAGTTCACACCTGTGAACTGCACCTGAATTCAAGTGAGACCACTTCTGCAGGGCCCCAGCCAGCTCAATCTTCATACATTAATGGGCCGTCCCAGCGAGAGAAAGGGAGTGACACCTCTGCCGTGTTGGTAAAAAGGAGGAAACAGAGGCCCAATTGTCTCCAGAACGGCTGTGCTTAATTTGTAAAACAATAAGTGCCAGGGCTCTCGTCAAGATGTCACTGGAGCTTGTACAACTCATTGCCCTGCCAGCGATGCTAGTGAGAGTACCAACACAAATACTAACCATCACACTCCTACAAGTGTGACAATTCAGACTATTCCAGGTCCTCAAAGCCATAAGAATGGCTTGGGCGGCAGATAGTCTTAATTTATCATGTATTTTGAATTAATAACCAATTGTTGTTCACTCCTTTCTAATAAAGACAAACAGCCAAAGTGTTGGTCTTAACAATTAAGTGCCAGTGTTGACCATTAAGTGCCGGTGCCGAGCACCAGAAACCACTGGCTCAAATTAAGCACTACAGAAAGGCCACTCAGGTACCCACTGGGGGCATCCAAACAGCACAGACCCCGTCCACATTTGCTCCCAGGCTACCCAAAAAACTAACCATCACACTCCTACAAGTGTGCCAATTCAGACTATTCCAGGTCCTCAAAGCCATAAGAATGTCTTGGGTGGCAGATAGTCATAATTTTTTATGTATTTTGAATTAATAAACAACTGTTGTTCACTCCATTCTAAATAGGACAAACAGCCAATGTGTTGGTCTTAACAATTAAGTGCCGGTGTTGACCATTAAGTGCCGGTGCCGAGAACCAGAAACCACAGGCTCAAATTAAGCACTGCAGAAAGGCCACTCAGGCACCCACTGGGGGCATCCAAACAGCACAGACACCTCCCACAATGGCTCCCAGGCTGCCCAAAAAAGCAGCCCTAAACTGGAACTCGGATACCTGTCCCTCTGCCATTGTCCGAGTGCCCCCCTTACCAATTCGACCCTGAGAACAGTACATCTAATAAATTATGGTGAATATCCCCATAGCTACAAAGATTGTTTCATTGTTTTCCAGGAGGTTAAAATTCAGGACAAAACTTCGGGACAAAAGATATGTTTTACAGACACATCAGAGGAGGTCGCACAATAGAATATAATTAATGCCATCCATATCCAAACATATTCAATCATTTGAAAACCTATCCATCATGTATCCTTCCATCCATCGTTTCACACATCCATCCCTCCATCCACCCATTCACGCATCCATCCATCCTCCCATCCATCCATCCATCCATCCATCCATCCATCCATCCACCCTTTCACCCTATCCATCACTAGACTCATCCATCCACTCTTCCACCCATCTATTCACTCATCCATCCAGTCTTTTAGCCTTTCACCCATCCAGCCATCCTTTCACTTACTCATCCATCCACCTAGTCACTCATCCTTCCATCCAGTCACCCTTTCAATCATCCATACATCCTCCCTTTCTCTCTCCATCGACCCTTTCACTTAACCATCCTTCCTATCAACCAATCCATCTACTCATCCACTCATGAATCCATCCAGTGGGTCTTCTACTTGGTCCCTCTCGCTAAGATAGGTGGTTATTTCCAATAATTCATTCTAGTAGGGAGATGTTTATTTATCTCAAGTCTATTTGATATCTCCAGGAACCGTTTCTTCTGTGTAGCGCCAGCCGTGATGGTCATGATTGGCACTACACGGAAGAAGCTGGCCCTGGAGATAAGAAATAGACATGGGCCAAATACCCATCTCCCTACTAGAATGAATTATTGGAAATAACCTGAATAAGCTATACTTACATTGCTAAAGTACTTGGATAAACATAAGGTCTAGCTGGAATTCCTACCTTAGGGAGAGGGACCAAGTAAAAGTTAGAAAAAACACAGAAATGAATTAAGAAATACTGCTATTATTGAGACTGCCCTGAATATCTTCTGGGTCGAAATGCGTTGGTTACCGTCATTTTTAGGAATATTTTTTTCAATAAAGAAACCAAGAAATAAGAACCGGCTGAATTAATGTGCCTCTTCTTACTTTGCTTATATTTGCAAATTGCACTAATCTCTTGACTTATTGAAGTGATGAATCGCCGTTTTTGTTGCAAATTCATAGGATTTATTTTCTCGGAGATTTAAGGGGTATTGACAATAAACAAAAAGATTTCCTTTCTGTGTTCCTCAATTAGTTCCCATATTGATAAAACGACCATCTAGTAACTATCATGACACAATTTAAGGATTATTCAAATACAAAATAGGTTTCGTTTGTTAATTTTATTAAAAATACTTTTTTCTCTTTTCATCAATATAAATTAATCAGTACATCAGGTAATATAGACAACAACACAGTTTTGAGTCTAGCTGACTCAGAGCGTACTCGTTCGGTCTATAGTTTCTATCTTCTAACTAGTTGCGTCCATAATCTAGCATACAGCAATATTCACATGAATATTAATATACAATGAATTATACAAACCACTGATTCTTTGCACACGTAAATACTGTAAAAATATTAACCTTTGACATCATTGATAAATACCCCATATGCCTTGCTTGCTGTTTATAAAAAAAATCTGTGCTTAGTATTGTGTACCACCTGACTGGTATTTTGCCTCTTCTGTCATTCTATCCATATATATATAACAACAAGTAACTTTACACCTGCAACAAGCCAGAACTATTGGCATTGTCAATGGTTGTTAGTTGCATAAAAAAGTAGCAATCATGGCTTCCTTGGATATAATATTGAAAATGCATCAGTTCTAAAATGACGAGAATGTGAAAGAACTCTAGCCCCTTCTTTTTAACTTCTTTTAGCAGCTTTTTTTTTGAGCTGGATTCTCATGTAGCAGCATTGGTGTTTTTACACATTTCTTCTGTCTGACAGAATGCCCTGCCCTAGAGAGAGGCTGGAGGAGGCCCACCACATGCTTTACCAGCCCAGACTGGCCCATTATCATTCTGTATGTGGCAATCAGCCAGCATACAGAATGATAATGGGTGGGTGGGGCTGCTCTTGTGCTCCGAGGAGGAGTGCAAGGCGGCACCATCAGGGAGTTGAGGCTTCAAGCAGAGAACAGTGCTGTTCCCTGCAATGCCCAAAATCACGGATAAAAGGCGTCCGTGAAAAGGATCCTTAAGGACAACAGATATGAGGTCCAAATTATGGATGGTCCGTGAAATTTACTGACGGTTGGTCACCCTAGTACAGGGGTGTGTATTCTGTCAAACATAGGTACTCCTCCAATACAAAATACTGTGCTGAGACATAGTTTAACACTTTTCCCACTTAGTATGTGTGCTTTATAGTGAAGCATGCATGCAAAGTGGGAAGAACTTGGAGAAAAAAACATTTTCGACAGTCAAAGTCAGCGTCAAAAGTGTGTCATTTTTTTGTGCAAAGCCCTGTCCCCAAATATTAATTTAGGCCTTTGCGCTAAAAACAATGGGTGGGTGCATGGGAACAGCCATGTACTACCGGTGCTATGCCACCTTGACTCAAAGCAGCACTGGGCTACTTGTGTAACTAAAGGCCTACTTCCCAGCACAACTTATGGGCTACTTGTGTAACTTAAGGCGTACTTTCCAGCACAAATTATGTTTTGCACTGAAAAGTAAATCCCAAATCAATTGTTTGTATTGGTTTGTGTCACTTTTGCAATGCCAACCCAGCGCAAATTATTAGTAAATCTGTTCAGCGTGTTTAAGATAAAAAACAAGTGTGTTAAATATATATTTTTTAGTAATACACAATCAGACTGTACCTTGCATAAAGCTCTTTTAATAAGTTTCCTTTAGAAGGACACACTCCAGAAAACAGCTAATACCACTGTTACATTACATCTCAAAAACAATAAACATTTGTCACAATGATGCCTGAAATGACACCATCAATTAAGGCCATATACAAGCTCCCAAGTACCCTTTGGATTTTTGATTACCCAACTGCTCATGTTTGCATTCTTTTCAGGTAGCTGACACCTTGGCAAGTAGGTTTGTTTCTTTTTTTGCTGCGTGGCTCTCAATTTGCTTTACAGAACAGAAGATCTCCCTCCCCCCACTCATTTCCTTTCAGCGAGAAGCACCTGAAGGTGGTAGTCATTCTGCAATTGTTGCAGTTTTTTTCTCTTGAAAAAAGTATGGAAACCTATTGGAAAAATGATATAAGATTGGGAATGATGTTCCAAATAGATCCCACCCACTTCAACCACTGAGTTCATCCAAAATCAATTTACTGGTAGAGGAGGCGTTGTTTGTTTTATTTGCTTCTCATGCCTCATGGTGTTGCACTCTGTCTGCCTACTCAGCGACCTACAAGATGGCCATAAAAGGCATAGGCACTGACTGGAAACTGCAGAGCCGAATTCACATGTGGAAACTCATTCCCCACAATTATAAAAGGCCCAGTGTTCCTGCTCCCAGATTTCCTGGGCGCAGGAACAACAAATCCGATTTTACAGACCAGAAAATACAGCAGCTAATATCAGTGTCAGAAAAGGATGGATTGTAGTCAGGACCCTTTCTATGCTCCCTTTCCAAACCTCAGACAAGCCACAAAATTCTCCCCTGGCAGCCAACATTCTCCAATCCTTCTTTCACCCATCTCACACCCTTCATATACCCATGCCTTAAAAAGCCCCCTGCTTACTTCTACCACAACACACTGCCTGCTTTTGTATCCATAAAACCCAACTGAAAAGGGGATACAATGTACAATACCACCAGGTAATATTAGTAATTTCCCATTCTGTGGGGATTAACTTGTAATTACATATGGGTGGGTTGTTACCGCCCACTACTGGTAAGTACTGATGTGGAGTTTGCACACCAGAGTACATTGCAACTTGTAATTTGGGCTATTTAAAGTGCCAGTGGATAGATCAGCAGGGTTTAAAAGATCTGTAGGAAAATCGATTTTACCGATTCTAAAATACCGAATTTTACCGAATCGGTATTTTAGAATCGGAAAATGGGATGTAGGTAAAAAAATCGGTAAAAAATACAGATTCAGTATCGGACAATCGGAATTTACCGAATCTATATTTAATAAGGCAAATTGGGACACATTTGAATGTTATGACCAAGAAAAGATCGCCAAAACGCTAAAGGAAATCAGACCGAATAACCACTATCAAGACCCTCTACCGGCAAAATGCGTAAGAGAAATTAGCCACACCCTAGTTCCGATCTGGACTGAGATAATAAATGCCTCACTTGCACAACGGACCCTGCCCGACTGCCTAAAAACTGGTCAGGTTGTGCCCATCATCAAAAAACCGACAGCGGATGCAACTGACCCGAACAACTATCGACCAGTGACCAACATACCTTTACTGGCCAAACTTATTGAGAAATGCGTACAAGGCCAACTGAGTCAACACATCGCTAAGTTCTCATTACTAGATGATTGCCAATCTGGATTCAGAGCTGGGCATAGTACTGAAACTGCGATCCTGCATATCGTGGACGACGCCCTACAAGCCCTAGACAGAAATCAAGCATGCCTACTGATTCTCCTAGACCTGTCATCTGCATTTGACACGGTAAATCATGAAATGCTGACGACCAGGCTACAAGAAAGGATGGGCTTGTCGGGAAATGTGCTGAAATGGTTTAAATCTTTCCTGCAGAATAGGACTCAACGTTTCCTGGTCAATCAAGCAACTTCTTCCCCTTGTCCTACTGCCGTCGGGGTCCCACAAGGTTCAACGTTATCCCCAGATCTATTCAACTTGTATGTTGAACCCCTCACGGAGATCCTTCGGGAATCACAGATACCCTATCACATGTATGCAGATGACACGCAAATTTACATAAAGATCGCCTCCCTTGCTGACATTGACCTAATGAACAAGACACTAAAGAGAGCTCTACAGTGGTTAACCACGAACCATTTGAAACTAAATGCCCATAAAACCGAATTCCTGTTAATTTCACCGACGAAGAACCGTCCCGAGGTAAAGGAATTGACGAAACTGGTGACCGCGCTGAACTGCACCCCGACCCTAGTTAATTCAGCAAAATCACTTGGAATTATCTTAGATGAGAACCTGGACATGAAAGACCACATAAACTCAATGGCCAAGAGTGCCCGTTTCCATCTGAACTATTTAAGAAAACTGAAACCGTACATCTCAAAGGCGGACCTAAAACTGGCTGTACAATCTCTAGTTATTTCGAGGATTGAATACGGTTGCACCACGTTAGCGGGACTACCGAAAACATCCACAGCACCACTAAAAGCCTGTCTCAATGCAGCGGCAAGACTGATCACGGGATCGAGGAAATTCGATCACATATCTCCTCACCTGAAAACACTAAACTGGCTACCCTATGAGGCCAGAATCCAAATGAAGATGGCTTGTATTACCCACAGAGCAGTTCTCCACAACACGCCGAGATACCTGGCCAAGAAAATTAAGCTATCGGGAGGCAACAGACCAACTAGAAGCGCCAAAGAACTGCTACTGAGGCCAGCCTTTTTCCGTAAGAAAAAGACCTACGACCGAGCGTTCTCAGGAGCCGCCCCTAGAGTCTGGAACTCAATACCTCCGAACATCAGGAAGATTAAAAATTCGATCACATTCAAACGTGAACTGAAGAACCACATGATGAGCAAATACCTTTCATAGAGTGGCGTACTGATTATTGATGAGAACATCTACGCCAAAGAGAGACGGCCTCGACTAGAACATCCTGAAGATCAATTATCTGTCAACCGACTGATTTCATGTTTAAACCTTGGCCACACACTTTACTACTACCTCAAATCTAGGTGATCCGATATCGGTAACTCACAGACAATACTATATACTCTCTACCTCACTGTGTTTTATTGCCTAGGATCCCGGATACATGGCAACACCTTTTACTCCTTAATGCTATTTACACATGTTATTTGCACTGTTATACTATATAACCATACCTCACTCACCTCCTAACACTAACTGGATAGGCTGAAGAACTCTTACTTATAATCTCCCTTACAGCTTATCGTCTTATACCTCATATATATCTGTTGTTACAATTGCCTCCATAATGTCTGTAATTTATCTTACATGTGAAGCGCTCTGATACCCACGGGTCTTGTCCGCGCTATACAAAACTCTATAAATAAATAAATAAATAAATAAATACCAGGAAGTGGCTACACAGGCAGTTGCAACTAATTAGAAGCTTCTGGAAAGGCAGTTGGAGCTGAGCAGAGTGCAGGAGCAACAGGAAGGGTTTGGAGCACTTTTAAAAGTGAAAAATGACAAGCAGCCAAGAAAAAGAGCAGCCTGAGAGGAGGAGGAAACTGAAATTCAGCAGCATGGAGCTGCAGGTCCTTGTAGAGGAGGTGGTCAAGGTGCACCACAAATTGTTTGGCAGGCAGTCCCTCACTGCGGCTGAATCAGCCAAAAGAAAAATCTGGCTGGACATTATGGAGAAAGTAAATGCCGGGGGGTGACCACCAGGGACATAGAGGACCGTAAAAAACGTTTTTATGACCTGAGGAGCCAAACCAAGAAGAAAATGGCAGACCAACACAAGCAGGCATCAAAAACAGGCGGAGGCAAGAACCCAGCACCCCTCCTGACTGACCTGGAGGAGATGGTGGCGTCAACCCTAGAACCAGACAGCGTCTGCGGACTGGGAGAAGTAGACAGCTCGGCCAGAGCTGCAAGCAAAAAAGGTAAGACAAATGCACTGCATTCCCCCCAATAGCAACACCTTTACCTGTACCCTTAGTGGGAAAGTGACCCCAAATCCAGTACTGCTAGCAATATACAGGGCCAATGCATGATGCAATATGTAGACAGGAAATGTAAGGACATGTAATACAGCACACCAACCAATTAGTACATGTAATGACTGCATGCAGAACATGGCCAATGTGATAAATATTTAATTGTAGTGACTGTGAGACAGTAGCGCTTAGCTAATGTACGCTCATATGTCCACAGGTGAAATATCTCGCAGGCGCTCGCAGGAGGCTGAAGGGACACCACCTGAGAGGGAGGAGAGTCAGGATGCAGGACAAAGTACCCCCAACGTACCACAGGAGAAAGCTGCATCAAGGAGCCATCCACCTGCCCAAGACACAGAAATGGCCCAAGAGTTGCTGGCATCCCCTAGCAGATCACAGTCCCCTCTCCTGCTGTCATCACCAGAAATGCCAGCATCACAGCATGATGTGATACCCCCATTACAACCAGGCAGGAGGCATGTCGTGGCTCCACTCCCCGATTTGGAGTCCGTAGCAGCTGACATGGAGGGTGACGGACAACAGAACTTGCCTGTAGCAGTGAGCCCTGGCACAACACACTCCAGTGCAGGGATGGGCCATAGTACTGCAAGACGCCACAGAGTGCAAGAAAGGCCAGCAGATGCACCAGTTGAGGGTGGAAGTGTGTTCCTTGGTCTGGAGGGGAGCATGGTGCGGATACAAAGGATGCAGGGAAGAGCCATCCAGGCATGCCAACGAGAGCTGAGTTCCCTGAATAGTAACAGGGGAGAGATAGGAAAGGGCATCAGTGAGATGGTACAGGTCAACAAGGAGATGGTACAGGTCAACAAGGAGATGGCAGCAGGGATGCGTGGAATCAACAACTCGGTGCAGCTACTGTGCACCAAAATAGACAATGATTTTGCTGCAAGGCACAGGGATAGGCGTCGAGCACATGTCCAAAGAATAGCCATCAACCGCCTGGCCACTGCCACATCCCTGTTATGAAGGAGAAGCTCAAACATGCAGGAGGCCATGACACAAAACACAAATGAGGTCACCAGGGGCATGGGCAGGATGACCAGTGCCCTTGAGGCGCTGTTGAATGCACAAACTGCACACATAGCTGCTCTGGATGTGCCTATAAGTGAGGAGAGCAGGAGCAGCATTGGGACCACCCCTGTAACTGAAACTAGGAGGAGCAGGCGCCATGCTGAGGCCACAGGCCAGCAAGACAGTGAGCAGGTTGAACAACCTACTAGTGTTATTGGGAAGCGAGCAAGGAAATAACTTTCACAGTTCATGGTGAACTTAACCAGAAGTGGGAGCATTGTAGTTAAATGCTTTTTGTTGCACTTTTGTGCTTTAAAAAACCAACGTCATTACAAAATTAAACTAGTGTTGTAGCATACTACGCTTGTCTTTGTCTCCTTACTTACTTAAAAATAGTTGCATGTGACCTCTTCCCGTCTGTGTCTGCCATCAGTTGATGTTGCTCCTCCAGATGTGTGTGGTTCAGGGACTGCTACCTCGTCGTCATGGTCCTCATAATCTGAGATTTCCACCTCTGTGCCCTTCTTGACCGCCAGGTTGTGCAGCATTGCACAGGCTGCAATCATTTTGCAGCAGGTGATTGGTGTGTATTGGCGGGCCCCTCCACTTTTATGGAGGCAGCGAAACCTGCTCTTCCACATGCCAAAGGTGCGCTCCACAATGTTTCTAGTTGTTTTGTGTGCCCTGGTGTATCTCATCTGACTTGGTGTTGTTGGGTTGAGGTAGGGTGTGAGGATGAAGGACCAGAAGGCATATGCACTGTCCCCTATTAGTAATAAGAAATTGACATTAATCACATGCTCACACACATCCACCAGTAATACGATTAAAGTGAATTTCACACAGTGTCTCACCTAGCAAGTATCCTTCGCCGAATTCCCCCGCAGTCAGGCGTTCATAGATGCCACTGTTTTGGTAGATGTAGGAGTCGTGGGTACTCCCTGGGAATTTGGCTACTTTGTCAGTGATCACGTATTTTGCATCACAGATCACCTGTACATTTATGGTGTGGGTGGATTTACGGTTCCGATAAATGTACTCTGTGGCAGCAGGTGGGCATATTGGTATGTGGGTACCATCAATGCAGCCAATGATGTTAGGGAACTGCGCCATCTGATAGAAGTCTGTCTTCGTCCTTAGCAGTTCTGAATGCGTAGCAGGGAAGCTAATGTAGTGCTGCATTCTCTGCAACATGGCATCAAGGAATTTTTTTAAGAAACGGGACAGACAGCTCTGGGACACCCCACCTACCGCAGCAACCACACTCTGGTAGCTTCCAGATGCAAGCAGGTGTAGGCTGTACAGCACCTCCACATGGGGTGGGATGGCGTGCGCCCTTGGGGGAGGATGGTCCAATAGTGGGTGTAGGTCCCTGATGAGGTCTAGGATTGTTTGTGGGGCCAGCCTGTACCTCTGTAGGATCTCAGGCTCAGTGAGCTGGAATAGTGTGATCCTCTGCCTATACACCTGCTCCTCCCTCCTCCAGACCCTCTCTCCTTCCGCCTCGCAATGACATAGAATGCCGCTATTCTGGTGTAAGTGGTGCATTTTGGATCCTTTTTTATAGCCTGCACCTGGTTACCACCTGCTTTCAATCCATGGTAAATACCGACTCTTAAATACCGAATTTCATGCAAATTCGGTATTTAAAAGGGGACCTACATCTCGAAATTCATTTTTACCATTTCTTATTTACCGAATCGGTAAATTTTCTGATTCGGTAAATTTACCGATTCGGAAACTTTACCGATTCGGTAAAAATACAGAATCGGTAAAGTTTCCGAATCGGTAAATTTACCGATTCTGTATATTTACCGATTCGGTAAGGTTACCGAATCGGTAACTTTACCGATTTGGAAACTTTACCGATTCAGCTACTTTTTGGTCCCCTACATCCCGAATGCCCAATACCGGTCGGTAACGGCCGAAATTCGGTAATTTCGGCCGTTACCGACCGGTATTGGGCCACCTACATCTGGCCCCAAGTTATCACACCCCACCGCCTCTACAAATACATAGAAGGTTTATTCATCACATGTTACCTTCAACAAAAAGACAGATAAGGCAATATTCAATCATATATTGTGTGTAGTTTTTCAATATAGTTTAGGGATGAGTTATGGCTTTTTTCTTTGGAGATGGTGCATTGTCATCTGAGGGATTCCTCAGGTGACAGGCGCCTGACTTATGGATAGACTGGGAGATAGCTCATCTATGTGAAGCTTCAACATATAATTTATGTCTAATGAGAAGCATATCTCTCCCACCGAAAGAACACACCTCCATGATCATTTTCTCAGGGCAAGGGAGTAGCCAGAACATTTAAATACCCCCCCACTTGAAACATGAACCATACATCTATTCACCCAGTTCGTGAATGGGCAAACTCAACCCTCCTTAGAAGTGTTCCATTCACCCTTCTATTCATCAATCATTTCTCTCTCCCATCTAATAATTTCCATCCATTCATGCATCTGTCCATCCCTTCACGTTTTCATCCATCTATCCAACCATATTTTCTTCCATCCAACCATCCTTTCAAGCTTTCATATATACATCCTTCATTTCAACGATCCACCCATCAATATATTCATTAAAAATCCTTTCATCCATCTACTATTCTCCTTTTATTGTCCCTTCACCAACATTTCACTTGTGCTAATACTTCCATTTGTATAGTCTGTCGCCTAGAAATCTTTTCAATCTTACATCCATCCATCCTTTCACCATTGCACTTATCCATCCTTGCCCACTTCAATTAAAACTTTCTTCTTTTCTCCCCCCTTTCCATTCAAGTTTCCTTCCTTTTATCCTTCTTTATTCTCTCCATTTTCTACCTCTACCCATCTTTATTCTCATGCCTACTTTTTTCTCTCTTACCTTTGTCTCTCATGCTTACTTTTTAGGTCTCGCCTACGCAGCTCTTGCGCTGGGCATAAAGCTCTGCCTGCTTTCTGCTCATCTTTTTAATTGGTTGCTGTACTTGTCCTTTATAAATGGTGGCTTTTCATTAGGCAATAGGCTTAGTAGTCCCTCCTTAGTACCGCCTTGTCTTTTCTTTTAAGCTCTCATGAGGACACCCCCTGTTACATGTGTTGTTACTCCCTAGGTTTTAATTACAGCCTCAATGCACTATTTTCTTAAAAGGCTTCAGGCAGGACACACACTTGGTCCTAAGCTAGGCTGGCAGTTGTTACTTCACTCACCAGAACATCTCAAATTTACACAAGACCTTCTATAAATTTCCCTTCATCAGCTCCTCACAGAGTACAACCTAATCCAAAATTAATGTAATCATTTTTTTGTCACATTTCAAAGCTACTAATTATATACAATACATAGCTATTTGAATGTTCTCGTAGTACTGTCTTGCATTCAATGCATTATGGGTAGGGTGGATTTGCCATATCTTCTACAGGGTGCATTACCATATGTGACCAAAAGAGGCCCCCTTTTGTCCACATATGGTACTGCACCCTGCAACATGGCTAGGTAAAAAACATTGCCATTTATAATGCCAATAACTCCAACTTTATAGGCATGCAGTGCTGGTGCCTTGCTCACTAGGGACCTCTTGGAGCAGCTTGCAGTACTTCACTTAGACATGCAGAGCTGGTGCCTTGCTCACTAGGGACCTCTAGGAAAAGCTTGCGGTACTGCACCGAGATATGCTGTGCTGGTACCTTGCTCACTAGGGACCTCTAGGAGAAGCTTGTGAAACTGCACCTAGACATGCAGTGCTTGTGCCTTGCTCAAGAGACCTCTAGGAGCAGCTTGCGTTACTGCCCCTAGTTATCCAGTGAGATCACTAGGGACCTCTAGGAGCAGCTTGGGGTACTGCACCTAGACATGCAGTGCTGGTGCCTTGCTCACTAGGGACCTCTAGGAGCATCTTGCGGAACTGCACCTAGACATGCAGTGCTGGTGCCTTGCTCAAGAGACCTCTAGGAGCAGCTTGCGTTACTGCACCTAGACATGCAGTGCTGGTGCCTTGCTCAAGAGACCTCTAGGAGCAGCTTGCGTAACTGCACCTAGACATGCAGTGATTGTGCCTTGCTCACTGGGACTTCTAGGAGCAGCTTGGGGTACTGCACCTAGACATGAAGTGATTGTGCCTTGCTCACTAGGGACCTCTAGGAGCAGCTTGCGGTCCTGTACCTAGACATGCAGTGCTGGTGCCATGCTTACTAGGGACCTTTAGAAGCAGCTTGCAGAACTGCACTGAGACATACAATGCTGGTGCCTGGCTCACTACGTAAACATTTGCAATGCACCAGGTCCCTCATTACTGAAAGTATGAGCTTTTGGTGTTGTAATATTATTTGCAATGCCAATACCTCAAACTATCAGTAATGTGAGACCTATTGCATTGCAAATGCTTGTTCTATTTGTCCCCAGCTGTATTTTCCCATATTTTCCTTATTTTTTTCTTTTCTTTCCTTTACTGTGCAGCAGCCCATAGGCCCTCTCTCTTTTTTTTAAACATATTTTATTATTAAGATTTTCAGGTTGATGCTGGAACAATAGTATTACATAATGCCGACGTACATGCTTTCTGGTGGTACATGCAAAGTTGTTGGTATCCAGTACAAAAAAAGTAATCTACAGAAGCAGTGCAATGGAACGGCCATCATAATCAGACATTCGCAATAATAAAGTAAGGAAATAAGGAACAATCGCCAAAACTCCTAGCCCCCCTCCCCAGAACGAGTTTAGGTGGTCCTCATGTTGTCGAGATTTCAATAGGGGAGAGTGTAAGGGGCCCATGTGGCACAAGAGGTGGCAGGATACCTAAGTATTTGACTTCTAGGATACAGGAGATGTTATTATATAGGTGTTCTACTACATACTTCATGTCTCAGATATGTGTTCTCTGAACTGTTCCAGCTGTATGGCCCAATCCAACAAAAACGGATTCTTAGGAAGACCCCTGTGTTCCTCATGTCACAGTGCTTCGCTTTCAGCAGAACCCCAGTGCAGCACTTCCTCTCCCCAGGGCCCTTCTCTAGGAGCTCGTGGAGACTTCCAGCACTGTGTTATTAATCTTTTTGCCAGAAGTAATAAAAGGTTGACAAAGTGTTGCATCACTTTAGCTGTTTTAGGCAGTGGGGACAGACCCAATATACAGAACCCTAACAATGTCCAGGTATGTACTCTCATCAGCGTGACAGTACCTCTGAAACCTCCCCCCAGTACCTTGTTCGTTAAGGGCAAGACCAAAGCATATGTATAAGTTCTGCATTGGGAGAGCGACAACGTGGGCACTCCGATGCGGCTGCAGGGTACATCGCATGTCAAATACGCTCTGTGTTGTTTTGAAAACTGTACACATTTAAATCAGGTATTACAGGAAATGCGCTTGGGGTACTCTAAAATATAGGCCCATTCTTTGTCTGTCAGTTCCCTTGCCAGATCAGATTCCCATTTAAGTTTCAGGGGGTGTAACTAAACCATGAGGTGTTCCCTCAGACCACGGTAAAGCCAGCGTACCAAATGGCTCTTATGCCCCATTGTATATAGTGCTTGTAGCAACTCATAAGTAGCTAATTTCTTATTATACACAACAATGTTTGCAAAAAAAATGAGAATACTGGTGTGAGTTAGAAATAAAGAGATGGGCAACCAGTGGACTTGCGCAAACTCCGCATGGGGCAGAAGGACTCCGTCCACGAACAGGGATCCAACTGACATCACCCCAGCCTGATTCCAGGAAGCTAGCCCTTGGGCCGTCAATGTGCCAATTGATATGATCAAATCCTGGGCACACGTATAGACTCAAAAGTTAATACAATCCGATACACTCCTTCGGCGAGAGACGAGCAACGACGTGGACCCTGCACTACAAGGTTCCACTCCATACGGACGTACCCGCCCCTTTTAAATTCTTCATTACCAGAGGGCCATACTACGGCTGTCTCGAAACCCGCTAACCGGGTTGGAATTATCACATGTCCTTCAATACCCTCACTACGCGCTCTAAGCCCTGAAGAGTCACAGGCATTGACCTGTTGACGAAACACGTGTCGGCTGGCGTTTTGTTTTCCTCATGAACATCTTCACATAAACATCCCTTAAGAAAACCACCAGTGTCAACTGTATTACTTTTCAAAAATGGTATTAACTTTTGAGTCTATACGTGTGCCCAGGATTTGTTCATGTTTGTTTGGCGAAGGGCTATCAGCTCTTCCCTCATTCAGGGGTTTTGGGTCTACCTCTGACCTGGCAGCACCACATGCTTTTGTTCTTCATTCGGTCAATACCCGACAAGGTTACCTGGACGTGCGCCACTTTCCTGCTACCCTAAAACCCTGCGCAGAAGCAACTAATGTGCCAATTGACGTCGGGAGACTGCAGAGTGGAATGTTCGGTGCACACAGCATATGTGTTAGAGTATTTTAAGGCCATTTTCCAATACATCAGGGCAGTTTGCAATAATAGTGAATCTACTTGTGATAACGAGGACTCTGGGCATAACAGTGTGTGGAGCTTTTCTTGCTGCAGTTGCATGGTTGGGTATCCTATTTCAAACAAAGTATGGTCTGCTAACCACAATGATAACCATTGCAGTTGTCCGACTATATAGTAGGGTTTAAAATCTGGGGCTCCCATTCCCCCCTGGATGCTGGCAGCTGCAGTTTAGACAGGCTTATTCTGCGGTGTCCCTTCTTTCAGACTAGATTGATCTGTATGGAGTTCACAAGCCTAAATACCCAAGTGGGGACCACCAGCAGGATATTCACAAAATTGTACAGTAACCGCGGGAACATCACCATTTTTGCCAGTGCCAATCGGCCAGAAATAGGTACGGGTAACCTGACCCAGAATGACACCTGCAACCTCAGGGAAATTAACCGTACGCACCAGATTTCCCTCTAGTATACCCCATGTTTCCCCATGAATCTGGATACCTAAATAGCAGAAAGAATCAGGGGCCAGATGTAGGTCACGAAATACCGGTCGGTAACGGCCGAATTCGGCCGTTACCGACCGGTATTTAGGATTTGGCATGTAGGGGCCAACATTTTACAGAATCGGTAAATTTACCGATTCGGTAAATTTACCGATTCTGTAAAATACCGAATCGGTATTTTTACCGATTCGGTAAATCCCAGATGTAGGTGACACTCCTAGGAGTGCCACAGGCCCTTAAGAGTCGGTATTTTACCACCCAATCTTATTGGGTGGTAAAATACCGAATTCAGGTGTGCATGCACATCTGTGCATGCACACCTGTGCCATGTGACACACAGACATGCCCTTAGGGCATGTCTGTGTGCCACATGTCACACATGGCTCTATTTGGGGTGCTAGAGGGTGTCAAAGTGACACCCCCTGCACCCTGGCAGGATTCAGTATTTACCGATTCGGTAATTACCGAATCGGTATTTCCCATTGATTCCTACGGGCTTCACAGCCCATAGGAATCAATAGGAAATACCGATTCAGTATTTACCGAATCGGTAAATACCGATTGTTACCGATTCGGTAGTTCAAATTTAAGAATTACCTACATCTCCCACCTTCCTATTTACCGATTCATAAATACCGAATCGGTAAAATTCGGTATTTATGAATCGGTAAATAGGAATTACCTACATCTGGCCCCAGGTTCCGTTTTCAATCGTATCTCACCAAAGGGGAGAGTTGGCTCTTTATAAGTACCATAGAAGGAATACCCGCAAGACTTAGTGGTGTTTATTTGATGCTGGAACAATAGTATTACATAGTGACGCCATCCATGCTTTCTGGTGGTACATGCAAAGTTGTTGCATGTACTACCAACATGAACTGTGAGCATAGCTGGGCCAGTGCAGCCATATCAGTCCAGAGATCCTAAAGATATAGGACACCAAATGAATAACCTGTTTCACAGGGATTCCAATGGCCGGCATAGTATGACGGATATGCTGGGCAAGTCACTCTACCTCCAACACAAAGAGGAGCAGGGACAGGGGGCACCCTTGACGGGTCGCATGAAGTATCTGGTAAGTTTGGAATATATATTGGCCTGTTTTGGCTCCAGCCGTGGGTAAAGAATACAATAGTTAAGATACTTCTGGAGGGATCCCATACAACCGTAGTGTTGCAAGCATATACTTCCACCCCAGAGTGTCAAAAGTTTGCTGGATGTCCAAGGAGGCAGCCAGCATAGGAGGCAGCCAGCATAGGGGTATTGATCACAGGCTGCATCCATTATCTTAAATAGTCGACATATATTCGGTAAAGTACTACAGTGGGGCTCAAAAAAGCATTGATCAGTATGTATCAACCTAGGGAGCAACAGAAGCAGGCGGCGTGCCAGAATTTTACAGAGTATTTTGTACTCAGTATTAAGAACTGATAAAGGTCTATACAAGGACAATTCGGTAGGTGACTTACCTGGCTTCAACAGAGAGGTCACTAATAGTTCCCTGACAGTGGGGGAGAATGTTCCCTCTGCGAGCGATGCACCATAAAGTTTTTCTAACTGTGGTGCCACCTGTGACACAAAAGTAGAATTAAATTCTATAAGCAGGTCCGAACCTGGCACTTTGTTACGAGCCAGGTCTTTGGTGGCCCCTTGTTTCTCCATAAGTGTGATAGTGGCCGTCAGGTCCTTTTTTATCAGTGTCTTGGACAGTTGGCAGGGATGCGGTAGACATAAAGTTGGCCAGCGCCTCTGGGGCGGGCGGCAGAGGCGCAGAGTAAAGTTCTGTATAATAATCGCAGAATGTCATATTGGTCTCAACTTGTATAGTCACTAAACCTTGAGTGAGTGTGGCAAGGGAGAAGCTAGGTGTGGGGGAAGTTAATGGCCGAAATAAGCAGGCTAGTATGGTGCAGGAACCTGTCCGCTACAGAGTGTGTCTGTTGTATATAGGACCTCAGATCAATTAATCGCAGTTGTTCTAGGAGTTCAGCATATAAAATCCTAGCCTCATGCAACTTACCTGCATTTGTTGCATTTTCCTGGGGTGCCACATCCAGGGTGCCCAGTTTGCCTTCAAGCTCCGCAATGTCTCTAGTGACCTCCCGCCTAGCTCCCACCACCGCACCCATTGAGGCTACGCGAACTACCACCTTAAAGGCCTCCCACTCTATCAAACATGAGGAAGCTGTGACAGTATTCTCAGAGAAATACGTGTAAAGGTCGAGGCTAAGGTGTCCCCAAATACTGAATCTTCAAGTAGTTGAGGCTGCAAATGCCACGTCAGAATTGGAGCAGGGATTAGTCCCCAAGTAAGTGTAAGCTCAAGAGGGTTGTGGGCTGCTATAGTTTCCCAAATATATGTAGTGTGAGTCAGAGAGGAGAGTAAGGCATGTGTGCAAAGGAATCTCTCCAAGCAGGAGTGCAGGGCATGGGGACATGAATAAAAGGAATATTCACGCAGTTCAATATTACGGTACTGCCATATATCCGCCAGTTCCCACCTATTCACCTAGCGATATAATTCATTGGCTTGATTCATTATAGACGTGCCCGGGGGGGGAGGGTCCAAGTCAGTATCAAGTACTGCATTAAAATCCCCCCAGGAGCCAGGGGTAATGTGGCCAATCCACCAAATCGGTCGATAAGTGGGCCAGAAATTCACCTTGGTCTGAGTTGGGTGCATTTATACATCTCACGACCATCTGTTCCCCATCAATTGTACCCCTGAATAGGACATAGTATCCCTGAGTATCAATTTTGGATTCTGACACTGCAAATAGGACCCCTGCTCATATCCACACAGCTGCCCCTCATGAGTATGCAGAATGGGTAGTTTAATGTAATTGCCCTCCCCACTGATTGCACAGTTTATGTACTTCTGAGGCTACCAAGTGGGTTTCTTGAAGGAACACTATTTGTTAGTTGCGTCTGTCGACATGAGGAAACTGAGAGAATGCAGTACAAACATACACCCCAAAGCTAGGCCCACCCACCCCAGTGTTTTCATGAAAAGTGACCAGTCCAAACAGTAAAAGCCAAAAAATCCCACATTACTTCATCGTTTGACCAAACAGGAAACCAGACTGTAACATTATAAAATGAGAGACAAAATGTGGCTTCGCCATAGAGGCGGGCAAAGAGCTCTCATCAAGCTGGAGTGTTAGATTTTGGGGTCTCTAGTTGGCAGAGGTAGGTACCATTGACCAAATAGGGACCCTTGCGTCTAGTCACGGTAAGGGGCTACACTCCTAAAATAACTCCTGCTCACCCCCTTGGTAGCTTGGCATGAGCAGGCAGGCTTATCTCCGAGGCAGTGTGTAAAGCATTTGTGAACACATACAGTAATACAGTGACAACACTACAGATGGACACCACACAGGTTGTATAATAAAAATAAGCATTTTTATATAGACTTAACACAAGACCAAAGGAAAAAAAGTCCACAATACTGTACTCAAAAATAGACTTTAAAATAGTTGAAAATAGCTCAGTTCTCTCAAGTGGTAAATGCAACACTTTACTCTCAATGTACCTGGGATGCGTAACGCAAAGAAACCAAAAGGGTCGCAGAGAAGGTGATGCGTCGGTTCCTTACACTCAGGGGAGTGGATGCGTTGGTTTCTTACTGCTGCGCCGGGGAGTTGATGCTCGCTTCCTTACTGTGTGGGGAGGTAATGTGTCGCTTTCTTACTGCTTTCCGGTACGATGCGACAAGATGGCACCTCGGTGCGATACTCTTTTCTGGTGCGATGTAACAAACTGGCGTCTTGGTTACGATGCGACAACGTTGATGCGATGCGTGCACGCCCATCCACTGTGTGGTGACTCGATGATCTTTGGAGACGTGACAGGCCCTGCGACGCGTTTCTCTGGTGATGCGACGGCGACCCCTGTGGCGGCAGCATGCTTCTCCGGTGATGCGCCGCGCTTCGGCGATGAGATGATGACAGCGGCGGCTCGCTTCTTCGGCGATGCGACGACAGCTGCTGCGGCAGCGACGCGCATCTTGTCGTTGTGTCACGCTTCCAGGACCCAGCTACAAGCAGTCTCTTAGAAGGCCCTGCACAACAGCAGGCACTTCAATTCCCAGCAAGGGATTCAGGGGGATCTGGTTGGTAAAGTCTTGTATCCCTGAGACTTCAGGCAGGAGGCAAGCTCTTGTTCAAGCCCTTGAAGATTCTTCTTCAAGTTGATGAAAAGCACACTCAGTCCTCTTCTTCTTTCTTTGGCAATCAAGCAACCACTGCAGGCCAACCCCCAAACACACAGCACAGAGGTAGTCTCCTCCTTCAGCTTCCTGGTTCTTATCCTCAGCAAAGGGCCGTCTTGGTTCCCAGAAGTGATCTAAAGTTCTGGGATCTGGGTCTCCTCTTTTATACACCAAAACCGTTTGTCTCTATAGGCAGAGAGTGTTTTTACCTAACCCAAACCAGTTCTGGTCAGTCCTGGAGCACTTTGTTTACAGGACTCCTTCTCTTCCTTTGACAGTGTATGCCAGGGAAATCAGACGCACCACAGGAGGTGGAGTCAGCATTGTGGAAGGCAGGCACAGCCCTATTCAGGTCCCAGGTGCTCCCCTCCCACCACTCTACATGCAGATGGGTCTCTTCAGCCCTGTGCTGACTCACCCTGTCTCCTGGAAACCCCCAGCCTCTGTCACTCAAACTCCAGACAAGGAATACACAACCTAGCAGAGGCAGGCTTGGACAATTAGGCAAGAAAATACCTACTTTCTAAAAGTGGTAAACACAAAATGTTAAAACCAACGTCACTAAAAGATGTATTTTATCATTCGGAGTTCAAGCATACTCAACTCAAATTTCTACCTAGTTCCCTGAGTCAGTTAGGGTTATAAGAGGTTATAATCAAACTGCCCATTCTGGCCTATGGGGAACAGGTAGCCTTGCAATAGTGAAAAACGAAAATGGCTCACACATCAGGGAATGTCCTACCTTTTACTTACAATGCACGCTGCCCCTGGGCCCACCTTAGGGGTGACTCATATGTATAAAAGGGAAGGTTTAGGGACTGGCAAGTGGGTGCACTTTCCAGTCAACATGGCAGTAACAGACTGCACACAGGCTCTGCAATGGCAGACCTGAGACATACTTTACAAGCTGCTCCGGTGGGTGGCACAATCAGTGCTGCAAGCCCACCAGCAGCATTTGATTTACAAGACCTGGGCACACGTAGTGCACTGTACTAGGGTCTGACAAGTAAACCAAACAAGCCAATCATGGAGTTACTAATCCATAAATCAATTTACTATAGGGAGCTCTTGCATTGTGCCCAAAAGCATCTAAAACCAGCAAAAACATAAGAGGCAACACCAAAAATGGAAGGGAGACCCATGCAAATAGTGCCAGGTCTAACAGGGAGTAAGTGAGTTACCAACATATGGTGATAAAACACAGTACCAACAGGACCCTGGACGTTAAACAGTGTACGATCCAGATATAATTCTATATCCAATTTACATATGTGCATAAAAAGAGAGTGCAAACATGGTTACGGCAACGCCCTCTACGCAGGAATCAATAGAAATCTCCTACACAGACTATAGACCATCCAGAACGCCACAGCCAGACTCGTCCTTGGAACCCCATGGCACAAGCACATGACCCAGCACCTACGTAATCTCCACTGGCTCCTCATTGAGAAGACAGTTACCTTCAAACTGCTCACCCACGCCTACAAATCCCTCCCCAACATCCGACCCAAATACCTCAACGAGAGGGTCTCCTTCCATGTACCCAAGAAGACCTCGCCCTTGCAGAGATCCCCCGCATCCACAGGAGGAAGAGCGTTCTCCTACGTCGCAGCCAAAACCTGGAATGAGCTCCCAGTGCCCATCAGACTCTCCCCCACCCTCCACACCTTCAGGAAGAACCTCAAGACCTGGCTCTTCGAGTGATCCGAAACTGCACCCCCCCCTTCCAGCGCCTTGAGACCCTGAGAGGTGAGTACCGCGCTTCATAAATCCCCTGATTAATTGATTGATGGTCCATCATCAAAAGAGATATATACAGTGGTGGTCAGTCTGTACATACTACACCTGTTGTGTGCATCAATCAGCACCAGGGCGCCCCCGGGAGGCACTGCCTAGACTTCAAACAGCCACCTGCCGGCTTCGTGGTGAAGGATCTACCCACCTCAATCAGTCCAAAGGATCATTACTCAGCTGTGTGGACATCGAGGGAAACAGCGCCATGCTTCCCGCAGAGTCCAAGTCTGAAGCATTATTGTGCGAGGAACTGGAACTGATGGGCGGTGAAGTACTGGGTTTTTCAGAACCGGTACTGAACCGGTAACCCAGCGGTGCCAGGGACAACACCCTAAGACTTCGGGTCCTTCCTGTTTCAGACTACAGAAACACAGAGTCTTCTGGGTGAAGTCAAAGATCGAATTTATTGGCTGCAACCAAGTAACAGGTATCCTAGAAGTACAACACGGTGTATATTCTCAGGAGACTGCTCAATCTTACAAAGCCAGCCTTCTCTTTTTATACAAAATATTACGCTTTAGGCAAACATTCTTTGCATTTCAGTTGACCATTCACATGTTTTCACTACAAAAGAAAAGCAGAGTCATGATGACAAGCCCATATTTCAGTTTGTTCAGCCCACAATACATTTTCCGGCAAGGCCCAGTATTTTCATCAGATATCGACGGACCCCCAATAAAAACGGGCACCTCCTCCTCGTAAAGCAAGTCATAAAGTAAGGAACAGAGACAGGTGTGTGTGAGATTAGGCGTGGTTTGTGTGCGATGAAAGGTTTATGGCATGTTGTGTCTTGATGCTATCTCGTTCGGCCACTGGGAGAGGAACTGACCGAACAGGTTTGGCCTTGGGCAGTGGAGTCAGCTTGCCCAGGTCGCAGAGAAGTCAGGAAAGGTGTATGTGTCCTTCAGAATCGTGTTTGGCCTTAATCATTGGCCTATGTGAGGGCAACTCACAAAATGGCGGCCGGACTCAAAATGGAACCCGAGTGTTCAGGACGAAAACTACGATTTTAAGGTGAAATCATCACTCGAATATGACGAAAATGCTTGTACATAGTGTACTAGCCATTCTCGGTCTTTTGGTATCAAAATCGTCATGCTACGATGATGGTTATAACACGGGTCCAGAATTTTAAGTACTACAGACCCTCCTGTTGCCCCTACATAGGCAATAACCTATACTCATGCTAATCTGAGTCCAGGTCTATATTCCTAAAGTCATTGAGATGTTGCTGTAGCATCATCCTAGTACTTAGCTCGTCTCTTGATACAGGTTTCCTTATACATGATGTAGCACAGAGGCCACATATTGCAGGAGCACACTGCACGCACAGACAGAACAGGAAAAGAATGGCTAAGATCATCCCAATGACCATAAGAATTTTCCAACCCGAGCGGATATCAGTTCCCAGAACCATCCCATCAACGACCAATCTCCTTTATCCACATGAATAGATTCGGAAATCTTATGTAGTTTGGAGATGGCCTGGTACACTGTTGGAGCATTATCTGGAATTAAAACACAGCATTGGATCAATTTACATACCCCACCTCGGTCTGCAAGTATGACGTCTAACGCGACCCTGTTCCGAAGGGTCATAAGACGATCCGACTGGAGCTCAGCAGTCAAGTTACTAAGGGCACCGGCAGTTTCAATCACGGTGGATTCAACCACCCTTGTCAATTGCCTTATGTTCCTGCTGTTAACCATGGGTCCCCAGAACGGCAGAAAACCTTTTACGAAGTCTCCAAATTCTTGTCCTGCAGTGTCTTCCTTACTGAAGACACCTCTAACTATCCTTGTCCTATGGTAATCTGCCACAGCTGTGTAGGTGGGAGGCAACAGGAACGAAACAAAGCATGTGCCCGAAAAGTCAGGGGGCAACCATGTATAGGCTCTATCATGGCAGATGAAATAGGTACCCTTAGCCGCTAGGAACGAAGGGGAAGTCTGGGACGCAAAAACATACGTTTCAGTGCAGACTCTCTTCCCTAACTGAGCTCTGGGATTCTTGCCAGTACCTTGCAGACATAGGTGAACCTGATGGGGTACAATCCAGATCGGGGAAGATCTCTTAGCTTGCTGTTTCTCAATCAGAGTAGCTCCATATCCGGTCACGTTCCACCCTATGTATACTAGTGTCTCATCTCTTGGGATAGTCTCATAGGAAATATCTTCCTTAATCATATCTACTATACCCTTAACTAGAGCACTATTCTTAGGATTATCTTCCACAGAACGTAGGGGGTAGACTTCCTGTGCATAGATGAACATTGTTCTGTATGCCCACACAGAACCATTGTGGCTGAAAGGCAGGACCAGATAAGGGATACCTTTATCCGTTGTGTGAGGCATAAGACCACACACCCAACAGTTAGTCGTGTTCATTACTAGTTGGTGTTGATGCAAAAGCTGAACGAAGGAGTTATTAATAAACTCTAGTCTCCTAGCGGATTCATGTTCAGGGAGAGGTTGAAAAGAATGTGAGGAAACAGTAGAAGGAGAAGGTATAGACGGTGTAGTGGGTGCGAATGTCACTTGAAAAGAGAATAAAACATATCCTATTAAAAACGTCATAACACTGAACAACATAAAAATGCATAGTATCAAAAAGCTTTTCTTGGTCATCATTTTACATATTCTGGCCTGAAAGTTCATTGTTTTGGCAGGTCTCTCCATCTCGAAAAACTCCATCCTCTCTAAAATGTTGCTCGCGATGGTAGGGTGTTCTATGCTAAGGAATGCTTCTGTCAGTCCAGGGCAACTCAGTACCTTTATTGAGGACTCGTGTGTTTTAGATCCCAAACAGGCAGGATTCAGACCTGCGCACTCAACGGAGGCTGTCATCCTCTCCGTGATGGACGAACTGCGCAGAGGGGCTGATGCTAACATCCGACAAGCCCTTGTCCTTCTGGACTTATCGGCCGCCTTCGACACGGTCGACCATGGGATCTTGGTCGACCGTGTCGAGGAAGCCGGCATCCGAGGGACCGCCCTTGCCTGGGTCCAGTCCTTTTTGACGGGACGAAAACAAGCTGTCAGGCTGTCTCAGTTTTCCGCCACCCAGGTTGAGCTGTCCTGTGCCGTCCCTCAGGGCTCTTCATTATCCCCTCTCCTCTTTAATTTGTACTTGGCCCCGTTACTCCGTGCCCTCCGCGGGTTGAGCGTTACTGCGTTCAACTACGCGGATGATATTCAACTGATTTTTAATATTGACTCTTCCGAGGACTCCATCTCTATCTTCCAAAATACACTCTGTCTCATCAGTGACTGGATGAGCTCAAATCATCTGAAGCTCAACCCCGACAAGTCTGAATTAATTCTTGTCGGGGGAGCCTCCAATCCATGGCAATCTTCCATCTGGCCCGCCAGTCTTGGAAGCCCTCCCTCTCCAGTCAACTCAGCCAAAAGCCTGGGTGTCATTATTAGTAATGACCTTTCAATGACTCCTCAGATCAGTGCAGTGGTGTCCGCCAGCCACTTCCAACTCAGGAAACTCCGGAAAATATCCCGCCTTCTTACCATCGAAGCGCTTACGTTAGCACTCTTGGCGCTAGTGATCAGTCGACTCGACTATGCTAACGCGCTATACGTCGGTATTCCTGAGTACCAACAGAGAAGACTTCAGCTGATACAGAATCAGGCTGCCCGCCTGATTTTTTACCAGCCTAAAGATCAACACGTACGTCCACTCTTAAAAAGCCTTCACTGGCTGCCGGTTTCTGCCCGCTGCCAATTCAAACTAGGTTGCATTGTTTTCAAGTCTCTCTCTGGCTCTGGTCCCTCCTTTATCTCTTCTCTTCTCCACTCCTACACTCCGTCCCGCAATTTACGGTCATCTCAAATGGCCCTGCTATCCGTCCCTAGGTTCAAGAGGAAAAAACATGGGGGATTAAGGTTTTCTCTCTTGGCCCCATCCCTCTGGAACTCCCTTCCTCCTTCCCTCAGATTGGCACCCTCATATTCTGGCTTCAGATCACTTCTCAAAACCTTCCTTTTCACTATCTCATACCCTTAGATCTTGTTTTTCTTCCATCTATTTTCAACACGCCCCAGCACAGCGCCAAGAAACCTAATGGTGTTAGTCGGGCTTTATAAATTCTTTTCAAATCAAAATCAAATCAAACTCCCTTAGACCAACCAGAACTGTCGACCTAACGTCTTCAGCTGCACCCCAAAGACTTTGGGCAACCGCGACACTACAGCGGAACCCGCATGGTGGTTCAAAAAACAAAAATAAAAAAAATTCTCAGATGAGAGAGCTGCACTTTCAAAAACAGCAAAGAAAAGGAATATTTTTTTTAGTTCATAGTTCTCGGCCTCAGATTATATCTTTTCTTTCCAAGTTTTGTCTGGTCTTGGAAAAGGAGTTAAGGCTCTGTAGTGTCCAATCGAATTGGCGGCGGCACAGCCTTTTGCAAGAGATTGTCACTTTCTTTTTCAGAAATTGTTCCTTTTATGCGTGCATCACTGAAGGGCAGAAAACGAGGCACATTTTCAGTCTCTGAGTCAGCGACACCCTCCTGGACCCACCGGTCGTACGGTAGAGGCAAAGGCACCCTCCTGCAATGTACACCGTGGATCCAGTGCTTCTTCCCTTCCACTCGAACGGCTGATCTCGTTGAGAGAAGAACTAGGTACGGGCCGGTTCACCGGAGCAGGTCATTCTTTGCTCGCTGAAAATTTTTCACCAGCACCCAGGATCCCGGATCGATTTGGTGTCCTGGAGCTTCAGGGACCTGAGGCAGAGTATCGTGAACCTGTTGCTGTAAAACACGCAATTTAGCCGTCAATTCATACAAATAGTCAAGCAGTACAGGGTGTTTGATCTCACTAAATTTTGTCGGCCTTGGCACTCCCCATATGTTGGCCGGTCGGCCGAACACAATCTCATACGGACTAAGTCCCACTCGCGAATGCACAGTCACTCTCGTTGATAGGAGTGCCAAAGGCAGAGCGTCAGGCCATTTAAGACCAGAGCTTGCTTGAATTTTGGCCAGTTTTAGCTTTAGCGTGCCATTATAGCATTCTACTAGTCCAGCTGACTGGGGGTGATTTGCAGTGTGGAATTTCTATTGGATGCCTAGCCCTTCACATACTTTCTTCATCACTCGACCCACAAATTCACTCCCATTTTCACTCCAGGCATTCCAAATCTAGGGAAGAACTCTTTCACAAGGGCTTTAGCTGTAGATAAGGCAGTGTTGTCTTTTAGGGGGTACGCTTCTACCCATCTTGAAAAGGCACAAACAACAACAAGTACATATTTCAGGTTGTTGCACCTTTCCATGTGGATGAAATCTAGCTGCAAAACCTCGAACGGATACGTTGGAGGTGCAAAATGACCAGCTGGAGTTGGGGTTCCCCTACCAGGATTGTATTTCAGACACACCATGCAATTCTTGACCACATTCTCTGCACACTTAGGAATTCCAGCATTTTGCCATACTGGAGCCAACAGCTTACAAATCCCTTTCACACTGATATGAGCCATTCCATGGGCCATCGTAACCACTGCAAGCACATACGCATTGGGTAACAACCATCTCTGATGCTCTGACAATTCAACCCAACAACCATTTGAATCCAATTTCCCCTTACTCTCTCTCCATGTACTCAACTCTTTCTCTGTAGCTTCAGCTTGAATAGACTTCACACTCTCTATCGTGTCTTCACACATTCCAACGTCACCAATCCATCTTGCAGGGCCCGCAACATACATTCGACTCATCACATCCCTTGCAGTTTCTTTTGCAACTTCGTCAGCAAATGCATTTCCACGACCAGCATCATCAGTCACCTTCTTGTGTGCACTGCATTTTACAATCCCAACTTGCAACGGCAAAGTCAATGACTCAAGAAGCTCATTCACCAACTGACCATGCTGTATCTTAGCTCCATGCGAAGTCAGGAACCCACGTTCTTTCCACAATCGTCCAAAACTGTGAGCCACACCAAATGCATACTGGCTGTCGGTATATATGGTCACTTTCATTCCTTTCGACAACACACACGCTCGTGTAAGTGCAATCAACTCTGCTGCTTGAGCTGAATTATGTGGGATACGTGCAGCTTCAACAATCATATGCAAAGTCGTGACAGCATATGCCGCAGTCGTATCTCCATTCGGAAGCTTAAAGCATCAACCATCCACCCATAAGGTACCATCACACTTTGAAAGAGGAGTGTCACTAAGATCTATTCTCCCTTTCGTTTCTTCTTCTGTTCTGAGAAAACAATCATGCTGTTCAGAAGTATCTACCTCTGCTACAATTGGCAACAACGTAGCTGGATTAAGCGTGTTGCATCTTTTTATGTGCACATGACTCGCTAACAATGTCAACTCGTAACCTGACAACCGAGCACTAGTTAAGTGCTGTGTCTTGGTCCTGTTTAACAACGTGTCTACTGCATGTGGAACCATCACAATCAATGTATTATTCATCACTAGACCAGCAGACTGCCGAATAGAAACTGCTGCTGCTGCTGTGGCTCTCAAGCAACTTGGCAACGCTTTAGCTACCGGGTCCAAAGTCGACGAAAAGTACGCGCATGGGCGCTGCTTGTCTCCGAACAACTGGGTCAACACTGATAATGCACAACCTACTTTCTCATGGACATACAATGTAAAAGGCTTACTGTAGTCGGGGGTACCCAACACAGGAGCCGAACATAATGCATCACGCAACTCGGACAAACTTTTCTGACACTCTTCAGACCATGGAAGGGGATTCGGGGTATCTTTACAGGGTAATGCCACTAAGGGCTTGGCCAATAAGGAAAAATTCGGTATCCATTGTCTGCAATATGATGTAATGCCCAAGAAAGCACGTACTTCTCTCTGTGTCCTTGGCACACTCAATTTCGCAATTGCCTGAATTCTTTCTGGGGTCAGTTTCCTTCCCTCCTTCGATAAGAGATGACCTAAGTAGGTCACTTCTTGTCGACAATATTGCAATTTGGACAGGGACACTTTGTGATGTAAGTCAGACAAATGACGCAACAATGACAATGTGGCTTCTTTACAGATTTCCTCAGTATCTGCAGCAACAAGCAAATCATCAACGTACTGAATAAGGGTAGCGCCATCACGTAAAACAATCGTGTCAAGCTGTGTTTTTAAAGCCTGACTATATATCGATGGGCTTTCACAGTAGCCCTGGGGAGCGCGTTTGAAGCGGAAGCTTCGACCTCCTAAACTAAAGCCGAAAATATCCCTGCTCTCCTCGGCAATCGGGAGGCTGAAGAAAGCATTCTTTAAGTCGATCACCGAGAACCAAGTCGCAGAAGCTGGAATCATAGTCAATAGGGCAGTGATATCAGGAACAACTGGAAATTGTGGCACAACTATTTTATTGACCTCTCTTAGATCAATCACGAATCTGTAAACAGGTGGCTGAGAGGGATCGTTACATTTCAAAACAGGCAGAACCGGACTATTGCAAACGTTGCCTCTTGTCTGTTCAATTACATCTTTTTCAATCAAATCATAAATGATAGCTAGCAACGCTTTTTCACCTTCACTAGAGATTTTGTATTGGGGAATGCGTGGCATCTTAACATTGGCTTTCAATGTCACAACATATGGCGGTATTTCCAAAAGACCTACATCATTAGGACCAGTAGCCCAAAGAATATCGGGAAGAAATGACAATTCTGTCAGAAGTTTGTCCTTTGACAAATACATTGGAGAGATCACTTTCTTACCTAGTGTAAGTTGTACTCCCGAAGGAGAACAGTACAAAGTCGCATACAATCTTTTCAACAGATCTAATCCCAACAACTTTTCACCACAACCTGTTGTCAGAATAAGGGGTGCTTCGAATTCACAAGGTCCAACAGAAAGGGACATAGGACTAGAAACTGGGGCGCCAGAAAAACCTACTGAAACATTCGTTTCGCCAGACAAAGGTGCGCCAGGGAGTTTAGAGTGCATGATAAAACTCTTTGTAGCACCAGTATCCAACAGAAAAGGTTCTGACACACCTGATGTATTAACCTCAACATAAGGTCCACTCTTATCTACTGGAACTGAAACAACTCCCTCGCTTTGTCTATGGCTGTCCTAGCAATCATTACCTTCCATATGTTCATCTTCTGCATAGTAGTCATCAGCATAGTACTGAGCTGTCCTACCGGACGCGTTATTCTGCTGATCAAACCTATTCATTGAATTTTGAGGCGGAAAGGAACGTGCGTTTTGGGGGAAATTTCCACGTCCTCTACCTCTAGGTGCTTGTGAAATACCTCGACCTCTTGCGCTGGAAACACCATTCATGCGCTGTAATAAAGCAGGACAACTACTTTTAAAAAGATTCTCCTCTTTACAATATGCACACTGATTAGGGCCTACAGGAAAACGTTGTTGAGGATATTCGGTCCTTTGCGTGTCTCTCTGAAACTGCTGAGGCTGCTGATAGTTACTCTGACCACCACGAGGCGGGTACGCCTGCTGTAAAAGGACCTTTGTTTTTAACTCTTTCGTTTTCTTGTCTGCTCTATCTTTCTCATCTTTATCTCTATTTTCATAATACTGTGAAGTAGCCAATATCTGTGCTGAAGAGGAAACGGCCCAAGAACTCTCTGAATCGTTCAATTTCTTACACAATTCGGGAAGCAAATTGTGCACGAACTTGTCAACGAACAACCGTTGACCACCTTCTGTACTCATATCTTGACCACTGTGGTCGACAAACGTTTCTTCAAACCTGGTGAAGAAATCAGACACCGTTTCATATTTCTTCTGCTTACAGGCAGACAACTTATCCCAATTCACTCGCATCGCAGGCATTAAAGTTTTCATGTAATTAATGATCCTACCAGGGAGGTCTGCTACTAAAGGCTCTGGTTTAGCACCACCAACTTGTCGATCATTTGCAGCACTAATATTAGCCCATGAGTCACCTAACTCTTGATCATGATCCGCATGACGAATCTTTCCCCATAAAGGCTGTGGAACAACATTTCCAAACAACATGTCTATGTCGGCTAAATTCATAATAAATGAGCCTGCAGTCTGTGACAATTCCTTGTAATATCCTGCAGGATTTTTACGGGGATCAGGTAAAGTCTGTTTAAGGGCCAATACTTCAGCTCGCTTCCAAGGAACATGTACCCAGACACGCTGAAAATATGTGCTGGTACAGCATCAATATTACGACCCGCATCAGCCTGCACTGCTTCCTTCCAAACCGGAGGAACTTCTCTCATTGGGTACTGTCTTACCTTCTTTTCAACAGATGAATCAGACTCAAACAATGACCGAGAAACACTTTCACTTCTCAACGACAACAATGTCGCAACTGCTTTCTTAACATCTGAACCCACAATTGCGCCTTTTCCAAACTCGAACCGTATACGACACAACTCAGGCGGATTGGGCTCTAAATCATTTTCCTCTAAATCCTCACTCAGGAAAGTACACATTTTCTCAAAAACGTATCTCTGTTTCGGTGCTTCCCACTGATGGAAGACATCCATAACAGATTCTAGCTCATATCTCGTTGGTTCAGTAACCCATTTATGTGCCAAATAATTCAGCGTTTCCTTCTCCCTAGAATCAGGCAGTTGGCTACGCAACTGTTTACGCTCTGAGACAGGGGTTGGACTTGTCGCTCCAAAGAGAGGATATAGAAGACTAGTAACAGTACTAGCCACTCATTGTCGAACAGAGGGAGAAGTCGATGAAAGGACAGGCGGAAAAGCAGAGTAAGGCAAGGCAGACGCAGAGGCATTGTCAGGAGAAATACCAGGGGTGGTAGTCGATACAGTAGTCAAAGTTGTAGGAAGTAAAGGCAGAGCAGATGTCAAAGCCGGTGGCCCTTGAGGAGGCTGTACCGGAAGAGTAGGAGCCAACTGAAGAGCAGCTGGTGGCTGTGGAGGAGCAGGAGGCAATACGACTAAAGGTTGCGCAGCTAAAGGCTGCGGAGGTGCTGTAGCACTCTGCGCATAGGGGGGTGGCGAACTCAATAAATGCGACATTAGGGGGTCTTTTTCAAGATCTTTTGTTGCTTCTTGCTGAAGAGGTGGCAAAACTGGATAACATTTATCGATTACCATTTTACGCTGCCTGTGCAACTGTTCACTTGCCTGTTCCTCTTCGTTATCTTTATACTGCATAGCAGCTTGCATTATCGAGATACCCCTTTCTCTCTTATTTTTCTTCTCTAATTTAATTTCTTTCTGTTTGGCTTCTTTTCACCATAGGCGGAAAGAGTCAAACATCGCCGGCCGGGCTTTCTTCTTGAAAAGTTTAACTTCTAGATTATCTAGGATTTCCGTGTCAAAGCTACCATATTGGGGCCATTTTAAAACACCATCCTTTCTGGTGTATCTGATCCACACTTCATTATATGTGATGGGGCCTACGCCATGTTTCACATATAGTTCATATGTTGGAGTTCCAATCGGAGGAACCGGACACGAGTCCTCCAATCGGGAATCCCTATTACAACCAAGACAAAACAAATTTCCAAGTCTGCTAAGACCAGGCATCTTCGCTCACTAGTCTAGCTTCAAACTTCAAAGGATTATCGAATACGATATTCTCGTGAATACACGAGTCCTTCGGCTTTGGTACTTGCAAGTTCCAAATCAAAGATCCCAAGGGGATACTCAAACTAAGAACTGGGAGACGCTCCACTTATACTTAACTGAGGTATCGATGACGTCACCAGAAGACTCGTCTATCGTTTCGCTCTACCAAGCATCAAGGGTCCAAAACAGGGCAATAGTCAGGGCAGCAGTCCTTCGTAGCCGCCGGGAAGCGGGTAACCTCGCAGCAAAGACTTTCGGATCACGTCGACATGCAGGGGTCGATGAAGTGGCGGCCTTCCTCCAGAATTTTCACACGAAGCTCCTCACGAACCTCTGGCTTGGACCGGTACCGCTGATATTGCCCCACATTGGGCGCCAACTGAAGTACTGGGTTTTTCAGAACCAGTACTGAACCGGTAACCCAGCGGTGCCAGGGACAACACCCTAAGACTTCGGGTCCTTCCTGTTTCAGACTACAGAAACACAGAGTCTTCTGGGTGAAGTCAAAGATCGAATTTATTGGCTGCAACCAAGTAACAGGTATCCTAGAAGTACAACACGGTGTATATTCTCAGGAGACTGCTCAATCTTACAAAGCCAGCCTTCTCTTTTTATACAAAATATTACGCTTTAGGCAAACATTCTTTGCATTTCAGTTGACCATTCACATGTTTTCACTACAAAAGAAAAGCAGAGTCATGATGACAAGCTCATATTTCAGTTTGTTCAGCCCACAATAAATTATCCGGCAAGGCCCAGTATTTTCATCAGATATCGACGGACCCCCAATAAAAACGGGCACCTCCTCCTCGTAAAGCAAGTCATAAAGTAAGGAACAGAGACAGGTGTGTGTGAGATTAGGCGTGGTTTGTGTGCGATGAAAGGTTTATGGCATGTTGTGTCTTGATGCTATCTCGTTCGGCCGCTGGGAGAGGAACTGACCGAACAGGTTTGGCCTTGGGCAGTGGAGTCAGCTTGCCCAGGTCGCAGAGAAGTCAGGAAAGGTGTACGTGTCCTTCAGAATCGTGTTTGGCCTTAATCATTGGCCTATGTGAGGGCAACTCACAAAATGGCTGCCGGACTCAAAATGGAACCCGAGGGTTCAGGACGAAAACTACGATTTTAAGGTGAAATCATCACTCGAATATGACGAAAATGCTTGTACATAGTGTACTAGCCGTTCTCGGTCTTTTGGTATCAAAATCGTCATGCTACGATGATGGTTATAACACGGGTCCAGAATTTTAAGTACTACAGCGACCGAGCAGATTGCAGTGCAGAAGCTGAATAGAGCACCTCCTGCCGGCCCCTCCAGGGCCTGTCATGGGGAAGGCACGCCTCCAATACTGTCTTGTGTAATTAGCCCTATTCTGCGTCTACGGTGGGCATGCTGTGATCTTGGTGACGCCACCCCATGAAGTTCTCGTCTTGTGGAGTTGGAAATTGTTGCTCCAACCAGTCCTAAGCACTCTCAGGAGTATAAAAAAAATGGGAGTGTTGACCATGGAGAATTTTTTTTAGGGATGGGAAAAGAAGAGCATAAGTGAGGCCAGCTGCGCATAAGTGGGTTTTTATGCCCTGAAATGCAGAACGTTTAGGCTGCATGCTGTGGTATTACCAAGAAATATGGAGACTTTTGCATCATTGACCAATATGGGGCTGTTGCCGCGGGCTGCTTGTAAAAGCATATCACGGTCTCTGAAGTTAAGAATTTTAATGATGATAGGGCGCGCATTTGCACCAGGAATCAGCTTCTTAGAGGGCACCCGATGCTCCCTCTCCACAGTTTAGAGAGTCTAGAGAGGATCACCTCTGTCTTGAGCCACTTCTATATATGTAATGTCAAGCGTGGGCCATCTGTTCCTTCAGGGAGATCTACTAGACACAGATTATTCCATCGGGATCTCCCTTCAGCATCATTTGCATGTGCCTGAAGATGCTCTACCTGTTGGCGCAGTCACAAAAGCTGGGCAGTGTGTTCCTTTGTGAACTGAGCTATTGGCTCGAATATCAATTTGTTGGCCTTGACGCAGTCTGCCATTCTGCGGTTGTCATCCTTCAGCAGGCTGAGATCCATAGTAATCAGCCCAAACTGTTTCGCAATGCTGTTCTAGACTCCCGGATCTTTTGAAGAATAACATCTAATTGGTCCACAGAGGAGGCCGGGGAAGTGCCAATTTTGGGTAGAGAATGAGTAGGAGAGCTCTCTGATGGTGAGAAGTGAGAGCGGATTTGAGCCATAGGTGCCTCTGTCTTGGGTTTAGTGTGTCCCATAACTGATACTCAGACTGTAACCTCGTTTAGGCAATGGCTGAATGGAAACTATAAGGGTGAGCGCAGGGGTGGGCGAAGGGGGCACTCCGATAGGGTCCGCGCAGGCTCTGCCAAGCCTCAGAGTAAATCGGTGCTATGCCAGTCACCGTCTAGAGCCCCACAGCTGTTCAGCCCACTAGGTGTTACCCAGGGAGCCTTAAGGTGGATTGGTTAGGTTCTCACAGTGCATGTGATCTGGTTCCAGGCGATTAGCTGGGGTCACTAAAGTCTTCTTACTTAACAGCACTGTAGTCGGCTGGTGGGCCTCGGCCCTCCAGGCCTGATCCTGCGACTTGGGCAAACCGCCTGCACAGCCCGTGCAGTGGAGTCTATGATAACCCTGGGCGGAACACTACGCTACGCTTTCGCTGTGCAATCATTGTGAACAGCATTTTCCCTACCGCACTAAGCAGTTTGCGTAGCTACGTGTAGCGTGCGTAGTACACTTTGCGTAGCTACGCGTAGTGCTACTATGCAAACTACGCCCAGGGTTAGTCTATGGGAGCGTCTATACCTTCTTGCAGGATGGGCAGCAGGTGTAGTGCATACAAGGGGCACCACAAGCACCTAGACAGCACCCCCACCAAAAGCATGCCGGTGATGGATATCCTCTTCTATGTAGTTATCAGTGGCGAGCCCCAATGGCAGTCTAGTGCATCCTCAATTTCCGCGTGTCACTCCAATCCCAAGTGCCAGGGGGGATTGATGGATTACAATGCCAGTGCAGCCCTGCATGAGTCCCGAGCGGTGCCTTTGTTTGCCTCAGTATCGATCAGGCAGCAAGGCCACGTCCTAGCAGGTGCCATTTCCAGACGGCAACTGGTACTGCCCAGGCACAGCACAGGCTGCCAGTTAAAGCATCCAATAGAGTGGCAGGTAAGAAGAGTGGCCAGAGGGTCCTCCCACTGGCCCGTGCCCTTTTCGGTAGGCTCGCTGCAGCAACTAGGCTCTCAGGCAATGCTGCAACGGCCTACTACCGCAGACCCTCTCAGGCCACCATAGCGATTGGAGAAAGAGCTTCCACCAGTCCACACTGGTTAGGGCCACCTGACTATCTGCCGCAACGTCCGTCGGCGATATGGCACAATCTGCGACTTCATCTGCAGATCGCCGGCGTGTTCCCCTGCTGCAGCTTCCTTCGTCACTGCAGGGTCCCCCTGCCTCCAGGCAGCTCCGCGTCAGCTGCCGTGCCGGTACCACCTTACAGCCTCCGCAGCCCAGACCCGCACCAGACTCTGCATCCACTCTTGGGCAGCGCTCAAGGGCAAACCAGTGGTTCAACACAGCAGGATTGCGAGTTAGGAACAGTATTATTATTCCTGGGTCAGGGAGAGTGACCACTAAGTGACCACCATCTTGGGCTGCTAGCCACACCCCCGCCAATAAGATCTCTGTCGTGGTTTTTCCTAACTTATGTTTGAGAGAATTTTTTCTGCAGACAGATGAGGCCCAGAAAAAACAAGTTAATGTTTTAGTGGGAAGCAGTACAGCAGACGATACAGCCAAAAGGCCTCCTCCGCTTAGCTGCTAAAGGGGGGGGGGGGTTCCCTACACCAAACTAAGGCTGAGTTCTTCAAAATCAGCATAAATCTGATATTGGGTGTAATATGTGACCAGAGCAAAAACATTGTACAAAGAAAACAGTACTTGGTGCACTGCTTGTTACTTTATTACCATAAAAAACTGGTAACCATGTTGCCTACCTTGTTTCTCTCTTGTGGCCCATTGAAGGCTAGCCTCTTCCTCTACCTAGGTCAGGCTGATTGCTATAATTAGTATATACTTTATGTGCAACCATTATAGAGAATATGGTAAATCTTTTCAAAGGAATTTTGGGGAAGTTTGAAATAAATGTTGCATTTTGTAACGTACATTGTCTCTGCAAAATTTAGATATTTTTGTGAGGTTTCACTTTATGTGCTAGGGCTTCAAGACAAAGTGAGAAACATGGTTTAAGTGGCACAATTTTTGTTTCTGTTGGAGTGACCTTTTTGTTGGACATTAATCATCAGCCAAACTTTCTATATGTTCTGGAGCTTGAAGGAAAACGTATGTCCTTTGTATGCTAGAACTGAGATCTAAAGTTATTCAAAGGTAGGGGTGTTGCTGGCTGAATATGGGCACACCTCTTATCCAAATAAATTTCCCGCCAGGTCAAAAAGTGGGGTCAGGACAGGGTGTGGCAACTTCACTATCTGGAGAGGCCCAGGGGCACACAACAATGACAGCAGGCTTTTGACGCTTCCTGCCTTGGAGTGCCCTTCCTGCATGGAGGGGGTGTGAACACCTCCGCCCAGAGCAAGTTTTGTTCCTGTCCTCCGAGAACAAAAGCTCTCACCTTAAGAGGTCAGAAACCTGTCTATGTTGGCTGGCTGGTTGAGATCAGTCAGTCAACATACTAGTAGTCGGTAGGTTTTGTGCCCGCTGTGTGCATTTATGAATAAATCCAGAACTGGCATTAGTGTGGGTTTATTAAGACTAGGTGTTTGGTACAAAACACCTTGGGATACAGTGAAGCCATCATATAGATGGGAAACTCGTAATGACAAGTGTCCAGTCCATGTTTTGTTATGGTTTCCCTGTGCACTGGTAACATCTAAGGATGAACTTTGATATTACCGGGACATATCTATTCTTGCAGATATGCTCTTACGTGGGTATAGTGCACCCTGCCTTAAAGATGTACGACCTGCCATAGTAGTGACTTACCTATTCCACATGTAGTGCTGGCTGGCTTGGCACACATGAATGTGTGCCATGTCGTCTCTTCGATTTTCTTCACACCAACACATGGAGGTTGCAATGACAGTTTTCATGAGCTTGGTGATTGGCCCCTTAGGGTGTAACAATTCGTGTTGCAGCCCTTATGGGCCCTCTTCCGGTCCAATGCCCTAGGTACCAGGGGTACAATTTACTAGCAGCTTACAAGGGGCATAAGGGGGTGCCAATTGTGGAACAATCGTACAGTTTATGGAAATGACACTGCTGCTGTGGACCTGGTTAGTGGGAACCCAGCACACTGTCAGTCAAAGTTGCACCAGACATCAGGCGAAAAAAGTGTGTGTGTGGGGAGGTGTCTGGGGGGGGGGGCAGTGCAAGAACCCAGTCTCCTACAGTGAGAATAAATGAGAGTGACTGAGAATGGGTGTGAGTGAGTGAATGTAAGAGGGCATGAGTGAGAATGTGGTGTTATGCTTATGAGTCTGCAATTGGCATTGGCATACCAAAGGTAACTAAGGCAAAATACTAGTGCTGCAATACTGTAGGTAATTCTTAGCATGATTTGCACCTATGACTAAATTCTCTCACTGGGATACTAATGGTAATATTTGGAATATGGGACACCCATATTACAGTTCTGTCACTGGCATACTGCAGATATAACAGGCACCCATGACAAACATTTAACACTGACATACTGGAGGTATGGGCAACCCATGGATAAATGCTGACAGTAGCATACTTAACAACATTCTTGGTGTGTGATCATCTGTGGCAAAATGCTGATGCTACCATGCTGGAGGTATGTCTTGGCATAAGGAAGTGCAAGGGTGCCATATATGAGGGAAAACCATGCCAAACGTTGGCCCTAACATACTAGAAGTAGACAGACAGACAGACAATCCACTTTATTCAATTCATTAAAATCATAAAAGTACACTCAAAATTTAAACAAAATTAAACTAATCCATAGTTTAAAAACATTTTTATAAAATCAGTGTACATAATTTCATAGCAATAAGATAACTTATATATATAAAAACAATAAAAAACATTTAAGATATGCAGAATAATTACAATATTGTTAGTCTGGCGCTTCTTCTCTTTTTTATACGAACAGCAGCTACAAGAAAACTAGAGATGGAAAACATATCCATGAGACTACTCAATATTTGAAGATAGAGCAGGGCTGGTCTAACTTACAAAAAGCCCTTGCCCCTCAGTATAGGAATTAAAAACTTCCTTCAAATTTCATTAAAAAGGTCACAGAACATCATAAAGTGCATAGTGTCTTGTACGGAATAACTGTCACATTGACAGGGGGCTGCATCTTCTGGTTTAGACCATACAGGGAATTCACCCAAAGTTAAGTGGATCAAATTAAAACGGAACCTAATCAGTAACCAGCCATGGAAGGCCCGATTCACCAATAGTAGATAGGGTTCAGTAAGCAGGGTAGATTTAGTTAAAAAAATGAGCCCTAACTAGGGGCTTCTTCATCTCCTGATCTTCCCGTTCCATCAACAATAAGTTCATAAAATTAATCTTGACCCACTTCACATCTTCCTTACAAATTCTATCTGGTGTTTCAATTAAATCTGGGCGCCCCAATTTATATAGCATGGACTTAACATAGGACACCCACATAATTTTGCTAGCTTTCTCCAGTTTGACACAATCCCGGAGGATTTGATGATTCAGAATCAGTTCTGAGTTAAGACACGTTTTAAGCCAGCACAATAGCAGGGCGGTTCTTGTGACATCTGAAACATAGCCCTGCCCCAGTTCTTGATGTGTAGAGAAAGTTGGAGTAGACTGGAAAACGGACAAAGGACTAAGCAAAAATTTATTTTCTACTTGCTGCAACCCCTTCTGCTGCTTAAAACCCCATATTGAGGAGCCATAGGTGGCAATGGCTAGGCACATTGAGAAGTACACCTTAAGGAGGGCTTTCACTGGCCTAGCTCCCAGACGCTGGGCAAACCCTAACAGGGATGATGTAGATCTAGAGACTGAATTGCTTTTGATTTTCTCTTGGGGAACCCATGAGCATCTCTCGTCGAATACGACTCCAAGGTATGTAAAAGAAGACACCCTAGTCACTTCCACCCCATTATAATAAAAAACCTTAGGTTTCTTATAACTTTTACCGGAAATCATAATGTGAGATTTCCTGGTATTAATGATCAAATCCAGTGATCTCATGTAGGCGCCAAAAGAGTCCAATAGCCCCTGTAGGCTTATCGCGGTCCATGCTAAGAGTACGGCATCATCCGTGTATAGGAGCTCTTGCACCATACAGTCTCCTACATGCGGGATATCCGGACTCACCTCTACAAGGGATTTATCCAAAGCATTAATATAAAGGTTGAAAAGCAAGGGCGCCAATTTACGCCCCTGCCAGATGCCCCTCTCTGATTTAAAAGGCCTAGTGCGTTTGCCATCCCGCGAGATCCGAACAGACGCTAAGAGGTCCCGGTGGAGATCAGCCAAAAAATAAACTAAACACGGCTCGATCCCCATTTCTAACAGGATTTTCCACAGCTTCGACCTGTTAATCAGGTCGAAGGCTGAGGATAAATCCATAAATGCCATCAAAAGGGATTTTGAAGTAATTTTTAACATAGTGGTCCAGCATGGTGCTAGAGTGTAGCATTTGACTGGGCAGAAACTGTGTTCTTTCACTGAAAAGGGTGCTTGTATTGCACATCTCTCGCTTTGTGGAAAAGCTTTTGCTCAATACACTAGGACTGTGTTTGTTTTGTGCAAGCCAATTATCAAGGCTCTAGAACTCATCTGTTTGTTATGAAAAAATACTATAAAGATATTAAGCCTGATATATTTGTTGTCAAAAGCATGTTAAAATCAATAGGCATTTAAGGGTGGTTTGTTATTATTCTGTATTGAGGCCTGTATAGATGTATTTTGTTGTATGGACTTTCACAGATTACAGTAGTAGGCAAGTCTTCGTTGTTGGTGGCACTCTCTGAAAAACTGTAGAGATGGATTTGCACTGTGATAATCCTAGATATGCCTTTTAGGAGATATACTATTTTGCTTTGCTATCTGTAATAATGTGTACATTTGTAATATTAATGACCAAATGCCAGAGTGTCAGGTTTCGTACACCATAAAAAGACTTGAATTTTTAATAGGTTCCCTTGTTTGAATTGTAATATAGTGAATTATGTCATAATTGTCTGTATTTTGATTTTCTGCAACTATGCACGTTCTACAATGTTTGAATTACACAGTTTTTAATATGAATTTATATCAATAAACATGGAAATATTTTAAATATATATTTAGTGCACTGTAGTTTATTAATACACTAATGAGCCTGTTGTAGGTCGGTATATGACCAGATAATTGCCTAGGTTTTTGCCAATGGACCATCTAACTTCCGAACAGAGCAGGTGGACTTCCAAGTAGGTGGGCTGTGACATATTCGAAAAAGGCATGGCGGGACCAGATCTGCCAAGATCTAAATCATGCCCTTAAAGATGATTGCTGGCCCAATGGTTATTTCTGTACGTTAAAAGGAACTGCTGTCACCTGTCGATCCACATTATGTTCTTGAGACTATCTAGAGGGTGCAGGGTCAGAATGCACAGGCATTTGGTTGCAGGACTTTTAGGATAATTCCTGCTGGCACAACCTGCTGAGGCCAAGCTTTCAGGACAACCGCTCCTGCGGAAGACCTTCCACCCTGTGCAGCGGAGGTTGGATGCACAGGAGATACAACCATCACTGTGCGCATAAAGGGGCATTGACAGTTTGCCTCCATTTTGTGAAGTACTGTCAGTGCGCCTCCTAAGGCCATGTTTGCCTCTGTCCCCCATCCAAAATATGTCATGGACTCAGAGTCAAAGTGATTCCCTTATTTGCAGTGGGCCACGCCCGCATGAAAATGAGGGAATGTCTTCTGAAGATAGCACTGGTGCTACATGTTTTCAAGCATTTGCTGCCCCTTCTATAATACCATACTGCCCGAGGGTACAAAAAGCAGGTACACACGTCCGTTGTGCCCCATGGACACTATCTATAATACAGCGCCAGGCCCTTTCTCGCACTGTGAGGAAGAAGTTTATACACCAATAAGATGTTTGTCTCAGAGCAGCAATTAAATTGTGGTCTAATGATTGGTCAAACTGAAAGCCTCAGCGCACCAACACAGAAGAACCAAATGAGTAAATTAGGGATTTTATTTCTTGGCCCAACTTCACACACTTTTGATTGCTCATTTGGAGACCTATAGTCTAATCATGTATCTTTAGCCATGGAACGTGAACTCCTAAATGGCCATCATGGATTGCATCATGTCAGGTTTTAAAGTTTGTTGAAGAATATGCAAATTATTTTCCATTCATAGGGTTTTAAGTCGATTTAACTCATGAAAATGAATAGTGACAATCCTGAATTTTCCTATAATTAAAATATCTGGTATCAGCAAGTTTGATTCAGATGTGCGAATTTTGCAACGATTCCACTGTGATTGATTTTTGTCGTTTGATTATAGATACTGCATTAAACTGCTGTAAACAGCTTTACAAATGTCATTTTTATATGCAAAAGTGTCCTCTAGAAATTACATATGATAGGAAGAGTTATAAGATTGTTACTTCTGTGGTTCAGACTTAGTTCTGTTGATTCCTGCAAATGTCAGAGGTCCAGTTTTAAACAGTTAAATGTGATTTACTCCTGGTAATCCAAGAGCATATCAAGAGTAACTGACACCTACTCACCTCAAAATAGTTGCAAATTGTACCCAGAGTCAAGAAATATGTGCATCATTTAAATTTGAAATCTCATTCTGTCTTGGAGTCAATTTGTGTGTGTGTAATTAATTATGTGTGTTGCATTCTTTTTTCAGCTTCAAAGGGAAGTTACCTTTGTGAAATTTTCTCATTGGACAGACCTAAAAAAGATGCATAGAGATGTGTGGCATAGGCTTTACCACAATTAAAGCTGGACAAAGAGTATGATGTGAAATTTAGACTTTCTTCTACCACTCTCTAGACCTGGAGACAGATCTATAAAACATCAGAATCCCAGAAACAGAAGGGGCTGTGATTCTGTTTCTAAATTGGCCACATTCAACCTTTTAATTATCCTAGTTACAAAATTCTTCATGAGAACCTATCAGGAACCAAGGATATAGACTCTCTCAAAACACCTGTCATCGTTGAATATCTACACCAACTAGCAGAGATGAAAGTGCCACAGACATAGTAATCTGTAGAGAGACAGGCAAAGAAAGAGTGAGAATTGCCAGATTGGAGCCTCCTCCCAGATGAAACTGTCTCAGCTAAGGGACGGTGCTGTGCAACCTCAATGATACAGCAATAGTTTGCTCTCACCAGCTGGAAAACAGAGAGAGATGAGTGAGCACATCGAACCAGCCGGAGAAAAGATGTAAACACATATAAAGGTTCAAGCTTATCTGTTTTGGTAGCAGAGGTTGCAGTTTTAAGCCTCGGGCCAACTGGGAATCCAGCCTCCAGTCCCATAATGGTGCAGCAAACACACCAATTAATACAGAACTACAAGAGCTGAGCACACCATCAAAAGGTAGTATGGCAAAAGGAACCAGGGAATCAAGAAGGAGAAGGACTGAGGGAACGGAAATGGGCAAACACAATAAATATGGGGAACGCATTACTAGGTGAAGCCTCTGAGCCTTGAATGATCTTGAATAGTGATCTTCCACTGTAGACCCGGATGTGACCTTAACACCAGGAAGTTAGGGTGTGGGTTGATGCAGTTAGTGGTCTAGGGTTCCAGATCTCATGGGTTTCCACTGATCTGTCTTCCACTGTTTCCAGCCCGCAAGCGTGTTTCACTTTCTGTGTTTGCCCTAAATCCTGTTAGATAGTATGTGAAGGTCATTTTTAGGTTTTGCCTACCAGACAGTAAAAGCTACCTGGTTGAAGAAGACCTGTTGTGGGTTTACCAGGGAACTTGGAGGGGGCTTACATCCTGTTTATTTCTTACCATTGGTTGGCATTATTTTTACTGCTCCGTATTTGTTGGCTTGCCTTTTTCTTCCTGTGCTTGTCCATCCCCTAAAAGCCCCCCGCTGATTGGCATGCTTGTATCGTTCCACTGCTCACTTTTAGGAAATAAAGTTTTCTTTTTCATTAAGCACTCCGCTTAACAGCCCTCTCCCTCCTATGCTGCTCTCTCCCACCCCATGTTCTGTGTTGCTCTTGCCCTCGTTTGCTGCTCCTTCTCTCTTTTAGGTACCTTTCTCCTGCCATACTTCATCGCCACTGCGTTGCTCTCTCCCTCACATGCTACTATTCACTACTTCCTCCACTCAGCTATATTTTTTAGGTTGAGCCTAGCAGTGCGCACGCGCATGCGCTGCTATGTGAGGCATGCTGTATCTGGTCAGGATGCTTAGACCACGGACACTGCTTTCCATTTGTTACCTCTTGTGCCTTTCTGAATTCCTTTCTTTTTATTGGTAAAACGTTGCTCTTTGGCCCTACTATTGGTGTGTTTTTCACTTTGTGGCGACTACCCTGTTACATGTCCCCTTACACTCTGATGTATTTTTTGTTTGTTTGGCACACTCCCTTTTTCACTGAATTAAACGGAGGCGAGGATTATGCTTCTAATTTCTTTACTAGAAGCTCACAGCAGCCAATGAAAACACAGATAGAAAAACCATGTGACAACCATAGAGTCCCAAGGTATATAAGGTCCCTGCATGCACATAGAGTCCTCTTTTTTTGTAACATAACAGTTAAGTCCATTCACGACATGTTCCTGAAGGATCACCGACAGATAAGGACTTCTCCTACCAAGAACTGAAGGCCCAACGGGGCTGTATGCTCAAACTGGATCCCGATCCAGACAACTCACTCTTGTGCAGAACACAGAACTGTAAACCAGCCTACCACAGCTGAACCATGTTCAGGCTGTATTTGCTGTCAGCACCTGAAATAAAGAAGAATCCCCCGTAAAAGCCATTCCAAACCGTTTGGTAATTGTCAACATATGCTAATAGAAGAGAAAGGGTGGGAACATTCAAATTATTGCAAATATTTAGCATGATCAAGCAGATAATATGTGACAAAATAAATCATGTTCTCTGGGTGGGATAATGCTCGCCTCTGTTGTCCTTATTAGAATTAAACATTCTTGTCACAAATGTTCGCAAATTTTTAATTCTATGTCAGGACCGGAGGCTGCGATTATGCTTGTTCAATGCTTAGCCACCACAACTGAAGCAACATCCACAATAGGTTTTTAATAAAACACTTTAAAGGTATGTTCAGTAGACCAGTCAGCTGCGTTCATGATGTCTGAATGGCTGACACCCGCTGAATATGCTTTTGAAGCCATAGCTCCATGGGCTGAATGAGCCCCAAACTTGGAAATATCAATTCCTGCTTCACCCAGAAGCCAACGCATCCATCGAGACAAGGTAGCCGGAGCCACCGGGCGAAATGGTTTCTGCAGAGCGATTAACAATTGACCTTGCATATTAGTACGAAATTCTGTGGTACTCACCTCGTAATCTTTAAGGAATTGCACGACGCACAGCTTGGTATTATTTGGAAAAGCTGGGTACGTGACAGAAGTAGTGTTACACTTAGTTCTTTTGGACAAAGTAAAGGTCACACCTTCTGGGGAAAATCTATGCCCTGCTAAATCCAGCGCACGTACGTCAGAGACAAGTTTGCAAGAAACTAGACATAAGAGCATTGTTAACTTGGCCGAGAGTTGTTTACGAGACAAGAACTTATTGGAAAGCCAGGCTTCCAGAAATCTAAGGACAGTGGAGACATCCCACAACTGAGAGTATTTAGGACAAGGAGGTTTTACCATCCTGACTCCCCTAAGCAATTTGCATGCCAATGGATGTTCCCCTATGAGTTTGCCCTCCAAAGGCAAATGCCCCGCCGATATAGCGGACCGAAAGTTGTTGACTGTCTTGTAAGCCAAACCTGAGGACGCAATACAGGCTAGAAAATTAACAAATAAAGACACATGTGTAACAACAGGGTAATTTTATTCTATTTTTAGACTGGGGTGACTATAATCCACTACCATCTCAGTCCTAGTTGCATTTGCGTTCATTTGTAGGGCTTACCTATGTGCTTTGACAGGGTTTAGTGCCTTTTATCATTTCTGTGGGCCTCCAGGCCCGAAAGCTAGAGAGAAGCCATTTTGTGCTTCTGCCTCGACTGTCCGAGGCGCTTGCAGGGTAAAGGTAATGTTTAGAGCTTAGCCTGTTTTCTGCTAGTAAGAAACCGGTCAAGACTGGCCCTTATCGAAGGAATGTATTTGTCTCCCCGGTTCTGGACGCAATACACAGGTGGCCACTGTGGAAGGCAGAGGGAGCCGGGGATGGGTACTGGAATTTGGTGGGAGTCGGCCTGATACCGGAATTTTCCATAGAGAAAGAGAGCTCTATATTATCAAAGAGCGAGCAGTGAGATAAGAGAAAGTAACGTGTGGAGTGGACAGGAGAAGTTGGTCCGAAGGCTGGTGCTGAGAGACTGATACCATCAGCTGAGTAAAATCCTGAGACAAGGAAGGAAGGTGATCAAAGGTCCCGTAGTGATATCATACGGGAGTGGCAGAGACTGAGTCCAGAAGAGGGTTCGAGTATTTCGGAACCATGGCAGCGTAGACGAGGCGTAACGGTGCAGACCTGTATTCGTGAGCCATGGAGGGAGAGCAGAGTCCTGAGCATATTGAAGACAAAAGCAAGAACGAGAGAGGGATCAGCTCCGCTGCTGAGATGGAAAGACGCACGTCTAAGGTGAGGCGTTCTGAGTTAGTGTAGAATACATCTAATCACTTATTTTGCCCCTTTTAGGTTATAGGTAGCGACTAAGCTAAATCATGTTTGTTTGGCTCATTCTGTCATGCTTAATTTGAGAATAAAGGTTTAATGCTAAATATCCTTGAATGTTGTTTTTATGAATGAGATTGACCTTTCCTTTTAACCAGGTGCTGACATACAGAAGGATGGGATATGCCCTTCTGAAAAGGTAACCAATAATGGGGGAGAGTGTAAACTTTATTTGGGAAATAACTTATAAAGATGAATCCCCATTAGTGTAGATCTTCGGGTGACGTTAAAGATATCGTCGGGTGACGCTAAAGATAAAAGTTGGGAGACTATAAAGAATCGTCGGGTGACGTTAAAGATATCGTCGGGAGACATTAAAGAATATAAGATGAGGTAATTATAGGATAACATATGGAATCCATTAGATGTTAGTGGTATGTTTGATTGTATAGGCTTGTAAATAGCTTCTTTTCACCTTCTCAGGTGAGTCTTCTAGATATCTTGTAAATAGTGGCCTGAGAAGAGTGTGGTTACGTGACGACTGGGTTAGCTACGGTTGGTAGTCTGCTTGGTGTGAGGAAACAGTTGTTAAATTTGGCGTCACGAACCGTTTTCGATTGTTGGATGCGGGTATGCCTTCGTGATTTCGTATGGGGATCCGTGGGTTCTCGCCGTGAGTGGTTTTGTATATATTTGTTTGATTGTAAAGTTTTTCTTGTTTTATATTGTTTTTCTTTGTTCTTGTTTGAGTGATACGATTCTAAAATGTTTTCGAGAAAATCGAAACAGTCTTTTCAGTTGCCTTTGGAAATACCTGGTTGGGAGGCGACTGCTTATGAAGCGCTTGCGCATGAATGGGCTAATTCTACTGGTCTGAGTGAGAACTGGAATTCATGCTTGGAGGCTGCTGAGCCAGCTCAGGTGGTTGCGTGCTTGCAGAAGGTTCCGGTTGCGAAAGGTGATCAGCTTCCCATATTGGGACGTAGAGGTTGGATTTTATTGAACGCGTACAGGCTTGTACATGAGAAATATTCTCAATTGCAACGTGAGAATAAAACTTTGGAAAATCAGTTGGTTCAAGTTCAAAATGATGTTATTCTTTTACGTTGTCAGAATAAATTGCTTGCTGACAAGTTAGAGACGTATCAAGCAGTAGCCGAAAGGGCTGCGGTGCGTATTGCAAAATACAAATATAGACACAGACGTGGAAGGGTTAATACCAGGAAAGTGCGTATGGTTATTGCAAAGGCAGGGCTCGATTGGAACCCTGCCGAATGGGATGGTGATATTTGGAATTCATCTGATTCATTTTCTTCGGCTGAAGAGAATGTTACGCGTGCGTCTTCTCGCACGAGACTTGCCTCTGAATCTAAAGACCGTACTGAGGTTTCTGCTCAACCTATTTATCAACGTAAATTACAGGGCAATCCTAATGCTCCCCAGGGTATTCCGCTTGACAGCTTGGAAGATTTTACTCAACAAGAAATTAATGACATTTTGGAAAGATTCCGGCAAAAGTCGGGTGAATCTTTGCTTACTTGGATGGTTCGTATTTTTGATTTGGGTGCTTCAGGGATCATGTTCGAGGTGATGCTGTGAAGTTTTGTACTTTGTGTTCTGATCCTACTGATCAAGAACGTTTTCGTTCTTATAATACTAACAATCAGGTTAGTCCACTGTAATCACAAATACCCTACTGAATCTGATTGGCCTATTAATGACAAGCCTTGGTATACTTTGAGAGATGCTTCTCAGCGATTAAAAGAGGAAGTTATGAAGACAGCGATGTTTTTGGATTCGGCGCATAGATTGATGGATGGTTTGGTCAATGCCTCTGTGAGGAACAGAATCATTCGTACTGCTCCCGCTGCTTACAAACAAGTGATGATGACTTTGTTGATTAATCAGACTGGCAATGCTTTATCTGCGGTGATTGAGGCTGTGCGGGAACTTGGTGAGTTGGGTGAATGGATTAAACCTGAACGACAGTCCCGACCGGAAGGTCGCACTAATGATTACAAATTCACTAGACGTGACATGTTCCTAGCTTTGATTAAAGATGGTGTGAAAGGTGATGACATTCATGATATGCCCAATAATGTGTTATGGGCAATGTTCCGTAAGTGTGGTTTGGACAAGAAGGAAGGAGCTAGAAAGGTCCGTAAACAGGACTATGATCTTAATCCCTCTGATGACAGTGGAGATGATGGTTTGCCGCGTCGAGTAAGAGGCAGAGAGAGTGGGAGAGAGAGAGAGTGGGATAGGACACGAGATGAATCGTCTCATTCTAGAAGAGGGCAAGGGAGAGATAGAGAGGAGGGAAGAGCCCATTCTTACCGTAATGACAGAAGAGAGAGAGATCAATCCCCAGAGGTGAAGTTGAGAGATAAACGATCACGATCCCTTGAACGGAGATCACAATATTTTTCAAATGACAAAAATCCTTTTCATGAAGAGAGAGAGTATGAACGAGAGGCGACATTACCTAAACGATATGAGAGTCTTTATCCTAATTTGACTTGGGCGACAGACCACAGTAAACGAGACTAGGAAGTAGGTCAAGCTCCAGTAAAAAATTGGGCTCACAAGGATCATAGGCCTTATGTAGATATTGAAATTTATTGGAGACATCGAAATGTACAGAGGGCCCGAGCATTAGTGGATACTGGAGCGGAGGCCACTCTAATTTCTGGAAATCCCAAAAAGTCTAAAGGACAATTCTATACGATTACTGGATTAGGTGGTAAACCCCCCCCCCGCAGTACAAACCAAACTTGAATTGAGAATAGGTAGGAACCCTCGAAAATAGCATCATGTATTGGTGGTACCTCTTGATGAATATATAATTGGAATTGATATTTTAAAAGGTATGACATTGTATTTAGATGACGGATGTTACAAATTTGGACATAATTATTATATATCAACAAAATCTGTGAGAGTTGGACGTTTAAAAATACCTCCGAGTAAAATTCCCCAAGCCACAATGGTGGTTTCCATGAAACAGTATCGTATTCCCGGTGGGCACGATGAGATCAGTGCTACCATTCAAGACTTAATTGATGCAGGAGTGGTAATTCCTATTACATCGGCTTGGAACAATCCTGTTTGGCCGGTGCTTAAAAGTGATAATTCTTGGCGCATGACAGTTGATTAGCGAGAATTAAACAAACATACACCTTCTTTGACTGTGGCAGTCCCTGATGTTATTACTTTGATTGAAAGAATTCAGAAACATTCAGGAACATGGTATGCAACCATTGACATTGCTAATGCTTTCTTTTTTATTCCAGTTGCCCCCGAATGTCAAGAACAATTCAGTTTTACATGGAATGGCCGTCAAATGACGTTTAGAAGTCTTCCCTAGGGCTATGTACATAGTTTGACAATCTGTCACCGAATAGTGGCAGAGCATTTAGATGAGGTGATTGTGAATCCAAATATTCAAGTGTGTCATTACATAGATGATATACTAATTCAAGGTGAGACACAAGATCAGGTACGAACACAGTCAGAACAAATTGTTGCACATTCACAAAGCAAAGGCTGGGAGATTAATCCTGATAAATTACAGGGTCCTGCACAGCATGTGAAGTTCCTAGGTATTCATTGGCATGAAGGGAATCGAGAAGTAATTCCACAAGTGAAACAGAAAATTGCAGAATTTGCAGTTCCTAAAAACAGAAAAGAAGCCCAAAGATTTATTGGTTTATTTGGCTTTTGGCGCCAACATATTCCACATTTGAGTCAGATTCTGGCCCCTTTGTACAAAGTTACACGTAAAAAGAATGCATTTGAATGGAACAGAGCACAGCAAGATGCGTTTGATCTGGCGAAAGAAGCAATTCAACATGCTTTAGATTTGTGGCCAGTGCGTGATGGAGATGTGGATCTGAATGTATCTGTACAAGATATGTATGCAAATTGGAGTTTGTGGCAAAAGCAAGGTAAAACTAGAGTACCCTAGGTTTTTGGACTAAAAAGTTACCTGAGGCTGGTGAGCGTTATAAACCCTTTGAGAAACAGTTGCTTGCCTGCTATTGGGCTTTAGTGGATACTGAGCAGTTAACATTAGGACATGATGTGATTTTGAGACCAGAAATTCCTATTATGCAGTGGGTTTTGAGTTCGCCAAAAACTCATAGAATTGGTCATGCTCAGGAATTGAGTATCATAAAGTGGAAGTGGTATATACAAGACCGGGCTCGTGTGGGCCCAAAAGGAGTTGCAATGTTGCATGAGATGGTGGCGCAGGCACCAATGGAAGAGAGAGAGAAAGAATTCTCCGAACCGATAGTACAGGAGTCTCCTGTTAAATGGGGTATGCCGTTCGATGATCTGTCCGTGGAGGATAGAAAACATGTATGGTTTACGGATGGTTCAGCTAGGTAGATAGGAGAAAAGAGACATTGGAAAGCAGTTTCGTATAATCCCACTACCCAGAAATTGTTGAGCACTACTGGTGAAGGACAAAGCAGTCAATTTGCAGAATTGTATGCTGTGTACCTAGTTTTGAAACAAGAATTGCCAGGGACCTGTCATATTTTCACTGATTCTTGGCCGACTGCGAATGGATTGGTAGTCTGGTTGCCTACATGGCAGTCCCATAATTGGAAAGTCCATACTAAAAATATTTGAGGAAAAGAATTATGGCAAGAAATTTGTGAATTACTCCCTGAAAGTAATGTGACCGTTTTTCATGTTGATGCCCATATGCCAATTAATTCGCTTGACATGTTATTTAATAACATTGCAGATGAGAAATCTAAAATTTCTGAGGCAGTGGTGGACGAACAAAATTCTGATTTGGCGGGATTGCGAAATGGGTCCACCAAAAAGCAGGACATTTTGGAGAGAAAATTACTAGCAGGTGGGCTACTGATAGGCATTTATATTCCCCTTGATCTGATTAAAACAGCAATACTTCAATGCCCTATATGTCAACATTCCCGACACAGAGAGGTTCCTAGAATAGTCAAAGGCCATTTGCATCGAGGCAAATCTCCTGCACAGATTTGGCAGATCGACTACATTGGTCCTCTGCCTATGAGTAAAAATTGCCAGTATGTTTGTACAGTTGTTGATACTTACAGCGTTTTTTTAATCGCTTTTCCATGTAAGAGAGCTACTCAAATTAATACGATGAAAACATTGGATTTGATTACATTATATTATGGTACTCCACTTCAGGTGCAATCTGACAATGCATCACATTTTAAAGGAAGACTTGTACAAAATTATTGTGCCAAACATAACATTAGTTGGGTATTCCATATTCCATATTACCCACAGGCCGCAGGCCTGATTGAACGCATGAATGGGTTGTTAAAAGATCAGTTGCGCAAATTGTCGGATGGTACCTTAAAGAACTGGAGAGATCATTTATCTGATGCTTTATTGATTTTGAATAACAGACCTTACCTGTATGCAAACTCTCCTTTGATGCGTTTATATCTCCCTGTTGTAGATGCACAACAAATTCAATCAAAAGTACAATTTTGTATTGGGAAATCACTCCCGGAGCTTTGGCTCCACGCAGAGATACCCCTAGGACTGCAGGTTTAGACCTGCATTCTTTGAAAACAATTGTTCTGAAAGTTGGTAGTATCATTATTATAGAGACAGGAATAGGTGTTCAAATACCAGCAGAACATTTTGGATTGATTGCCCTGATATCTGGTTTAGCTTTAAAAGGCATCCAGGTGCTTGGTGGTGTAATTGACAGTGACTATCAAGGAGAAATCAAAGTCATCCTGTTAAATAGTGGCGATTCTGAAATAACGATTAAAAAAACTGATCGAATCACTCAATTGGTCATCATGCCTGTTTTCAGTGGTGTGATTCAAAAGGGCACTGCTCCAACTCTGTTAACAATGCGTGGAACCGGTGGATTCGGTTCAACTGATAATCCTGGAGCCAGAGTGTGGGTACAGTTGCCAAATAATCCCCCTGAACAGGCCGAAATTATAGCAACGGGATCTGACAACACAGTGTTAGTGATGAGACCAGGGCAGGAAAGCTGGTATGTAGTCCCGGCTGATAAATGTTACTTGCGAGAATGAGTAATGCCTGTTCTTTGAATTGCAGTTCATTGCCTGGATTGCTGCTGCCGGATGTGTCGTCGTTGGACTCCATTTGGTCCGCTGCGCCGAGAGTCAAGAGAGCGCCCTGGACCGGATTAATCATATGGACAAAGAACATCGTTCCATTGCTTCGTTGGACATCACCACTAACTTTTGGACGCATTTGGCACGCACCATAATAAATTCAACGCATTTTTGCTCAGCATCTATGAGAGCTGTAAAAGATCTCCTCACAACGTGCCTTGTGGCTGTCCCAGTCTCGACAGCTTCCCTTCTACACTTTTTCAATGTATCTGAAGTTCATCCTGAATTTATTCATTCGGATTTTTCGGCATATGATTATTGTGTTTCGTGTACTGTTCTGGATGCATTAGAACCCCCACTAACTTTTCCAATTTCGACTTATAATATTACAGAGATTGAAGTCTGTTATGCTATGACTTGTGATCGTAGATATATAGGCAAATGTGCCTAACTCCGATTAGAACATTCTAATTCACTTTCTGCTCATGGGAGAATTTTATGTGTCACCAGGACTCCTGCTGGGTGCACTTCAGTTCATAATCACATGTATTGCAAACGTCTTATAACGACTGCGAGCCATTATCATCATGTGTTATTACCGTCCGGATGGCTCTTTTCATGTGGCAATGTATCCTGGTCCTATATTCCTGCAAATATTTCTGGAGGTCCATGTGCTTTAACGCAATTAAGCATTTTAATGTTTTCCCCTGAGAAAGCTGCATCATCCCGCATAGTGCGTGATGCACCACCACTTTCAAGTGATTGCGATTCCTCTTTGAAGCTGTTTTCTAAATCCGAATATCTTAGTTTAGCTACTTCTATTATTGGTGTTCCTGCACTATCAGTATATAATGCTAAAACTGTAGGCAAACTTGCTTGCTGGATGGTGAAATCCCTAAACAGCACCTCTACTATTTTGACTGATTTATTATTGGACGCTCAAGGTGAGCGCCGTGCTATTTTACAGAATAGAGCTGCAATAGATTACTTACTACTAAAACATGACCATGGTTGTTCAGATTTTTTGGGCCTATGCTGTTTCAACTTATCTGATCATTCTAAATCTATTAGGTCCCATCTTAATAAATTACACGAGCTAACACAAGAAGTGAGGGAACATTTAGATGAAGGGTGGTTTGATTGGCTTTTTAATTGGTTACCAGATTTACATTCTTTACGCCAGGTATTAGGTGGAATTTTCTTGGCAGTTTGTTTTTTGATTATTATTTGTTGCTGCATCCAGTGTATACCATCCTTTTTCCGTATGTTTCATTCACAAGTTATGGCTAGATCTTTTAGTTTTGTTTCCTATTATTCTTCTAATGATATACATCCTGTTTGAGTTCCCCTTTTTCTTTTGATTTTTGACTTTCGATGTTAGTACATTTAGTCTGGAGTGGAATGGAACGACAGGGTAATTTTATTCACTGGTGGTGACTATAATCCACTACCATCTCAGTCCTAGTTGCATTTGCGTTCATTTGTAGGGCTTACCTATGTGCTTTGACAGGGTTTAGTGCCTTTTATCATTTCTGTGGGCCTACAGGCCCGAAAGCTAGAGAGAAGCCATTTTGTGCTTCTGCCTCGACTGTGCGAGGCGCTTGCAGGGTAAAGGTAATGTTTAGAGCTTAGCCTGTTTTCTGCTAGTAAGAAACCGGTCAAGACTGGCCCTTATCGAAGGAATGTATTTGTCTCCCCGGTTCTAGACGCAATACACAAGTAGCCACTGTGGAAGGCGGAGGGAGCCGGGGATTGGTACAGGAATTTGGTGGGAGTCGGCCTGATACCAGAATTTTCCATAGAGAAAGAGAGCTCTATATTATCAAAGAGCGAGCAGTGAGATGAGATTCAGCATAGGGCCAAGATTCTCCTGGCTTCCTCTCTGGCAGAAAGAACTCAGGTGGTCACCATAGGGCCTTTTCAGTCCACCACCCTATCTCTGCCGTGCGGAGTGCCTCAAGGCTCATCCCTGAGTCCGACACTCTTTAATATATACGTGTCGGACCTTGCTAACATCATTCGAGCTCATGGGATGAGCCTTACATCCTACGCTGATGACACCCAGCTGGTCCTAGCCATCAGAAATGACGGCCAAAAAATCGCCGATAACTTCAATCTGGGCATGCAAGCCATAGGGAACTGGATGGCCTCCAATTGCCTCAAATTGAACTCGGATAAGTCCGAGGTGGTTATCTTCAGAAACCTAACTCCAGAATGGTCTTCCCGCTGGTGGCCACAGTCCATGGGTCCTCCCCCTACTCCCGTTAGCAAAGTGAGGAACTTGGGAGTCATGTTTGACGACCGTCTCACTTTCTTCCCTCACGCAAATCAGATCACTTCCTCTGCTTTCTATAAGCTGCGACTTATTAAGAAAATTCTTCCCTTCCTCTCTGCTTCAGCTGACAAAACTTTGATCACGTCCCTGGTTTTGTCCACCTTGGACTATTGCAATGCTCTTTTCCTGAATTCTCAAGAAAGAGTCCTTAATAAACTGCAAGTTATTCAAAACGCTGCTGCCAGACTGTTGGGTGATGTCCCCAAATTTCAATCAGTCTCAGGAACCATCAGAGAACTCCACTGGCTTTCTATCAGGAATAGAATTAAATTTAAGGCTCTTTGCATTGTCTATAAGGCGTTGCATAACCAGGGACCAGCCTTTCTCACTCAACAACTCACTCCCTACCGGCCCACCCGGTCCCTGCGATCCTCAGATCGACACCAGCTGGAGGTACCCCGCACCAAACTGGTTTCATGGGGCGATAGAAGATTTCTCGTATCAGCACCCAAGCTCTGGAATACTTTGCCACCATCCATAAAAAGTAGCCCATCCCTCTGGTCCTTTCGAAAGCACCTTAAAACCTGGCTTTTTGATCAATGACCCCACCCTCCTTTATGGTTGAATTCAGCAGATAATTAGCGCCGAGATGCCCACGGGCCTTCGTTCGCGCTTTAAAAGTGTTTAAAATAAATAAATAAATAAACGTGTGGAGTGGACAGGAGAAGTTGGTCCGAAGGCTGGTGCCGAGAGACTGATACCATCAGCTGAGTAAAATCCTGAGACAAGGAAGGAAGGTGATGAAAGGTCCCGTAGTGATATCATACGGGAGTGGCAGAGACTGAGTCCAGAAGAGGGTTCGAGTATTTCGGAACCATGGCAGCGTAGACGAGGCGTAGCGGTGCAGACCTGTATTCGTGAGCCATAGAGGGAGAGCAGAGTCCCGAGCATATTGAAGACAAAAGCAAGAACGAGAGAGGGATCAGCTCCGCTCCTGAGATGGAAAGACGCACGTCTAAGGTGAGGCGTTCTGAGTTAGTGTAGAATACATCTAGGGCTAGATGTAGGTAATTCGTATTTACCGATTCATAAATACCGAATTTTACCGATTCGGTATTTATGAATCGGTAAATATGAAGGGGGAGATGTAGGTATTTTCAGAATTTGAAATACCGATTTGTAAATATTCGGTATTTACAGATTCGGTAAATACCGAAACAGTATTTCCTATTGATTCCTATGGGCTGTGAAGCCCATAGGAATCAATGGGAAATACCGATTCGGTAATTACCGAATTGGTAAATACCGATTCCAGCAAGGGTGCAGGGGGTGTCACTTTGACACCCTCTAGCACCCCAACAACAGGCATGTGCGCCATGTGGCACACAGACATGCCCTAAGGGCATGTCTGTCTGTCACATGGCATAGGTGTGCATGCACAGATGTGCATGCACACCTGAATTCAGTATTTTACCACACAATAGGATTGTGTGGTAAAATACCGAATTCTGAAGGCCTGTAGCACTGTACACAGTGCTACCTACATCTTGGATTTACCGAATCAGTAAAATTACCGATTCGGTATTTTACAGATTCGGTAAATTTACCGATTCGGTAAATTTACTGAATCTGTAAAATGATGCCCCTACATCCCAAATACCCATTTACTGGTCGGTAACGGCCGAAATCGGCCGTTACCGGTCGGTAAATGGCCTCCTACATCTGCCCTTTATCACTTATTTTGCCCCTTTTAGGTTATAGGTAGCGACTAAGCTAAATCATGTTTGTTTGGCTCATTCTGTCATGCTTAATTTGAGAATAAAGGTTTAATGCTAAATATCTTTGAATGTTGTTTTTATGAATGAGATTGACCTTTCCTTTTAACCAGGTGCTGACATACAGAAGGATGGGATATGCCCTTCTGAAAAGGTAACTGAGATGGGGGGAGAGTGTAAACTTCATTTGGGAAATAACTTATAAAGATGAACCCCCATTAGTGTAGATCGTCGGGTGACGTTAAAGATATCGTCGGGTGATGTTAAAGATAAAAGTCGGGAGACTATAAAGAATCGTCGGGTGACGTTAAAGATATCGTCAGGTGACGTTAAAGATAAAAGTCGGGAGACTATAAAGAATCGTCGGGTGACGTTAAAGATATCGTCGGGAGACGTTACAGAATATAAGATGAGGTAATTACAGGATTAGATATGGAATCCATTAGATGTTAGTGGTATGTTTGATTGTATAGGCTTGTAAATAGCTTCTTTTCACCTTCTCAGGTGAGTCTTCTAGATATCTTGTAAATAGTGGCCTGAGAAGAGTGTGGTTACGTGATGACTGGGTTAGCTACGGTTGGTAGTCTGCTTGGTGTGAGGAAACAGTAGTTACAACATGTGCTTTAGAGGGATCCACTTCCCGTTGAGCACACCAATCACACCATCGCTTCCATGAGGAGGAATATCTTTTGTGGGTGTTGGCCGACCAGGCCTCATTGATAAATCTGTTAGCCTCGCTTGAAAGGCCCAGGACTTTCCATCTATCCCTCAAACCCGTCAGGCTACTAGAGGAAGTTGGCTCGATATCACCAAAGGATGAGGATTCTGAAAAGGGTCCTGTAACCGGGTAAGAAGAACTGGAATCACACAACTCATCTCCAGGATGACTGGGAACCATGCTTAAGCTCTCCACAATGGAGTGATCAAGATGAGCTCCGCCCAATAAGCCCATGTTCGCGCTAGAACTCTGGGGATCATGAGGAATGGGGAAAACGCATAGCACAGGGACATCGGCCATTCTTGCAGGAATGCATCCGTGGCCAGGGTCTCTGGATCCGGCCTACAACTGAAAAACTGGGGAACTTGTCTGTTGAGTCGGGATGCAAACAAGCCTATCTGAAAAGGACCCCAAAGACGGGTCAGGTTTTGAAATACTATGGGTAATAGCATACAATCGCTGTGATCCTGCAGATGCCGGGAGTGCCAATCTGCTACTTCGTTGCTGTAGCCCGGAAGGTTTTCTGCAGCTACCAAGTTTCTGTTCTGAAGACAGTAGTGCCAAAAGTCCTTGGCAATCTCTGCCAGCATCTGTGATTTGGTACCACCTAATTTGTTGACATACCGTCCCCCGATATGTTGGAAGGGTACAACAATCTGTTTTCTGAGGCAAAAGACATCTGATTGCGAAGGAACCAGCTAACAGTTCCAGGCAGTTGATATGCAAATGCAGTTCTTCTGGCCACCAACGACCACCCATGGACAATGGGCGGCAACGGACTCCCCACCCCACCTGCTGGCATCCGATTCGATTACCACATCCGGGGCTGATCTGAATAGCGCTCGGCTGTTCCAGGGCTCCATGTGGTTTAACCACCAGTTCATCTCCAGCCTCGCCTCCTCTGAGAGAGGAATTTGTTCTGAGTAACTGAGACCTTTCCGGAGATGGCGGATCTTGAGCCGCTGAAGGGCCCGGTAGTGAAGGGGGCCCTGGAAGATCACCTGAATGGAAGAAGCCAAAAGACCCACTATGCGGGCTAACGATCTCAGGGATGTCGTCTTCTTGTGAAGTGTAGACCTCAATTCCCGTTTGATGGCCCTGATTTTTGGCATTGGCAGCAGTAGCTGACAAGTCAAGGAGTTGACCAGAAAGCCCAGGAACTCGATGGACTGAGAAGGGGTCAGTACCAATTTCTGCGGGTTTACAATGAACCCCAAATTTGCAACAGACTGATCGTCCAATTGATGTGCGTTTGAACTACCTGAAGGGATGAGGAAAATAGAATATTATCGTTATGTATGTCCCATCATACACCCTCTCTTCCACGTCCCGAGTTCATCATGACGATAACTAGTAAATTCAGCCACATTAACGTAAGGTTGCATGCAAACACATCGATTCCTCAAACTGCAACTGCAGATTCCTATGGTCAAGCCAATTCCGAGAAACAAGCCCCCCTTTTAACCACCCCTGCTTCTGGTCAGACCAATTCCAAGAAATAGGCCCCCGTTTACCAAGACACACGACCAATTCCGAGAAACCAGCTCCTGTTTGCTAAACACATGACACCAGACATCCTGTCACGACCATTTCTCCTTTTCTTATCTAAGGAACCAGCTTAGGGTTATTTCTCAACTCTCTGCCTCTGCCATGACTTCCTCGTGATTATGACACAGTTACGTCACTACTGCCATGATCTCTGTATGATTGCCACTTTTTCTAACTGAATATTACCCAAGGGAAGCTCCTTCCTCTTTTTGATGTATAAATGCTATGTGTTCTTTGATTAAAGAAGAGACCATCCCCGAGCCTCCTTAGGTGACGGAGCTCTCCCTTAACTCGAGTTACTGAATAAAGACCCTGAATTCTAACCACCACGGACTCTGCTCTTCATGCTTGACCTTATTGATATTATAGAAATTCCGATCAAGGTAAATTACTAAAATATTTACCACAGCAAATTGGCGCCCGAACAGGAACTTCCCTTTCTCCCCACACGCCGGTGATGCGGACCCGAACCTGTCTCTCCAGACATCGACGGACTTCCAAGTGCACACTGCAGGGTGTTCCTGCATGAACTCCTTCGTGTCGAAGAGGGACCGAGCCGCGGCCTAGCCATCCACACGAGGCGGTGAGGACGACGGCGGAAGACTCGACCCAGAGCCCGAACATTGTGAAGTTGCCGAGTCCGAGGTCTTCAGAACCCCGACAAGCCCCTGATCAAGAGCGCAGCGCAACAAGTCCGGTGACCTGGTTTCCAAGGTCTTCAAGTTCTCTGCACCTCGGTGAGTACTGCTGGGGGTGTATCAAGACGGGTTCTGATCTTTTTCAGGACACGGTCGAGAGGGGTTCTGATTTTTCAGAGCACGGTCAAGACGGGTTGTAGGTTTCTAGAAAACGGTATGTTTGTACTCTGATACACAGGGTATATCAAGTTATCAAGTGTAAATTGTTTATTTATTGATGAAAATGCCTTTGTTTTCTAAATTGTGTAAACTGGGTACCCGGAAAGGGTTACTGGAACAATCTGTACCAGCCCCCCGAAGGATACTCCTGGTTACTTCATGTATACAAAATATGGAATTGGTGCCATCTTGTATTTGGATCTTTGAGAAGGTTACACTAAAGATTTAGAGATTGCGATTAGATAGCCAAAGAGTGGCACATGGGATTTGAATTGTATCATGGCAGTTGAAAAGAAATGTTGGGAAAAGAAAGCAAGACCCTCTATGTTAGAAAGTGTTGAAATATGGCAAAAGGAAGCACATCGAAGGGAACAGAAAGAGCAAGGGAAAGTGGAGAAAGCAAAGAGAATGTCAGAAGAAAGTAGGATGAGAAAGTTACAGGATCAGAATGATGATATTTGTTTTGAACAAAAGAAAAGGGAGGTCTCGGCATCCGTGACGGGTATATATCCCGTCCTCTCGCAAAAGACAGGATCCAATGGTAGTTCAGACCCTAACATCCCCACAGCACCTCCACGTCCTAAGGTTCCTTCTGTACCCGAAGACTTCATTACTACCTATTTAATGGAACCACCTCCTGCTTATACTAATCAAATAACAAACAGACGAGTAGTTACCCAGACGGAACCCATCCCTGACACTTCGGGTGGTGTTCTACCTATGTTAGAATGTGAATATGACCCTACTCCAGGGGAAGGCCCACAAGCAGACGTCTCCTATCACTTACGAAAAGCTCTAGAAAGAATACGGGAGGTACCAAATATCACGAATTGCCTAAATAAAATTTACGAGGCTCTCCGAACAGGAGAGGATTTAGAAGTCCTACAAGAGGCCATTAAAAATAGACCTATCGCTCATAGAAAATGCCTCTCACAATTTATGATTACCTGTTTCATCCGCGTGATCTCAAGTGCGGGAAAAAGGGTTCCCAACGACCTACTTCAGCTTGATCAAGCAGTGGTAGCTGGAAATTATAATAAAATAAAAGAAATAGATCTCTTCATTGTTCTCTTTACTAGTAAGGTTTCCGACTCACACCAGAAACATACCCCTACCCAGGAGGTCGAGAATGAGGGTACAGACGAAGACAGGGAAGAGGGAACTGCTTTTCAAGGAGCAGTACGTTCCCGTATCCCTCGATCCCTAGGTAGTGAACAACTCAGGAATAAGACAAAAAAATTGTCAGCTTCTTCAAATAGATTGTTCCAACAAACACAGGAAGCCTAGGATGATTGGATGGACGAAGAGCCTCCACTCACCACACAAGAAAAAGAACTCGCTCGATCAAGCGCTCATTGGGTGTCTCAATACTCCATATACAGCCCTGACATAGTTGCTCAAATGTTGTTATCACTCCCTATGACATCTCAAAGACTAGCCAGCATATATATGGTTCAGCACCTCATTATCTTGTACGAAGACACTGGCTACCCGCCCTAAATGTTACGTCCCCTCTTACGGGATTGTCTAGAAGGGAGGTGGGTGGCAAGGGGACAAGAATTCCTCAATATTTTCCTGGATCAGCGACAATGCTATGTCCAATGCTTTTCTGATGCATATGACTAAAATCCCCCTCAGTACGGCCAAGGTCAATTTCCCCTCCGAGAAGTTCACCCCGTCATAGATTCTGCAGGAAAACTACGAAAGACATTTGTCTATACTCCCTTGACAAAATTAGAAATATTAGAGATGAAGAAAATGGTCCCTTCTCATGAAAAAGATCCTACAGGATTCCATAGGGAACTCAACGATATTCTTCAAATGGTCTCCTTTACTTATAAGGACCTCAGTATTCTCCTCAAAGTCCTGCTACCTCAAGGAACATACGACAAACTAAAGGGAAAGGATTGGGAGGTTGAAGGGAAAAAGGTAGCATGGGCAGATTTAGAGAAAGAAGACACTACTCGTGATCCTGGACAAGGCCTGGGACCTCTGGTTCTGGAACTCCCTCGCCTTCTCCCAAAGATACTCTCTCAGTTGTTGGCCACTAAGAAAGAAGATTGGGATGCTATATCCGCATGCCAACAAAAACCAGATGAAGATGTAGGGGACTATTATACAAGATTAGAGAAACGTTTTCTTATCAATAGCGGCCTCTCCTCAGGTGGAGACGCCTATAGTCGATTATTTGTCTCAAAATTCATAGAGAATGCTTTACCTATGATCAAAAATAGAGTATTAAAGGTTGAAAGCACTTGGCTAGCTAGTTTCCCTTCACAAGCACTACAGATGCTCCAGTACCATCAGAACAGAATCAGGGACGAACAAAAACAGGAGAAAAGAAGGACAAAAGATACTAAAATGAAGGTATTGGTAGCGCAGACTAATACAATGCCTCAGACCCATAAGCAAACTCCAGTATCACAAGAAAGGGTTACCTGTAATTATTGTAAAAAGCCTGGTCACTTTGTACGTGACTGTCCAGTCGTACAACACAATATTGCTACTGGTAAGACACAACCTCGCACCTATACCACTCGTCCTTCTGCTACAACACCAGCTACCCCAACTGATACTAAGTTAGCGACACAACTCTATCAGTATCCGGTGTCATCCTATCCTGAATTCCCCACGATTTCATGAGACAGCTGGGAGGAACACGATAGTCGTCCACTGATTCCGGTCCCGGTTGACCAAAAGGGTCCCTATGTACATGCTAAACTCCTAGGTAAAGAAACAAAATTTCTGATCGACACCGGGGCTAGTAGGACGACAGTGCAACACAACGAAGTTCCCAAGGTACCCCTCTCTGGCTCAAATAGTATTTCCTTGGGTTTTTCAGGTACACCTGTCATCAACAAAGTTTCTGAACCAGTATCACTTCAGGTTGGCCCTCTTACAACTTCCACCGATTTGGTACTTACAAAGTCCTGTCCCGAAAATCTCCTTGGCATCCAGACGTTAAAAGAACTGGGTGCTGTAATATGCTGTTCCCCGAAGGGATCCGACTATTCCTCCGAGATTTCAAAGGTCACTACACCACACGAGAATTAGATGTCAGATTGAGAGACATTCCTGTTACATTATGGGCTACTGATCCAACAGACGTAGGATTCATGGATATTACACCACACCTAGTGACATTAAAGGAAGGTGTTGTCCTACCTCGTGTCCGACAATACAAGTTACCTCCAGATGCGGAACAAGCCCTTATTCAGATTATCGATGACTTGATACAAAAAGGAGTGGTCAGAGAAGTACCTTCCAACATATGTAACTCGCCAGTTCTGCCAGTCCAAAAGAAAACTGATGATGGTGCGCCACCAGTCTACAGACTTGTGGTTGACTTACGTGAACTCAATAAATGTGTGGTACCACAATACCCTGTGGTCTCAGACATCAGTACTCTGTTAACAGCTATAGATTCTGATGCCACACATTTTACCGTGATTGACCTCAAAAATGCATTTTTCAGTATACCCATTCACCCAGACAGTCAGTACCTATTCGGATTCTCCCTACAATGTCGTAGTTTCTGTTTCAAAAGTGCTCCCCAAGGATATACAGAAAGTCCCAGTATCTACAGTCAGGCACTTAAAAGACAGTTAGACGACATTGTTCTGCCCTCCAATACGACATTGTTACAATATGTCGATGACTTGCTGATCACCGCACGTTCCGAACCAGAATGTGAACAAGCCTCAAGAATTGTCCTAATGTTCCTTGCACAACATGGCCACAAAGTGTCACCCTCTAAATTGCAATTGTGTTTACAGCAGGTGGCATACTTAGGACACCTGCTGTCAAAGGAGGGTAGGGCACTCACACCTGAAAGAATCCAACTCATTTTTAACATTTCTATCCCTAAGACACAGAAAGAAGTTTGTGCCTTTATCGGCCTCACTTCCTATTGTAGGCAGTGGATTCCCCAGTTCGCCTATTTGGCCAAACCCCTGATACAATTAACGACCTCCGATTTTGCCACCTCCTCTCCATTGCCATGGACACCTGATCATACATTTGCTTTTAACACCCTTAAACAAGCATTATGCTCTGCACCTGTCCTAGCTACACCAGATTATGCCAAACCGTTTGTCCTCTTTGTCACAGAACGGGAAGGTACAGCCTTGTCAGTGCTCACACAAACACAGGCCAATAAACATCGTCCCTGTGCTTATTTTTCCAGTACTCTCGACCCTGTTGCACAAGGCTTGCCTGCCTGTTTAAAATCTGTTGCAGCTACGGCTCTGGCAATTCGACAGAGTGATTCCATTGTCCTAGGACATCCTCTTGAAGTACAAGTCCCACATGCAGTAGAATTACTCTTGAATAGGACACAGACACAACACTTGACCATAGCTCGTCTCACTGGTTATGAAGTTACATTATTCCAACCCCACATTATCATCAAGTGATGCAATATCCTCAACCCAGCTACGCTACTCCCCACTGTTCAAGTAGACAACCAAACCCATGACTGCCTAGAGATAGTCGAACTAGTCACAAAGCCCCGGTCTGATCTTGTAGACGTACCTTTAAATGCACCAGAACACACACTGTTTGTAGATGGTTCCTGTATGCGCCTCCAATCAGGCGAACTTTCTGCAGCTTATGCTGTCACTACAGAAAAACAGTCCTTCTGGCAGCTAGAATACACGTGCATTCAGCCCAAGCAGCAGAACTCATAGCTCTTACACAAGCATGTGAATGGTCCAAATGAAAACGAGTCAATATCTACACCGATTCGCAATACGCGTTCGGAGTAGTCCATAACTTTGGTACCCTATGGAAGGAAAGAGGTTTCCTAACCTCTCCTGGTGCTAAGATACAACATGGAGATCTTATTCTTCAGCTACTAGAATCAATACACAGACCCACAGAAGTAGCTATACTGAAATGCAAAGCACACACAAAGGTCATAGACTCTATCATTAGAGGTAATGCTCTGGCGGATGCCACAGCTAAACACGCTGCTCAGACAGGAACGCTGAACACTGAAAATTCCATCAAGACTGTGTATCCAGTTATTGACCCTACCAAAGATGTAGTAGACATCCAAAACCAAGCTACAGAGACCGAAAAGAGGAAATGGGAAGAAGAAGGAGGTTCTCACACAGATCAGGGTTGGGTAACATAGGATAGGTCCAAATGGCTTCTCCCTGACATAATGGTTCCTGTAATCATAGAAACTGCTCACGGTCCTGCACATCTAGGAGAAAAAGGGATGTTAGACAGTCTAAATTTGATATGGCATAACAAGCATCTACGTTCAGCGGCTAAACAAAAAGTACGAACCTGTATGATGTGCTGTCAGTTCAATCCAGGGAAGAGTGTCTCAGTTGAACAAGGAGGGTTCCATCCTCCAAATCACCCCTTCGAAGTCCTCCAAATGGACTACATACAAATGGAGAGACGTCAGGGACATTAGTATGTCCTCGTAGTAGTCTGTACCTTAACCCGATGGACTGAAGCATACCCCGTCCCAGACTATGGTGCCCAGATGACAGCTAAACAATTGGTGATGGAATTTTTTCCTCGGTATGGGTTGCCAAGAGTCATATACTCCGACAACGGACAACCATTCTCCTCCAAACTGATGGAGGCTGTTTGCTTACTGTTAGGATACACCTGGAAATTCCACTGTGTCCGACACCCCCAAGCCGCAGGTCTAGTCGAACGGCATAATCAAACCTTAAAGACCAAACTAGCTAAAATATGTGCTGACAAGCAAATAGACTGGGTTACAGCCCTTCCGGTTGCTCTCTTCTACATGTGAATGGTGGCACTTTCCCGGACGGGTCTGTCGCCATACGAGATTACATTTGGGAGACCTCCGAATATCTGGGGTATCCCATCCCCATAAAAGTTAACTGACATTGATTCTAATGTACTGACAGATTACCTAGCTTCCTTGATGTCTGCACTACGTTCTTGTCGTTCACAGGTGGCTGCAGCTTTTCCAGACAAAACAACGCCCGAGGAACATGCCATCCAACCTCGCACTTGGACCCTGGTGAGGAACTTTGATCGCGCCAGCCCCCTGGAAAGAAGGTGGACGTCTCCCAAGCTGGTGCTACTCACGACGAGGACTGCCGTCAAAGTCGAAGGATGAAAAGGATGGCTACATGTCAGCCACTGCAAGAGATTCTTCGGACCAACTCCTACTGAAATTGTTGCTAACCCCAAGGACATTGACACCGAGACAACAGACTCTGTTTCACCCCTTCCTGAACTTTCCCCCAATCAGAGTACAGATCGCGGCTGCGATCCCATAAGAAACAAGCTAGAGACATTGCATCTGACCTCGACCTACCGGTGGCTATTTAAGTCCAGGACGAAGTTTTGGTGAAGCGGTTGCTGGGAAGTGTCGGGCCACGTATGCAAAATTGACTCAGACTAGCAGACAAAAATATGGAGAATTTATTTAAAAATGTAAAATTATTACGTAACAAAGTTTCTATCTTCCTACTCTTTATGATTTCTATCTTTTGTATCATGGCTTGCCTAGGTTGGTTCCTTCATCTAGCCTTCCCACTGTCTTCCCCCACACCTTTGAACAACACAGCTATGCATTCACACGTAGATCTTCCACCACATCTCAAGAACAGAAGAACGGAGTTTTTCAATAGCACTTTCATCTCCACGCTCCACCAACATCAATTGGTGATTAACAAAACCAATTGTTGGGTACACGGAGAAATGCCTTTTATCCCTCTCCCTTTTGGCTATGCTGGAACTACCTATGCACTCTCTATGATATTCTCCGCTTCTGTTAAAAACATACCTGAGACCAAGGCCAAGAACGCTAGTACCTGGAACGAGATAAAAACAAAGACAGTGCGAGCTGTCGAAAAATGGTAACTTTCACAGCAACATGGGGACGAGCAGACATTAATGAAAACGCCAGTTATTCCCTCTTTAATGATACTACCTCCTTTAGGGAAAGGTTTTCAGTCCAGAAGAGACAGACAGAACAGGGAGGATGGGCCGTGCCCCATAAGGGCCTATTCTGCGTAAGAGGAAAGGGCAAGGGTCAGAAAATGGGAGACAGTGAGTGTAACAAGACCTGATCTAAATTTCCCAACGATGGCCACTGCCCCCAACACCTATTTTATCTGTGGACCTCACGCACGCACTTGGCTACCTCAAGGCTGGTACGGAAAGTGCTACATTGTATTTCTCTTTCCCCCTACCTACACCGCCCCAGCAGATTACCATCTAAGTGACCCTCCGACCGTAATTAATAGACGGCGAAGGGGGGCCATAGATGCTTAAGATACAGCGGACCAAGAGGCTGGCGATATCTTTAAAGAAATCATCCCATTATGGGGGCCTATGATCGACAGTCGCCACATAAGACAACTGACTCGTGTAGTCCAGGGAGCCATAAACGAAGCAGCTGGTGCATTAAGTAACATCACCGCTGAGATGGCTGCCGACAGACTCATGACGTTACAGAACCGCATGGTTCTAGATATCATATTGGCCGACCGTGGTGGCGTATGTGAACTGATCGGGTCCAGCTGCTGTATATTTATTCCAGATAATGCACCCTCGGTGTATTCCGCTATTTCCCGCCTTCATATAATTTCTAGAAAACTAGATGCAGACACTGATGCCTGGTCCCTGACGGGTTGGCTCTGGGGCCTCCTGTCCTCATGGGGATGGAAGGCACTTACAGTTACAGGTCTTGCCCTAGCCATTCTCTTCACCTGTTGCCTCTGTATTCAGTGCGGTCCAGCACTCTGTAGTATCTGTATCACTACCTGCATTCCCAGACCCCAAACTCGAAAGATAAAGAAGGAAAAGATTATGTTACAGGAACAAGTGGACAACCTAATGAACATCGAGGTAGATTAGGAAAAACAATCTTAAAAGGGTATATTATGGGACAAGGAGGGAATGTGGAAAATAGAATATTATCGTTATGAATGTCCCATCATACACCTTCTCTTCCACGTCCCGAGTTCATCATGACGATAACTAGTAAATTCAGTCCCATTAACGTAAGGTTGCACGCAAACACATCTCTTCCTCAAACTGCAACTGCACATTCCTATGGTCAAGCCGATTCCGAGAAACGAGCACCCGTTGTAACCACCCCCGCTTCTGGTCAGACCAATTCCAAGAAATAAGCCCCCGTTTACCAAGACACACGACCAATTCCGAGAAACCAGCTCCTGTTTGCTAAACACATGAAACCAGACATCCTGTCACGACCATTTCTCCTTTTCTTATCTGAGGAATCAGCCTAGGGTTATTTCTCAACTCTCTGCCTCTGCCATGACTTGCTCGTGATTATGACACAGTTACGTCACTACTGCCATGATCTCTGTATGATTGCCACTTTTTCTAACTGAATATTACCCAAGGGAAGCTCCTTCCTCTTTTTGATGTATAAATGCTATGTGTTCTTTGATTAAAGAAAAGACCATTCCCGAGCCTCCTTAGGTGACGGAGCTCTCCCTTAACTCGAGTTACTGAATAAAGACCCTGAATTCTAACCACCACGGACTCTGCTCTTCATGCTTGACCTTATTGATATTATAGAAATTCCGATCAAGGTAAATTACTAAAATATTTACCACAGGGAGGACACCAAAATTATGAGGTCGTCCAAATATATTATGAGGCGGACACCCTGAGCTCTGAGTGACTGGTCTCAGGAGCTTCGTGAAGCACCACGGTGCTGATGACAGGCCGAACGGAAGAGCTTTGTACTCGTAGCACACCTTGTTCCATACAAACTGAAAACCGCCGATGAGGGGGAAATATGGGAAAGGACAAATACGCATCCTTCAGGTCCAGGCAGACCATCTAGTCCCCTTCCTGGAGGAGATCGCGTAGCAGATGGATACCTTCCATCTTGAAATGCCTGTAAACAATCCATGAGTTGAACTCTTTGAGGTTTAACACCAACCTGGAACCACCCCCTTTCTTCTCCACTAGAAAGACATTGCTCAGAAAACCATGAGGGTGAATTACAGAAGGCACAATCACGCCTTTCCGCAACAAGGACTCGATTTCTGCTGTGATAAAGCTCTGATCTCGTTGGGAAAAGACAGAGGGAGTGGATGAACATCCTGCGAAGAGGAGCCATACAGTTCTAGCCTGTACCCCTGCACTGTTTGCAACACCCACGCATCCTGCGAGATTTCGCGCCAGTTGCTGAGAAAACAACACACTCTGCCCCCCAACATTACTTCGGAACAAGGAATCAGGCTCACCTGAGCTTCCGGCATCTTGTTGATTATTGGAGTTGCCACCAAATCTGCCATCTTTGCTGAACCTTTTTCCCAATCGTTAAGTGGAGTAGAAGGAGGAGGTATTGGAATTGTTCTCTTGATGTCCTCGTCTTTGCTGACCACGCTGGGCTCCTTGATTGTACCCCCGGCGGAACGAGCGCCCACGAAAGCGTCCGGTCCGGCCAAAAACTGGGCGGAAAGCCCGTTTGAGCGATCCTTGGGCCTTATCTAGCCCGCTGAATGTAGCCACAAACTTTGTTAACTCTTTCAAGAAGGGTTATCCAAACAGGAGACCTTGGGCTAGAGGACCCGATTCCGATGTGGACAATTTGGCCAGTTTGGGGTCCAGCTTTAGGAGAATGGACCGGCGGCGCTCTGTCGAAAGAGCACAATTGGCATTGCCAAGTTGGCACACCGCCCTCTGGGCCCAGCCAATTAGCTTGTCAGGATCAATGGCAAGGGATGACTCTTTGGCCCTAAAGCCAAGCTCTAGAATCTTGGTCAGCGGACCCGCTATGTCCAATAGCTTATCTTGACAGGACCTCCAAGATCTGTCCAGCCCTTTCTTGGGGTCCTTAGAATGTTTCTTCAGGTAAGTTAGCATTGAAGGGTCAACCTTGGGGGTTTCTGCTACTTTATCTGCCAGATCAGGCCTAAGGAATTCCGACCGCAGTCGTGCATGCACCTCTTTATCAAACGCTTGGTGCAGATGGGACTGGACATAATCCACCATTTCCTGGGGTGGAAGCCAAGCTGTAGAGTTAGGGTGGATAATGTCAGCAGGCTCAAAATTGAGAACTTTAGGGGACGGGGTCTCTACCGAATGTTTCTCCTTCCTTCCCTTTTTGGAAGGGCGAGGAGCCTCCTGGTCAGTGGAAGGGTCTGAGGAGGTGTCCTGGTCATCATCCTCCTGAGATATCTCAGTAATCGTGGCTTCTCTACCAGGAGTCTAGCGTTCCTGATCAGCCATTGATTTAGCCAGTCTAGCAAAGTCTGACGCATGGGGATTCGCCCTTACTTTACCCCCAGATCTACCTCGGGAACCTGAAGAGGGAAGCCAGCCCTGTTGCTTGGCGTAGGTACAAAGGTGACGTTTCAAGGGTGCAATTGCCCTCACCAGCACCAAATTCACAGAATGTTGGACACCCGCGTCCAGTGACTCCACAAGTTCATGTTCGATAGACCCAGAGGATTCCTCCTCATAATAATAATAATAGTCCTCCTCATAGTACTCAGACATCTTCAACACAAGTGTGTAATCACCGACCCTGGAGGACTGCCTGTGACTGTGCAGAGTAAACCAGGTAGGTAAAATATGCAAAGGAGGTCCGGGGGAGTGGTAACCCCAGGCAAGCCCTAGATTAGTCACAAAAAGTGAGCAAAATACCAATCTAGGATGTGGAGGGAGGGAGGGTTTGCTGACTCCACTCTAGGCAAAGCCTATGCTCAATTGTGCGGCCCACTGCGTGTCTGTATACAGTAGGGCGTCTGAAGAGCCAAAACTAGCCTTTTTCCGCACTGAAAGAAATATATACAAAGGTCAGAAGCATAATACGCTGCTTCGGCGTTCACTCAATGCCCGCAATTGCAGCAAATGGGCAAAAATGGCTGCCACGCATGTGCGCTGGCCGAGACTCGCTGAAATTAGAGGACTGCGCGTCACTCAGACGCGCGTCCCTGCTCCTCGGCACCTCCAACTCCACTAATGCCCGTGAAAACAATCAACGTGATCAACCACACTGTGCTGGAAGCACGGGAGCGGACATAGATCAAAGGCCCAAGCAATAGAGATGCGGAAACAAGAGGTGAGCGCACGCAGCGCGTCAGAGGTCCCGCAAAGGCAAATACCAATCAAGGCACACCGGCACCAATTAGATACCAAATAGGCATAGAAATCGCCTCGCAGTGATCGCCCACACAAGCCACCAGTAAGCAGCACATACAATAGGCATGCAATCGCAAATAACAACAAACCACAGTACAATAGCTACAACTCTTTCCCAGTATGAGTAAAATAGAAGGAACTTAACTGGCTGCGGAGCAGCAAAGAAAGAGGACTCTATGTGCATGCAGGGACCTTATATAGCCTGGAACTCTATGGTTGTCACATGGTTTTTCTATCTGTGTTTTCATTGGCTGCTGTGAGCTTCTACTAAAGAAATGAGAAGCATAATCGGAGCCTCCGGTCCTGACATAGAATTGGTCCTGTGCCGTGAACACAGCTTCAACAAGGCAGCACTATATTTTTCAACACTTTATTGGTTACTCCCTGGCCAGCAGACAGCAGCCATGTCAGGCATGTCTGGGAGAACAGGCAGCTTTGCTAGCACACACCGGCCGATCTCAGGGGTGCTGCTCTCTTCAGGACAGCCAGAAAAGTCTTCAGGAAGATTGGCCTGTCTCCCGTTGCACACTGGCCTCCCTACTCTGCCCTGCTGTGATTACTGGCACCAGCTGGCCTTACATGGCTCCAGATGAAGCCATGTAAGGCGGGGGGCCCTTTGGGCACTCCAGGTATGCAAAGGAGCACACAGTGATAAAAACAGGTAAACAAGTGCATTGTAGTTACTGTCATGTTAAAATATGCAACACTGACATCAATGCTGTTTTTTTAAAATGCTGTAGGATACTTAACTTTAATATGCCTCTCTATAGTTTTATTTATTTCACTCTTTCTTATATCTCTTTCCCATCTACCTGCCCCTTCATTGTCTCCACGCCCGCCCCTTCACTTTTCCTCTCTCTACCTTCCAGTCCCTCCTCTCCTCTCCTCTCCTCCTCTCCTCTCCTCTCCTCCCCTCACCTCACCTCCACTCCCCCTTTTCTTTTGAGAAGCAACGCAATGCAGCAATTTACTTTGTTTGGGTTACTGCAGTGCAAGGTATTTTCTTTCCCCATCATTTCTCATGATCCCAGCAGTGATTGATTGCAAACATATAGATGAAGGCACATTTCATGTCTGCGAGGGAGGATATCGCCTAAAAAAAGCCGAGGCTTGCAAGCCATTATACATTTCTGCTATGTAGGCTACATGCAGGCGGGCAACTAGAGACAAATTTCGGGGGGGGGCTGAAAAAATGTTGGGGGGGTAATTCTTCCAGCCGTAACCACAGTGGCTGTAAGAAGGGGGTGAAAACATAACAAAGGCCTCATTTACATTTAAATGGTCTTTTACAGACGTGTGAAGTACTCAGGTTCGGCTGCCATTAGACGTCGCCAGCCGGGAAGTTGTTTCAGCCCCGGCTTACACACACGACGGGGGGGGCTGAAGCCCGGTGAGCCCAATGGGTGTTGCGCGCCTGGCTACATGTCATGGGTCTCGCCCTGTGTCAGGTGGAAACACCTTGGTTTTTCTAATTGCAAAACTAAGAACGTGATTTACGTAATCATTTGCCCGTGCTCCAGAATTTACATAGGTAAAACAACCCAGCAGGTGAACCTACGTATAGGGCAACATAGGTCAAGGATCAGAAACAAAACACTCACAGCACCGATGGTCGAACATTTCGTGGAAATGTCCCATAGCGAGAATGAATTCAGATGGTCTGTCCTTCATACAATGAGTGACGTACATCGCGCATGCGACATTGAGAGGATGCTACTGGAGAAGGAAGCATACCTCATTTTGAAATTTAACTGTACCATTACTGGCCTTAACAATATGTCAGAATTGTCAAGGATTTGAGACTTTGCGTCAAACTGCATTGGTTGTCTTGGTTTTTTAGTCATTGTACAATATTAATTGTCTATTGATAAATGCGTTTCATGATTTCAATTGCCCAAATATATCGTTAAAAGCACACACTTGTTGCCACCCTTGAAATGCCTGGGCCATAACTATAGAAGTTTTAGTTGCAAACTAAACATACACTTTCACTGGTGTTTGTTAAAATAAACTACAACTCCCATAATACCGTGGGTTGAGAAGTAGTTCCTTTTACCCTGACAGTATGGCCGCCGACTTCACACACGAGCAAGCTGCCGAGTGAGAAGCAACGTGCAAACGCGGTGCGTGCGAACAGAATGCAGAGGCAGGTATTGTTCTCTACACGGCCGCGGGGGTTTTATTTTACCTTCCCGCGAACCGCTTAGTAATTTTGACAAACCGTCTCCCCATTTCAGATAAAGGACTGAATTTATTACCAACATCGGAAAACGCGAGCAGTAAAGAGAAGGCGATTCCGAGACACACAGCCCCGGACGGGGCTTTTAGACTGGGGACGAGAGGGAGTGTTAAGCTCCACATTAAGCACAGGTACATGAGCGTCTGGCACCTACTGTCTAAAGTTTAACGAATTGCTTCTGTTAACTTGCAAAAAATCTGTGGACTTATAAGTATATCGTTCAAACAGGTTACCGTGGCAACAATCACAGAAAAACGAGGTCGCTAACCACGATCCAAAATATTGTGCACTACAGGTACGAGAAGTTCGTTTGCATTTCAGCATCCTGAGTTTTAATAACATAAAATGGGTTGGTAAAAGCAAGTTGTGTGTTGCTTTATTAGGAAAAGAAAAAGAAAAAGATAAAGATACTCCTCCGCCCCTCCCTGCATCGCAAGCTCGTCCAGATTAAGGTACGATTTCCCTATAACATACGAACGGGTTGAATTGGTGCCCCACGTTGAAGTCCTATAAACATGGACAATTTTGTTGTTAATTTCCCAGATTGGTTCGTGGATAAAGTTGCACCAGTTGAGACTGGAAGGATTGTTTCCAATAAAATCACCCTTGGTTACTATATAACCACACACAGGTACATTTAACTTTTTATCCAAATGGTGGTTCCAATATAAGAGGTGAATAGGTTGTAATAAAACTCCGTTTTTTTGCATCCTACAGAAAAACAAAAAGAGCCCTGATGATGGTTTGGACATTAATGGCCCGAACTTGAAACGCGTCGGCATATTCAGCAAGAGCCAATTAAAACATCTAGTGTGGTCTAAAATAATAATGACATATGTATTGTTTCGCTCTTGTGATAAAGCAATCCTTTTTCCATGTTATCAAACTTTGATGAACAAAACGGTCTAATGTAATGTGAAATTGTGGCATTGCAAATTTGTTTGATTTATTGGATGCAACATTAATGTTATTTGTATTGGTTAACTTTTTGCAACATGTCTTATGGTAGTTTGTAATTTTGTAATGTATTGTGAATAATTGTTAGTACTGTGTATTTTTTTCTTGCTATTTTGAAATAATTTTTGTATGAAATAATATAAGTAACAGGTAAAAATAAATATACCGGACCAGATTTGATTAAGTTTTATTTGGTTCCTCACTAAAAGTCAATTGGGAAGGGGGCAATTTTTTGTATACATGAGTCTCGCCCTGGCACTCGATCAAGATAAAAGAAAATAGATTCTAGTTTCACCCACTTTAAGACGCTAAGAAATTATTTTTTAGGTTCCTTAATAGATAGACTTAAGACCTTCTTCAAGTTTATATGTTTTTTTTAGGATAGACTCTTTTGCTTCGTTTCTTGTGTGGGTGTGCTTTGTTTTGGGTGGGGTTTTATTTATTTTGGCAGATAGTTGCGTTGCTTTGATTGTATTCTACGCATAGCAAGAGCATGCTTTAAATACTTTGTGAACAAAAAAATAAACTGTTGTCAGTAGCTGTGTACAGTAGTGCACTTGAACAGCGATTGGCACCACTTTGGCGCAGGCTTCTCAACCAGTACATATGGCAACATCACACTATTCTAAACATTTCTGAAAACAGTTGGCTGGTTGTGCCACCAGACCATAAAACAGGCACGCAAACATTACATGCAAAATCCATTCATTGACTACTAGGAGCAACCCATCTGGCACTACCTGATTGCTCTATAGGCAGGGTCACTCGAATTATGCAGGAGAGAGGCACATATTATCCAGCAGGATTGAGTAAATTATGCAGCAATGAAAAGGCAAATGATGCAGCATAATGCAGCCTATTTTGAAATTGTATTACTTCTTTATTCAGTCAGGTCAAAAACTAAAATTAAGGATGCTATATTAAATGTGTTAATGCTTGAACAACACATTTAAGTACAGATAAGGACATCTCCTTAATAATCTTTTAAAGGTCCTAAAAGTGAGACCTATTGCCTATACCAATGCTTGTACTAGTTTATTGATTCCCCCACCGGCTCCTCTGTTGCTCGTACATCAACTATTTTTTTCTCAGCTAGAATAGAACTGGCAATGAATAAAAGCAGGGAGATATTTTAAATAGTCAGTGACTTCTCTTCGCCTGCAGCTGCAGTTAAGCCTTTTCCCCCTAGGGAGGAATGGACTGGCCATATGGCCGCTCATTTCCATGACACGATCAAAGATATCCAGGAGTCCTTTTTGACAACTTCGGCGGTGTGTAGAGACAGTGCTATGCCTGTCTCCTCATGTACACAAGCCAAAGTACCCTCTTTCGAACAGTTCCTGAGTATCTCCATGGAAAAGCCTTTAGACATTATGAAAGGCCTTAAATCCGACTCTCCCTCCGATCCTTGCCCTGCTCCCATTCTGGCCTTGACCACGGAGATTATGAATCCAGCAGTCAACCGGGTTCTCAATCTCTCCTTTGAGTCGGGGCAGGTCCCAGATAGGTGGAAAATTGCTACAATTCTACCCCCACTCAAAAAACCTACACTGGACCCAGAGTTAGTCTCCAATTACAGGCCAATATCTCTGCTCCCCTTTTTCTCCAAAGCTCTTGAAAAAGCGGTGAATATTGCAACTATCGCGTTTGTTGAGACTACCTCATTATTACATCTGAGCCAGTCCGGATTCAGGGCTAATTTCAGCACAGAGACTGCAGTGCTGGACGTCTCTAAGGCTTTAAAGGAGGTTATGGACAGAGGCTGCAGAGCCATACTCATTCTGCTAGAACTATCTGCGGCCTTTGCACCATCTCCCGTGACCGACTCCTGCTGAGACTCCCTGAGTGCGGGTTTGGGGGCACCGGTATTTAATTGGTTGTCCTAATTTCCTAAAGAGCGCCAGCAAACAGTATGGTCTCCTCCTTTTGCTGCCCCTATTTCTCCTTTAGAGGTGGGTGTACCCCAGGGCTCCATCTTCTTTAGCCACAACCCCAGTAATATCTGGCGTAGCTGGTGGCCCACTGACATGTCCCCTCCCACTACATCCTTAAAATCTGTGTAAAATCTGGGGGTGAAGTTGGATGAGGACCTTTCCATGCAGAGGACCTTTCCATGCAGCCACAGATCCAGTCAGTGGTGAGTACTGGCTTCGGCATGCTTAGGATGCTGAAGTATTTCCTACCTCTCTTGCCTATCCCCCATAGAAAAACGGTGGTCCAAGCCTTAATAATTTCTAGGCTGGACTACGTGAATGCACTTTACCTAGGGCTACCAGAGTATTTACTGGCTAGACTGCAGATGGCCCAGAACGCAGCAGCCAGGGCAATAATGATGCTTGGCCCTGGAGTTTGCATGATGACACAATTAAGATCCCTGCATTGGCTTCCTGTCCACAAGAGGATCCAATTTACGTCCTTGGTTCTTACCTTTAAGGCTATCCATGGCAGTGGCGCTGGGTACATTGCGAAGAGAGTGCAATTCTACCATCCTCTTCGCACTCTCAGGTCTTCAGCACTCCAACTGGCTCGTACTCCTAGATATCTGCGAACTCGCATTGGGGACGTTCCTTCCAGGTGCAAGCTGTGAAATTGTGGAATAAGATGCAGTTGGAACTAAGGATGATGCCGGATCTCTTGGCATTTAGGAAAACTATGAAAACGTGGTTGTTTCATCTTTACTGTCCTGATCAGCGGTTACTGAGGCTTAGCGATATCAGTCATCACGCCTAGCTCCGGGACACTCAATTGAGTAGCTGTGCGCTTAACAAAACCCATTTAACATAACATAACACCACACCAGTCCTGTTTTTGTATTTAATTTTTTGGAAGGCCAGGCAGCAAATTGAAGCAAGCTCCTCCAACTCAAAAGAGCACTTTCACACTACCTCAATTTATTTTCTTTTTTATATAGTGCCATCACATAATTTTATAGCCATATGCATGCATGGTGATGCATGTGGGTGTTTGCATTATGAAGCATGCATGCGCATGTGTCATCACGCATGCATAACATAAAAATTATGGGGCGGCTTCATTGCACCCTTCTTTTTGCCAATGCTGGACAGTGTCTGCAAAAAATGCATTTTTCTCACACAGTAGTCCTCTTGTGGGAAGAAGGTCGCCTTTAAGAAATTAGATGAACTGCACAGCCACTGGAAGACTACAAGAGTGTAGTTCAGGGCAATTAACAAATTTCACTTGGGAAGAAGGATCAGCGTGTGGTGTGTGGAGGGCGTCACATTTATGGAAGTTGCCAAACTGAATGGCCAATGGAATATGCTAAAGATGCAAATCGGGCTTATTCAAACTATGATGCCAATGTCACCTTGTAAGAAGCAAAATATGCCATCTTAAAACCCCTGGAGAGTGGATAACTGCACTGTTGACATCAGGCCACCCACCGGCGCCCAGAAGAGTCTGAGTTAGCACTCCAGCTCCTGAAAATGTTAGGAAATCTGCTATATCTTGAGCATTACCTATCGATATTGTTTCTTCTATGGATCTTCAAAGCCAAGTGAAATAAAAAGTAATTTCAACCAGTGATGGTACAGCTTCAGCCTGTGGATTTGTGATCTACAAAGATGATCATTTTTGAATTTTGGACAACTTTAACCCAGCTATGTAGAGCCCCTGGTGCAAAGCATAGTCATTTCACTGGCATTATCTGACCATGTATAATGCATGTTGTACTCCTAAGACATCCTGTTGTCACCTGTACTCTAGTTGCTCCTGATGATGGCTTTTTGTTTGGTCACTATGTAGGGTAATCCAAATGTATGATCTGTAAAAAATGATTAGATGATACATGCCAGCAGACTAAATTCATCAAGCTCATACTATTTGAAACTAAGGCCCCGATTTAATTATTGACAAGAAAGATACTCCATCACAACAGCGACAGAGTATCCTTACCACCACAGCTCGCCGAATTTAGATGCAGGAGGTCCTTTTGTTTAATCACAGCAGACTCAGAAGTCAAAAATTTATTCTCCCTTTTGAGATACTTCCAAACATACACGCATAAACAGATATCCACATCAACAGCTCATGAGGTAACACACCAACTCAGGATGTCAAGGCACTTATAAAAATCCCACATTCATTTGATAATAACATACAATTGAGAAAATACCAAAATGCATTCAATATAACTTAAAAAACGTAATACATTACACTTTCCCAAAATGTCAAAATTTCAACAACCCCCTGGAAAGGAATGTAAAAAGACACTCAAATTTGTCATTTAGTTGTTAATTTGCAATCATAACACAGGAAACACAGGGGGTCTACCAGCTAAATTCTAAAGCTGAACTGTCACCGAGTCCACAGGATCTCGTAGTGTACAAATCACATAAAGACAGCGTATTTCAGAAAGAAGAGAGAAAAGGGTGAACACTAAATGCATTGAATAGACCGTCACATCAATGGGTTATTCGTACACGGCCGACCGGTCCAAAGCAATTTGAAAAAGGTTTTCCATCAAATTGACTCAATGATCAGTCATATCATTTGGCCAAACCCGGGTGCATAATGGGCTGTTCCCCTGATCATTGGGACATCAAACTCCGCACCTTATTGCTGTTTTTCGGGTTTGGTCCACCAAATGTACAAACCGTCCACGACGACTGATCTTTTGATGGTAAAGATAACAAGTGCAACAGAAAAAATAGTGAATTAAAATAGGATGGAATGTCCACCTTCTGACACCTTTATTCTGCGGACAAGACAAGCCTCCTAATTAAAAACCAGAACAGTGCAAGAAAGACAGTAACAAATATCTGTCTAGAAATGGGCCAACATGTTTCTGCCTAACGGGTATTTAATCCCTTGGCATTCTTCAGGGCCTCTGCTCTTATAATAGTTGCACTCCTGATAGTGAAACAGAACAATCACCACCATCACCAGAGAAATAAAGTATAATAAAACTAGTTGAATACGGTACAACCTGTAACAACCGTGGACATTAACCCTCCATATTTACTTTAGTTACCGTGAATTCTGTGGAGGAAATGTCACATCATTAATGCTGTATTTGATGTGTCAGTCAATCATGCAAAGTGTATCACCCCAACATAATTATATAAGAAAAAGTAAATAAATAAATTGCTCACCCTTAATGGTAGGGGAATGGACCTCACCTCACCTGGACCATGCTCAGGTTATAAGAGGCCCCGCACTACAAAGACAAAGCACTGTTCTGGTTTTTAATTAGGAGGCGTGTCTTGTCCGCAGAATAAAGGTGTCAGAAGGTGGACATTCCATCCTATTTTAATTCACTATTTTTTCTGTTGCACTTGGTAGACCCCCTGTGTTTCGTGTGTTATAAATTAAGCAGTAGCTGGGGATTAAATCAGGTGCGGGTCTCTAAACCATATATCCCTTGGACCCTCTTTTTAACTGTTGTTTTGTTACTAATTTGCAATCATAGACAGCACACCGCAGAGGAATTAATTCTCTGTCTTTGTATATTTACTGTATTTGACAAATTTAACAGAAATTCCAGCGTCAACGCATTTTGATGGATTACATCAATCTGGCCACCTTCATCAGGACAAACATGTCATTCAATCTCCTCCTTTCTGCTCCCGTTTGCATTTGAGAGGACTCCCACGGCGAGGGGAGCATTTTCTTTTTCACTTTCAAAAAGGAAATCCAGCTTCAAGATTTTCTTTATGAAATATTTTTGGAAAGTTTGGTTAGGCCGCCATCATGTTGATGGTAACTCTACACCAAACTCTAAACCACATAGACAGGAACCACTGTGACTGTGGTTCCTACAAATGCTTTAGAAATGATGGCCAGCTTGGCGGTCATTTCTAAATGAGGCGGCTGGTACCTTCATCAAGGAGATGGAGTAATTTATGAGCCGCCACAACAACTAAATTAGGCCCTAATTCTAATGCTGCATGTGAATCTCAGTTAAAAAGGCCCTAGAGAGAAGTAGGACGCAAAGAAAGACGAGATGGGATGCCAAAGGGGGATGTTGCAGTAAAAAGGAAGAAATCAACTTAAAAGTTTAATGAAACAAGCATTTCACTGCAATCAGTCTCGCATTTGTGAATGTTAGAGATATTGGCGTTGCAAAGGTATTATTGTTTTCTTATGTTTTTTGTTTGTAGTGGAGTGGATGTATGTTGTTTGCTATTTGTAGAGGTACTGTATAGTCATTCATGGAGTACCGTGAGCACTGAAACCCTTTGATATGGGAACTGACTGAAGAGCTCACAAATGACATCATGAATTGAGAGCTCTATTACCCCTCCTTGTTAATACATAGTGATTTGATAGTGCGCATTCAGTTCTCATTCCGACATCTTTGTTGTCGGCAAAACATTTTCAGAGTACCTTTTGTTAGTTTCTTGTAAATATGTGGAAGGACGCCAACATAGTTTAAAAATCCATGTGAGCCTAGAAGAGCTTCTTAAATTAGACACGAGTGGGTCCAGATATACATATATATATATATGTGAAAGTGCATGTGAATGTAGCAACAATTAAGGAGCAGATGAAAAGGTAGTGTAGCGGCCCGGGGTTAGCGTTCCCTCCGGTGCCACGTGGTGAGGCCTAGCGGGAATGTGTTGGTACAAATAATATGCACACACTACTTGGGATGTAAGGGCCAAGAACACGAGCGGTCATGCTCCTGTTTATTTATACCCTTTGGGCGAGCCCGCCCTCCGGGGTGCTGTACAGTGACAATGTATGGTGCGGGCTGGGTGCCTCCCACACTACATCCCTCCTTTTCTTTAGCTGCTTACTAAACACTCAGTCCTGTGATTCTTCTCAAAACATGCAGCACAAAAAGTCTTGCAGCCTTTGGGTTGGGGCCGGGTTTGGCCGAAGACCATACATCTGGCTCCATGCGTTGGCACTCGGCTCCACTCGAGTCGGGGTGTTGACAGGCAGCGATTTGCTCGGGACTGCCTGAGGTTATCCCACTGCGGCGACAGCTCTTTCAGTCCTTGTGTTTCTAGACATCTCCGTGAGTGGGTGATGACACCACAGCGTCTTCCTCCAACTCTTCATGTTTGGGGTCTTCCCCCCTCTCAGTCTAGGGCGTGCCCACTTTCTTGAACCACAACACATTCCGGGCAACGGCGTGCAAGCCCCTTTTTTCAGACATCACGGTCCCTTATATGTCTGCCACCTCCCATACCTCAGGCTCATAGGGTGTCCAGAACGTCCACCCCGGGTGTCGATCCATGATGACCACGTGGTCGCCCACCCGTAGGCAGGCTGGCTGACTGAGCTCTTCTCGTTGCACTGGCCCTTTGGTTGGTTGCTTTTCTCCTGGCCTGAGGGGCCTCACTGTCCAATTCTTTGGGATGCCATGCAGGACCAGCGGGTATGCTGTCCTATGGAGCTCGGTGGAACAGTACGTGGGATGGGCTCAACGGGTGGTGCTGTTGGGGGTTTGGCGATACGCATTCAGGAATTGTTGCAGGCACTCCTCCACTTCTTCTCCCTTTCGCACGCTGATCTTCAGCGCCCTGTTAAGGGTCCTCATACATCACTCCACTTCTCAGTTGGCTTGAGGCAATTGGGGAGTTATTTTGCGGCGTCGGACGGAGTGGGCTGCCAGGTATTCATGAAATACTCTCCCTTGCAATGGCGGGGCATTGTCGGACCATATCTCGCCGGGGAGACCCATCAATGCAAAGATCTTGTTGAGGACGGTCTTGACCTATAGGAATGCCATAGATGATACAACCTCCAAGAATGGCGAAACTTGTATTGAGAGCCTATCAGGACAAGAGTGTTGCGCCCATCAGGAAGCATCCAAAATCGATGCAGATGTGGGACCACGGCTCCCGGCAGGGGTCGTCTGTCAGAACTGGATCTGGCACGGGGTCCCAGCCAGTGATAGCACAAGAGTGGTATGTTCGGATCATGTTGTGAACCATGGCCTTCATGCCCGAGAACCAGACCTTACTGCAAAGGCGGGCCTTCCTCTTAGCTAGTCTTTGGTGTCCTATGTGTGTTAGACTGACCACTTGGTGCTGCAGGCTTCGAGGTATGATGATGGCAGACCCTCTTAGCACTATCCCATGGGGTCTGGTGCTAAGTTCATTGCGATGATTCCATAGTTGTTGTCTGGCTGCCTTATCCTCTTCATTTAGTGCTTGGAACCTATCTAGGAAGTTTTGCCACCCCTGGTCTGGCTTCCTCCAGATTCTCGTTGAATGCTGTTGCAACACCTATTTCCTCCAGGGACAGTGTCTTGGGGCAGGCTTCTTGCATGATCATGTGCACCAGTTCTTCAGTATCTTCTTCATCAGTGGTGACTCCTTGTTGTTCAGACCCCATAGGATGTCGTGATAGAAAGTTGGCAGGATTGTTGGCCCCTGGCCAAATTTCCACTTCAAAATGGTACACTTGGAGATGCACCACCCACCTCTTGATCCTTGGTGGGGCCAGGCGTGTTGTCCTTGCAAAGAGGGGGATTAACGGTTTGTGATCCGTCATAACTCTGAAGTCTTGCCCATAGAGTTCCAGGTGAAAATGCTAGCATGCCAACTTGATGGCGAGGGCCTCTCTTTCTTTCTGCACGTACCTCATCTCCGTCTCTGACAGTGCCCTGTTGGCTTAGGTCATGGGAACCCACTCTCTGCCAGCGGTCCCTTGGAGGTTGACAGCGCCTAGTCCGATGGGACTGGCATCGACGACCACCTAGGTGCGTCGTCCTGGGTGGAAATACGCCATCACTATCTTGTCCATTAGGGCCACCTTGATGTCTTGAAATTCTTTGTGGGTCTCTTTGGTCCAGTTTCACGGCACACCAGTTTTTGTGAGGGCTCTTAGAGGTTCCAGCAGGGACACCAGATTCTGGATGAATTGGCAGCAGTAGGTGGCCATTCACAGAAAACTGCGGACTTCGGTCGGGGAGGTGGGTACTGGCACAGCACAGATGGCAACCTCCTTCCTCTGGTCAACTTGCAGCCCCTCTCAAGTGAAGACATAACCGATGAAGTCAACTGATTCTTTGTTGAAGGAGCATTTGGACTTGGTGAGAATGAGGCTGCTGTCCTTGAGACTTTGGAGTGTGTGTCTCAAGTGTGTGTGGTGTTCCTCAAGAGTCCCTGAGAAGACAAGCTCACTCCTCGTCCTTGCAGGCCAGAAAGAGTTTCCTGAATAGCATTCCAGAAGACCTTTGCAGCAGACGACACCTCAAAACTCAGTCATTTATACATTCTCAGCCCCACATGCGTGGAGAAAGTAGTTATGTACCTACTTTCTGGGGCAATTTCGAGCTGATGGTATCCAGCGTTTAAGTCTAGCTTGGAAAACCATTTAGCTTTGTTGAAGTTGGCCACGATGTCGTCCATTGTTGGTATTAGGTGCCGTTCTCTCTTCACTGCTTGGTTGGGAAGGCGCATGTCGACACACAGCCTGATGGCCCCTGGCTGTTTGAGTTTGGGGCTATGACGAGCAGCAATACCCACGGGGTGGGGCCGGAAACTTTTTCGATGACCCCAAGTTGTTCCAGTTTCCTCAGCTCTTCTTCCACTTCGGGGGCACAAATGAAAAGGCACACTTCAATGCCTTAGGACTGTTAGTCGGACTGAGAAGTCAATGTGTAACTTGACTTGTTTTCCTTTGAGACGTCCTAGGCCTTCAAACAGCATGGAGAACTCCCGCAGGATGGCATCTGAGTGGGAGTTATGAACTTGGTTGGCGAAAAAGACCAATTCTATATCTTTAGCTGTGTGACAGCTAAGAAGAGTGCGTCTCTTGCATTCCGTGACATGGAATCTCGTGGGGGCGGAGTGTCCTTCACTGGCTACTTCCTCATCCATCACTCCTCTTAGGGGGAGTGGCTCAGTACCGGGATACATGTAGATCCTTGCCTTGCATGGCAACATGGGAGGCCTGTGTGAGAGTCGTTTGTATTGCACACTGTCCCTGACATTGACGGATGCCCCGGTGTTAATGAGAGCCTCTATTGTAGTGTAGCTCCTATCATCCCAATAGGCTCTGCGCATTGGAATAATACCTACAGCAGTAAAGGCCTAGACCAGACGTTAACTAGGTCTACTACTGTCGATACTAGACTTAAAGTTTTGGGTTTGCCAGCTTAGCTCAGAGTTCACTAGAAACTTTCTCGAATGTTCAGGAAAGAATTAACTCCCCTGATTAGACAAGAAGGGATTTAGTTTCTGACAACCATAGAACATGACAACTTTGCTCTCCCCTAATCAAGAGTAAATCTCGAGAGTCGTGTGAACAAAAGGCAATTTATTTTACTCAGTCAGTACGTGCATTCTTAGTCTCATCAGAATGTAGAGAAAAGGAAGAGACGGGCGTGTTCAATAAAAAGGTGTTATTTATTGATCAGCGCGTCAGAAAGGCGGGGCTGCTGCCAGCGGGGTCTGCTCTGCTCTGGGCTTCGGCAAGTATGGCTGCTCCGTCTCGTCACCGCGCGTTTGTTTGCATAGGGCAAGATCGGTAATATTTATACCTTTAAGGTGCCGAGATTGACGTAAGGATGGACATAGATACGTCAATAAAGATGTCATACGACTTGCTCGTTAGCACATTCTTTTGCTGAAGTTCTCGGTGAAATCAAAACAATGGCCGCACGGATTTTCCAGGTTGTCATAGGTTTGATTTGTTATGAGAACTCCGTATGCCTTATCAGGGGCTGGAGGAATATCGCTTGTCTAATTAGATCGCAAGCGTTATGACCTAATCAGATAACACGTTCCTGTGCCGTAGTGTGACTGCGTCAGATAACGGTATCTGCATCATGGGGGTTTTCTGCCTCATGGGCTGACTGCTAGTTAACTTGTTGGTTTGTTAACCAGAATAGGGTCAGGAATAGGGGGATCGATTCAGAACCTATAGGAATACATGACACCCACTCCACGCTAACTATGGACATATTTACTAATCTAGTCATAGTATAACATAGTACAACATACTATAGAGTAGTGTGTATACCTTACCACCCCAAAATACATAAATGCATTTCGAAATTTTCAAATATACGGAAAATTGCAGTCATATAAATTGTATGCACTCAAGCTGTATAATAATGCCAAAGTAATCACGCATTTGTATACATTATTGCTTATTTGGTATATGAGAAATTACACATGAAATGGCTTCTTAAATACAGAAAAAAGTTTCGAGACCATTCCATCACATAATAAAATATTTGTGAACATACCAGCGGGCAGCTAATGTCTATAAAGTATCTAAAAATAGAAATCTTAGTTCTCTAGGAATAGTTTCTTACTTTAAGCAGAAGATAGTGTCCCGAAAAATTGTAAAAATCAATTTGGGGCTGCTAAAAATTGCTGTCCGTGAACTGGAGGGAAAATTGTTCATGTGACTTTATTTTTAAAGTTGAAGGCCGAATTCAGGGAACGCCGAGTGCGAGTTTGCTCAAAAGTCTCTATTTCTGTTCGGGTGAGAACATCATATCATTTAGGCTTTCGAAAAAACTGTCAACAGCTTCCTGGGAAAGTTCCACTAACTCGGAAATAGGTGTAATCATGCATTCGTGCGCATGATTGTCTCCATTGACATTCTGATTCATATTGATGACAGAAGGTCGTACCTGATCGATGCGGCTTTCATCTTGAACTTCACTACCCCTCAGTCGTAGTGGTGAAGCTTCCACGAATGCCGTCATCAGGATTGGCAGCCTTTGAGGGCAGCACAAAGCATGAACCTTTATTGGGCTCAACAATGTTTCTGCATCCATCGGCGCATCCGATTGTAGCGTCAGACAGGTGTCCAACACGCATTCTTCTCCGCATAGCAGACACCTTAGTACAGGTAAAACACATCTTTGCCACATTGGTCGAAATGATAGAAACCAAGTCATGTTCAGGTCTCTAAGCCGGGAGAGTCCCAGGATTTTTGTTATCCGGTCCCGGTATCCAATGGCTAGGATTGTTTCTTCCATTGTCGCGAGAGTTTGGTCTGTGACATGGGTTGCCATAACGAAAAATAAGGACTAAGAATAGGATTCCTGCAATTAGTCCCAAGATCAGGGGAAGTCCGCCAAAAATCGAATGGACGAAATCTGGAAAAATACCCAGTATGGCTTTGAATGGTGTTAATGCCATCGAAAATACTGTCTTAAATACCCCTGAGATCCCATTGGTATCAGAAATATTTAAGATTTCGTTCAGGATTTCCGCGAAATGTACGGGGGAATTAGTTGATAATAATGTATGTATCTCTGCAGTCGTCCTTGCGACTTGTAGATCATACGTTTCTTTTGATGACGTGAGCCTTGTAGGCGTCTGAAGAAGCACTGTTTTCATTCTGCTTAAAGTATCTATTCGAATAGAAGTAATTTTCAATTTGGGCCATGCCCTTGCCTCCCTGTCTGGAAAGGAGCTGGGGAACAAAGAGCGTCCACAGCACTTGACCTTCGCAGTCGTAGTTACTAGATAAGGAGTCCCGGGCATAAGACTACAGCATCTGCGGTCTACAATTAGAATGTAACTCCCATTATAGAGTCTTTGAAAGAATGGTTCTATCTCAGTTGCAGGTGTGCCTTGCTGGTGACATGAAAGGTTGTATGAATTCCCTTCACAGGCTCCATGCAAACTAATTCCGTTACACAGAAGCGTGCCGCTTAGTGACATCGCACAATTATTGCCACTAAGAAACACTTTCTGTCCTTTATTACTGACACATGCATGTGAATAGGGCAGGTTCCATGTTGTTTTAAGGTACCCCTTTCCCAATTTTTCGTACATGCCTATATATATTTTTGGCAGTATTGAAACCTGAAGGTTGAGATTGGAATATTTATTATCCCATGTATTATCCATTCACTGACAGGTCGTTCTGACATTGTCACTGGTAATCTTTCGAGTTTTTCAATGCTCAAGATTGTATAATCAGCACCCTTTTGTGCCATACTGATTTGTCTATCAGTAAGGTTAAAGATTTGGAATAATGACGTTGTGTTGATTAAACGCCAAGGCACATAGCCTGAACGCAGATTTTGTAACGTCCAGCCAAGCTGTACAATAGAACGCAATTGAGACTGACCGTGTTGTAATAACAGTAAGTCCTGCGATAATATGTCGATTGCTGAAGACACAATGCTGTCCAAAGAAAAAATTCTGGAGGACAGAGTCATTAACCCATTGTCCACTACAGAAAGTGATTTTTCCAAATTAATACGGTCAATTTCCCGTATTCTCTCTGCTGTTTCAATTTGAGTAACCTTCCAGGCCTCATTGTATGCTGCATATACAGAGGCTGCTATGAAACGCTTTTGACGCTGTTTGCGTGGTCCCATTATGAAATCACGCAAGTCAGCACCATCAGTAAGTAAAGTTAGGTGTTGCTTAATTTCAGGCAGTGTGGAAGTTTGTAGCCATTGAAGGCATAATTTGCCCACACTGTAGGTTGTTATTATCCCTGGGTGATGTCTTTGGGGATATCTAGGGTCTGGCCTGGTCATTTTGAACCCCTGTGTTTTGTTCAGGAATCTGTCTTGACAGTTATTAGTATCTGTGGGCCAGATCAACCATTGTTTCCAATCAGGATGTGTTCTGTTTTGGTTTAATATATGGTTTACGTCTATCTCTTCATCTGTATCAGAGTTATTGCTAAACATTGTTGGCTTTGGAATAGACGGTTTATTTAGGTCTTTGATTTTGGCTAAGCCAAGACAGGTGGTTTGTTGAACAGTGTCATTTAAAAATATCATTTGTTCTGGGATCATGCAGGCTCTAAACAGTGATTCTATACCCTGTACTTGCCATTCTTTTGTACCCCAAACACTTTTCAATTCAACATTTTTGTCCCAATACTCAAAACCAAAAGTATTCATTTGTTCGAAGAATGAATCTGAATATATCAATTTTGTGTTTGTTATCATGGTTTTCATCCCTGTCTTGTTTGACAATTTAAAATAAAATGTTTCAGCATTGCTTGTGTTAAAACCTGAAAAGTATGAATATTTGTCATAAACGGTTCTTGAGCTCCCTTTTGGAGGTGTAGCACAATGTTCCCATTGATTATAATTTAAAACATTTCTAGGCTGTGCAGATCTATGTAAAAATGGTTACCATAGTGGTTATAGCAATACATACTATCATAATTTGTAGAACCCTGCAAATAATCATGTTTGGTAAATTTAGCAGACATTACTAAGTCAGACATCATATTATTAATGCTTTCGAAGTCCCAATCATCAGCAAATGAGTTTGGTTTTACAAAGTCACTCAAGGAGATCTTAATTTGGTGTGGATATTTCAGGATCTCGACCGGACCATGAATTTCATAGTCAGTGTTGTCCCATGCTACCCCACCCGGTATAGGATTGGCTGTGAAGTTGGCTGAAGAAAGTTCTCTTTTCTCGACGTGTGAAGATGTGTGTGGTTTGAGGATCAAGTTGATTTTCTGACTTGCTGTGTCCATTTTAGCATATTTTCCCTCAATGAAGCGTCCCAAAGTTAATACCATGATGAGCCAAAGTATGAGGATAAATGCACCAAAACCCACCCAAAATTCAATCCATGGGGAAATCAGATATGTTTCTTTCAGTTGTTTCAAAAGTTCTTTAGCTTTATCTTTAAAGGTTTTTGATGATGGCTGTGTCTTTGATTCACTGAAGCCTTCAGAGGAATCATCGAAGTTTATGAAGTAGCCGGATGCAGTTCTGTCAATTGTTCCAATTGCTTCAGGATTACTGTTTCTTGCATTTTCACTTGGTACTTCATTATAGATTGTTGTGTCTCTGCTAAATGTTTTTATTTGGGTTTTCAGAGGTCTGAGTTCTATTGCATTGCTGCATAGTCCTTGTTGTTCTTCTGTAGGCGTTTCGAATGTGATGAGCCTCTTTGATAGGACCTCTGTACTGGTAGCAAACCTTGGTGTTCTGCTACTTATTGGGAGTCCACTTGGCCTACTGTTTGTTATCGGCCACATGTTGTGGTTCAGATGGGCAATTCTGGATTTTTCAAAGTTGAATTTGTAACCCTCTGCAGCGAACCCAAGTATTATGGTGTTCACTCTCTTCAAGTGAGTATCCAAGTCATCATCTGTTAAGTATATGTCGTCGACATAAGATAATGCTTCATCATCATATATTTGTAGTAATTCTGTTACTCTTGCTGTGAATACCCCCGGGCTGTTCTTGTACCCCTGGGCTAATCGACAGAATTGCTTTTGAGTGCCATTTATTGAGAATGCAGTTAAATATCTGCTCTCTAGTGCTATATTTTGACAAAAGAATCCATTAGAGATGTCTAAGGTTGTTTTGTATTTTTTGCGCACTATGTTATTCATTAGTGCAGCACTGTGTGAGTTTTGCACTGCAAAGGTTTTGCAACATGTGTTAAGGTGTCGGTAATCCAAAACTAGACGATATGAATTGTCTGGTTTGGAGACCGGAAACAAAGGGTTGTTCATTTGTGAGGTGCAAGTTTCAATCACCCCCTGGTATTCTAGCTGATCTAGTATTTCTTTTACCTGTTTTTTTAGCTTCTTGCTTAATTGGGTACTGCCTTTGTGCAGCAGGTTGTGATTTTAACTGGATTTTGTGAGGAGGGGAGTCCTCATCCCATCCTACATGATTTTTATATAAAGCAGGAGCTAGAGCTACTGCCCACTTTCTAGCAAGTGTATATTTTTTATGAATTGGGATATGATTTGAGAAGGCAGGCATAATTATTTCTTCGCCATGAGGGCACTCCCTGACAAACTCTGGTGGCCAGTCTTTTTCAGCTAGAAGGATGTCATAGCCCTCGGAGAGATTATCCCAAAATAGTCCCCTTATTCTCCTAGTCTTATCTCCCTCTATACGTAATGTTATTTCGTATATCTTGTGAGGTTTGCTAACCCTGGTGTCTGCAGTTTCCACTTGAAGATATTCATTCGTGTCCACTGTCTCCAGATGATTCATAAGGACTTTGCGAGCTATGCTCACTTCTGCTGCGCTGTCTAGCATTGTCTGAGCCCATTCTCCGTTTTTCAGTTGTGTCCTCAGTATTCTCTGCATTGTTAACTACCTTGATACTGGCTACCTTCTTTTTTGGAAATTGTAATTTCTTTTTTAGCTGAGCAGGTTCCTTGTCTTTGGACTTGGCGTGCTCTTCTCTTTGTTCTGATCGTCCTCTTCTTTCCGATTTCTGCGAGGAAGTCTGAAAAGATTGAGAGGGACGTGTATCAATGTCTTGATATCTATCAGGCTTTTTTATATTATCCCTATTTCTAAGGTTATATCTTTTCCCAGAAGGGTCACTCTGGGGTGACCTTTGTCTCTGGTTTGGAGATTTCTCTCTTCGCCTAGGAGACCTTCCTCTGGACTGGAATTTCTTTTCTTTAGGACTGGATTGTTTGTTTCCATCCCAGTTCTTTTTTGGTGAATTATTATTAAAAAATATTTCTTCTGGACTTTCAGTCAGTTGCGGTTTTACTGGTATTCCACCTAAACTATCTCTACCTAGTTCCTCATAGGATTTTTCTATGATTCTGGCAATTTCAGCTGGTTGGTCTGCTATATCTGTCTCTTTTAACCTCTGGTGGATCGCCACGTTTGCTGCTTCTCCCTTTATGTTCGCTAATAATATAGCCGAGACCTGCTTGAAGTCTTTCAGTAATTTCATACCAAGAGTTAAAGCGGGTTCTGGACCATATTCGTCTTGAATTTGTTTTAGCACATCTGGTATTACCGAAATGGATGGAACACCGTGCGTTTTTGTGTAGATAGAAGCGAAGACTGTACCCCAAGTGTCACAGTCCTCTATGTGTGGTGCGATTCCCATTGGGAGACATATAGTCAGAATCCTGTGTTTTTCTAGCGGGGTGGTGTCAGGAAACACCGCCTCTATTTGGGTGATTTTTTGTGCCAACCAGAATGGTATTTGTTCCCGTTTAGTCGGTACTTTACCTAGGCAGGACTGGATGTTCTGTGGTGTAATTTTATTTGTGTTCCCCTGGTGAGGGGTCAGCTGTGGAATTTTAATTGCTGGATGAATTGTTGAAGTCCGCATCACATACTGTACTAATTGTCTATGAATTTTTATTAATTGTTTTAGCTGTGTTAACAGCTCTGGTGCAGGCATCTCGTTGATGTCTGGATGTGGTGTGTATCCAGCTAGGACCGGCCACGTTGCTCCTGGTCTACCTAAAGGACCGAGCCTGGTGATGTGATTTTTATGTTTTAGGGCGCCATCAAATAAGAGCAAATGCTCTTGGAATTTGAGTGGTACTTCCACCTCCTCGAAAGGAGTGTAAATATCAGGAGGTTCCTCTATCTTGTAATAGTGGAAGTACTTTGTTACAGCATTTGCTGCTGGAAAATGTATCCATGAATAGTATACCTCTGTCTGCCGATATTCGTGTGCCTCAATTACGAATATGACTGTGCCACCTCTTGGTGTCGGTCCATTTTCTATAAGTTTTAGAGTTATAGATCTCCTTTTGATGATCGGGATGAGTATTATATCCCCGTCCGCATCTAATGCTGCAGCATCAGCTGCTGCGAGTTCAGCTGCTAATCTAACTGCCTCTCTTTCTTCTTCATTGTCTGACATTTTACTGTCTTGAAGGTTATTATGTTTGTTTGCAGATCAGGTTCCTTATGGAAACAAAGATTAGATGCACAATATTTTGGAACAGTGTATCCTTCAACGTTGACTATACCAAGAACCATACATAGGAGTTCCCTCCTGCGAGGTCTGGCGGATATAACCTTTCACCCACTCCAGACGTCTTTGGAGTATTATGGGAAAAGGGGTCTGAGTGAGAAAGCACGACTGAGTTACTCTAAATGTCTTACGTTAGTTTTATCGCCCTTTCCAAACGCGTTGGGCGCCATGTAGTGTAGCTCCTATCATCCCAATAGGCTCTGCGCATTGGAATAATACCTACAGCAGTAAAGGCCTAGACCAGACGTTAACTAGGTCTACTACTGTCGATACTAGACTTAAAGTTTTGTGTTTGCCAGCTTAGCTCAGAGTTCACTAGAAACTTTCTCGAATGTTCAGGTAAGAATTAACTCCCCTGATTAGACAAGAAGGGATTTAGTTTCTGACAACCATAGAACATGACAACTTTGCTCTCCCCTAATCAAGAGTAAATCTCGAGAGTCGTGTGAACAAAAGGCAATTTATTTTACTCAGTCAGTACGTGCATTCTTAGTCTCATCAGAATGTAGAGAAAAGGAAGAGACGGGCGTGTTCAATAAAAAGGTGTTATTTATTGATCAGTCTCTTTTCTCATACAAGAGAAATGGATCGATATTATTGCAATACTTATAGTTAAGTAAAGTGCATACATTAAAAGCAATAGTATAAAGTAATACTGTAAAAACATTGATATGGTTTCTAAGCCATATGAAGGTTTAAAATGATTAAAATAGATTACATACATATATACATTTGACTAAACGTACTCAACTGGTGTTTCTAAATACGCCTACCCCGTGTACCTGACCTAAGTCTAATACGTGGGCGGGAATAGAAAGTTACAGTTTAAGTTAAGTTTGTTTTTGCCAAGTGAATAACTAAAGAATTCTCTGTGAGGGGTTATTCAGTTCTGTACCTGGAAGTTAGGATGAATGAGGAATGGTATCTCTTTCTCTGCTCTCGATATTCCAGGCTGCCTGCGAGGGCTACCCGGAAGCTCCGGTGCTGGGTCTCTCGGCAGGAGAAAGCAGCTTCTCTCAGCGCGTCAGAAAGGCGGGGCTGCTGCCAGCGGGGTCTGCTCTGCTCTGGGCTTCGGCAAGTATGGCTGCTCCGTCTCGTCACCACGCGTGTGTTTGCATAGGGCAAGATCGGTAATATTTATACCTTTAAGGTGCCGAGATTGACGTAAGGATGGACATAGATACGTCAATAAAGATGTCATACGACTTGCTCGTTAGCACAATCTTTTGCTGAAGTTCTCGGTGAAATCAAAACAATGGCCGCACGGATTTTCCAGGTTGTCATAGGTTTGATTTGTTATGAGAACTCCGTATGCCTTATCAGGGGCTGGAGGAATATCGCTTGTCTAATTAGATCGCAAGCGTTATGACCTAATCAGATAACACGTTCCTGTGCCGTAGTGTGACTGCGTCAGATAACGGTATCTGCATCATGGGGGTTTTCTGCCTCATGGGCTGACTGCTAGTTAACTTGTTGGTTTGTTAACCAGAATAGGGTCAGGAATAGGGGGATCGATTCAGAACCTATAGGAATACATGACACTATGTTGGAACCGGCCATGAGAATTGAGCACATGGGAGGCGGCCTCTGGCTCTGGTCTGTGCGACTGACGAACGATACAAATAAGACCTGGCAGGGCGGGCCGGGCAGGGTGGCATCATCTCATCCTGTGGGATCTTCCAGGGACAGCTGCCTGATGGCGGCCAAGGCTCCACGCTAGCTGTTGGTAGTTGTTTTTGACCGTCCACCTCGGCACACTGGTGACGTAGTTTAGCTTACCACACCTGGAGCATGTCTTGCCCCTCGCAAAGCACGTGCTTGTGGGAGGATGCTCGAAGCTGCAGTTTCCACAGTCTCCTCTTGCAGGCATCTTCAGCCTTGCGTGGGAGCCACTGGGTGTCTATTAATGGCATCTACCCTCTCCCCTTTGACGGAAGGTGTCCAAAGGGGTCCGGATGCAGTGATGTGCCTGTTCAGGGCTGCTTCCATTTCATCCGCCCGTTCGTTCGATAACTCATGTGACCTCACCAGTACCAGTATTTTATTTAACAATATTCCAGGTTCTCTGAGGATTAATCGACGCAGTAACACCGACCTGCATCCCTGTATGATCTGCACCCTTATCTCCTCCTGTTGATCTTGGAATGTGCATAGAAGATGTTGATTGATTCGGTTTCTGCTTGCTTGGCCTGGCGCAGTTTGAACCGCTTGAAATCGGGGTTGATTTGAGGATCAAAATGTCGATTTAGCGCTGCCACTGCCGCATCATAGTCATTGGCAGCTCCTGTGTTTGGAAGCGTTTCGAACAGATCGTACAGTGTGCCTCCTCTGTAGCACATGAGTAGTGAGCTCTTAACTGTCCCATCTGTTTCACGCATCCCAGTGAAGTAATGGTCTAGGTTCCCGGTCCACGACGTCCAGCGTGGGGCTGCTGTCACGGGATTTGCGAGCTCACTGAACTGTGGAAGGGGCACCGCTGCTGCATGGGATTTGCGAGCTCACTGAACTGTGGTAGGGGCACCGCTGCTGCATGGCCCGGACGTTGTTGTGGTGCTGGCTGTGCGGCGCCAGCCTGCAGGTCAGCAGCTCCTGCCTGGGCTGATAGACTCATGCCTGTTCGGTTGAGTGTATAAGCTCTCCGCCCTCTCTGCCTTTATGCAGTTCAAATGTTGCTACGTATCTGGTTCTGCCTGCCTCCTGCTCTCTCAGTGCTGGCCTCCTGCACACTATATGTGTGGATCTCCCCCTCCCCGAGGGCAGTGTGACTCTCTATGCCCTCACTCTTCCTTTCACTTTCCTCCCCTGTTTTTTTGGGAGGGGTGCTCAGGAGCGAGTGTCTGGAGAAGAGGGAGAGAGAGAGAGAGAGAGTGGCGCTCAGTGGCTGCCTCCAGGCGAGCGTGCTTCCTTGGGGCACTGACCTGTTGTGTTGGAGGCGCCGGTCCGGCCCAGCAGGATAAAAACAGCGGAGGCCTTGTTGTGCGCGTGCTGGCATTGCAGAGGCGCGTGAACCGCAGTGCTGCCGGGATCACACAGGGGACGGTTCTGTAATGGTCCAGTGGCAGCGGCAGCCTGCGCAGGGCCATGACGGGGGCAGGATATGGCCACAGCAGCAGGACGACGGAGCGCTTTCAGACACAGCGGGCAGGTCAGTTTGAAGCAGAGGTGCATGCGCGGGTAAGATCCCACCTTCATCGCCAATATAGTGGCCCAGGGTTAACGTTCCCTCCGGTGCCGCATGGTGAGGCCTAGCAGGGAATGTGTTGGTACAAATAAAACACACATGCTACTTGGGAAGTAAGGGCCAAGACCATGAGCGGTCATGCGCCCATTTATTTATAACCTTTGGGCGAGCCCGCCCTCCGGGGTGCTGTACAGCGACAATGTATGGTGTGGGTCAGTGGCTCACACACTACAGGTGTCAATGGAATCAAGCTATCCTGGCTGAAGAGTGGTGAAACCCCGAAACCGGTCCTAGGATGCTTGTTTCCAGTCCAGGGAGGACCTGGCTTGGCAGTTCGGGCTGGACTGTTCTCATGAGGCACAGGGTCAAGATTGATTTGCATATAGCTGGGTCCAAACTGGAATGGCATGGTGAGCAAAACAACAATGGATTTAGGCCCAGATCTCTGTACTGGGGTGAATGTATGACATTGTTCTGCATTCTGTCCATCAACTGTTGTTTTTACATTTGTCACCCCGAGTGACACGGGTATGCTCAGATGTGAGTCCCATGCTCTCCATGCCACTGGAATCAAGCTACCCTGGCTAAAGAGGGGTGAAACCCCGAAACCGGTCCTAGGATTCTTGTGTCCAGGCCAGGGAGGACCTGGCTTGGCGATTCGGCTGGACTGTTCCCATGAGGCACATGGTCAAGACTGATTTGCATATGGCGGGGTCCAAACTGGAATGGCATGGTGAGCAAAAAAACGATGGATTTAGACCCCGATCTCTGTACTGGGGTGAATGTATGACATTGTTCTGCATTCTGTCCATCAACTGTTGTTTTTGCATTTGTCACCCGAGTGGGACGGGTATGCTCAGATGTGAGTCCCGTGCTCTCCATGCCACTGGAATCAAGCTATCCTGGCTGAAGAGGGGTGAAACCCCGAAACCGGTCCTATGATGCTTGTTTCCAGTCCAGGGAGGACCTGGCTTGGCAGTTCGGGCTGGACTGTTCCCATTGGGCACAGAGCCAAGACTGATTTACATATGGCTGGGTCCAAACTGGAATGGCATGGTGAGCAAAAAAACGATGGATTTAGGCCCAGATCTCTGTACTGAGGTGAATGTATGACATTGTTCTGCATTCTGTCCATCAACTGTTGTTTTTGCACACACTACAGGTAGCAGCCACATCCCCTCTGTAGTGAGAGCTACAGGGGAAGCAATCAGCATAAGGCCAGGGGAGCAGTTGCACAGTGCCATGCAAAAATAAAGGCACGTGTGTTGAAACATGGCGCTCAGGTCTTGTAGTTAAATTTAAAGTGCAAGCGGCGCCTTTGATAAATAATTGAAGGTGCGCTTAAAGTCAAAGCAGCGCTATTTATAAATACATGAAAACGCGCTTAAAGTCAAAGCAGCGCCATTCATAAATAAAGGCGCATGGCCATGCTATGTCGGGACGTCCGCTTTGAAGGAAAGTCAACGAACAACATTCCAAGCTAACTTTCATGGCGTTATTCAGGCCTCTGTCGTTCCGTGACAAGATATTTAGTCCCAGGTTACCTTTCATGTTTGTTGTTTGTAAGATCTCTCGTCTAGTGGTATAGTCATGTATATTCTCCTGTACCTATCGAACACTTGTGTTCTCTCCATAGTGTAATACATCAAATGAAGACATAACAAGTGCGGTTTGCCACAGCTTGCTTTCCTAACTAACAAACCTTCCCACACCCACTCTGCACCACTGAGCAAAGTCGTCCCACTTCACCATTATCAAAATAAGTGATTGCCCATATTAAAGTGTAGGTTTTGCATAAAATGTACGTGCCAGCAGCATGCATTTCCACAGACGTCCCAGCACAACTACATTGATGTACGAAGAGATGTATATAATCCGTGGAGCTCCATATCATCACACAATCAAGCAAATAGTTTTTCAGCTTTGAAATTTCATTGTTCAAAATTCAGTGATTCAGCAGTCCAGTCGCCACCCAATCGACATAAGGCTACTTGAGGTATAAAATGCATATTGTAGATATTCACAGCCTAGTTTTACTCAATGTCAGTTAAAATGGAGCACTCTGCTTCCTCTGATTGGGTATTTTCTCCTAAGTTCCCTCATTACGTTGCTTGATTCTAAATTGTTCGATCCCATACTTTAACATCTTCTTGTGATTCATATAGAACAATCTTTAGTTTTGCTGGACATTTTGCGTGAAGTCAGGGAACAGTGATTGTTTCATGACCCTGAGAGCAGGTCATGCACTTGACCAGGTCCTGTGCTCTCCAGAGAACAGTGCACCTTGGGCAGTCCCATCCCATCCCATCCCATCCAACAGAACATATACTAAGAAGGCTGCAGAAGAGCCGCAGTGACCAGAGGGTTACAGGCAGGGCCGGCGCTAGGCATGGGCAGCGTGGGCAGCTGCCCAGGGCCTCGCACTCAGCTCATCAGCATGGGGCCACGCACTGGTGATGCGTCCTGTCGGTTCCCTGGCGATCCATTTCAAAGAAAGGTGTCACCTTTCTTTGAAATGGAGGGGCCCCCCTCCCCGGGCCTCTCAGGGATGGTATCTGGATACATAAGGGAGGGAGACGCTCCCTTCAATTGAAAGGAGACCCATTCACAGACACTGTGGGAGGCCCATTGTCCATCATTTTGGCGCCCCCATAGTTTTAACTTTTAGCCCACAAGCAATTCTCGCACCTATCGACTGAAGGTGTGAGAAATGCTTGTGGGCTCAAAGTTAAAACTGTGGGGGGTGACAAAATGCTGGACAATAGGCCTCCCACAGTGTCTGTGAATGGTCTCCTTGCAAGGGGCCACTTATCTACATTAGATGGTGTTGTTACGTCATGCATACCGTGGCTCCGCTCCACGCGCCACGGTGGAATGTTGGGAATGCGAAGGTTTGATGTTGAGCGCCGCGCGCTGTCAGGTCAGTGATCATCTGCTGGCTGAAGGCGGCGGGCGCGCTGATGTCGTGTTGCTTTGATGAATAAACGCCCTAACACAAACAGTGTCTCCGCCTCATGTTGTGGTTACAACATGTTCTTGGTGACGAGGTGGTCTTCAAGCAGCGGGCAACACGACGTACAGCGGAAAGCGGACGCGTGAAAAGGTCAGATGAATAAAACTCTCCGGTGCGGGCAAGAGAAAAACATGAACATTTTGATTGTGCTACCACGCGTCATAAAAGAATAGTATTCCCACGCCGCTGGAATTGAGAAGTAAGAAAGTGCACCTCTGCTTGTTTACGTGTGAAAGACATGTGTGCAGAACATTTGGGACTCTGCCCCGAGTGTACAGAGTGCCCGCTGAGTGGAGCTGTAAAACGGAGTAAAGAAGGAAATGCCGAAACCCAGCTGAGTAGAGCTGAAGTGCGGAGAGAGGAAAGATATGCCGGAGAAGAGATGAGTCACATCGGAAATTTGTGAATGAAGGCGTTGATGAGATTCAAACGCAAGATGGTTGTGACAAGAATGTCGGCGGTTTTAAGCGGCGAGTGAGTACTACTGAGGAAGATATAGGAATTTGCCGAAAATAACAGTCACGCCAGCTGATGAGTTAAAGATAAATTTGATGCGGGTGAGGGGCGCCACGTCAGAAAGCGGTTCATGGTGGCAATTTGAGTCCGCGCTTTGTGACAGAAACGATCAGAGCGCAAGAGATACTACGCATATGCCGAGTAGCTGAGTAGCCATATTGTAAATAATTGCAGTCCGGGTGAGAGCAGAAGGGAGAGTCATCATTTCCGAAAGCTGCAGCGTCGGATTAAAAGAAATTGTGCGGAGAACAAATTATCTCTGACTGAATTTGACATTCACGGAAGACAAAGCGTATAGTTGGCATATTTTAACAGAAAACTGCAGTGGTTCTTGGTGTAATGCTGCCACCTAAGGGCATAGAGTGGTACATATAGGTCATTCATTGTAATGTAAAAGCACATTTATTGAGAAGGTTATAACTGGTGTTGTTTCAAAGTATACATCAGTAAGATAAGACCCCAGACTGTATGGTTACGCAATCTTAATCTTCACATTTCATTACTTATAAGTAGAAAGTGGAGTTAACCAGATATTACAGGTATTACTTGCGTGTTTACCAGTTGGGTTGGTATAGGGTATACATTTAAGTTAAAATGAATGTAAGTGCCCTTGATGTTTCCGCTGTGTTTACTCCTCCTCACTTTCTCAACAAGCCAGGGAATCCAAATATAGAATGGGATGAGTGGATTGAGATGTTTGACAATTATTTGGAGGCCTTGGATGCGCAGGACTACAGTAGCAATAGGAAAAAAGCAATCTTACTTACTAATTTAGGTAAAGAGGGACAACATATTTTTAAATACTTGCCTGTTGCTAACAACGAGCGTGGTCAACCCATTGACGATGTTTTTGAGGAGGCACGTAAAAGGTTGGAATTGAGATTTGCTAAAGAAACAAATATAGCGTTGAGAAGGTACAAGTTTTATACCCAGCCACAGAAAGTTGGAGAGTCTATTGATGACTTCGTCACAAGACTTCGTGAACTCTCAATAAAGTGTAAATTTGGCCCTATGACTGAAGAAATGATCAGAGACCAACTTATCGTTCAATGTAGAAGTAGGAAGACCCAGGAACACTTATGGGCTGCTAAAGACCCTTCTCTTAAGGATGCAATTGACATTGCCAAAATAATAGAAGAGTCGGATTCTTGCATGAAAGAAATGGATCGTAGGGACTCATAGGTTAACATGTCTAGTGAGGGTGAAACTTCTGTGGTGGAGGGTTGTGAAGGGGAGGTAGCTGCTTCTACTAAATTTAAAGGTGTGAAAAATACTCCTGGGGGTAGAACATATTCCAGTAGATTTGGTAACAAGACTTGTGGAAAGTGTGGCAGCGCTTACCACAAGTCTGACTCAAGGCAGTGTTGGGCCATTGGGAAAGAATGTAGAAGATGTGGCCGCAAGGGTCATTTTGCTAGAATGTGTAGGGATGCAAACAAAGGAAAGGTGGCAATGTTATCTGAAGAGTCTGCTGTCTATGAATGCTCTTACAGACCTGACAGGATCTTGTGTGTTGAACCTTCATCATATGATGAGGGTTAGAATGGAGAAATTCTTCTCACTGAACTTCACAATTTAGATGATAGGAGGAAACACAGGCCAAAAGCAGGATTTGTCATTGGTGACAAAAGTGTAGATTTGATGGTTGACTCGGGGTCACTATATACTATCATACCCCAAAAAAATTTCAAGCAGGAGTGGCCTAACAAAAAGCTGATGCCCAAAGATATAAACCCTGGGGGGTATCAAGGTGAGCAGATAGACATACTAGGTTACATGGCAACATATATTGTGTTTAAAGGAAGATCTGTGAGGGGTAAAGTGTATGTAGCAGAATCAGGACCACCTATTTTAGGGTGGTATCACCAATTGGACCTCCATATCAGAATTGACCCACACGCTGTTGAACAGGTTATGGTGGTGGATGACCTCTCAGTGGAAGACATCTTGGAGGGAGGTAAAGGTGTTTTCAGAGATCAACTGGGCAATCTAGAGGGATATGTACACAAGATAAAGCTCAAAAGTAATGCTGTCCCTGTGCAACACAAACTGAGAAAGGTTCCCATCATGGTAAGGGGGAGGTGAAGAAAATGTTGGATGAGATGCTGTCCAATGGAGTCATAGAACCAATTGAATGCTCATCATGGATTTCCCCTGTTGTAATTTCACAGAAAGCTGACGGAAATTTTCGTTTCTGTGTTGATCTCAGAAGTTTGAACCAAAATTTAATACCTGACACTTTTGCCCTACCTAACATAAACGAAATGATGGTATTGCTTAAAGGGGCAAAATACTTTCCAAAACTTGACCTTCGTCATGCTTACCATCAGATACGTTTGCATGAATCTTCGAAACACTTGACAGCCTTCATCACCAATGAAGGGATATTTCAATTTACGAGGATGCCCTTTGGGTTATGTTCAGCTGCAAGTGTGTTTCAGAGGATGGTCATGGAGATTTTCAAAGGTGTAAAGAATGTTATTTATTTCCAGGACGACATTTTGGTATTTGTTGAGAGTGTGAGTGACCATAGCTCTGCCTTGAAAGATGCTCTTGCGAGAATTTTGGAATCTGGTTTGACATTGCGCATGGAAAAGTGTTCCTTTTTGGCAACGGATGTGGAATATCTGGGGCATTCCATCTCATCTGATGGTGTGAAACCAAAGAGAGACTTACTGGCATCCATAAAGTTGGCTCCCGTTCCCACCAATAGAGACCAAGTACGCTCATTCATTGGGCTAATTGAGTATTACTCAAAGTTTGTGAAGAACTTTCGAGTAAAACAGAACCCCTGAAGGTGCTCTTGAGGAAAGGAGTCAAGTTCTGTTGGGGGGATGACCAGGAAAAGTGCTTTGATGTCATTAAGATGGAAATATGCAATGCAGGCATTTTGGTTCCTTTTGATGTACATGGGAAGACTATTATCACTGTGGATGCAAGTGATACTGGCATAGGAGCTGTGTTATCGCAGAGTGATGGCATGAGTGAGAAAACAGGGGCATTTTCATCTCGTACTTTGACTACTACTGAGCACTGCTATTCTGTTATAGAAAAGGAAACCTTGGCAGCTGCTTGGGATGTGGAGTATTTCAGGATGTATGTATGGGGGCGTAGGTTTAAACTTCGCACTAACCATAAGCCTTTGTTGAAAATACTCTCACCAGGTGGAACAGGCAAGGGGTCAGCCAGACTGGCTAGGCTAGCCCCAGACTACAGGAGTACAATTTTGATGTTGAGTTCATTTCGGGCTGGCGTAATGTACAGGCTGATTGTATGTCACGTTTATCCTTGAACTGGAAGGATGTAGACAAGACAGGAGTGTCAAAGAAAGAGAGAGAAGGAGCTATCTCTTGTGTCGAGGATGTAATTCAGTGGAGTTGTAGCGCAGTCAGTAAAAAAGAGTGGGCAGAAGCTATGTCTCATGATGAAGTTTTGAAGAATGTTATGAACCTCATCTCGAAGGGTAGACGTAGGGAAAGCACCTTGCCAATCAGCGTTAGACCTTTTAATGCAGTCATTGATGAGTTATCTATTGTCGCTGATCAGGTCATCTTGCGTGGTGATAAGATAATTCCCCCATTCGACATTCGTAAAAGACTCTTTGACTTGGCGCATATAGGGCATCTGGGCCAAACTATTACAAGAAAACGGTTGAGAAACGAATTTTGGTGGCCTGGAATGGACGGTGATGTGGTTATTTGGGTAGAGAGGTGCAATGAGTGCTGTGAAAGTGAGAAGAGACTCAATGTGGGACCCCAATCTGTCCCTAGTTCCATCCATGACCATGGCGTAGTGTCGCACAGGATATGCCTCGATTTTATCGGGCCTATGCCGGGCGTTCACCCCAGCAAAAGATTTGGTTTAGTGGTTATGGATGTCCATACTCGATGGCTCATTGTTTACCTACTTCCTGAAATAACCACTTGAGTTACCATTAAAGTTTTGCGCATGATTTTCAAAGATGAGGGTTATCCCTCAGTACTTATTACGGACAATGGGACAATAAGGAAAAGAAGTTGTCTAACGTACTTGTAGGTGACTGGGTCAAAGTCCGTTCTGGACGATGGGTCAGAGGTCTATGTACGTTTCGTGAACCCTTCAAGGTAAAGGAAGTGTACCCCTTCTATGTTGTGTTGGAAAATGGGGAGAAATGGAACCTACGAAGGGTAGCAAAGTACTGCTCACGCGACCATCCTCCTAACACCTTGATTAGTAATGCTGTTACCAAGAATTCATGTTCAGGTTACATGTTGGCCCATGATCGTCAATTGCTTGACAGTGCTCACACAGGTACAGAGGTGAAGGCACCAGGCCCTGGTGGGGATAACTTGAGCACAGGTCAAAGAGCAATTAACTCACCTTCGAAACAAATCCATTCTAAGGCTGAAGCAATGCTTCATTCTCCAAGCCCACTGACCCATTGAACCATTTCCTTCCGTGGAATGATTCCTAAGGGGTAAAGATGCAGTGTGCCCATTCGATCCTTGCCATCCTTACTCAAATCAAAGTTATTTTTAATACGGAGCTATGGCACATGTATTTTTGCCAGATTCTACTGTCTGCACCAAACACTTTGCCCCCAGACTTGGACTGTCCCTTTTCAAAGTCTTACTGTCAAGAACAATGTTTATTTGAATCGCATGATGACAAAAACTGCGTAGATGTATTGATTTCTTTTTATTAAAACCGGGTACAGAAAATATGGTACTTTACTTCACAAGGAGTCAAAAAGGACTCCCCCCCCCCAACCCCCCACCACCACCACCAATTGTCTGACAAGCTCATGGACTCCTCCTAAGTCTCTAGGGTTTAAATGGTACCTTAACTTGTTTTATGATAAGATAAAGCATTCAAAGTGCACCGGAGTGCTGCAGAACTCAAAGGGTGCAAATTGAAGTCATAAATATCCAGGCTCGTGTGAAAGAGTAAGACCCCTTTCCCTGTTGTGCCACACAGCAACATAGCGCTGCATGCATCTCACATACAAGGGAGACTAGCGCTTTAGGACCGGTATTTGTCAGCTACACAAGAGGCAGGTAACTCGTCTATTTATAAAAACACTTGGAAGGCCATCACAAGTTTGGTTTACCATTCTGTACAAAATGTAATATTGCTGTCCATTTCCCAGTCTATGGAATTGCAATAACTCTGAAATCTTTTTAAATAGTGTTTACCAAAGCAGGTTTTCTATTTCATAACAGTGCAAATTACATGTTGTACCTACCAAGCCTAGAGTATGAGTTAGGGTTCAGTAGTAATGGGAAATCCTCGGTTTTCTGGACCAAATAGGAATTACCAATAATCAATACACTAAATTTCCTACACAATAATATCTATGGAGGAGGAAATCGCCCCCAGCTGCATGTCCCCCACCCCCGATGCAGCATCTGCCCCAGATATTGGATGTTTTCCCATTTCCACCTGAAGTTCTGGATATCAGCCTCAGACGGATGAAGGGCAAATCAGTCACACAAACCCCTGCCATGCCGGCACACACAGCTGTCTGACCTGCTTTAAAAAGGTATTTAGGTGCCAGAAACAGCAAACAATGCCCCCCTATTGTGGGTGGTACCTGGAAATAACAGCTGTATCAGGTGCCCCCACAGAGGCTGGTCACTGCCTTCCTTCACTGTCCCAGGACGGTGCACGTTACTCTGCAGTGAAGGTGTACAGATCAGCAGTGACCCCAGGACATGGCCCGACAGTCAGACTTCCTAGGAGGCTGATATCAGAGCTTCCCACCCCACCCAGCTCCAGGTATTCCTCTGTCTGGAAGGCTAATGTTACCTTTAACATGATTAATAAAGGGAAAGTTTACACAGCAGTGTCTGCTGCTGTAATGATAATATTACAACAGGTCTGTATTGATAATATTACAGCGGGCTTCTTTCAGGGAGGTGTCTGGTATTACACCTTTTCATAAGGACGAGCACTTCTCTCAGAAGAAACACGCCTTCTCCTTCCTTTCTGTATTCAGAGACTTCTGGAAGTTCCAGACTCTTTCTCTTGAAACCCTCTCCTCGTTATCAGTCAGGAGGATATGTTTCAGCTCACAAGATTCATATCTGTACGTTCCCAGGCCCTTCTTTTGCGGTCACTGTGACGTGGCAAGGGTAGCATCGACTCAAATGCAAGGAAATAACTATATTGTGTCTCCAACCCTGGAATGGTTGGGAAAAAAGACAGTTATAAGAGCAAAGCGGTTCCCTAACAGGCGCGGACGCCGGTGCCACTGCACCTGATGCGCTATTGGCAGCCATGTCCCTGCGGCAGTGGCCTGTCCTCTCTCCAGGCTGGGCCAGGGTGCAAGGCTCTGACACGGCTCAAAGCTGCTGCTCCTTCTGCACAGCTGCAGACCTGTCCAGCGACCCTCCCCACACACACACGCACAAAGCCTCTGGATTTCTGCTTGCTGCCCTTCACCCCTTAGATCTGGGGGTTCAGTACCTGCTGGAGCCTGTTTCAGTGGCAGTGATCGTAGCTCCCACCTTGCCATCGAAGAAGAACCAGGGACAGGCCCCGGGAGGGGCAGGCAGGGGTTAGAAGCTTTTGAGCTGGCGGGGGCAGTTCGCTGTCTGCAAGAAACCAACTCCAACAACAAGGCTCCTAAATCACACGAGGCGCGTGACGGCAGACTCAGTTCAAAAGGTGAAAAGGAATAATAAAAGGACACAAAAATAATATTGCAGGAATCAACATATATAAAACAAGCATCTCCAAAAGTGCTTTGCTGTCCCACGGCGATTCCCATTGGCCTCTTACAAATCTGGGGATTGACCCGTGTGAGGCAGCGCTGCCAGGCGCCCTCTCCGGTGTGCTTTCCATGCAGCTCAGTCTGAAAATTCAAGGCCAGAAGGACTGGACTCCCTGGGACAGAGCCCTGTAGGTGATGACGCATGACGCCATCTTGAAATGACCACCTCACCCTTGCAAAGCAATGCGTGAAAACCAAGGATCGGGTAAATCGTGCAGCAGGAACATTTAATAAGTGTATAGAGAAGAAATATGAGAAAATAGGTTTTGTATTGCCTTGGATGCCGTGTTTTTTTAAAGGTCATATAATTCAAAAATAAAAGCATGATTTGAGAGCTTTTCCTGGCTCAGCTCGTTCCTTCCCTGTCCCAGCGTTACTGCAGCTCAAGCAAGCACTGAGGGGCGAACGGCCACATTCTTCTGAGTGCTTCAGAGTGAAAGGAGGCGTGGCCTGCTAGCTGTAAGCACAGGACTTATCCTGCTTGAAGAAGGCTCGGACAGCCGGAGGGGTGGCACGGGGTCAAAGTAGTGCTCAGGAAACATGCAGTAAAGGGGCCAATAGCCGTGGAAGGAGACATGGCCATCCTAAGGCGGGACTAGCAGCCTGCAAACCAATTAGAAGGCAGCATTTAGAAAGCAAAAAGCCACAAGCCAATGAAAATGTGGGTGGGGGAGTGGGCGGAGCTTCCCTCACCTATAGCGAATACTGCATGCCTCGCAAAGCAAGCAGCGCATGCGCTGCTCCACTAGGCGTGACCTAAAAACGAGGGACGGGAGGTGATGTTGCGGGAACGGCACTGGAGATTAAGTGAACTGGGACAGCAGCAAGGAGAGAACAGAAAGATAAAGTAGTGCACTGAAGCAAAACATACATAGTGAAAGGATCCATGTAGAAGGGGCAGTCTCCAGGGTGTAACAAAACAGCCCAAAGGTGGGACAAATCTATGCTATTGACCAGTGAAAACAAAGAAATTTGTAAAGGTAGACGAAAAAACCAATGGAAAGCGCTGGGCGTGTTTTAAGCCCATAGACTGAATACCACACGTATCAAAGACAGCGCATGCGCTGCCTAGGCAAGACCTAAAAATAGTACAGAATATCATTTGATGGGACTTTCATCGAACCATCCTTCACACTGCTCATTAAAGGCCACAGTGACCGTAAAACTGTCACACTTTTGCGCAAATCCAAATCATAATGATTTTTTACCGATTCTCTTTAAAAAAATTATCCGTACTAGGGGCTCATTAGGATTGCGGATTTCCCGCATCCTCCGGGCCGGCGGAAGCCACCGCCGGCCCGGAGGATGCGGGAAATCCGCTGCGGACTGAAAAAGACCCCCCGCCAGATTAGGATGGCTGGGGGATCGTTTTTAAGTCCGCAGCTTTTCCGCCGCGGTCGCCTTCCGACCGCGGCGGAAAAGCAATAACATGGCTGGCGGTGTCTATCAGACACCGCCAGCCATATTGTGATCGCGTAGAAAGTATGCTTTTCCACGGCGGCTTTTCCGCCGTGGAAAAGCATACGGAGATTGCCTTCGGGGGCCCGTTGCAGGCCCCCTGGGTGAAGGGGTGTGGGGGGTGCACATGGGGGGTACCTATGGTACCCCCCTGCATTTGCGTGAACAAAGCGGCAGGCACCGCGCCGTGCCTGCCGCTTTGTACACGCAAATGCTGTGCATGCATTTTTAACATTGTGGTGGGTGCAGCTTGAAGCTCCACCCGCCGAAATGTTAAAAATAGAGGATGTGACCGCCACCCTGGCGGTCACATCCTAATCTGTATGGAGGGCCCGCCGCTGCCCCTGCGGACGGTCCCTCCTACTCTATGGTGGCGGACGGACTCAAGTCCGTCCGCCATCATAATCGGCCTCAATGTTCTCTGCCAATGCATTATAGGAAAAAAGAAGGCGTGGAGCCTCTTTGTTATATTACTATGGATTAGGTGTTTCTTTCACTTAAAACACATCTCCCTGAGGATTTCTTGCTAGAGGTCCCTAAACTCTGCTTGAAATGAAAGATTAAGGCTCCCTTCTAAAACGTAATAGGTCATACATGTTGAAATGTAAAAGTAGTGTTAGTTTTAGAAAGGTAAAACCAACCCCAATGAGGGATGCTTAGAAGCAGAGTGTAATGTACATTGTTCGAAAACAACAACATTAATTTTATTCAAGCATAATATAGAATTATTACCGATGGACAGTGAAAGATATTTTAGTCATGAGGGAATAAAATAGTGTAGCTAGACGTTATCCCGCCGGTGGCATTCCCTGCGTTTACCAGGAGGGGAGTGGGGGGGTGCTGGCAATTCCTGCAACAGCCACCCCGTATGGCCGCAGGTAAGAGCGGGGGGAGGCTGCTGCCACCTGGACTGCACCCCCTGGCCCCCCTTGCTAAGCCACTGTGGAGTACCCAGCCACCAAACTCTAAATCAGGCACTAAAACGTGTTAAAAAAGCCTGCCGCAGTGAGACAAACTAAGACAAAAAATTATTTTGTGTGTAGAATGCATGTATGAAGTAAAGAATTTAATGTGTGATTAACTTGGCGTGATTTCAAAATGTAAAATAGTCCCAAATGCATTGCAAGGCATGCATTTAATAGAAAGTGGGGAGAGGAGTTGGCCTAATGGCTAGGGCGATCGACCTCGGACCTGGGGATCTGGGTTCGAGTCTCGGTAACGACGCCAAAAACCTCCTGTGATTCTGGGCAAATCACTTAATCTCCCCGTGCCTAAAATGAATGTGTGTCCTCATGTAACGTAACTGGTGCTCTGATACCTGATTCGGTACGGGTCTAGTTCGCGCTATATAAAACTCTGCAAAAAAAAAAAAAGGTGTAATGATACATCAAACAGCTAGTAGAATGAGTACCCCGATGAATAACTTAAAGGCTGGATTGGACTTGCTTTTTATCCCCTCCGACCCTCCCCAGTATGCTTGAACACATGCCTTATGACCCACAGAGATGTGTGAACTCCCGAGGGGTATTGCATATTTGAATGGTGTTCGAGTCCCCAGGACTATTTCATGTTGTTTTAATTTAGTTTACATTACTCATTTTGTATGCATTATGGCACTGATGAGTTAAGTCCTACAGCTCCCTATAAAAAGTTTATACAGAGAGCACATCATAATAGCGGATATGAGAATAGACATGCGCACTGACCAATCAACCCGATGTCCATAGGAAGAGGTTGAATGGTGTCTACTTGAGGCAGGGTTATGTCATAATTGTGTACCTTAACAAATGTTAGCTTTATGATAATATTTTCATTGCCACTTGAGACATATAATGACTGTCCTAATAATATGTTTTTCCTGAACTGGCACGGCCGGTGGAAGATTGCTGGACTCCCGCGTATGCTTTTGCAATATGCAGAAGGCTACTCTTACACAATTTCATGTATCACTGTTAAAATGGCAATAAAATATGTAAAAACAAAATAGCTCATAGAATGAGGTTAGGGAAAGACAGTACTCCAGATGGAGCCAAAGCTCACTCTATCAATAGTCATATAGACAGCTACATCTTCAAATCAGATCTAATGAATCCATTACTTACATCAGTGAAAGATAGCCGATCTTGGCTGTCACCCAAAATTTCTAATGCCCCAGACTCATGCTACTTATATATATATTGTAATGCTTCCTAAATATTTTTCTAGACAATGTATGTCACTTTAGAATATATAATTAGGGCTCTCTGATTCCATATTTACTGATTTTTATAGATAAATACAGATAGAAACCATTTGCTTTCCTGTCTTATTTATTTCTTAATATGGATGAAAACATAAATTATGTTTTCACTTGTCTTTCTTGATAGTGCTGTTTCTTTTCATACTGCATCCTGTGTTCTTAGTCTCCCTCTGTTGTCATGGTCTTTTCTGTCCCCTAATGTTCCCCCTTCTTTTTACACTCCCTCCTCTGCCCTCTTAATTCTCTCTGTTTTATCATACCTCCTCTTAGCAATGCCCCACTCAATTTAGATAGAGTGCTGCATACACTCTTGGGCAGATTTACAAGCACCTTGGGCCTCTTTCTTCTTGTATTGTGTCTCAATTTTTGGATGTAATGCTGGAAAAAGACTAATGCTGCATATTGGAAATGTATTTTGAAAATGAGTCAGGTTTCTGCACTGTAATGTAGTGCTCATATACATGGGCTGTGTTCTGTCTCTTAAACGTTTTAGTATGGTAAATGTGTTTTGGTAAAATGTATGGTTTTAAAGTTTTTGTCCAGGATCACACTGAGTGTCTGTGTAAATGAAATATTTATATTTGCAACTTTTTCTACAATCTCCCCTGTCTCTCCTCTCAGTCTACCTCTCTCTGCTTATACTGTCCTCTCTTTTCTGATATTTCCACTCTTCCCTTGTTTTCACTTGTCTTTCTTGATAGTGCTGTTTCTATTCAAACTGCATCCTGTGTTCTTAGTCTCCCTCTGTCGTCATGGTTTTTCCTGTCCCCTAATGTTCCCCCTTCTTTTTATACTCCCTCCTCTGCCCTCTTAATTCTCTCTGTTTTATCATACCTCCTCTTAGCAATGCCCCACTCAATATAGATAGAGTGCTGCATACACTCTTGAGCAGATTTACAAGCACCTTGGGCCTCTTTCTTCTTGTATTGTGTCTCAATTTTTGGATGTAATTCTGGCAAAAAACTAATGCTGCATATTGGAAATGTATTTTGAAAATGAGTCAGGTTTCTGTACTGTAATGTAGTGCTCATATAAATGGGCTGTGTTCTGTCTCTTAAACGTTTTAGTGTGGTAAATGTGTTTTGGTAAAATGTATGGTTTTAAACTTTTTGTCCAGGATCACACTGAGTGTCTGTGTAAATTAAAGATTTATATTTGCACCTTTTTCTATAATCTCCCCTGTCTCTCCTCACAGTCTACCTCTCTCTGCTTATACTGTCCTCTTTCTTCTTGTATTGTGTCTCAATTTTTGGATGTAATGCTGCCAAAAATCTAATGCTGCATATTGGAAATGTGTTTTGAAAATGAGTCAGGTTTCTGCACTGTAAAGTAGTGCTTATATACATTGGCTGTGTTCTGTCTCTTAAACGTTTTAGTATGGTAAATGTGTTTTGGTAAAATGTATGGTTTTAAACTTTTTGTCCAGGATCACACTGAGTGTCTGTGTAAATGACAGATTTATATTTGCACCTTTTGCTATAATCTCCCCTGTCTCTCCTCTCAGTCTACCTCTCTCTGCTTATACCGTCCTCTCTTTTCTGATATTTCCACTCTTTCCTTGTTTTCACTTGTCTTTCTTGATAGTGCTGTTTCTTTTCATACTGCATCCTGTGTTCTTACGGCCACATGCATCAACCTATTTAGGAAGTGCAAACGGTGCGAATCGGTAAATTCGGCCGTTTGCACTTCCTAAATACGTTTTTGGGATGCATGAAACAATGTTTCAAAATTCGCTATTTTTTGCATTTCCAAAAAATGCGAATGCATTTAAGAAATCGCATTTGTGCGATTCCTTAAATGCAATGCATCAATTTGTTAAAAAATGCGAATTTTGAAATAGGAAGTACAAATTAACACGAGGTTGACCCTCGTGTTAATTTGCGAAAATCTTTAAAAAAGCACAAAAGGGGGCGTGGCCAAGATGGCGGCTTGAAAGGACGCGGATTGCGAGGCTCCCCGGCCCGGTGTCCCTCACGCACGATTTCCTGGCTGCCACCCCCTTGTGCCCCTGCCCAAATTCGGCTCACGCCGACCTCACTCCCTTGGGGGACCACTAGCCGAGTTTCATGAGCCGGCGACCGCTGGAACCCCGCTTTTCCCGTTGCTGCCAAACCCGGTGCGCCGGCGACGAAGGTTAGAGCCCTTCCGCCGCACACCCACGCATCGGCGGCTGCGGTCGCTGACCGAAGCTCCACACCTACGAGCGGCGGAGCACAGAGAGGCGACCTGGGCGACCTACGGCGGAGAGCCCGATCAGCTGGTGATCCCGGCCGCCCCCGGACGGCCTGTGCCCAGCCGCCAGCCAACCGCCGACTCCAGGCCCCGGCGCGGGCCTTCAGGCGACCACCCGCGCCTTTTCTTGTAGGGCCTGTGGGGACTTGCCCTGCACAGAAGACGGGCTGCCGGCCCAGCGCACCTTCACCAGCCCCCCCCACCTCATCGGCTGCCTCCGGAGAGGCCGCTCCAGCTCCGGCGGCTGCACCCTCTCGGGGCCTTGAACGGCCCTCTACAAATTTAGGCCCCGGCGTGGGCCTACAGGGCGGTGACACAGGCTCAACCCCGCCGCCCCCCCAGAGCTACAAACCGGGCGGGACTTTGGTCGCTTGCCCTCCACGGATCTCCGGACCCCCCTCGCACCTCTGACCTCCGGCGGGGGGGACCCACCTGTGCTGCGGCCTACCCCTCCCCCCCGGCCTCTCCGAAACCTACGAGGACTCTGGCCTCCCTCGCCCCGGCGTGTGCCTGCTGGCTGACCGGAAGAGTCGCAGTCCATTGCGCCACGCACGGCGGTCACTCAACGAGGCAGCACCAGCCTTCAGAACACTTTAGGTCCCGGCGTGGGCCTACCGGGCGGTGACGCAGGGCCCTTCCACTAGCTGCCAGGCGTGGGCCTGCTGGACGGCCGGAAGGCCCACCATCCACCGCGCCATCTGCTGCGGTCATCACACGAGGAGACATCGGCCCGCCGCCTGCGCCCTGCGGCCCCCCCGCCCCCTGGCCTACCGGTGGAGGAGCACTCCGACGGCGTGAGACACCACCCAGCTGCAGTGACCCTCTGGACGGGAGATATAAGGTGAGCTGCGCACTGCGACCTGGACTGCCAGCCTTCCCCTCCCCCGGACCCTGCATTTCCTGTGTAGTGGCCCTCGGCTGCTGTGGTCGACATCGCGGACTTGTTGGGAGGGGCCGTTGGCTCCAGCTGCCTGCCGGCTGCCTGCTGCCCACCATCCACCGGGACCCCCGCGCAGTCCGTGGATCCCTCTGCGACATCCAACTCACGAGCCTCACGAGACTCTCTTCTTGCTAATGCCGGGGCTCAGTTCTCTTGCCTGACGCCCAGACGCTCCCCCTGGGCCCGTACTGCTCCTCCTCCGGCCACATATAACCCCGCTTAGTGCATTGCCCTAACCCGGACATTCTGGTTACCCCTACCATCAATCTCTCACTGGCTACTACGCACTCTGAGCGCCGCCCTTGCGACTCCCTTGCGACGGACAGCGGTCCCCGGACCAGCCCGCGGACCCCCCTGCTGAATCTCTGCGCTTGACCTCTCGCATTACCCAGGGCCGGCTCCGCATCACCCGCTGACTCTCACGGTTGGCCTCGCTTCGGTGGCTGGGCGATCACTCGGCGGCTCCGACGACGCCCGCTGGCCGAGCCCCTCACCCCGCTTGGGACATCATGACACAATCTACTCGCAAAGGTGGCCGGAATGTTGTGGACCTCATGCATAAGGCAGCGGCGAAGGGAGATAAGACCCAGCCACAGTCGTCCCCGAAGCCCCCCACGAGCCCTCAGACACCGGACGAGGACTCCGCTCCCATCACGAAGGCCTTCCTGGCCTCCCTTTTCAACACATTGCGAGAGGACTTCCAGACTTTGAAACAGGACATTGCCGGGGAACAGCGCGAACTCCGTCGTGACATTGATGGTCTGGGTGAGCGGGTTGCCTCTCTGGAGGACGCTGATCGGTCCCGCAGCGGGGAGGTGGAGAGACTCCAGCAGGAAATCCTGCGACTTCAGGATCAGCAGGTGGATTTACAGTCGCACTCTGAAGATTTGGAGAACCGCTCCAGGCGGAATAACATACGGGTCAGGGGTGTTCCGTTGAAGGCTGAAAAAGACAATGTGACCAGCTATCTCCAAGACCTATTCAGGGACATCCTGGGTGAGCCGAGCGACTTTGAAATCCGAATCGACCGGGCTCACAGGGTAGGCATGGCACGCAGAGCACCTGCACCACCTCCGGACATTCTGGCGTTCCTCCCGGACTTTCCTCTGAAGGAACGCATCCTTAGAGAAGCCAGGAAAGCACAGCCCATTAGATTTCGAGAAGAACCTGTAGCCCTCTTTCAGGACCTCTCCAACATCACCTTACAAAAGCGTAAGTCCTTCCGGCCCGTGACGAACTTCCTGCGAGATGCCGAGATACCCTACTCCTGGGGTCACCCGTTCCGCCTGATCTTCAAATGGGACGGCTCCCTTCATCAACTCAGATCACTCCGTGACGCCTGCTCCCTCCTAGGGATAGCCATGCCGGAAGGTTCCAACTCCAGAGACGCCTCTCCGTCCCGGTCACAGGAGGACCCATCTCGCCCTACAAGAGACGGCTGGCAGACAGTTCGCAGGAGGAGGACGCCGAGACCCATCCCAAAGCCGGACCCAATCACGGTCGCCCAAGAACGTGAAGCTGCAGTACAGGAAGTGGCGGATAACACAGCACCCGATCAGTAGAACTTCGACCTTGTCGGGGGTGCGCTTTCACTCGCACGTAGCTTAACTGGGGGTTGGGCCGGGGAGCCGCCAATTGGGCTGCAGCCATGGTACCCCTTTCTTTGACTTTCTGCGGACCTGTGCCCTGCACGACTAGGCCCGAGACTTTTACCAGTTGTTGTTGGGGGGGTTGTTCTGGGAGGGGGAGGGGGGTTTGGGGGACAAGGGTTCAGTACTTGGAGGGGGTTGGGAGGGTCCACTCTGTTGGGGTTAGGGTGGCCGAGGGAGGGAGGGAGTTGTGGGAGGGATCCAGTACGCCATGGGGCCTTTACACACACCACGGGCTCCCTATGTTTTACGTCGCTGCGCAGCGCCTTGCACTCATAATCCAGCTTGTTCCCTTGTGCCGTGGTGATGCCTGATACGATTAAAATCCTATCTCTTAACGTCAAGGGCCTTAACAATCCGATAAAGCGTAGAGCTATCATCTCTTACTTGGAGAACTCTGAAGCCGACATCTGCTTACTACAGGAAACCCACCTCTTAGCTAAAGATTGGCATCGGTTGCGCTCCCGCGCCTTCCCGCAGCAATTTTTCTCCTCTCTCCCATCTAAGAAAGCCGGGGTGGCTATCCTCATATCTCGGCGCTTCAAGGGCAAGGTGGGGGCCAAGGTAGGGGAAATCAAAGGACGCCTTCTAGCCCACACTTTCCTAATAGGCGACACTGCATACACAATAGGATCCATCTACTCCCCCAACACAGGTCAAGAGCCCTTCTTAATCTCCGCGATCTCTGAAGCGCTTCAAGCTCCTCACACCCACATGCTACTCGGGGGGGACATCAACTTCGTCATGGATACCGACAGGGATAGATCGGGGCGCCGCTACGGGGACACCGGGGCACTTTCGCAAAAAGGCGTTACCTGGCTGCATGATAGAGACATCTCGGACCTTTGGAGGCATACACACCCCCTCACAACGCAGTACGCATTTTACTCACACGTACACCACACTTACGCGCGCATAGACCACTTCCTAGGATCATCAGGCCTCATTCCTCACATCGCCACAGCGTCAATTGTCCCGGCAGCCCTCTCCGACCATGCGGCATTGGAATTGTCACTCAACGTGCCCAGGTCGCCACGCACCCCGGGGTCGTGGAGGCTTAATGAAACCCTCCTGCAGAAGCCGGCGGTAGCCAACCAGCTTCATAAATGCATATCAGATTACTTGGCCACCAACGACACCCCTGATGTATCGGTGTCGTCTTTGTGGGGGGCTTTGAAAGCTGTCGTCCGAGGGGAGTTGATAGCCATATCGGCCGCGGACGCTAAACTTCGCAGAGAGAAGAGAGGTGACCTCTCCGACAAGGTCGCGGAGCTGGAGAGAGCGCACAGCCGCACAGGCGCCCCAAGAATTTGGCGCCAACTTAAAGCCGCCCGGGCTCAACTAGCCAGCCTCGACACCGACCGAGCGGAATTTGCCGCTCTCCGCCTTCGCCACACATATTATGTGGGGGGCAACCGTACCGGCCGGCTTCTGGCCAGCGCCTTGAAAGCCAAGCTTCAACGCTCCAAAATTACGACACTACTGGACGACGCCGGCGACGCCGTTACGGAGGACGTACAGATTGCTTCAGCCTTTCGGTCCTTCTACGCCTCTCTGTACAGCGCGGACAGGGCGTCACCGGCAGACATAGATACATATCTGCAATCTGCTGATATCACGCCGCTATGCCCGGCAAGCACGGAAGCCCTAGATGCCCCTATCCGTGCCGACGAGATCCTCGCTGCTATTGCGCGCCTGCGCCCGCTTAAATCCCCGGGCCCTGACGGCTTCTCGGCAGGCTTTTATAAGTCCTTCGGCCAGGTCCTGGCGCCTGTCCTCGCCAGGCTGTTTAACTCCTTTGAAGGCCCGAGTTCCATCCCACCCGATATGCTGGCAGCCGATATCGTGGTCCTGCCTAAGCCGGGCAAACCCCCGACGCATTGCTCCGCGTTCCGCCCCATCTCCCTGCTCAATCTGGATCTGAAGCTGTTTACGGGGGTGCTTGCGGCTCGTTTAGGTCCATGCCTCCCGGGCATCCTCGAACCGGACCAATCGGGCTTTGTCCCGAATCGCCAGTGCAGCGACAACACGAAAAGGTTCCTGCATCTCGTGGACAAGGCTCACTTTCAGGTATCGGATTCTGCCCTACTAGCCATCGATGCAGAGAAGGCCTTCGACCGTGTCGACTGGACCTACCTGCGGGCTGTGCTGCGACGCTACCGCCTGGGCGACCGGTTTCAGGCCTGGATCGCGAGCTGCTATCACCGTCCCTTGGCCCGTGTCCGGTTGGGTGGCCTCAAATCAGAACCCTTCGAGATACAGAGGGGTACCCGCCAAGGATGCCCTCTCTCGCCCCTACTATTCGCCCTGTACGCGGACCCTTGGCGCAAAAAATCCGGGACAACCCTCACATTACAGGGATGTCTTTCGGCAACGAACCCCACGTGGTGGGATTGTACGCGGACGACATAATCGCCGCATTGGACCGTCCGTCCAGCTCCATACCGGCGTTCCTGGCGGAGCTGGAGCAATTCGGCGCGGTGTCCGGTTTCAAAGTTAACCAGGGGAAATCCTTGATCCTGCCCCTGGGACGCCATGCCCTTCCCAACAGCCCGCCGCCTACCTTCGGCTGCAAATTACGGTCCACTGCTCGGCTTCCGTACCTGGGGATCACCCTGACCTCTTCCACGATCTCGACGGTCAATCATAACTATTCTTCTTTAACATCCCAGATCCGGGCCGACTTCGCGCGCTGGTCGAAGCAACCCCTCTCCCTGCTTGGCAGGATCGCGGCGGTGAAGATGTCGGTCCTGCCCAAGATATTGTACATTTTTCAGACCCTCCCGATATCCCCGCCTCCGGGAATGCTAGCTGACCTCCAACACGACATTCACCAGTTTGTGTGGGAGAAGAAACGCGCCAGACTACATAGACGAGTTGCGCACAGGACCGTGGACGAGGGCGGCCTTGGGATCCCGAATCTATTGCAATATTTCCAGGCCTCGCAAATTCGATACCTGGTAGAATGGTACCGACCCGAGTCAGAGAAGAGATGGCTTTTTCAGGATAGGGCAATGGCTCAGACCTCTTTGTGGAAGGTACCATTTCTTGCTCGCCAGCACAGACCGCGCTATCTCCTCCGCTCCCCTATTACTCGGACCACTATGGCAACCTGGGACATGGTGGCGGTCAAATGGGGCCTCACGACCTTCCCGTCTCCACTTACCCCTCTCTTTGATAATCCCGCATTCCCACCTGGCACGGACGCTCGAGCTTTCCTGCAATGGCGCGATACGCCTTGCCGATCGGCCGGCCACCTCTTTGATCTGGAGGGTTTTCTCTCTCTCGCTGACGTTTCGCAAGCCTACGGGGTGGATAAACCACGCATGTTTCAATATTTCCAAATTCGCCACTGGCTCTTGCACCCGGAAGTTGCCCCCTTGGTCGGCCGGCAAATGACACCGTTCGAACGATGGCTTGTGTCCAAAGACTCAGATAAACATCTTATCTCAGACCTTTATCGGATGCTCACCCCTGCTGCCGACCCTGCTAAAACTGCTGGCCAGCGACGATGGGAAACCGAACTCGGGAGAACTCTTTCCTCATTAGAATGGAACCACATACACTATAGAGCCGCCCACACCACCCGCAATACCAAAGCTAGGGAATCGGCGATAAAACTGGCGATCTATTGGCACTTAACCCCAGCGAGACTCAACCAGGGTAACCCTACCCGAAGTGCGCTGTGTTGGAGGGGCTGTGGCGGCCGGGGCACGCTGACTCACCTCCTATGGGAATGTCCGGCCCTGCAGGAATATTGGAAGGTCGTCTTGGACGACATTGATTCCACATTCGACACTGAAATCCCACGCTTCCCAGCTTACACAATCCTAGGGCTCCCTAATGCGCTTATGTTCCCCTTGAGATCAGCTCGCGGCAAACAGATGGGCATCGCTATGCAGGCGGCGTCCCAACACATCCTGTCGCTCTGGGGCTCCACCACCTCTCCCACCCACACAGGCTGGCTGCATAAGTTGTGGTTCACGTTAGGCATGGAACGGATTCAGGCCACGCTCACACACACGCCTGACTCATTCCGAACCACTTGGCAACCGCTCCTGACGTTACTCTCCAGGGAATTCCATGAAATCACTTGCCCAAAGTACCTTCGCATCCTACGCCTTACGGAGTGCATGGTGGACCGCGAGCGACCGCAGGCACCCTGATACACTTGGACTGACTATAACGCATACGATCACTACGGAAGACTGGCGTACTGGTAGGGGCGGGGGGAGGGTGTTTGAGTTGGATGTTGGGGGGGAGGGGCGGGGTTTTTGTGTTTTTTAAGGCTGGCCTTTTTGATTACTGCTCCACTTAGGGGCTCTTCTCGATCCCCGGGCAGCGCCTCGCCATCTGGGCATGTTCACCCTGCTTACTTAATGCTTCTAAGAGAAGACGTGTTTGTCTGTCTCGCTTGCCTTCCTTGCCTGCTGATTGTCTATTGCCATGCCATGCCTGTTTCTTCTGTTTCAAAACTCAATAAACATACTTTGACACTAAAAAAGCACAAAAATGCATATTGGAAAGTGTCATGTTACAGACACACATGTCCTTAGGACATGTGTGTGTGAAACATGCACTTTAAAATACATTTCAGGGGTGCAGGGGGGGTGTCCTTTGGACCCCCCTCTGCACCCTTGCAATGCATCATCAAAATTGCATTCGCAAAATAAAAATTCGCAAAAAGGCATTGATTCCTATGGGCCTCTAGGCCCATAGGAATCAATGTAATGCCATTCCTTAATTGCGATTCGCAATTAAGGAATCACAATTTCCGAAAATTAAGAAATCCTAAAAACTTTTAGGATTTCTTGATGCATAGGATTTTGCAATTCCTAAATTGCGATTCCTTAATTTTCGCAATTTAGGAAGTGCAAAATCCTACAACGATGCATGTGCCCGATAGTCTCCCTCTGTTGTCATGGTCTTTCCTGTCCCCTAATGTTCCCCCTTCTTTTTACACTCCCTCCTCTGCCCTCTTAATTCTCTCTGTTTTGTCATACCTCCTCTTAGCAATGCCCCATTCAATTTATATAGAGTGCTGCATACCTTTTGGGCAGATTTACAAGCACCCTGGGCCTCTTTCCTCTTGTATTGTGTCTCAATTTTTGGATGTAATGCTGGAAAAAGACTAATGCTGCATATTGGAAATGTATTTTGAAAATGAGTCCGGTTTCTGCACTGTAATGTAGTGCTCATATACATGGGCTGTGTTCTGTCTCTTAAACGTTTTAGTGTGATAAATGTGTTTTGGTAAAATGTGTGGTTTTAAACTTTTTATCCAGCATCACACTGAGTGTCTGTGTAAACGACAGATTTATATTTGCACCTTTTTCTATAATCTTCCCTGTCTCTCCTCTCAGTCTACCTCTCTCTGCTTATACTGTCCTCCCTTTTCTGATAATTCCACTCTTTCCTTGTTTTCACTTGTCTTTCTTGATAGTGCTGTTTCTTTTCAAACTGCATTATGTGATCTTAGTCTCCCTCTGTCGTCATGGTCTTTCCTGTCCCCTAATGTTCCCCCTTCTTTTTATACTCCCTCCTTTGCCCTCTTAATTCTCTCTCTTTTATCATACCTCCTCTTAGCAATGCCCCACTCAATATAGATAGAGTGCTGCATACACTCTTGGGCAGATTTACAAGCACCTTGGGCACCTTTCTTCTTGTATTGTGTCTCAATTTTTGGATGTAATGCTGGAAAAAGACTAATGCTGCATATAGGAAATGTATTTTGAAAATGAGTCAGGTTTCTGCACTGTAATGTAGTGCTCATATACATGGGCTGTGTTCTGTCTCTTAAACGTTTTAGTGTGGTAAATGTGTTTTGGTAAAATGTATGGTTTTAAACTTTTTGTCCAGGATCACACTGAGTGTCTGTGTAAATGAAAGATTTATATTTGCACCTTTTTCTATAATCTCCCCTGTCTCTCCTCTCAGTCTACCTCTCTCTGCTTATGCTGTCCTCTCTTTTCTGATATTTCCACTCTTTCCTTGTTTTCACTTGTCATTCTTGATAGTGCTGTTTCTTTTCAAACTGCATCCTTTGTTCTTAGTCTCCCTCTGTCGTCATGGTCTTTCCTGTCCCCTAATGTTCCCCCTTCTTTTTATACTCCCTCCTCTGCCCTCTTAATTCTCTCTGTTTTATCATACCTCCTCATAGCAATGCCCCACTCAAAATAGATAGAGTGCTGCATACACTCTTGGGTAGATTTACAAGCATCTTGGGCCTCTTTCTTTTTGTATTGTGTCTCAATTTATGGCTGTAATGCTGGCAAAAAACTAGTGATGAATATTAGAAATGTATTTTGAAAATGAGTCAGGTTTCTGTACTGTAATGTAGTGCTCATATACATGGGCTGTGTTCTGTCTCTTAAACGTTTTAGTGTGGTAAATGTGTTTTGGTAAAATGTATGGTTTTAAACTTTTTGTCCAGGATCACACTGAGTGTCTGTGTAAATGAAAGATTTATATTTGCACCTTTTTCTATAATCTCCCCTGTCTCTCCTCTCAGTCTACCTCTCTCTGATTATACTGTCCTCTCTTTTCTGATATTTCCACTCTTTCCTTGTTTTCACTTGTCTTTCTTGATAGTGCTGTTTCTTTTCAAACTGCATTATGTGTTCTTAGTCTCCCTCTGTCGTCACGGTCTTTCCTGTCCCCTAATATCCCTCTTTCTTTTTATACTCCCTCCTCTGCCCTCTTAATTCTCTCTGTTTTATCATACCTCCTCTTAGCAATGCCCCACTCAATATAGATAGAGTGCTGCATACACTCTTGGGCAGATTTACAAGCACCTTGGGTCTCTTTCTTCTTGTATTTTGTCTCAATTTTCGGATGTAATGCTGGCAAAAAAACTAATGCTGCAAATTGGAAATGTATTTTGAAAATGAGTCAGGTTTCTGCACTGTAATGTAGTGCTCATATACATGGGCTGTGCTCTGTCTCTTAAACGTTTTAGTGTGGTAAATGTGTTTTGGTAAAATGTATGATTTTAAACTTTTTGTCCAGGATCACACTGAGTGTATGTGTAAATGAAAGATTTATATTTGCACCTTTTCTATAATCTCCCCTGTCTCTCCTCTCAGTTTACTTCTCTCTGCTTATACTGTCCTCTCTTTTCTGATATTTCCATTCTTTCCTTGTTTTCACTTGTCTTTCTTGATAGTGCTGTTTCTTTTCAAACTGCATCCTGTGTTCTTAGTCTACCTCTGTCGCCATGGTCTTTACTGTCCCCTAATGTTCCCCCTTCTTTTTATACTCCCTCCCTGCCCTCTTAATTCTCTCTGTTTTATCATACCTCCTCTTAGCAATGCCCCACTCAATTTAGATAGAGTGCTGCATACACTCTTGGGCAGATTTACAAGCACCTTGGGCCTCTTTCTTCTTGTATTCTTTCTCAATTTTTGGATGTAATGCTGGCAAAAAACTAATGCTGCATATTGGAAATGTGTTTTGAAAATGAGTCAGGTTTCTGCACTGTAATGTAGTGCTCATATACATGGGCGGTGTACATGGGCTGTGTTCTGTCTCTTAAACGTTTTAGTGTAGTCTAATCTCTGCTCTCTTCTTAAGAGTAATACAATAGTATGTTTTATACATTTATTTTTGAAAAGTGATATATCTTTTTATACTAGATTCTTTTCATCAATACTAAAAAAAGTCATCATGCCTAGTAAGGTTAAGAAGACAAAACAACGAAAGAAAGCAAGTTATTTAAAGAGAAGTGATCTACAAGATTTACCTCAAGAAAAATGTATTAATAGGACGCAAACATGTCCTGGTAAGAAAACTAAACGTTTTTTACGAAGATTGGTAAACAGTAAGACTAGTGTGTACAAAGAAAAAAAACAATCAGTGTTTCTGCAAGCAAGAGAAAAGACAAGAACCGTGTAGTATTATGTTCTGAAAAAAATGAGTGTAATACAAGGAGGAAACATGTATACACGGAGATGAGGAAGATATAGTATAATCGAGTTGTATTAAATTTGACTAAGATTGTAAAGAATTGTAAAAGAAAAATAACTTTTTACAAAAAAAAGAAATATATTGAAAATGTAATTCAGAAAGAGTTTGAATTGAAAAAAAGACTTTTTATTTTAGTAATCAATAGAATTCGATCATTAGATAAGACAATCCATTTAATGAAGGCCAAAAGTAAGTGGAAAAGATTAAATAACAAAAGCAATTTTTCAGAGGTTTTACAGGGAAATGGAAACATAGTTCAAGTTCCGAGCCTTTTTTTAATGAAATAAGTTATCTTCAGAGTAATGATTTATTGCATGCAGTTGACACTAGTGGTCGTGCTTATGAGGTTAGAAATGGTTGTCCTATTGAGAAAGAGAAAATTGTTCCTAGAAATGAGGAACAGTTGTTAGCTGATGAAGTTTTAGGGAGACGTCCTAAAGCTCCAGTGTACACTTGGAATTGCATTAGTATTTGTAGTGTACGGCAGGAGTCTATTGAATTTTTTACGCAATTTCTTACGTAACTATACTAAGAAAAGTGTTAAACAAAAGATTAGGATGTTGCAAGGATTAGACCCTTGCAGAGTGAGACAAATTACTGGATTGCAAGGACATTCTTTAGCTTGTCTTTCTAAAAAAGTGTGTTGTAGTGTTTTTCACCATTTCAGGATGTTAGCAGTTCATCATACTCAAATGAGGAAATTAGTGAGAAGGTTGTATTATGCAAAAAGTCCAGCATTAATGTTAAAAAAGTTGAACAGTGCTCTTTTGCATGGATCTTTATCAGATGTAATTAAGGTTTGTGATGAAATTGAGGTTAGTTATTTTGGTCCTCAACAACACTGTGCAGAAATTGATCCGTTAATAGAGGGAAATGTAGAAGAGAATGTACAGCATTGTAGTATAGAAAAATTTGAGCAAGAAATTACTACGTTTGAGGTAATTTCTGGTGAAAGGCCAAATTATTCTTGTATCTGTTGTCGACGTACTCATTATAAAAATCAGACTAGGACTGTTGATCTGTATGTAAAAAGTGAAAAAGAAAATAATGAGTGGAAAGATTTTGCAACTTATTTGTTGGTAGAGAATTGTTTTGATTTGGGTTCTGATCAGCGTATTTGTAAATATTGTTATAATAAATTAGATGAGAATAAAATGCCTGCTAGAGATGTGTAAAATAATCTTGAGTTGGTAAATATTCCTTGTGAATTGATGGATTTAAATATTTATGAGTCTATTCTTATTCAATGTGTTCATCCATTTCAAGCTATTGTTTGTATGGAGCCTAAGACAGGGACATTGCCTCCTTCAGATTTACAGAGAGGGTTAAAGTGAAGAGTTATATATTTGCCTCTAGATTTAAAGAAAAATTTTGAAACAATTGGTGTAGAAAATGTAGAAGATGAACCTTTAGTTATTTTAGTTAATGGTGTTCCTACTAAGAGTAAGAAAATCTGGCAGGAATTAGCGGATGTTAGGAAAGTTAAAAAGACAACGTTGTATCTGATAAAAAACAATCAATATTATGAAAATGTGTTTCTGAGAGAAGAAGAAATAACTGTAGAAGAAGAGAGTGACTTGCCATCTAGACAAATTGAAAAGTGGATGTGTCCAGAACAGAAGAAATCTACGAACATTATAGTGTTCCTCCACTCCATTCTAAAGAAGTGATGGGGTATACTATAGAGTTGTTCCAAATGAAAGAAGCAAAGGGAAATCCCATTAGTGTATGGGGAAAAAAGCTTGGAAGCTCGCTGCTTTCCTCAGTTGTTTCCCACAGGAAAAGGAGGACGATATGATGACCGACCTGTGCAGATTCCTGCATCTGAATACCGGACATCAAGATTGTATGCTGAAGATCCAAGATTTCAACAATGTATTCCATATTTGTTTCATCTGTTATTTGAGAGTGACTTGTCTGGACTATCTTATGCAGTAAATCATATATTGAAAACAGGTGTACATCTGCAAAATGTTTCAGCAAAGGAATTTATGGATAAAGTACACTTGAAAGATAATGTTTTAGAATCTCATCTGACTAATCTCATGGCATGTCAGCATGGTACTAATGAGTACTGGTACCGTCGTCATGGAGAACTTAAATGTATGCTAAGGAACTTAGGAACTCCTACATGGTTCCTTACTCTAAGCTGTGCTGAATATGCTTGGGATCATTTACTTCAATTTCTTCGAGGCAAATGCAAATATAGTAAATATTGAATACAAGACACCTGGAGAATTGTGTTCTTTGGATCCAGTTAATGTATGCAGGTTTTTCAATCATAGATTTGAAGCTATGATATCTTTTATCACCAATAAAAAAAATCCACCTCTTGGAGAGGTTTTGGATTTCTTTTGGAGAAAGGAGTATCAAGCAAGAGGTGCTCCTCACATCCATATGATAATAGGGATTTCTCCCCTCCATGCCATCTGTTGTTAGTCCCTCAGTTCTGCTTGGGTGCCGGACTGCTGGAAGCTGGCCGTGGTATCGCTGCTCCTGAAGAAGGATACATTAGATCCCACTTGCTTAGCAAATTACAGGCCAATTTCACTACTTCCTTTCCCAATTAAGATCTTGGAGAAGCTGGTTACAAAACATCTGACCAGCTTTATAGAGACAAACACCTGCCTGGATGTGGCTCAGTTTGGTTTTAGACCAGCCCATGGCACTGAGTCTGCGTTGGTGACCGCCTTGGATGACCTTCGTTCGCGTGTCGACCTTGGTCGAGCAGACTTTTTAGTGCTGCTCGACATGTCGGCCGCGTTCGGCACGGTCAACCATGCCACCCTGGTCAGGAGACTAGAGGGAATTGGGGTATCTGGTTTGGCCCTGGACTGGTTGATCTCTTACCTTGGTAACAGACACCAGGTGGTGGCCCTGCCGCCCTATCGATCTAACATCAAAACGGTAGGGCAGGGCGTACCTCAGGGGTCGGCCATCAGCCCCATATTATTTAATCTATACCTCTGTCCCCTTGTCAGGTTGATCAAATCTTTTGGCATTTCGGTCATCAACTATGCCGATGACACGCAACTTATCTTTTCTTTTGAAGGTAGGGATGCTGTATCGCAGGAGACTTTCCACCATTGTATGACTGCGACCGCAGAATGGCTGAGCTCTAACTCCCTGCAATTTAACAGCTTTAAAACTGAGGTATTGCACTGCTCTTTAGATCGCATCCCCCGACCTTTGCCACTGGACTTTTAGCCTCCCTCTTCCCAGGGCCCTGGGTTAGCGGCAGACTCAGTTTGTAATCTGGGCGTGATGTTCGAATCCAACTTACAGCTAGACACGTTTGTCAACAAAACTGTGGCTACGTGCATGATGCTGCTCCGCACATTGCGGAAGATTCTTTCTCTGCTCCCGGTTCACGCCCGACCAGAAGTAGGGCGCAGTATCATATTAAGCAGGCTTGATTACTGCAACGCGCTACTTCTGGGTGCACCAGCCACCTTAGTGGGCAAATTACAGCGAATACAAAACTTGGCTGCTAAGTTGGTCCTTTCTAGGCGACGTTCGGACTCTTCCTCCTTGGCGCTTATGGACCTCATTGGTTGCCAATTGCTCAGCGTATTGATTTTAAGGCACTTTGCCTGATATTCAGGGCCCTGCACGGGCTAGGACCGTCCACGTTGCAGGCAATGTTTTCTTGGTACACACCTTCTAGATCTCTCCGCTCCTCGTCAGCCTGTCTGGTGGTAATCCCAAAAATTGTCAGGACTCGGATGGGTGGACGTTCTTTTAGATTTTCTGCAGCTAAACTGTGGAATTCCTTACCTCTGTCTCTGAGAAATAAGGGGGATCTTACCTCCTTCAAAAAAGGACTAAAAACTCACCTTTTTCCCTAGGGCAGTGTAAGACTGTGGCAGCGTAACAACGTACATGGCTGGTCAAAGTCAAAGCGCCAGGATACCCTTTGGGTGACAGTGACTGCGCTATACAAATATGCCATACAATACAATACAATTAAAGATGCTCCCAAATTTGGAACAGACTCAGATGACACTGTATTGTCTTTCATTGAAGAATATGCAACATGTGATATACTGAAATGTACAAAAGATAAGGATTTAAGAGAAAAAGTCTTACGATTTCAAAGTCATCGTTGTGGCAAATATTGTCAACGAAAGTACAAATCAAAGGATAAATTCTATACCAAATGCCATTTTGCATTTCCACGTCCTGTATTATCGAAAGGAAGAGTGAACAATTTGTTGTCATCTCTGCAAAATAGTATCAGAAGAAAGTCTCCAAAAAATACCTACAACTTAAGAAGAAATGAAGAGTCAAAATATATAAATGATTACAACGCAGTCATTTTGTCCATGTGGAATGCTAACATGGATATTCAATACGGTGCGGACAATTCCATAGCTGTTGCTCGATATGTAACATCTTACATAACCAAATCAGAAAAGACAGAATTGAAAGAAATGTGGGAAGAGATTTCTCACGAGAAGAGTCTAAGTAAGAAATTATATACTTACAGTTTGAAGATGTTATCTCATCGAGAAATTGGAGCGTATGAATGTTCGGATCGCTTATCATCTGCAAGTCTTTACTCCAAATCTAGAAGAATAACTTGTGTGAGTCTTGGTCTTTCTGCAACACGAAACCGAGTACTTAAATCTGTACAAGAAATTGAATATTTAGCTGAAAAGGAGCCAGAAAGTACAGATATTGTGAAAATAAATATGTTGGATGCATATTATCCAAATCAAAGTCATCATCTTGAAAACATTTGTCTGTATGAAGTGTTGCAAAACTATATTTTTAAACGGAATATTACAGAAAACATCAATAATAGTAAATATGCCGTGATTGGTTCTGAAGGATGTCTGGTGAAATAAAGGAAAGGACATTTGATTAATCATCGTAAACTGAGTTGCGAAACACCTGACAAAAGGGAATTTTACTATTGAGCTCTTTTGCAACTTTTCAAGCCATGCGTTCAGAATTAGAATTACTTGGAGATTTCGAGAGCTATGAAGATTCCTTCAATGCTACTAAAGACACTATAGAATATCCTGTTTTCTAATTACGTGAAGATGTTGAATGATGAAATTGAGCAAGAAGCTGCAATTGCAGCTGAGATTGCTAGAGACAGTTCTCAGGATAGTCAAACTTCTGCTTCAATAAGTCAGGATCCATTAGGAGAATCAATTATTCAAAATGAAGCAGCAACTGCTATGGAAGAGGTGGAAACAGCAATGTATCAAGCTCTAGAAGATGTAAGAAACTTAGGAAGTTTGGAAGAACAACTAAATGTTGAGCAGAAAGAAATATATGAGCAAGTGAAAGAACAGATTAACCATGGATTTACTTCATGAAAAGAAAGAGTGCTCTTGCTCATTATTTTAATCTATCAGATTGTACGTGAGTGGACAAGCTGGAACAGGAAAAAGTTTTTTATTAAAAGTAATTTCAACTTATCTACACAAAACAACTGATTCATATTTGTCTTGTGTTGTCACTGCTCCAACTGTGCGTTGTCACTGTCTGGTCTGGGAAAGACATGGCTTGGTAGTTCGGACTGGACTGTTCCCATGAGGCACAGGGTCAGAGCTGATTTGCATATAGCCAGTGTCTAACCCAGGGTGGTGTGGAGTGCAAAAAAACGATGGATTTAGGCCCAGATCCTTGTACTGGGGTGAATGTATGACATTGTTCTACACTCTGTCCATCAACTGTGTTTTTTGCAATTTTCACCCCGAGTGGGCTGGGTATGCACAGACGTGAGTCCCAGGCTCTCCATACCACTGGAGTCAAGCTATCCAGGCTGAATGAAGGCTGATAGCCAGAAACCGGTCCTTGGATGCTTGATTCCGGTCTGGGAAAGACATGGTTTGGTAGTTCGGACTGGACTGTTCCCATGAGGCACAGGGTCAGAGCTGATTTGCATATAGCCAGTGTCTAACCCAGGGTGGTGTGGAGTGCAAAAAAACGATGGATTTAGGCCCAGATCCTTGTACTGGGGTGAATGTATGACATTGTTCTACATTCTGTCCATCAACTGTGTTTTTTGCAATTTTCACCCCGAGTGGGCTGGGTATGCTCAGACGTGAGTCCCAGGCTCTCCATACCACTGGAGTCAAGCTATCCAGGCTGAATGAAGGCTGATAGCCAGAAACCGGTCCTTGGATGCTTGATTCCGGTCTGGGAAAGACATGGCTTGTTAGTTCGGACTGGACTGTTCCCATGAGGCACAGGGTCAGAGCTGATTTGCATATAGCCAGTGTCTAACCCAGGGTGGTGTGGAGTGCAAAAAAACGATGGATTTAGGCCCAGATCCTTGTACTGGGGTGAATGTATGACATTGTTCTACATTCTGTCCATCAACTGTGTTTTTTGCAATTTTCACTCCGAGTGGGCTGGGTATGCTCAGACGTGAGTCCCAGGCTCTCCATACCACTGGAGTCAAGCTATCCAGGCTGAATGAAGGCTGATAGCCAGAAACCGGTCCTTGGATGCTTGATTCCGGTCTGGGAAAGACATGGCTTGGTAGTTCGGACTGGACTGTTCCCATGAGGCACAGGGTCAGAGCTGATTTGCATATAGCCAGTGTCTAACCCCGGGTGGTGTGGAGTGCAAAAAAACGATGGATTTAGGCCCAGATCCTTGTACTGGGGTGAATGTATGAAATTGTTCTACATTCGGTCCATCAACTGTGTTTTTTGCAATTTTCACCCCGAGTGGGCTGGGTATGCTCAGACGTGAGTCCCAGGCTCTCCATACCACTGGAGTCAAGCTATCCAGGCTGAATGAAGGCTGATAGCCAGAAACCGGTCCTTGGATGCTTGATTCCGGTCTGGGAAAGACATGGCTTGGTAGTTCGGACTGGACTGTTCCCATGAGGCACAGGGTCAGAGCTGATTTGCATATAGCCAGTGTCTAACCCAGGGTGGTGTGGAGTGCAAAAAACGATAGATTTAGGCCCAGATCCTTGTACTGGGGTGAATGTATGACATTGTTCTACATTCTGTCCATCAACTGTGTTTTTTGCAATTTTCACCCCGAGTGGGCTGGGTATGCTCAGACGTGAGTCACAGGCTCTCCATACCACTGGAGTCAAGCTATCCAGGCTGAATGAAGGCTGTAGCCAGAAACCAGGCCTTGGATGCTTGATTCCGGTCTGGGAAAGACATGGCTTGGTAGTTCGGACTGGACTGTTCCCATGAGGCACAGGGTCAGAGCTGATTGGCATATAGCCACTGTCTAACCCAGGGTGGTGTGGAGTGCAAAAAAACGATGTATTTAGGCCCAGATCCTTGTACTGGGGTGAATGTATGACATTGTTCTACATTCTGTCCATCAACTCTGTTTTTTGCAATTTTCACCCCGAGTGGGCTGGGTATGCTCAGACGTGAGTCCCAGGCTCTCCATACCACTGGAGTCAAGCTATCCAGGCTGAATGAAGGCTGATAGCCAGAAACCGGCCCTTGGATGCTTGATTCCGGTCTGGGAAAGACATGGCTTGGTAGTTCGGACTGGACTGTTCCCATGAGGCACAGGGTCAGAGCTGATTTGCATATAGCCAGTGTCTAACCCCGGGTGGTGTGGAGTGCAAAAAAACGATGGATTTAGGCCCAGATCCTTGTACTGGGGTGAATGTATGAAATTGTTCTACATTCGGTCCATCAACTGTGTTTTTTGCAATTTTCACCCCGAGTGGGCTGGGTATGCTCAGACGTGAGTCCCAGGCTCTCCATACCACTGGAGTCAAGCTATCCAGGCTGAATGAAGGCTGATAGCCAGAAACCGGTCCTTGGATGCTTGATTCCGGTCTGGGAAAGACATGGCTTGGTAGTTCGGACTGGACTGTTCCCATGAGGCACAGGGTCAGAGCTGATTTGCATATAGCCAGTGTCTAACCCAGGGTGGTGTGGAGTGCAAAAAACGATGGATTTAGGCCCAGATCCTTGTACTGGGGTGAATGTATGACATTGTTCTACATTCTGTCCATCAACTGTGTTTTTTGCAATTTTCACCCCGAGTGGGCTGGGTATGCTCAGACGTGAGTCCCAGGCTCTCCATACCACTGGAGTCAAGCTATCCAGGCTGAATGAAGGCTGATAGCCAGAAACCGGCCCTTGGATGCTTGATTCCGGTCTGGGAAAGACATGGCTTGGTAGTTCGGACTGGACTGTTCCCATGAGGCACAGGGTCAGAGCTGATTTGCATATAGCCTGTGTCTAACCCCGGGTGGTGTGGAGTGCACAAAAACGATGGATTTAGGCCCAGATCTTTGTACTGGGGTGAATGTATGACATTGTTCTACATTCTGTCCATCAACAGTGTTTTTTGCAATTTTCACCCCGAGTGGGCTGGGTATGCTCAGACGTGAGTCCCAGGCTCTCAATACCACTGGAGTCAAGCTATCCAGGCTGAATGAAGGCTGATAGCCAGAAACCGGTCCTTGGATGCTTGATTCCGGTCTGGGAAAGACATGGCTTGGTAGTTGGGACTGGACTGTTCCCATGAGGCACAGGGTCACAGCTGATTTGCATATAGCCAGTGTCTAACCCCGGGTGGTGTGGAGTGCAAAAAAACGACGGATTTAGGCCCAGATCCTTGTACTGGGGAGAATGAATGACATTGTTCTACATTCTGTCCATCAACTGTGTTTTTTGCATTTTTCACCCCGAGTGGGCTGGGTATGCTCAGACGTGAGTCCCAGGCTCTCCATACCACTGGAGTCAAGCTATCCAGGCTGAATGAGGGCTGATAGCCAGAAACCGGTCCTTGGATGCTTGATTCCGGTCTGGGAAAGACATGGCTTGGTAGTTCGGACTGGACTGTTCCCATGAGGTACAGGGTCAGAGCTGATTTGCATATAGCCGGTGTCTAACCCAGGGTGGTGTGGAGTGCAAAAAACAATGGATTTAGGCCCAGATCCTTGTACTGGGGTGAATGTATGACATTGTTCTACATTCTGTCCATCAACTGTGTTTTTTGCAATTTTCACCCCGAGTGGGCTGGGTATGCTCAGACGTGAGTCCCAGGCTCTCCATACCACTGGAGTCAAGCTATCCAGGCTGAATGAAGGCTGAAAGCCAGAAACCGATCCTTGGATGCTTGATTCCGGTCTGGGAAAGACATGGCTTGGTAGTTCGGACTGGACTGTTCCCATGAGGCACAGGGTCAGAGCTGATTTGCATATAGCCAGTGTCTAACCCAGGGTGTTGTGGGGTGCAAGAAAACGATGGATTTAGCCCCAGATCCTTGTACTGGGGTGAATGTATGACATTGTTCTACATTCTGTCCATCAACTGTGTTTTTTGCAATTTTCAACCAGAGTGAGCTGGGTATGCTCAGACGTGAGTCCCAGGCTCTCCATACCACTGGAGTCAAGCTATCCAGGCTGAATGAAGGCTGATAGCCAGAAACCGGTCCTTGGATGCTTGATTCCGGTCTGGGAAAGACATGGCTTGGTAGTTCGGACTGGACTGTTCCCATGAGGCACCGGGTCAGAGCTGATTTGCATATAGCCAGTGTCTAACCCCGGGTGGTGTGGAGTGCAAAAAAACGATGTATTTAGGCCCAGATCCTAGTACTGGGGTGAATGTATGACATTGTTCTACATTCTGTCCATCAAATGTGTTTTTTGCAATTTTCACCCCGAGTGGGCTGGGTATGCTCAGACGTGAGTCCCAGGCTCTCAATACCACTGGAGTCAAGCTATCCAGGCTGAATGGAGGCTGATAGCCAGAAACCGGTCCTTGGATGCTTGATTCCGGTCTGGGAAAGACCTGGCTTGGTAGTTCGGACTGGACTGTTCCCATGAGGTACAGGGTCAGAGCTGATTTGCATATAGCCAGTGTCTAACCCAGGGTGGTGTGGAGTACAAAAAAACGATGGATTTAGGCCCAGATCCTTGTACTGGGGTGAATGTATGACATTGTTCTACATTCTGTCCATCAACTGTGTTTTTTGCAATTTTCACCCCGAGTGGGCTGGGTATGCTCAGACGTGAGTCCCAGGCTCTCCATACCACTGGAGTCAAGCTATCCAGGCTGAATGAAGGCTGATAGCCAGAAACCGGTCCTTGGATGCTTGATTCCGGTCTGGGAAAGACATTGCTTGGTAGTTCGGACTGGACTGTTCCCATGAGGCACAGGGTCAGAGCTGATTTGCATATAGCCAGTGTCTAACCCAGGGTGGTGTGGAGTGCAAAAAAACGATGGATTTAGGCCCGGATCCTTGTACTGGGGTGAATGTATGACATTGTTCTACATTCTGTCCATCAACTGTGTTTTTTGCAATTTTCACCCCGAGTGGGCTGGGTATGCTCAGACGTGAGTCCCAGGCTCTCCATACCACTGGAGTCAAGCTATCCAGGCTGAATGAAGGCTGATAGCCAGAAACCGGTCCTTGGATGCTTGATTCCGGTCTGGGAAAGACATGGCTTGGTAGTTCGGACTGGACTGTTCCCATGAGGCACAGGGTCAGAGCTGATTTGCATATAGCCAGTGTCTAACCCCGGGTGGTGTGGAGTGCAAAAAAACGATGGATTTAGGCCCAGATCCTTGTACTGGGGTGAATGTATGACATTGTTCTACATTCTGTCCATCAACTGTGTTTTTTGCAATTTTCACCCCGAGTGGGCTGGGTATGCTCAGACGTGAGTCCCAGGCTCTCCATACCACTAGAGTCAAGCTATCCAGGCTGAATGAAGGCTGATAGCCAGAAACCAGTCCTTGGATGCTTGATTCCGGTCTGGGAAAGACATGGCTTGGTAGTTCGGACTGGACTGTTCCCATGAGGCACAGGGTCAGAGATGATTTGCATATAGCCGGTGTCTAACCCAGGGTGGTGTGGAGTGAAAAAAACGATGGATTTAGGCCCAGATCCTTGTACTGGGGTGAATGTATGACATTGTTCTACATTCTGTCCATCAACTGTGTTTTTTGCAATTTTCACCCCGAGTGGGCTGGGTATGCTCAGACGTGAGTCCCAGTCTCTCCATACCACTGGAGTCAAGCTATCCAGGCTGAATGAAGGCTGATAGCCAGAAACCGATCCTTGGATGCTTGATTCCGGTCTGGGAAAGACATGGCTTGGTAGTTCGGACTGGACTGTTCCCATGAGGCACAGGGTCAGACCTGATTTGCATATAGCCAGTGTCTAACCCAGGGTGTTGTGGAGTGCAAGAAAACGATGGATTTAGGCCCAGATCCTTGTACTGGGGTGAATGTATGACATTGTTCTACATTCTGTCCATCAACTGTGTTTTTTGCAATTTTCAACCCGAGTGAGCTGGGTATGCTCAGACGTGAGTCCCAGGCTCTCCATACCACTGGACTCAAGCTATCCAGGCTGAATGAAGGCTGATAGCCAGAAACCGGTCCTTGGATGCTTGATTCCGGTCTGGGAAAGACATGGCTTGGTAGTTCGGACTGGACTGTTCCCATGAGGCACAGGGTCAGAGCTGATTTGCATATAGCCAGTGTCTAACCCAGGGTGTTGTGGAGTGCAAGAAAACTATGGATTTAGGCCCAGATCCTTGTACTCGGGTGAATGTATGACATTGTTCTACATTCTGTCCATCAACTGTGTTTTTTGCAATTTTCACCCCGAGTGGGCTGGGTATGCTCAGACGTGAGTCCCAGGCTCTCCATACCACTGGAGTCAAGCTATCCAGGCTGAATGAAGGCTGATAGCCAGAAACCGGTCCTTGGATGCTTGATTCCGGTCTGGGAAAGACATGGCTTGGTAGTTCGAACTGGACTGTTCCCATGAGGCACCGGGTCAGAGCTGATTTGCATATAGCCAGTGTCTAACCCCGGGTGGTGTGGAGTGCAAAAAAACGATGTATTTAGGCCCAGATCCTAGTACTGGGGTGAATGTATGACATTGTTCTACATTCTGTCCATCAATTGTGTTTTTTGCAATTTTCACCCCGAGTGGGCTGGGTATGCTCAGACGTGAGTCCCAGGCTCTCCATACCACTGGAGTCAAGCTATCCAGGCTGAATGAAGGCTGATAGCCAGAAACCGGTCCTTGGATGCTTGATTCCGGTCTGGGAAAGACCTGGCTTGGTAGTTCGGACTGGACTGTTCCCATGAGGTACAGGGTCAGAGCTGATTTGCATATAGCCAGTGTCTAACCCAGGGTGGTGTGGAGTGCAAAAAAACGATGGATTTAGGCCCAGATCCTTGTACTGGGGTGAATGTATGACATTGTTCTACATTCTGTCCATCAACTGTGTCTTTTGCAATTTTCACCCCGAGTGGGCTGGGTATGCTCAGACGTGAGTCCCAGGCTCTCCATACCACTGGAGTCAAGCTATCCAGGCTGAATGAAGGCTTATAGCCAGAAACCGGTCCTTGGATGCTTGATTCCGGTCTGGGAAAGAAATGGCTTGGTAGTTCGGACTGGACTGTTCCCATGAGGCACAGGGTCAGAGCTGATTTGCATATAGCCAGTGTCTAACCCACGGTGGTGTGGAGTGCAAAAAAACGATGGATTTAGGCCCAGATCCTTGTACTGGGGTGAATGTATGACATTGTTCTACATTCTGTCCATCAACTGTGTTTTTTGCAATTTTCACCCCGAGTGGGCTGGGTATGCTCAGACGTGAGTCCCAGGCTCTCCATACCACTGGAGTCAAGCTATCCAGGCTGAATGAAGGCTGATAGCCAGAAACTGGTCCTTGGATGCTTGATTCCGGTCTGGGAAAGACATGGCTTGGTAGTTCGGACTGGACTGTTCCCATGAGGCACAGGGTCAGAGCTGATTTGCATATAGCCAGTGTCTAACCCAGGGTGGTGTGGAGTGCAAACAAACGATGGATTTAGGCCCAGATCCTTGTACTGGGGTGAATGTATGACATTGTTCTACATTCTGTCCATCAACTGTGTTTTTTCCGATTTTCACCCCGAGTGGGCTGGGTATGCTCAGACGTGAGTCCCAGGCTCTCCATGCCACTGGAGTCAAGCTATCCAGGCTGAATGAAGGCTGATAGCCAGAAACCGGTCCTTGGATGCTTGATTCCGGTCTGGGAAAGACATGGCTTGGTAGTTCGGACTGGACTGTTCCCATGAGGCACAGGGTCAGAGCTGATTTGCATATAGCCAGTGTCTAACCCAGGGTGGTGTGGAGTGCAAAAAAACGATGGATTTAGGCCCAGATCCTTGTACTGGGGTGAATGTATGACATTGTTCTACATTCTGTCCATCAACTGTGGTTTTTTCCAACTGGGTTGGCGGCACACAATATTAAAGGAATTACTTTACATCATTTATTAATGCTACCAGTAGAGCATGAAAACAAATTGGAATACCACAATCTATCTGGAGAAGCTTGTTTTGAAGTTTCAAGAGTCTTGAAGAAAATTAAACTTCTCATTATTGATGAGGTAAGCATGGTATCAAACTTAATGCTTGCCTTTGTGCATTTAAGAATGCAGCAAATTCTTAAAACAGAGTATGACGTATCATTTGGAGGAAAACACTTCATCGTTTTTGGTGATCTACTACAACGTACTCCTGTAAAAGGACAACCAGTGTTTAAAACACTAGGGCATGAAGATACCAGAAAATCTTTGGGGAGCATTGGAAATGTAAACATTTGGTCATATTTTGAGTATAAGGAATGTATTACACATATGCGACAGTCAAATGATGCTGATTATGGAACTATTCTTCAAGATATAAGAATTGGAAAAATGACTATACATGACAAAGAATCTTTACAGAGACGATTACTTTCAATTTGTTTCCAAATGAAAATATTGTCCCAGAGAAAATATATATGAGAATTGCAGAAAACCAATCTGTAATCTGCTTAATGCCAACACTGTGTGAATGTTCTATATTCAATGAAGAAATGTTCAAGTTGGAAAATGAAGAAATTATAAAATTGGAAGCTATTGATAAAATAGAACATGAAGGAATCACTATTATTTTGACCGAAAATTCAAGAGGAAATTGGATTCTTTAGAGAAATCGATAAGTAAAACTGCTGGTTTAGAAAAGAATTTATATGCATGTGTAAACTGTAGAGTAATTTTACGCCGTAATTTGAATGTGGAAAAAGGTTTAGTAAATGGAGCAATAGGTAAAATTGTTGATTTTGGTAATCATGTAAATAGATTTGGGATTGAATTCTTGAAGATCAAATTTGATAAAATTGCAGAAGTACAACAATTTAGTCGTTGTTCAGCTCGGTTCTTGCTTGTAAAAGATTTGTATGTTCGCAGAAAACAGTTTCATGTTTCTTTGGCTTATGCGGTGACCATTCATAAATCTCAAGATTTAAGTGTAGATAGTGCTTTAGTGAACATTGGAAGTACCGTGTTTAAAGAGGGTATGGCATATGTTGCTTTGTCCCGAGTGAGAACTTTATCTGGATTGTACTTGATAGATTTTGATGAGGCAAAGGTTAGTGCAGATGCAAATTGTGTGAAAGAGTATAATAGATTAAGAAGAGAATATGCACCCAATTTAGGTCAATATCCAGTGTTTGAAAAGCGTGTGGTAGGTAAAAAAAGAAGATTAGAGAATATCTGTAGTGAAACTGTAGAGGAAGGCAAAAAACAAGATGAAGTTGCGCCTGCAAGCAAAAAGAAAAAGGATAGTGTTGAAGAAAATATTGGATATCGGTTTGAAAATAGTTGTGGTGTCAACTGCTATGCTAATGTAGTTGTTAATGTTGTTTTTGTTATTCAAAATTTGCAACAGCAAATTGCTGAAAATCGGGTGGAAAATTCTCTTCATTGTTGTATTCTATTTATGAGAAATGTAGTAGTGATAGAACTAAAATACAAAGTGTTTCCGATACTCTAAATCTTTTGGACATATGTTCTGGTTCTACTCATTTTATGCAAAATATACAGCAAGATTGGCAGGAATTTTTTAATGTTTATGATAGGTGTATTGGAAGGTATAGATATTGAAACCCTTTTTAGCCTTTCTTATAAATGGGAACATGAGTGTCAAAATTGTTTGTCTACATGTACCACTGACATAGACACTGGAAGATTTATATATTTGACTTTACCAGAGTGTGAAAGATCAAAACACGGAGTGTAGCAAATGTAAATCAGAAATTTCATCAACATTATTTCTACTGAGTTATGGACAGTATGTTATTTTAATGCTGCAACGTTGTAGAGCTGATGGAAGAAAATTGGAAACTTTAATTAAAAATGTTGTAGCTACTCAAGTATCAATATCAGGAAGAACTTTTGTAGCTGTTGCAATTATTTTTCATGATGGACCTTCTACAACATATGGACACTACACTGTTTATTTAAGATGTCTGAAAGGTTGGACACATTGTAGTGATGCTCAATTAGTTTTTAAGCAACGTTTGCCTAAAGAGTTACCAAATTCTTACCTAATATTTTTAAAGCCAAAATTATAAGAGCTAAAATTTAGCCTATCATGATTACTGTTGTTAAGGTAGATTTGTTTGGTGTTGTAGAGTATTTTGTAAGGGAGGGTGAGGAGTTTGTAAGATAATCTTCATGTTGATGTTGAAGCAGTGTAGGTGTATGAGGTTGTGATTGATGTGGCTGCAGCAGAGGATATTGAAGATCAGTCAGGTAGAGGTGTTTTGGATTTGTTGTAGTCGTTGTAGGTGTTTGCTTGCTATTTCTATAGAGAGTGTGTTGCCACTGTGTAGTGAGTTGTTAATAAGGGCCTGTGTCACTGTTCTTCTTTTAGTTACGCTGCACTTATAAATGTTGCAGAGCATGTGGTGGGTGTTATAGCAATATGAGGAGATGCTGTAGACTTGCTTAGACATGCAGAGAGAGGAGTTAAGGATGAATCATAGGTTATTTACATGGTCAGTAGGTGTGGGAACTGTTTATAGTGTAGTTGGCCAGCAGAAGTCATCTGAAGCTGAGTAGGTGGGTTTGAGGATGTGTATCTTCATGTTGTGCAAGTTCAGATTTATAGAGCTACTCCTTATCCACTTGGTAACATCTTTAATTATGATGTGGAGGTTGTTTTCTATGGTATGTGGTTTCCTGGTGAGGAAGAGGATGAGCTGGGTATCGTCGACGTAAGAGATAATGTTGTGGTTGAGATGGTGGGCCACTTATATGAGGGTGGCTATGAAGATGTTGAATAGCGTTGAGATGACGGATCAGTACTGGGGGACGGTGCAAATGATATCAATGGTTTTAGATCAAAACACTGTAAAGCAAATGTTCAGAATTACTATTGAACAATTTTCAAAGTAAGAATTTCACACATACTATTTGGCCGTGGGGAATAGTTTGTGAAAACTTTAATAACTTTTTTTCAGGTTTTGTCATGGAATAAAATTAATGATGGTGTTTTTTTATTTCAGGATTGTTTGACATACCTCATAGTTACGTAAGAAATTGGTATTAAAAAAGAACATTTAAGATATGTTTTATTTCTATTTTTTAGATTCTTAATGAGATTGTTGTTTGTTTTTATTTAAGATAATCTTCTGGATTGTCTTTTTTTTGCCCGCTGTTATGTGATGAGTACTATTGAACTCACTGTTTGTAGTGAAATTCAATATATTCGCAGAACAGCAAAAAAGGCAAATTAAATGCTTTAGAAATGATTTTGTGTTGTAAAAGATAAATTGTAACTCTATTTCTTTTGTCTTCTACAGATGCTAAATTTGTAATAGTTTTTTTTTTATTTGTTATTTTGAAGGTAAGTATAACTAGCTGTCAAAAAGAATCGAAGGAATGTACTTCTACAGAGGTGAAGTAAGAGAACGTCCATGGTGTACAAAAGTTTGTAAAGATGGTTTGTATCTTTGAAACACATTTGAAGATTTAAAAAAATATATATACTGAGTGTACCTGTGTACTTTGTATTTTACTACAACACATCATCTGCTTTGGAACTGGTAAGCTGAATAGATATGTTTTACTTTGTTTAGTACTGCATTTTATTATAATAGCCTTAGTTGTTTTTATACTGATAAAGAGTGACTGGTTTGAAAATGTAAGGAGATTTTATAACTAAAAATTCATATGAGCAAATTTTATAGATATAATCATATAAAGTTGTTGAGAATGTTTTTTGCATAATATTTTTTAAAGAGCAAAATAGTTGTTAAAGCTAATTTTGTATTATGTATTAGGGAAAATGATAAAATTAAGTGTTTTGTTTTTTTGCAAGGAACAACAACATAATAAAATTCACTATGGAAGACGAACAGAAGAATATGGAAGAGAGTTTTGAAATTACTAACTCTCTGATGGAAGAGTTAAATATACCTTTCATGGAGAGTGAAAATGAAGTATTGGTGCAGGAGATATTACCTGCGATTTTTTAGATGAAACTTTCGACGACAACTTTCTTGAAGAGTTAAATGACATTGAGTTTCATGAAAAAATGACTTTTGAAATTCATGATGAAGAAAACGAAATTTCTGACGAAATCATGCTGGAAGTTCTATTAAATTATAAAATGTTACAAGAATAAATTTATGATTAAAAAATAAAAATGGTTTGAGAGACTCTTCTTGCAGAATTGTAATGATTCAGCTAGTATTTAAGTTCTCATGGTACAAACTGGGTCTTAGGGCATGGACTGCTTCAAACCTTTATAGATTATGTATGTACTGTTCTATGCACCAGCAAACTTGTGTTTTGTAATTTTTATTTCCAGGTGTATATCCTTTCACTTACAGCAAAGTCTCTTTGATTGGTGATTCCGTATTGTACAGAGGTATTCAACAGAATATCCTTCAGTATGCACTGTGCTAAAAATGAAGTTATTTAAAATTCAGTAGGCAGTCTGCTTGCAGAACTGTAATCATCTAGTCAGTATCCAAATATTGATGGAGGACAGTATGTCTTAGGCTGTCGACTGCTTTAAACCTCCATAAACTATTTATACAGTCTTCTATGTACCTACAAACTAGTGTTTTCTATATTGAATTCTCCAGTCTGTATTATTACATTTTCATCAATCACTCTCACTCTACTGTTTCAGTATTGTATTGAGCCATACAACACTATGGGTCTTATTTATGAAGGCCTTGCGCCACCGGTGTGTCACTTTTTCCCATCTTAAAAGTGACGCACCGGTGGCGCAAGGCCTTCATAAATAAGGCCCTATGTGCTTATCTATAAACTATTACAACATTGGAATGTTGGGAGCTCCACTGATAAAAATCGAGTGCTCTTGGCTTATAATGACTGGTATAAGCCTGGAGCTCCAACATTCAAATGTTACTTTGTTTACTGCTCTGGCTGTGAATAAAGGCTTCAGGGAGCCTGAGGGGAATCCAATCCTCTTGCACTCCCTGAAGGCTTTGTTCTTTTTTGTTAGAACATTCTGTCTTCTAATGGTAGAATGTTCTAATACTCTTATAGCCCTTTTGTAGCTGGGCTATACTGGCTATAAAAACAGAATACTCTCACCCAGTCAAGAGATCAGGGCTAGATCCAACACCGTTTTTTAGCTCACTGCACCATCCCAGTTCAGAACCTGGCTATATGCAAATTAGTCTGTTCCTGTCCCAGTGCATGATGGGAACAGGGCAAACCAAACTACCAAGCCAATTCTTACACTGGGAAGGAAACAAGCTTCCGGGGACCGGTTTCTGGCATTTCAGCCGTCCCCGGAAGCTTGTCTCCTTTCTGGTGAAGAATTGGCTTGGTAGTTTGGTCTGCCCTGTTCCCATGATGCACTGGGCCAGGGACAGACTAATTTGCATATAGCCAGGTTCTGAGCTGGGATGGGGCAGTGAGCTAAATAACGGTGATGGATCAAGCCCTGATCTTTGGACTGGGTAAGAGTGGTCTGCTTAATTCAGACACTCTGTTCATCACCACCCCCTTTTCTGAATCGTTTTTGGCCACTATAGGTGTGGCAGGGTATACTCAGACATGAGTCCCTTGCTCACTGCTCCATCAGGATTCAAGCAAGCCGGGCCGATGACGGATGAAATGCCAGAAACCGGTCCCCGGAAGCTTGTCTCCTTTCTGGTGAAGAATTGGCTTGGTAGTTTGGTCTGCCCTGTTTCCATGATGCACTGGGCCAGGGACAGACTAATTTGCATATAGCCAGGTTCTGAGCTGGGATGGGGCAGTGAGCTAAATAACGGTGATGGATCAAGCCCTGATCTTTGGACTGGGTAAGAGTGGTCTGCTTAATTCAGACACTCTGTTCATCACCACCCCCTTTTCTGAATCGTTTTTGGCCACTATAGGTGTGGCAGGGTATACTCAGACATGAGTCCCTTGCTCACTGCTCCATCAGGATTCAAGCAAGCCGGGCCGACGACGGCTGAAATGCCAGAAACCGGTCCCCGGAAGCTTGTCTCCTTTCTGGTGAAGAATTGGCTTGGTAGTTTGGTCTGCCCTGTTCCCATGATGCACTGGGCCAGGGACAGACTAATTTGCATATAGCCAGGTTCTGAGCTGGGATGGGGCAGTGAGCTAAATAACGGTGATGGATCAAGCCCTGATCTTTGGACTGGGTAAGAGTGGTCTGCTTAATTCAGACACTCTGTTCATCACCACCCCCTTTTCTGAATCGTTTTTGGCCACTATAGGTGTGGCAGGGTATACTCAGACATGAGTCCCTTGCTCACTGCTCCATCAGGATTCAAGCAAGCCGGGCCGACGACGGCTGAAATGCCAGAAACCGGTCCCCGGAAGCTTGTCTCCTTTCTGGTGAAGAATTGGCTTGGTTGTTTGGTCTGCCCTGTTCCCATGATGCACTGGGCCAGGGACAGACTAATTTGCATATAGCCAGGTTCTGAGCTGGGATGGGGCAGTGAGCTAAATAACAGTGATGGATCAAGCCCTGATCTTTGGACTGGGTAAGAGTGGTCTGCTTAATTCAGACACTCTGTTCATCACCACCCCCTTTTCTGAATCGGATTATATTTTTAGACAGATATTGTGGTCCTTGTTTGTGGAAGGCCCTAAAAGTTATCATTAGGACCTTAAATAGGATCCGCTTTTGGATGGGGAGCCAGTGTAGCATATCAAGTGCTGCAGAGGCTGAGGTTTTTCTAGGCATTTTCAGCACTAATCTTGCTGCAGCATGTTGGACCATTTGTAGTTTATGTAGAGCTGCTTTATTTGCCCCTGCATATAAACTATTACAATAATCCAACCTGGATATTATTAATGCCACTGCTACCGTTCGTCTGGCTGACAGGGGAAGAAAGGTAAAGAATTTTTTAAGACCCTTTATTACATTAAAGCACGATCCTGCTACTTCACTAGCCTGTTTTTTGAAGGTTAATGTCTCATCAAATTTGACTCCTAGATTTCGAGCCGCCATGATGGTGCTAGGCGGCGCCTCAGCCTCTATCGGCCAACAAGTTTGGGGGGAGAACAGGTTATTTTTACCAAAGGGTAGAATTTCGGTCTTTGCGGTGTTGCATCTCAGATGATTCCTGTTCATCCACTCAAATAGTGGCCTTCAAACAATTTCTCAGAGAGCATTCGGCAATAGCCACGTCCTCATCCAAAAGTAGGACAAGTTGGGTGTCATCGGCATATGCTATAGAGCTGATGGCAAAGGAAGAGATAAGCTCCATCAGTGGGACCATGTAAAGATTAAATAAAATGGGGCTCAGACTAGAGCCCTGGGGTACCCCCGACTGGACTTCCCTTTCTTCTGAACAGTACTGCCCCAGCATTGTAATCTGCTTTCTTTGTCCCAAAAAATTGTTACACCATTTCAACACGGTGCCCCCTATGCCCACTGTCCTAAGGCGATGTATCAGGATATTGTGGGACACCGTGTCGAAGGCTGCAGATAAATCTAGCAGGATCAGGACTGCTCTTTTGCCCTGATCCAAAGCAGCTCTAATTGTTTCAGTGGAGAACAAGAGAGCGGATTCAGTCGAATGCTGGGACCTGAAGCCAGCCTGATTTGGATGGAGAAGATTATTACCCTGCAGGTATGTTGTGAGCTGTTTATTAATACAGGTCTCTGCAAGTTTGCATACTGCTGGAAGCAGCGAAATAGGCCGCAAATTTGATAATACTGTAGAGTCTTGGATGGCTTTTTTCTGGAGAGGTCTAACTGCTGCGACCTTCCAGCATGTTGGAATATCTCCTGTTTGGAGTGAGGAGTTGAGTATGGAGTTAATCAATGGATTAACGTCATGTTTTATAGCCTTTAGAAACAGCGGGGGCAGGGATCAAAAGGGGAACCTGAATTCAGTCTGGAGATGGCCTGGGACGATTCCGCAGGACTAATCATGGCAAAGCTTTCCCAAGTAGTGGTACCCGATCTTTCCTTTAGAGCTTTAAAATCTTCATCTAGCTCTTCCTGATTAACCTGTGGGAAATCTTTTGTGAAATTGGTAATTTTATGTTCAAAGTAAACTGCGATTTCATTGCAGAGAGACTGGGATGACGGGATTTCTTGGTACAGTATTTTAGGTTTCCTAAAACTGTTGACAATTTGGAATATCTCTTTTTGCTTATTATTCGTGGACTCAATCACTTTTGTGTAGTGGTTTGTTTTAGCAAGTTTGATTGAGGTATGATAGTTTCTCCTGGCCTTTTTGTATCTTTCCCGGTCGTCACTCTTATAGTGGCGACGCCATTTACGCTCTAATACTCTCACTTCTCTCAATGTTCCTTTTAGTGAGCTAGTGTACCAGGGGGCGGATTTTTTTTCTTGAGTAGTTTTTGGTTTTGTTCCACGAGTTTTCAGTCTTTCCCCTATAGTTCTCATCCAGCCCTCATAGTGTTCATTGTCGATGATCGTATTCCCTGATATAGTTGGTTTTTCTGCTTCCACCCAGCTTTTCAAATCTGGGTGTTCTATTATCTTTCCCCAACAGGGGGTAGATTTTGTATTACCTGAAGTTAATTTAATTTCCTTTTTGTTGTTAACTGTAAGGTTAAAACCTATAAATTTATGGTCTGACCATGTTTGGGTTAGCGGAGAATCCACTTTAATTGTGTTTAGATTAGAGCAGATACAATCCAAGATATGTCCAGCTGTGTGAGTTGGCTCTACTGTTTGAGTTGTCAATCCTAAAATATGTAAGGTTTCTTTAAAGCACAGTGCGTTAGAGTCACTGATATTATCCAGGTGAATATTTATGTCTCCTAGCAACGTAAAATTTGCGAATCGTACAATCAGACTAGCAAGTACCTCCCCTATACTTTCCAGAAACTGGGTTGATTGTCCAGGGCACCAGCACAAAGGAAAAGGATAGAAATATGCTGCATCTTATAGATATGGTACATTCCTATCTTTTTCTTTTGTCATAGGGAAGTATCACATGAAGGCCTGCTGCACTTTACTACGGCAAAATCTCATAAATGAGGCCTATGTGAGCAGTGAATTACTGATGCTGCAAAGTAGGATTACTGATGGTGCAAAGTAGGCCTAAGGGTATAGAATGCTTCAAACTCCTACAGACTGTGCATACATTTTTGTATGCACCTGTAAATTTTCCTTTTTATGTTTAATTTTGCAGTTTCTATCTTTTCACTTGCAGTAAACACTCTGTTACTCTTGGTATACTTTTCCATTGAGTCATTGAAGAGAGTGTAGTAAGGCATTCACTACATTAAAACAGTAATTAGTAGATGTAGAATAAGTGGTAGATCCCCAAAGATATGACATTTATTGTTTACTGTGACATCACCACCATGGAAGCACTATATTTACAATGTTGTGCACTATGAGGCAAAAGTGGCGCAGATATGTGATGTATGTGTGCTGTGAAGATGGTGCATTGCTTCATTTGCATTAAAAGCAAAATGAATCTGTAGCAATGCTGTTTGGGCCCTATGGTCATAATGCTGTAACAATCCTTACACATGCTTGAAATAAGTGCAGGGTTTTGACGCAGTATAAGCCCAAAAGTGACTGAATGAAATCTTATACATTTCACTTAGTTACTTTTAGGAGGTGTTCGTGCACCAGAACAGCCACTATCTAAGCAAGAAAGCCTCCTTTTGGCGCACGGCTTTACAAGGTGACGCACCTTCCAATTACGTCAGATTATAAATAGCATATATCATGGTACATCTTTTACAGCACCGCTGCATGAGAAATGTGATGCAACGGTTGTGTAAAAAGGCACAAGGGGGTTGTAAAAACGCCCTTAATACATGCAAATTTATCCACACACTTTCACTAATAGTGCAAATTGAAGCCTAGATTTGTAACATATTTATATACATATGTTACATTCAAGTGCTTCGGAGGTACTACAGTATACTATAGGTAAACACCCTATAGATTTATGTTGTAGCACATCCTTATAGTTTTGCACTTTCATATGCATTCATTCATTTATGAACTACATATTCTTTCTGACAAAATTTTACAGACAAACATAGAAATATAGTTCTTTTTTGACCAGTAGAGGTAGTTCTAAAAAGAACTGTTTTTTTTCTTTGTTGTTTTGTATTTTTTATAGTTTTTTGAACAATTTTTTTCTTTTTTTTTCTAAACAAAAACTAGAAAAATAGAACTTCTCCAAACAAAAAACCGTGGACCTCTATAAAAAAAAAGAATTTTTACTTTTTGGGGCATTGGTGGTGTTCCTGCCTCCTTACAATGAGGTCCACCAACTGTTCCCCATAGCAAAGCAGTTCATTGCAGTATTTACATAGGAACTTGATGTTAGCAAACTGGGGAACAATCACATGTGAAGGAGTGGTTCCTGAAGGTGATGCAGTGGAGGTGCTCGCTATTGCAGGTGGTACATCATCTTGTCGGCTGCGTGTGGCTTCTCTAGCATAGTTATTGGGATGCAAGTTTTTTACATGCCGATCCATGCTTGCAGTCCCAAAAGAATATTTTTTGTTTGGATCACCATGGGACAGTGTCACTTGGCAGATGTTACGAGTGACCTTTGGAGCATTTACTTTCTTCTCCCCCTCTGGAAAAGAGAAAAATTTCCAAATAAAAGCCTCCTTCTTTTTCTTCTGAGGAGGCTCTGGAAGATAAGTGTTTTCATCTGAAGAGTGATCAGATGGGGATGAAGACCGAGCAGCCATGATAATAAGGAACAGTTGCACAATAGTTCACCTTCAAAGAAAAGATCCTGTTTGTCTGAAAGTCCAAGTAGAATGAACAAAATGGGAGGGGTCTTTCAACAATTGCACTTGGATGTATTATGAACCAATGAAATCTCTTCTTTTAATGTCACATGACTGTACGTGCTCTTACAGTGCGCTTACGGAGCTCTTATGTTCCGCTTACGATGCTCTTACGGTGCGTGTACGCTGGACGTACGATCGCGATGTTCGCAATTTGAAAAGTAGTATACGGTTCTTAAAAGTTAACAAAAAACATTTTCTTGATTATCCCAGGTAATGTCTACCTTTAAAATTTACAAGAAAAACATAAATATATCGTTTTTAACATTATAAAACTTTTGAAGGTGCGCGTACGGGGGGTCGTACAAACGTAGATGACGTCAAACAGAAGCGCTGATGCGCCGCGCAACGTTCAAACGCACTCTTGACATGTGCGTGCGCGCTGAGTACAATTTACAGAACAAATGACGGTGCGTTTACGGTACGCGTACGGTGCGACTATCTAAAAAAAAAAGGAATAATATAAAATAAAATTTTTATATTTGTAAAAAAAATGTAATTAATATTTTTTTTATTTCGTTTTGTTATTATGTTACATTATAATAGGAAATATAAATAAAACAAAATAATATGTAAATATTTATTATAAAAATGAGGAAATTTAATGAAAACAGATTTTTTTAAATAATTAATACATTTAAAAATGATCATTTACAAAGCCTTTCAAATTTATTGAAAAACCCATAGGTTTCTTCCGCATTATAATTAAAAATTAGCATTTAAAAACCTTACAAATTCACTGAAAAAACCATAGGTTTCACATACGTTATAGTTAAAAATTAGCATTTAAAAAACCTTACAAATTCACTGAAAAAAACCATAGGTTTCACACACGTTATAGTTAAAAATTAGCATTTAAAAAAACGTAGAAATTCACTGAAAAAAACATAGGTTTCACACACGTTATAGTTAAAAATTAGCATTTAAAAAACCTTAGAAATTCACTGAAAAAACCATAGGTTTCACACACGTTATAGTTAGCTGGACATTTCACTCATACAAAACCATTAAAATTCCCCCGTTATAGTTAACTATAACTCGCGCGCCCGCAATGCACTGCGGATGACGTCACATATTACATCACTCATGACATGATCAGTGACATCACTCATGACATCACTGATGACATCATCCAGTGAATGTGTGTCTTTCTGAGAAATAAATATTTTTTATATATGTATATCTAAACGTCGATGGAATAATAAATGGGTAAATAAATATCTAAATGGATTTTTATTTGTAAAATTGATTGTATAACTGACTTATTAAGTGTATCTTAGTGAATACATGTATTAGCGAGTAATGTTTAAATATGTAAATATCTGTATCAGTGTCTCACTTTGTGTATAAGTGGCTGCATGGGTTGGTGAGTAGCTACATGAGTGTGTATATGGGTTATTAGTTTGTTTTTTGAGTATCAGTATGAGTGTCTGTATGGTTCAGGGGGATATTACTTAGCGTATAGATGCATGAATGAGTGACTCACTGTTTATATATGTTTTGAAGACAGCATGTGTGCAGGACTGCATGGGTGGATGACTGTGTGTATGGGTGTGTTAGTGAGTGAATGACTGTCTCAATAGTATCTTAATGAGTAACTACATATGTTTTAATCTAGTATATGAGAGTATTGATGTATATAAGTGAGTATATGTGAGAGCAAAAGATTGTAAGAGTTCCTGTATAAATAAGCGTGTATTTCTATAAGTGATTGTTTAAGAGAATACGTATGTGTACGTTTCTGTAAAAGTAAGTGTAGTGGTGTGTGTATAGCTGTATATGTAAATATATGGATGTTTGGTAGCTTATTTGCATGTGTGAGTATGTGTGTGAGTAACTACGGATGAGTGTCGGTGTGTAACAGGATGTATAGGTGTATGAGTACATATGATGAGTGAGTATATGTATGAGTGACTATATAGAACTGTTGGTGAATGAGTGGATGTAAATGTAGATTTTGGAATTACTAAATAGGTTGTTATTACTGGTATTGGTATCTCCATTTAAAAAAAATAAAAAATTCTATTTTTGAATGTGTGTATCAAGGGTTATATTACGCTGAGAGGAGGTCTGCCACTCTTTCACAAGGATGGTTTTTCCAGTGGATGATGTCATCAGTGATGTCATTTGAGATGTCATCAGTGATGTCATGAGTAATGTCACTGACCATGTCATGAGTAATGTAATATGGGACGTCATCAGCAGTGCATTGCGGGCGCGCGAGTTATAGTTAACTATAACGGGGGAATTTCAATGGTTTTGTATGAGTGAAATGTCCAGCTATCTATAACGTGTGTGAAACCTATGGGTTTTTCAGTGAATATATATATATATATATATATATATATATATATATATATATATATATATATATATATATATATATATATATATATATATATATATATATATATTTGTACATATTTAACAGAATAGACATTATGGCCCTGATTACGGTGTCAGGCGTCCGCCTGACACAGTATTGGTCTGGAAACTGGAGACCGACCTTAAAATTAGGATGTGACTGCCCATAGGGTGGTCAGAAACATCCATTTTGCTATGGCAGCATGTGTGGTGTGCGGAAAAGGCCCACAGAACAAACTGCCAGAGCAAAATGGATGTTTGTAATCATCCCTGCACCGTAGGGCAGGCATCTCACTGTTAGGTGACTGCCAAACGATGTTTAGGGGGCCACCATAGGTGCTCCTCAGGCCCCGTAGCGATGGGTCAGGAGGGAGGGGGCCCTGCTAGGGGCCCTTAAAGTCATTTCCCGACAGTCTTTCATTGTGGGAAGCGCCAACATAGAAATGCTAATGGAAAATGACATCATAATCTTGTGCAGTTGAAATCCGAATGCATTGCAGAAGTGCGGTCAAAGACTCAACTCGGCTCCTGCCATGTGGCTGAAAGATCGCTGCCCTCCTGAGCACAGTGTCACCAACATCCGTGCCACAGGCCCTGTGGTGAAGGCCCTGCTGTGCAGCTGAAGAAATCAATGCATCATCTGCTTTGCAGCTGGGAAATCGGCGCAGAGTCTGTTCCAGCACCACCGCATGGACTCAGCACGTCTAGATGTTCAACACATTGTACCTGTCCGCCAAGTTCTTCATCGGCATTGCCCAGCAGTAAGGAGCCAAGGCTGTGTGTCTGAGATCGACGCATCACCTTCCCTCACAGTAAGGAACTGATGGATCACCTCCCTTTTGCTGCTGTAAGGAACAGATGCATCACCTACCCTGGCAGTAATGAACCAACACATCTCCTCCTCTGGGAGTACAGAACTGATTCAGTACTTTGCTTTTCTTGCCCTTCACCTCCTCTGCGCCTGTTTTCGTCTTTGATTTTGATGCATCCGAAGTACTTTGTGATAAAAGTGACACATCCGTAGTTTCCTATGACCTAAACTATTGTGAACCTTTTAAAAGTGATATCTTTAATTGTATGTGTTGGAATTTTGTCATTTTGGTCTTGTTTTATTCAGATAAATATTGAGTTTTTTCTAAACTGGTGTGGGGTCCTTTTATAGTGTTTTCTCACTGTTACTTTGTGTGTATGTATAGCTCTGCGTCCATACCTGGCTTCTACAGTACTGTAATGATAGCCTTCATAGTTGATGGGGTGGGCTGAACTTTACCGATCCCAGCATCATGCACATCCAGTAGTACATGCCAGTGGTCTATATACATCTTATAAAGGTCAACTGGTAAGCCATCTTCACCTAGTACCTTACAGCTGGGCTGTCCATGATTACCCTCTTGACATCCACAAGCGTCATCATGGAATTGAGGAGGTCTCTTAGCAGGCCTTCCAGCCAAGCCAATGCCACACAATTTAGAAATCTCCGCAGCATCCCAATGATACAGTGCGGAGTGTAAGATTTCGTGGTAGTCCTGGTGGATTGACAGAATCTCAATTGGATCGGTAGTAAGGCTCCCATCCGGGCTGCGCAAGGCTGTGACTGGGTCATGGGATTGAGTATTCCTGTTTATCCAAGCCAAAGCTGTCCCTGGTCAGTCGCCTTCCCCAAATTGTCCTGGATTTAATATCTCCCTCATCACTTCTTCCCTAAAATCACTAATGATCTCCTGCAGTTGTGTCAACATACTCCATCCCTCCTAACCTCATACTGGTTAAATAGATCTGGAGCTGCGCCTCCAAGCAATTCAATCTGCCCCTGATAGAGGTTAATATCCCAGCCAATTTCACAATGCATATACCCCTTATGTAGGTTTAAAGGTCTCCCAGTGTGTTTCCAACTCATCAACTGTGTTTTCATTCAACTGAAAGTATTCTGTGATTGCTCCCTTATTTCAGCACAGAATACACAGTCCTACAATTCGCAGCATTGCAGATGCCACCTAAAGAATGGAGGAGCCAGGATGGGGCTAGTCAGTACCAAAAACACAGGGGATTGGTCCGACAGTGTATGAGGGAGTATCTCCAAAATGTGGAGCATAGGACACAATGTGTGCACAGGAGCCAAAAGTCTTGGCGAGAGGGTATGCTGCGAACTCGGGTGGATCACCCGCCGGGCGTCTACCATGTGCAGGTTGTTTAAGGGCCAAGCTGGCAATAGGCTAGGATGATGTTTCTGCGAAGTCCTGTCTAGCCGTGATGAGAAAGTTATGTTGAAGCCCACTCATGTCATAGGCCAGTCCCTGTATTTAATGCAGAGGTTGAGAATCTCATCAAAATACTTTGGTGATTCCACACTGGGGCAGTAAGATTCACCAGCAACAGGCGGGACCAGCCAGTCTTGCTGCCACAGCTACCAATCTACCCACTGCATCTTTCAGGGTATCTATGACAGTAAAGTCAGAAACCTCAGAGCTAGTACAATCACACAACAAGCATAAGTAGAACGTGAGGAGAAGTACCAGTGCTTCCCTTCAGGCAGAGGAGAAAATAGGGTAACCCCTGGGTGAGCAATACGTCTCCTGCAGTAAGGCCACATCAATATGACGCCTGTTTAGCTAGGTTAGGACTTGTCATGATTTAGACGGACTGTTCAGGCCTCGCACATTCCATTTAATGAAAATCACCATGAGATTAAATCAACAGGATCTAAACTTTCCCCAACCTTCGCACAACCTCTGCTCTACCCAAGCATGGTGTATCACAGAATTGTGAGGAGTGAGATCCCTGCAGTGCTGAGTGGAATTGGTTAACATAGATGCACAACAACTTTAAATATGCAAAAAAAAACTAGACCACGCCACACACATCAACCCCAACTATCAGAGGGTACCCACCCAAAAACAAACCAAAACAAATATGGGAACCATGCTAGGAGCAAGGCTGTTTGTTTGCGCTCCGCGCTTGGAGGACCTAGGAGCACGAGCGAATCCTCAGGGATGCATATTTGTTCACTCACATATTAACCAATGGCAGTCAACTCCCATTGTGCAGTGTAGCAGGAAGTCCCAACATTCGGCTTCATCATAAGAACATTAACTATTTCATAGCATATCAATAATGGAGGATGAACTCAATGATATGAGGTTGAGAGCAGGACCCAGTGCAGAGAAATGTATTTACTGTCCCATATCATAGATTCAGTTCACTGCTTGTCAATTCAAGGTGACAAAGGTTCACCTGAAGCAGGCAGACATTGCTCAATTAAATTCAGAGCCTGCTCAGGGTTCAACAAGAAGTGCATCTTTCCCTTATCTTCCAGTCGAAGCTTAGCCAGCTATTGCAAAGAGTATTTCAGCCCCCTTGCTCAGAGTGTTTTTTTCAGCCTCCATTAAGGTGCACCTCACCTCCTGGACTGCTTGTGGGAAATCCGGTTAAAAGGAGATTGACATGTTCTAAACTGCAGGTCAGGGGTGACACGGTTGAGGCTCAGAATGAGATCCCTATCCCTGTAATTGAGGAGCCTTGAAGTTATAAGCTGAGGAGGCTGGCCTGGTTTGGGGGCCGGGGCCAAGGAGCAATGTGCTCTCTCAACAATAAAAGCAGTGGAGAAATGGGAGCGCTCAAAAAGCAGATATGAAGAACTCCTCCATAAACACTTCCATATTCCCAGCAGTGGTTGACTCGGGGATGCTCAAGGTACATATATTGTTTCAGCGTCAAGCAGCCCTCCAAGTCTTCATTTTGGGCCTAGAGTGTGTTCAGTTCATGCTGCATTTGTGTCAGGGCCTCCTCCATGCTGTGCTGTGAGCCTTCTGTATCCTATATCTAAGCTTCTGCCTGGGTCAGCCTGGAGTTGTGATAATCATTCAGCTCCAGGAAACCATTAAAGCTGCATTACAAAAGAGTCAATCGTCATGCCAATGGCATGCAAACTAGCCTTTACATCCTGTAGGGTCTAGGAGACAGGATCTAGCTAAGTCCCAGATGGGCCAGAAGCACTCTCAGGACCAAGCGCAGTTGTGTTCTTTTTGTCACAAGGCAGCTTGGATTGCCATTGGTCAGCTTTGCCCATTATGAGGCTTCCTCTCTCCACGTTCTGTGTCTCCAAAGTGGCAGAATTTCAAGGGGTACCGCAGATTGCAGCGCAGCAGTGCGGAACACACCCAGCTCAGCACCACCTCTGGGCACAGCTATGCTGGATCGGTAGCAGTTTATTAGTCTTGCGGCACAGTCTATGAGATTTACCCAGGTGAGTGAATTCGGGCCCCAAACAGGAGTGGCTTAAGCCTTCCTTGCGCCCCTCTTCTCACATTCACGGGGAGATGAAATCTGCGGGGCCGGTCGTCCTGTGGCAAAAGGGCCAGACAGGCAGGATCGAGTATGAAGAGCCCCAAACCCCACCCGCTCACCACACCAGTAGGAGCACTAGCTCACAGGGGATGAGTTTTAGGTAGGCTGATTTCAAGGCGTAGAGCTTACCGCCTTTTACCCCACTGCAGGGGGGCGTAGGCTGCACTGGAATGGGAGGCACCAGGCTGCCCGACAGCAGAGCTGGCCCAATAGGCCCCAACAGTTCCCCCCCACCAACCACCAGTGCCCGCTCACCCCAGTATTGAGGCACTCCAACCCACCTTCTCAACAAGCGATCCCCGAGAGCCTCAGCACTCGGTTTGGGTTCAGGTCTACCAGGGGCGGCAAGTCACTGCAGCCAGTTTGCTTACGCATACAGGCCGCTCACTAACCTGGCTCGATCAGGCTGACCGATCATCTCCTAGGGGCGCTTGATGGCCTCAGGAAAGCAGTATAGCCCCCAACATCATGAGGAGATTGTTTTGTGCAGGTAAACATGATAAAGTAGCATGGCCTCAGCTTTTGTTTAGGCATGCCACCGAGGTTTGAGACTATGCTGCCATCTTGGACGCCTGCTCTCTAGCGTCCCCCTTTGCTTGAAAATTCTACTGCAGATCCAGAGAGGATGGCCAACTATTTGTCTTTATCATTTCTGCCTTTTCCAGCCAAATATCCAGAAAGGATGGTAAACAACCACTTATTGAAGACTATTTTGCTGCTGAACCAGGCCCAAGCAGGCTTATGTCTAGCAGTCCAGATTGCTGCACTGAATAAACAGAGTTATTCGTAACTAGGGAAGTTCAAACAACCAGGGGCCAGATGTAGGTGGCCAAATACAGAGCTGTAATGCAGACATTCGCAGAATTTCTGCATTACCGACCAGTATTTTGCTGAGAGCAATGTAGATGAGTTTCAACCTACTTGCAAAATAAGGAATCGCAAAATGCAATGTAAGTAGCACTAACAAAATAGCACTTCAGCCTTAAGGAATCGCTAATTACCACCAACTTCAAGTTGGTGCTAAGTAGCGATTTCCTTCAAAAAAGCACTTTTTTGTTTTTTTTAAAAGTGGCATGTGGCACACATCCATACCCTTAGGGCATGTATGTGCGTCACATGTGCACACATGCACATTTCAGGGGTGCAACAGGGTGTCCTTTGGAAACCCTGGCCTCCTTGAACTAGCTCCCGCTATTTGCGATTCTGTAATACCGAATCACAAATAGTGAATATCTTCCCATTTATTCCTATGGGCCTCCTAGCCCATAGGAATGAATGGCTAGGTATTCCTTAATAACGAATCTCAATTACTGATTCGTTATTAAGGAATAGTAAGGAATCGCTAATATTTTAGCGATTCCTACCTACATTCAATTTAGCGAGTCCTTAATAGCGATTCAGTAAAAATCACTATTAAGACTCGTTAAATTGAATTGACCTACATCTGGCCCCAGGTTCTTTTGAATCGACCTGCAGCTTTTGACCCAGTTCAGCATCCAATTCTTTTTGAATGCCTCTAGCGAGATTTGGGTTCCAGACCGCACCGCGGTTTACTTTAAATCTTGTATTTCCCGGCACACTCGGGTATCATCTCTTCCTCAGATCACCCCCATCAGTAAATCTATGCCCACTGGGCTTCCACTGGCACTGTGAGATAACTATGGCTAACTCATATATAAACTACAAATTATGCATGGTGCTACTGCAAAGCTTATCCTGGGCCTTAGCAGGAGGTCACACGTCTCCTGTATTCGCTTTCTCCACACTGGATCCGAATAGCTAAGAGGCTTACTTTAGCTCTTTGCATTGGTCAGAGGTTTATTTATTTTTTAACAATACTGGTCCTTCATTTGTTCATATAACATATGCTATGTTCCTCCTAACATGCTCCATCCTACTTCTTTGTCATCACACAAATCTGAAAAACTTTTCTCCGGGAAGCTTACTTGCTGCTCTTATGGAACAAACTTGAAATAACCTAACAACCTGTCTTAGATCCACAGAAAATCGCATGAGTTTCACACAAAAAAGTTAAACCCTTGTCTGTTTACAATCTAGTGTTTTGTATGGCCTTTTTTGCTCTTGATTTGGATTTTCAGCATCAGAACGCCCTGTTCCTTGTCAACAGAGGGCTTTCCAAAATCCAGTAATAAGAATCAAAACAATAATTAATAGCTCTTGGATTGAAAAAAGCACAAACATTTGTTCAAATAATATTTAAATACAGAAATTCAGCATGCTCCAAAATAGCCACTCATTGTGCATGACAGGAAAATACCTTATTTGGGGGAAAGCCATGATTATTTACTGCTGTATAACATTGGTTAATTGATTTTCTAATATGTTAGTATCTGGTATGAAATGGAGAGGTTGAGGTGTTAAGTATTTTATTCTGATTAAGTAAATAGTCTTCTTTCAGTTTATTTGTATTTGTTTTTAAGTGTGAATGATATGAATGGGGATTAAAAGCTTTATGTATGTGGTCTCACCATGCATATCTTGGCAAGGCTCTTATAAAGCAAAAATAAACTGATTTTATTTTTATAATACATGCATTTTAAAGGTTTTTTAAAGGCATTGGTCATTAGGAAATTCAGCAAGGTACGAAGATTATCTACCATGTAACTTTCCAAGTAGGATCTTTTTAATGAACAAAGTGAGAGACCCTGAGATGGGCTACTGATTCACCCTGGTCTAAAGTGACTAGATCTTCTTATGTTCACCAGGATTGAGTTCTGTCCCTCTAAAGAGAAACTGGCAGTTGCGGAAAATAAATCTTAAATTAGCAGTGGCTTTTGAGACTTGAGTAACATCTCACAATCATTTTCTCGTTGAAGAAGAAGATGGAGACAACTAGTTTGTTCTAAAGTTCCTTTGAGTCTGAAGATGCTTTTCTAAACAGTGGATGGCCAATGCTTATTTGAGAAGGAGCAGGGACTTTGCAATTTCCAAGCGATTCATTCAGTATGGGAGATCAATTGGAACCAGAGTGTTGGATGTTTTGTAATTAAACCTGAGAAGCACAGTTTGAAGGGTCCTCCGAGAACTTCAAAGATGCCACTATTTGGAGAATATTTCCAAGGCGAAGGATTCAATATTTCAAAAGTGGTTTTGACATTCCTGAGTCAGCTGTTTGTTGGGAGTTTTATCCTTCACTGATACAGACTCATGTTTCAAAAATCTTTTCTGCCCGGTGTTAGACTTGCCATCTTTTGGTGTGTTTCCCCTGACTTTTTGCTTTCTGACCTCCCAGTTTTGACTCTGTTTTTGCTGGTGTAATGACTCTGTGCACTTTTCTCACTGCTGTCCAGTGGTAAAGTGCAAGTGCTCCTGTATAAAATGTGTTATGAATTGGTATTTCCATGTTTTGCTTATTTGATCTATGTGTCAGACCCTAGTAAAGTGCACTGCGAGTGCCAGGGCCTATAGATCAAATGCTGTTGGTGGGCTGCAGCACTGGATTGTGCCACCCATGTAAACAGCCCGTAAAGTGTAACTCTGGCCTGCCACTGCAGAGCCTGTGCACAGCCTGGGGCTGCAATGTCGACTTGGCAAGTGCACACACTTGCAAGTCCCTAAACCTTCCCTTTCCTACGTGGAGTCACCCCTAAGGTAGGCCCAAGGTACCCCCATGGGCAGGGTGCATTGTAGGTAAAAGGCAGGACATGCCCTGGTGTGTGGCATGTCCTGGTAGTGAATTACAGCCCACTTCGTTTTTCACTATTGCAAGGCTACCGGTTCTCCATAGGCCAGACTGGGCAGTTTGATCATTACATCCTTTGATCCTAACTGACTCAGGGAACATGGTAGAAATTTGAGTTTAGTATGCCTGAACTCAGAATGATAAAATACATCTTTTAGTGAAGTTGGTTTTAACATTCTGTGTTTGAAAATGCCACTTTTAAAAAGCCGATTCAGAAAAGGGGGTGGTGATGAACAGAGTGTCTGAATTAAGCAGACCACTCTCACCCAGTCCAAAGATCAGGGCTTGATCCATCACCGTTATTTAGCTCACTGCCCCATCCCAGCTCAGAACCTGGCTATATGCAAATTAGTCTGTCCCTGGCCCAGTGCATCATGGGAACAGGGCAGACCAAACTACCAAGCCAATTCTTCACCAGAAAGGAGACAAGCTTCCGGGGACCGGTTTCTGGCATTTCAGCCGTCGTCGGCCCGGCTTGCTTGAATCCTGATGGAGCAGTGAGCAAGGGACTCATGTCTGAGTACACCCTGCCACACCTATAGTGGCCAAAAACGATTCAGAAAAGGGGGTGGTGATGAACAGAGTGTCTGAATTAAGCAGACCACTCTCACCCAGTCCAAAGATCAGGGCTTGATCCATCACCGTTATTTAGCTCACTGCCCCATCCCAGCTCAGAACCTGGCTATATGCAAATTAGTCTGTCCCTGGCCCAGTGCATCATGGGAACAGGGCAGACCAAACCACCAAGCCAATTCTTCACCAGAAAGGAGACAAGCTTCCGGGGACCGGTTTCTGGCATTTCAGCCGTCGTCGGCCCGGCTTGCTTGAATCCTGATGGAGCAGTGAGCAAGGGACTCATGTCTGAGTACACCCTGCCACACCTATAGTGGCCAAAAACGATTCAGAAAAGGGGGTGGTGATGAACAGAGTGTCTGAATTAAGCAGACCACTCTCACCCAGTCCAAAGATCAGGGTTTGATCCATCACCGTTATTTAGCTCACTGCCCCATCCCAGCTCAGAACCTGGCTATAAGCGTGGAAGGGTATACTCAGATGTGAGTCCCTTGCTCATTGCACCATCAGGATTCAAGCAAGCCGGGCCGACGACGCCTGAAATGGCAGAAACCGGTCCCCGGAAGCTTGTTTCCTTCCCAGTACAAGAATTGGCTTGGTAGTTTGGTTTGCCCTGTTCCCATCATGCACTGGGACAGTGTTGGAACTGGGTAGCCTGGCCTAGGGCAAGACATGCATTTCAGAGGCACAGTGTTAAGGTTGCAGACCACCCAAGAATAAAACCACGCAATAGCACACAAAAGAAAACGCTACACCAAAAATGTTAGGAAAATATGAGCTGTTTTATAAAAATAATATACTCTTTGGTTTAACTCTTAATATTCACACAGGAAAAATTTACATTTAGTTCAGGAGAAATTATAACACTGTTTGTCTGTGGAAAAAGAATCACAATTCAATACATGTGACTTGTAAATATGCTAGTTTTTCACCAGTTCTAAATTGACATTTCATGCAGATTCCCTGTTGGAGAAGAAAACCTATTAATTGGGAAAATTACTGTAGTCCCCACTAAGGTGCTACTTAAGTCACCAGCTTTTACATCACTAGAGGTTCTATCATGTAACTAGGCCTAGTTTTTAAACAGGTTTCAACAAGGCATGTACTCTATAACTAAACTCTGTACTTGCAAAAACACCTTTGACCTGTATTACAAATTATCACCAGCTCCTGTAGTTGATTACCTCTAAGTAAGCACTAACAATATCTGGCAGGTAACCTTTGGGCCTATTCAGGCCAGTTAAATATCTGTTGTACTTCTCTTTCGCTCCTCAGAGCTTCTATTCCCCTCAAGGAGGGGCAATCTGTCTTGCACTGTCAAGAGCCCTTGAAGTTATTGCTGCCCTGTGGGGGAAGAAAGCAGACGAACAGGTGGCCTAGTCAGTTCTCCTGCGCCACCCCTCACTCTCCCCAGCTTACTTGGTTGCACAGGCGGCAGGCAAGTCCTCCGCTCTCCTGCCGGGCCCTGAAAACGCTCCTTCCTCGATGGCTGGCCTCCCCGCCCCCTTTCTCACCAGAGTAGCGGTCCTCCCAGGTGCAACCCGGGTCGCTGCGGTGAAGGCTCAGTCACTTGAGCGGCGGCTCCTCATCTAGAGGGATCTGTCCCTCGACGCGCAATGGAGACACTTCTCCTCAGCAATGACGCCCTCGTCTTTCTCCACACGCGAGGCTTCCGCGCATGCGCGAGGGTATAGTGTCCCCGCACTGGGCCTGCTCGGTCCTAGGCCCCTCCTGGGAGATCGAACAGCGCGGATTGCACATGCGCGAAGGCTCCCTTGGGTAGCGGCTCGCCCTGGCTTTTCCCCTGATACCGGGACACTCCTCCACAGCGCGACAGAAGCGCGGAAGGCGCCCCTGGGGTCCCGCTCGCAAAAGGGAAGCCTCGCCAGTCTTCCCAGGCTCAGTGGATCCCGGGGGGCGCTATTCCATAGAAACTGGCACCCCACACCAGGGCCTCTCAGGACACAATCCTTCCTCAGCACCCAGAAAGGTAGGAACAGCGCTGATTCGCTTCTGCACCCAGTTCCTGTGTCGCAAAGTCCTTTTCCTTGCTTAATCTGGATGAAGACTGGGGTTTAGGGATGAGGGATATCCTTTCTGAGTCCCGTTCACTGGGCAGAGGACTGCGCTACACAGCGTCACAGTCTCCTTCTCCTGTTCCCACCCCACTAACATTAAGCTAGGGGATAGTCAGGCGCCCAGGGTCTCCCTTAACTTCCTACAGCGGGGCCAGGACAAGTAACCAACAGGGGAGTAGTGGGCTGGACCAATAGGGCAGCTTCCTAGTCCAGGGGGTCAACCCTCAGTCTAACCTCTTCCCACTCTCAGCTACCACCTGTCCTCCAGCTGACTTCCACAGGTAGACAAAATGGCTGCCCCGCATTCCGCCTTTTATAGGCTGCCCTTCAATGGTCCAGCATGGACCAGAAGGTTCTGGAATGCCCTATGTTAAGCTATGGCCAAGTTCTAGGTGCGACAGTTGGGGCAGTTGGTGGCCACCATTTTAGGTGGTGCCAGCTTTCCTGTCAGAACAGGCCTCAGGGCCTGAGGTAAAAGATTATGGGGGGAAAAAGAACACCTATCCCCTTGACCAACACCTAAAAAAAATAGTAGACAGAAAAATAGTAAGGGTATGAGGGGCAAAAAGGGGACAAAATAAATAATAATGAGGAGGGACTGCGCAAAAAATCCAGACAGGTCTAACACGCGTCCCCCCCAGCTGAAAGTGGGGAGAACTACCCAACCCCTTGGGAGTCCTCTTCACTAAGGCGGAAATACCTGGAGAGACCGTTTGCGTTTGCGTGGTCCACTCCAGGCCGATGTTCCACCGGAAGTCCATTCCCTGTAGGGAGATGGACCACCTCAACAGCTTGGGATTTTCCCCCTTCATTTGCATCAGCCAACGAAGGGGGCGGTGGTCAGTCTGAACCAGGAAGTGCGAGCCAAAGAGGTATGGCCGCAGATTCTTCAGAGCCCACACCGCCGCAAAAGCTTCCCTCTCAATTGCACTCCACTTCTGTTCCCGGGGAAGCAGTCTCCTGGACAAGAAGACTACAGGCTGATCCAGGCCCTCTTCATTTAGTTGCGATAACACTGCCCCAATGCCATGTTCGGATGCATCTGTTTGCACAATAAACTCCTTGGAGAAATTGGGAGCCTTCAGGACCGGTGCTTCACACATGGCCTGCTTCAACTTTTCAAAGGCTTGCTGACAAGCCTTTGTCCAAACTACCCGTCGAGGTTGTTTCCTAGAGGTGAGCTCTGTGAGGGGCGCTACAATAGTGCCATACCCCTCCACAAAGCGATGGTAGTAACCTGTGAGGCCCAGGAAAGCTCGGACCTCAGTCTGTGTCTTGGGGGGTTCCCAGGCCATGATTGCCTCAATCTTCGCCTGCAGGGGTTGCATGGACCCCCTACCCACCAAGTGTCCAAGGTACACAACCGACCCCTGACCAATCTGGCATTTACTGGCTTTGATGGTCAAACCAGCTTGTTTCAGCGCCTGGAGAACTGCTTGCAAATGTTGCAAGTGGTCCTCCCAACTGCTACTGAAGACAGCAATGTCATCCAGGTAAGCAGCCGAGAAACCCTCCATTCCAGAGAGGACCTGGTTCACCAGTCGCTGAAATGTAGCAGGGGCGTTCTTGAGCCCAAAGGGCATCACACAGAACTGGAAGTGTCCCTCAGCGTGGAGAAGGCTGACCTTTCCTTTGCTCCATCTGTCAAGGAGATCTGCCAGTACCCTGAAGTGAGGTCAAAGGTACTCAGGTATTGGGCAGCTCCTAGCCGGTCAATTAACTCATCCGCCCTGGGGATTGGATGAGCATCAGTTTTGGTAACTGAGTTCAGTCCTCGGTAATCCACACAGAACCTCAGTTCTGGTGTGGTGCCCGGTGGGGCGGCTTTTGGGACTAGCACCACCGGACTGGACCAAGGGCTGCTGGACGGTTCTATCACTCCTAGCTCTAACATCTTGGCAACTTCGCCATGGATGCTAGCCTTCACCTTGTCCGACAGCCTATAGGTCTTGGATTTCACTGGAGGGCTGTCTCCTGTGTCCACATCATGGGTACACTGGTGGGTTCTTCCCGGGACAAGGGAAAACAGTGAAGAGTACTGCCCCAATACCTGTCGACAATCCTCTCGTTGCTCAGGAGTGAGAGACGGGGAGAGAATCACTCCCTCCACCGACCCATCCTTCTCTTGACATGAAAAGAGGTCTGGGAGAGGCTCGCTTTCTGCTTCCTCAGCACCATCAGTCACCATCATCAGGATGACCTCTGGCCTCTCATGGTGGGGTTTGAGGCGATTGGCATGCAGCACCCGTAGGGGATGCCTCGGGGTCTTAAGATCCACCAAGTAAGTGGCCTTACCCTTTTTCTCCAACACCTCAAAGGGGCCTGTCCAACGATCCTGAAGGGCACTTAGCTCTCCAGGTTCCATCACCCAGACTTTCTGGCCAGGCTCCAACTCCACCGGGTGAGCATTCTGATCATACCATTCCTTCATGACTGCCTGACTGGCCTCCAAGTTGTCAGCAGCCTGCTTCCACAACTTGGCCATCTGGCTTCTGAAGGCCAACATGTAGCTCACCACATCCTGGGGAGGTTTTCTGGGAGACTTCTCCCATCCTTCCTTCACCAGGCTGAGAGGCCCACGCACCGGGTGCCCATACAACAATTCGAAAGGGCTGAAGCCCACTCCTTTCTGTGGCACCTCTCTGTAGGAGAACAGTAAGCAAGGTAGGAGGATGTCCCACTTCCTCCGTAAGCTCTCTGGCAGACTTCTTATCATGCCCTTCAGGGTCTTATTGAACCTCTCAACCAGTCCATTGGACTGGGGGTGATAGGGAGTGGTGAACCGGTAGGTCACCCCACACTCCTTCCACATGGTCCGCATGTAAGCAGACAGGAAGTTAGTCCCCCTGTCAGACACAACCTCCTTCGGGAATCCTACCCTAGTAAAGATTCCCATCAGGGCCCTAGCTACCACAGGTGCAGTAACAGTCCTCAGAGGGATGGCCTCTGGGTACCGTGTGGCATGATCCACCAGAACCAGGATGAACCTGTGACCAGCTGTTGTTGGTGGATCCAATGGCCCTACAATGTCGATGCCCACCCTTTCAAAGGGGGTGCTAACGACAGGAAGTGGTTCCAGAGGAGCCTTTAGCTTCACCCCTGTTTTCCCACTGGCCTGGCAGGATACACATGTCCTACAGTATGTGTTGGACGCCACTTTCATCTGAGGCCAGTAAAAGTGGAGGACAAGCCGTGCAAAGGTCTTGTCCTGGCCTAAGTGTCCTGCCAGTGGTATCGCATGAGCCAATTCCAGCAGAAAGGCTCGGTATTGCTGCGGGACCACCAAGGCCCTTGAGGAGCCAGGTAGAGGTACCTTGGGTTCACTGTAGAGGAGGCCATCCTCCCAGTAAATATGGTGGTGTCCCGTAGCATCACCTGCTGCCTGGGCTTCGGCCTGACGCCTCAGTCCCTCAAGGGTAGGGCACTCCCTCTGCCCCTTACAGAATTCTTCTCTGGTAGGACCTCCCTCCACGTGCCATTCAGCAGGGATGGGTAAGTCCTCCAGAGAGTCTACTCCCCCCTCCACGGACTCCTGGCCTACCACTGCAGGTGGCCGATCTGTCTCATAGGGCGTGGAAGCCGAAGCAGGCTGTCCCTGTCTCCGTTTCTGACCCTTTTTGGCAGCGGGTTGGGCCATTGTTCCAGGCTCCAACCCAGGCGAACTCCCTCTCCGGGCAGTCGCAGACCGTGTGCTTACACAGGCCCAGTCAGGTGTACCCAGCATCGCAGAATGCGTCCGGTATTCCACCTCTCTCCAAGTGTTGTGCTCCATGTCATTCCCCAACAGACAATCAACTGGCACGGCAGGGCTTACGGCAACTCGAAGTGAACCTGCAACCCCTTCCCACTCAAAGGGAACCTCAGCCACGGGATAGTGGCCCATTCTGCCGTCAGCCATCGCGGCGGGGTGGAGTACATTAGGAACAACCTGCTCTGGAGACACCAGTTGACTTCTCACCATAGTCATACTGGCTCCTGTATCTCTCAGAGCCTCCCCTCTTTGGCCATTGATGGTAACCCATTGCCCATACTTGATAGTATTTGGGGGCACCTGGATCTTTGGCACCATCTCCCGCTCTCCCAGGGACACTAAGGTGACACCCGCCCACTCACCCCCCTTATCTAAGGGCAACTCCTCCCCGAGCGCTACACTAGCTACTCCCGGTGACTTTCCTCCGGTGGGAGGGGGTGGTCTCTTTGGGCATTTGACATCTCCCTTATAATGTCCAACACCACCGCATTCAAAACAGTGGAGAACCCTTGGCTGCTGGCTTTGGCCAGGATTAGGGTTTCTGGGCGGGTTTGCCCTAGGGGTGAAACCTGCTCCCTTACCTTGGAAATTATTTTGGGGACCTTTGGAGAACTCCTTCTTTTTATCTCCTCCCTCTTTCTTCTGGGGGGCGCCCTGTCCGGCTTTTTGAGAATCCCCTCCAGTCCCCTTGGAGGACACCCGGGTACTTGCCCAAGTGTCCGCCTCCTCTGCAAGCTTCCGGGGACCGGTCAGCTTGCTGTCCACCAGGTGTTGGCGCAACTCGGGAAAACATTTCTCGAGGAGGTGTTCTTTCAAAAATAGATTGTACAGCCCCTCATAATCCTTTACCTCGCTGCCCTTGACCCAACCCTCTAAAGCTTTCTTGGCGTAGTCTAGAAAGTCTACCCAATTCTGGTTACTCATTTTGTGACTTCCCCTGAATTTTTGTCTGTACCTTTCAGGGGTAAGTCCAAACTTTTTCACCAGTGCCACCTTCATGGCAGGGTAGTGGGTTTGCTCATTCTGCTCCAGAGCCAACAAAGTGTCTCTGCCAGCAGGTGGCATGTATTTGTACAGCCCACCTCCCCAGTGAGTTTCTAGGATCCCGTGAGCCCTTAAAGAAACTTCGTAGGCGGCTAACCATTTGGCAATGTCATCACCTGAGGTGTAACTAGCGATGACATCTTTAGGTAAGTAGGGTCTGGATTCCCTGGTGTCTACTTTCTTTTCGCTGCCACCATTGTCTGGAGTGGGAGGCCTTTGTATTAGGACCTGTAGGTCCATCTCCTTGAGGGTTCGCTCATGAGCTAACCTCCTTTCCTCCCTTTGCATATCCATCCTAGCTAACTCCAGCCTCATTCTCCTCTCCTCCCTCCTATCTTCTAGCTCGGCTTCAGTTAAACCCTTCTGCGAGACGCTGCTGCCCGCCCTGGGAGGTGTCTTGGAACCTGTCAGTAGATTTCCCCCCTCCGCTTGGTACAGCATTGCAGTCTCAACGACAGTGTCCCTGTCACTCCCCTCTGACACTGGTACCTCCCCGGAATGAGCCTCCACCCATGCCCGTATGCTTGTCTGCAGCTCGCCTTTCTTGGCACCCTTGTTGAAAAACACACCTTGCTGCTGACACCAGTCCTTTAGTTGGGTCACAGTATAGTTATCCAGCTCTTCCGCATTTATCTCCATTTTTGCTAGAGTATAAACTTTTCACACAGGAGGAAACCGAAAGTGTCCTAGGGTCAACCTCCACCCACCACCAGAAATAAATTTAGAAAAACAAAAATGTAAATTAGGAGGGCCGCAAGGAGAAAACTCCTGGTGTAGGTTTAGTGTATTGCGTTGAATTACTAGTGAGTAGCTGCAACCAAGTCAGTGATCCCACCGCTAGGCACCAAATGTTGGAACTGGGTAGCCTGGCCTAGGGCAAGACATGCATTTCAGAGGCACAGTGTTAAGGTTGCAGACCACCCAAGAATAAAACCACGCAATAGCACACAAAAGAAAACGCTACACCAAAAATGTTAGGAAAATATGAGCTGTTTTATAAAAATAATATACTCTTTGGTTTAACTCTTAATATTCACACAGGAAAAATTTACATTTAGTTCAGGAGAAATTATAACACTGTTTGTCTGTGGAAAAAGAATCACAATTCAATACATGTGACTTGTAAATATGCTAGTTTTTCACCAGTTCTAAATTGACATTTCATGCAGATTCCCTGTTGGAGAAGAAAACCTATTAATTGGGAAAATTACTGTAGTCCCCACTAAGGTGCTACTTAAGTCACCAGCTTTTACATCACTAGAGGTTCTATCATGTAACTAGGCCTAGTTTTTAAACAGGTTTCAACAAGGCATGTACTCTATAACTAAACTCTGTACTTGCAAAAACACCTTTGACCTGTATTACAAATTATCACCAGCTCCTGTAGTTGATTACCTCTAAGTAAGCACTAACAATATCTGGCAGGTAACCTTTGGGCCTATTCAGGCCAGTTAAATATCTGCTGTACTTCTCTTTCGCTCCTCAGAGCTTCTATTCCCCTCAAGGAGGGGCAATCTGTCTTGCACTGTCAAGAGCCCTTGAAGTTATTGCTGCCCTGTGGGGGAAGAAAGCAGACGAACAGGTGGCCTAGTCAGTTCTCCTGCGCCACCCCTCACTCTCCCCAGCTTACTTGGTTGCACAGGCAGCAGGCAAGTCCTCCGCTCTCCTGCCGGGCCCTGAAAACGCTCCTTCCTCGATGGCTGGCCTCCCCGCCCCCTTTCTCACCAGAGTAGCGGTCCTCCCAGGTGCAACCCGGGTCGCTGCGGTGAAGGCTCAGTCACTTGAGCGGCGGCTCCTCATCTAGAGGGATCTGTCCCTCGACGCGCAATGGAGACACTTCTCCTCAGCAATGACGCCCTCGTCTTTCTCCACACGCGAGGCTTCCGCGCATGCGCGAGGGTATAGTGTCCCCGCACTGGGCCTGCTCGGTCCTAGGCCCCTCCTGGGAGATCGAACAGCGCGGATTGCACATGCGCGAAGGCGCCCTTGGGTAGCGGCTCGCCCTGGCTTTTCCCCTGATACCGGGACACTCCTCCACAGCGCGACAGAAGCGCGGAAGGCGCCCCTGGGGTCCCGCTCGCAAAAGGGAAGCCTCGCCAGTCTTCCCAGGCTCAGTGGATCCCGGGGGGCGCTATTCCATAGAAACTGGCACCCCACACCAGGGCCTCTCAGGACACAATCCTTCCTCAGCACCCAGAAAGGTAGGAACAGCGCTGATTCGCTTCTGCACCCAGTTCCTGTGTCGCAAAGTCCTTTTCCTTGCTTAATCTGGATGAAGACTGGGGTTTAGGGATGAGGGATATCCTTTCTGAGTCCCGTTCACTGGGCAGAGGACTGCGCTACACAGCGTCACAGTCTCCTTCTCCTGTTCCCACCCCACTAACATTAAGCTAGGGGATAGTCAGGCGCCCAGGGTCTCCCTTAACTTCCTACAGCGGGGCCAGGACAAGTAACCAACAGGGGAGTAGTGGGCTGGACCAATAGGGCAGCTTCCTAGTCCAGGGGGTCAACCCTCAGTCTAACCTCTTCCCACTCTCAGCTACCACCTGTCCTCCAGCTGACTTCCACAGGTAGACAAAATGGCTGCCCCGCATTCCGCCTTTTATAGGCTGCCCTTCAATGGTCCAGCATGGACCAGAAGGTTCTGGAATGCCCTATGTTAAGCTATGGCCAAGTTCTAGGTGCGACAGTTGGGGCAGTTGGTGGCCACCATTTTAGGTGGTGCCAGCTTTCCTGTCAGAACAGGCCTCAGGGCCTGAGGTAAAAGATTATGGGGGGAAAAAGAACACCTATCCCCTTGACCAACACCTAAAAAAAATAGTAGACAGAAAAATAGTAAGGGTATGAGGGGCAAAAAGGGGACAAAATAAATAATAATGAGGAGGGACTGCGCAAAAAATCCAGACAGGTCTAACAGACAGGAACAGACTAATTTGCATATAGCCAAGTTCTGAGCTGGGATGGTGCAGTGAGCTAAAAAACGGTGATGGATCAAGCCCTGATCTTTGGACTGGGTAAGAGTGGTCTGCTTAATTCAGGCACTCTGTTCATCACCACCCCCTTTTCTGAATCATTTTGTCCACCATAAGCGTGGAAGGGTATACTCAGATGTGAGTCCCTTGCTCATTGCACCATCAGGATTCAAGCAAGCCGGGCCGACGACGCCTGAAATGGCAGAAACCGGTCCCCGGAAGCTTGTTTCCTTCCCAGTACAAGAATTGGCTTGGTAGTTTGGTTTGCCCTGTTCCCATCATGCACTGGGACAGGAACAGACTAATTTGCATATAGCCAAGTTCTGAGCTGGGATGGTGCAGTGAGCTAAAAAACGGTGATGGATCCAGCCCTCATCTTTGGACTGGGTAAGAGTGGTCTGCTTAATTCAGGCACTCTGTTCATCACCACCCCCTTTTCTGAATCATTTTGTCCACCATAAGCGTGGAAGGGTATACTCAGATGTGAGTCCCTTGCTCATTGCACCATCAGGATTCAAGCAAGCCAGGCCGACGACGCCTGAAATGGCAGAAACCGGTCCCCGGAAGCTTGTTTCCTTCCCAGTACAAGAATTGGCTTGGTAGTTTGGTTTGCCCTGTTCCCATCATGCACTGGGACAGGAACAGACTAATTTGCATATAGCCAAGTTCTGAGCTGGGATGGTGCAGTGAGCTAAAAACGGTGATGGATCAAGCCCTGATCTTTGGACTGGGTAAGAGTGGTCTGCTTAATTCAGGCACTCTGTTCATCACCACCCCCTTTTCTGATTCAACTTTTAGAAAGCCAGCATTTTTGGACCTAACCTTTCAGCCTTCCTCTGCTACCGTGTGTATTGTATGTCTGGTTTGTGGGTGACAGGCGCTGGGGGGGAGACAGGGAGATTCAGCCGGACTGAATAGGCACATCTACACCTAGATGGGTGAGAGGAGTAGCGCCTAGGTCTGAATAGGGCTAAGCTCACCTTCTACAAAGCTGGCTCCACCTCCTGTGGTGCGTCTGAGGACCCTGGCCCACACTGACAAAGAAAGAAGGTGCACCCTGGCAGAATGCACCCTGAACTGGTTTTAAATAGGTCCAGGCCCCTCTGCCTTCAGAGGACAAAGGATTTGCTGGTATAAATATTGGGGCCAAGACCCCAAGACGAGCTGGAAGAGCTGCCAGGAGTACTGATGTTTGCTGTGTTGTTCCTTTGTTGGGTTGGCCTGCAGCTGCTGCTTATGCCTTGGGCAGTGAAAGGACTGGACTGAACTTTCTCTACTTGTGCTGAGTATCTCCAAGGGCCTGAAACCGGGCTGGCCTCCTGTTAAGAAGTTTCAGGGACTGCAAAGACTTAACCAACCTCTGGGTACCGCTCCTGGAACCGTTGTTTCAGTTGCCACAGAGAAGAGGGAACCGCGACCGACTCGGTTAGCGGACTCTGCCGCTGGCCTTGTGTCCTGAAGGCACCACAGGCTGCACCGACTCACCCTGCACCGCATGCCTTGGTCTCACCGATGCCGTCTGCACGATCAACAACGAGCTGTTGCCTGCACCGCATCGAGAGGCACCGCAACCAGCGCCGTCTCACTTCACTTCACTGGCCTGGTGATGGAGCAAGGTTGTGCACGTAAAGCGACTTACTTGTACTCAACTCTCTTTAATAACTCATAATATACTAACAACTAACATGTTTGTCTTATTAATATTGCATTTCACAACATGTTAGGTATCTAGAAGAAGCTTGCTTATGTGTTTCTACTAACAATAATTTGCTTACACTAAAATAGCCGCTGCTACGCGGGATTTTCTTCTGCGCATGCGTATGTCATACTCACGTGACATGACGTACTCTATGCTTTGGTGGGAAACTTTCGCTTCTGCGCACTAGAATTAAGGTGGCTGCTCTGTGTCAATAACGTGCAAGAAGCTTGCATTGCTGCTTTTGCTGAGCTGTTTGTTCTGCCTAATTTCTAATGCAATAGTTAAAATAAAGTAATGGGAATAGAGTAGAGATAAGTGGTATACAGTACATTCATTTATTCTGTGTTCTAAAACTGTTTCTTTTCTATTTTTCATGGAACGATAATCTTGGGCCTGGGAGGTGTTATTACTCCATCTTGAAAATCCACACTGCGCATGTCAAACTCCAGAAGGAGCTGAAGGGATTTGACATTGAAGCAATGCCAAGCTTACAGCACACTAGAAGATGTGCTTAGGAATCTAACCTGCTGACCCCAAGCGGAAGAAAATATTGTTAACATTTATTTCTATAAAGAACATCCATTGTTGGGTGGAATAAAGATGCATGGGAAAATTAAATTTGATGGGCAGGAACGTTAATAGAATATTCAGAAGTAAAAGTTTCTTTTTAGTATGGTGTGATGATCTCTCCCCGACTTTTGTCCAATCAAAATTGGGGATCCTTACACTTGCAACAATGGGGGGTGGGACATTGCCCTGGAAAATAGTATAATAGAGTAGGCTTAGTTAGCTAATTTGTCCGACTTGTCCGAATAGCTGACCTCTCACTGACCCAACGCACTCAATAGATGACCGAGAGCAGAGGTGCTGGCGGAGCACTCTGTCAGAAGACTTGATAACCCAATCGGGGTTCGGGAGAAAGGGTGCTGGTGGAGCACTCTGACGGAAGATTCGATAACCCAATCGGGGTTAGGCTGTTAGCTGCAGAGAGGGTTGTAGCGCTGGCGTAGCAACTTTAACTGTGGGTGATGGTCCTGTCCTGATCCAATTTGGCTGCACCTGTTCTCATTTCTGGTCGGCACCTGTTATCTCGCTGGCACTTGCACTTTCGGGGTTCTATCCTTTGACTGATCCGTGGCCAGGGTTGGTCTCCACACCATTCTAGGTAATTATACCATGTGGGTAAATGTCATTGTATTGCTTCCTTTTCTTACCCTTCCTAATATCAAATGCTTAATGACTGTCTTATAAAATCTTTGCATATCTTCATCTTAATCGTTATTTCTCTAATAGAAAAATATTTGATGTCTAATATTTGGATTAAGACATTTAAGAGATTTAGATAAAGAGTTTAAACCTTTCCAGAGTTTGCGGTTATTTTAAGAGTGCAAATGGTTCTTTATTCTACCTATTATTCTAACTCCTTTGATCCATTAGGACTTTAGGTAGCGATGACAAGGATTGGTAAGTCAATGGTATAGGTCCTAAATGAAATTTATAAATCACTGATCAGAGTTAGTGCACAGGTTACCTGATTAAACTCACAATAAGTTGTGTTGTTTTATGGGCCCAGGTGAGTAAGGTAAATAGAGTTGGGTGACCTGCACGCTTTATCAGTATTTCTTTTGGTAGCAGCAGTATGGTTAGTGTTTAGTTAAGATAGGTAGTTAGTTAGTATTGATTTTTTTATTTTTTTTTAAACTTTTTATTTAGTTTCAGTCTTGTGATACAATAAAACAATCTGGAGCATAAACATGCAGCACAGCTCAGCACATCAGTGTCAAAAATGTTTTGAATTATTACAGAATCATAGATATACATTCTTATAACATCAGGGACCCAACTTCTTTTTTTTTTTTTTTTTAGTCCTTGATCAGCAGATCTCCTCTGAGTCTGAGTCACTGTCTTCTTGGTCCGATGGATTTATCACATATCTCACCTCTGTGCGTATTCCACGCTCCCCATATTTTATTCCACTTTTTAGGGCAACCTCTGCTACTGAACACCGCCCTCTCAGATATCATGGCTGCATCCATATCCTTACCCCAAGCTGCTAGGGTAGGCACATCCGCTCCTCCCCATTTCTGTGCTATTTTTCACTTGGCAACCATCATGCCTACCGTGACCAAACTTTGCCCAGAGCGTGTAAGGTTGTTTGGCTCCCTTATATTTAATAGGCAGCGCCTGGGCTCAGGTAGCAGCGAGCCCCCTCCACTTGCGAGATTGTTCTTAGCACTTGTGTCCGATATTGCTCTCAATCTGGGACAGTCCCATATGGTATGGTAAAAGGTCCCTTCTTCTCCACAGCCTCTCAGGCAGTAGGGATGCTCCAACCTTCCTATCTTATGCAGGGTGTGTCTAGTGTAATAGGAGCGGTGTAAAATGCGTAACTGTACCAGCCTAAGACGTGAGGATATATCCACCTCCCTTGGAGATGCTAATGCTTCCTGCCATTCTGAATCATCCGTTTCACCTAGATCGTGGGCCTATTTATTCCTCAGAGGTCCCGTCGGGTCAGGCAGGTTGTTTACAAGTTTCTGGTAGGTTAGAGAGGTTGCCTTCTTTGGCATGTAATCAGTCAACAATCTATCCTCCAATGGGCATGCCTCTAGGACATATGAACCAGTCGGGAGTGCCGTCATTAGAGCGCGTCGGATTTGTGTGTACCTGAACCGTTCCGAGGGGGCCAATTCGTATTGCTGCCATAAGCTGTCAAAGGAAACCACTTCCCCCTTCTGCCACATATCTCCGACCGTGGATATTCCAATGTCATCCCAACGGTCAAATCCCTTACTGTGTCTGAGATTTCCCAGCCATTTTGTATCCCACAGTGGAGTGAGCTGGGTTATTAACCCCTGCCATCCTAATCTTGTCTGAGCCTTATGCCACAATCCAAGGGTATGACGTATTGGTCCGAACAGTGCCAGTGCCAATTTTCTATCATAAAGGGGAGCTAATCTATTCCTCACGCATAATTGTGCTCTATCTGCCTGCAACGCCGGGTCTAATTGTGGGAAATATACCCACTGATTAATCACTTTCAGTTGTTCTGCCCAATAATAAAGTTGTATATCAGGAAGCGCTATTCCACCACCATACCAACCGCGCACTAGCTTGGCCTGCGCAATACATGCCGGTTTATTGCCCCACAACAGACTGGAGACCTGCGCTGCGATAGCTTTAAAATAGGAGGATGCCACCGGATACGGTGTATTTTCCAAAATGTATAAGAAACGAGGTAGGGCCATCATTTTAAAAAGTGCTGCCTTCCCCAGCAAGGTTAGCGGTAGCGTTTCCCAGTGACGTATGTCTCTTTTGAGACGATCTAGTGGTGGCTGAAGGTTCTTAGTATGGAATTCTCCTGAGTCAGTTGTAATGTAGACCTCCAGGTATTTGAATGTGCGGTCCGCTGTTTTAAGCGGGCAATTGTCAGGAAGATGCGGTGGCGGGCCAAGCAGCACGTACATGATGGACTTAGACCAATTAAGGGTGTACCCGGATGCTCGACCATAAGCCGTGCAGATATCCAGAAGACTGATTTTGGAGCCCCTAGGAAAGGTCAGATATAACAGGATATCGTCGGCGTACAGGGAGTTTCGATCTTCCCAAGTATCCGTCCATTTAAGGTCTTTTATCATTGGATCCCAGAGTATCCACCCCGCTAGTGGTTCTAGTACCAGCGCGAACAGTAGCAGCAATAAAGGACAGCCTTGAAGCGTGCCTCTCGCCAAAGGAAAGTCATCCGAGATGTGGCTATTAGCGGCAACATGCGCCATTGGTTTGGTGTAGAGCAGCTGAACCCACGAACAGAAATTTGGACCGAATCCTAAATGGCGTAATGTTGCAAAGAGAAAGGGCCATATGTGCATCCAGTGAGAGCACCACCGCTGGTTCCTGCATGTACACGGAGCACGCCAGCACCCCATGCAGCCTCCTTAGGTTGAGGGCTGTGTTTCTGCCAGGCATAAAGCCCGACTGGTCCGGATGTATGAGCTTTGTCAGGTGAGGCGTGAGCCGGAGTGCCAGCAGTTTTGCAAGGATTTTAGCCTCTGCATTTATTGGGGAAATAGGTCGGTATGAGGCACAGCTATCCGCGGGTTTCCCAGGTTTTAAAATAGCCACTGGTGGCCGTGCGTTGGTCAGGTGGGAGCTCTCCCGCCTTCAGGCTTTCAGTGAACATATTTAACATGTGGGGCGTAACGGAGTCAGCCATCTTCTTATAAAATTCGATTGGTATGCCATTTGGTCCTACCGCCTTGCCCGACTGCAGTGCCTTGATGGCTGCTTGTACCTCCTCTGCCATGAGGTCGGTCTCTAATTCCTGCGCTTCTTCGTTAGTACTGATTATTGATTGATCTAATTTGATTTTACATTGACTGTATTGATGCTGTATTGATTTTATGTATTAACCAAGACTTGTTCGTACCTGGTTAATGTTTTGTCTGGAAGCCCCGGGGGCAGAATAGTGAGTGGTAAATGGAAGCCACACTGCAGTGAGGTTACTTGCCTGTAGGAAGTAAGTGCATGGTTTGGTAGAACCGGAAGCACTATTTTAGGGAATTTTCTGTATAAATGTGTGAATAATTGTTAGCAAAGAGTTCGCTAGCAAAACTTTTTGTGTGATATCACCTAGAAAGGGTCACACTGAAGGAGTAGCAGGTTCTTCTGAGCTTGATTGATAGCAAAGGGGTTCGCTGGTGGAACTTTGGCTTTAAAATATCCTGGAGAGGATAAGTCCGAAGGAGTAACAGGTTCTTCAATGCTTTAGTGAAGGGTAGACGGAAGGGATCTACTCGCAGACCTGACAGCACTGAGCTCCTGAGGCGAAAAGCCGGGAGTGCTAATTTGTTTTAACTTGTATTTTAAATATTGCATTTGAGAGTCACTGTATTCCTGTGTCACTACCTACCTACTTCGCCTCCTCACTGCTGGTCACGCAGCCGATTTAGCGCTGGCGCGGCCCCTCTAAACAAACTTCTCTGCTGCCATCGCGGCGTGCCCGGAGGCCACGCCCCTTTTGCCGAGGCCACGCCCCCTTTTGTCGAGGCCACGCCCCCGGCCGCCGCCCTTCATTTAAGACGCTGATTGCAAGCGCCCAAGACCTGACAGCACTGAGCTCCTGAGGCGAAAAGCCGGGAGTGCCAATTTGTTTTAACTTGTATTTTAAATATTGCATTTGAGAGTCACTGTATTCCTGTGTCACTACCTACCTACTTCGCCTCCTCACTCCTGGTCACGCAGCCGATTTAGCGCTGGCGCGGCCCCTCTAAACAAACTTCTCTGCTGCCATCGCGGCGTGCCCGGAGGCCACGCCCCCTTTTGCCGAGGCCACGCCCCCCGGCCGCCCTATCTATCCATAAAACATGTGCATTTTCCGGAAGCGCAGCGGACGAGCGCAGCGGGCGCGACGTTTGCGCGCCGAAGGCGTGCCAAAAGTAAGCCTGTCTGCGCCCGTCCGCGGCCGACCGGGCCTAGGGGCGACCCATCATGCCCAAACTATTCAATATTCACCGGCACAGCTTCACTATCTCCAGGGACCATGGCCCTTAGAGGACTCTGTGACTTTGCACATTGGTAAATTGGGTTTGACGGCTCCGTGCCCTCTCCCCTCTTTCCCGCTCATGTCCCCCCCCCCTCTTCCCTCTGATCCTCCTTCCGCCCACCTTGCGCCCCCTGTACCCACTACCCTTTCCGTTTATTACCTCAACACCAGGTCAGCAGTCAAGCACTGCCATGAAATTTTTGTGTTATTAGACCTGCACAAACCAGACCTACTATTTCTCACTGAGACTTGGTTCGCTGACCACTCCCTCCCCTCTTTGTTAGCTACCCTTCCCGTCACATACTACGCTCTGCGCACCGACCGTCCTTCCGGCAAATCAAGAGGCGGCGTCGCACTGATTGCTCGTAGAGAGTTCTCTTTTCAGTCCTTAACCTTTTCCTCCATTGGCTCAGCCGACTTTTTAGCTGTGCGCTCAGCGTCTTTTGGAGTCCCACTTACCTGCCTGCTCATGTACCGTCCCCCCAGCCCTCTCAACTCTTTCTACCCGGGTTCCAAGATCTAGTGGCCACCCTTGCGGTCAACAACTCCTCCATATTGGTGTTAGGAGACTTTAACTTCTGGCCCTCCGACCCTGCAGAATGCCCTACTTCCAAATAATTCTCAGAAACCCTTCGTTCCCTCAACTTCGACTCCCACGTTCACTCTCCCACTCATAATCAGGGTCATATCCTTGATCAGATTTGGTCCCTCAACTGCCCGATAGCCTCCCTGTCTATCTCCCCTTGCACCTGGTCTGATCACTTTCTGATATTCTTCTCCCTACACCTTAACCCAGTCACTAAGCCTCTCCTTCCCAGAAACACCTGGGCGCGCTCTTGGAGCAAGGTGGATGTGGCTGCTCTATCTGTAACACTCTCCGCATCTAGCCCGGACCTAGACGGACTGTCATCTTCCGCCCAAGCCGACTCTATAAATTCCTGGCTCCTATCGGCTTGCGACTCTGTCACTCCCCTCAGGCGGGTGTCTTCCAGACGTCCGAATGACGCTAATCGCTGGTTTAATGAAGAACTCAAAACCCTAAAACTCTCAGTACGTCATGCTGAGCGGGCCTGGAGGCGTGACTACTCCCCAAACCTTAAAACCCAGTACTCCGTTCTCCTATCTCAGTATAAAAAAGCAATTCTGCCCACTAAGACCGCCTTTTGCTCCTCAAAAATTTTAGCCGCTGAAAATCTGCCCAGGGAAATCTTTTCTATAGTACACGATCTGGCCTACTCTGACAGAACCACCCTCAAACCTTCTCCTTCCCAGGATCTTTGCGACTCCCTTAATACCTACTTTCTAGATAAAATCTCTAATATCAAAGCAAACACCCCTCCTCCCCCCCTACTTTTGTCGACCCCCAGTGTCCATTAGGCGAGGCTCGCCTCGTATCCCTCCCCCCTTTGACAGAGGAGGCCTTTCTTACCCTCCTCTCGACGGTCAAATCAGGCTCACCCCTGGATCCCTGTCCCCCTCACATCCTCAGACATATCTACTCCACCTGTGTGCAGCCCCCTCTCAAACTTCTTAACAGCTCACTGTCTCAGGGCATTGTTATCCAACCCCTAAAAACAACCACCATCTTGCCCATCCTCAAGAAACCTGGAGCCGACCCCACCGCCCTTGTCAACTACCGCCCTATTTCATTATTGCCCTTCCTAGGGAAGGTACTAGAGCGCCATGTCACCCGTACGCTTAGCACCTTTGTGGAGGAGAGCGGGGTTTTAGCCCCCCGGCAGGCGGGGTTCCGCCCCGCACATTCCACGGAGTCAGTGGTGCTATCGGTCCTTGACAACCTCAGAGAGGGTATGGACACCAACCATCCCCAGGCCCTGGTCCTCCTCGACCTCTCCGCCGCCTTTGACACGGTTGATCATTCCATCTTACTTTCTCGTGTCAGGGCGGCGGGGATCGGAGGTTCGGCCCTGGTCTGGCTGTCCTCCTTCCTGAGGGACCGCATCCAGGCAGTACGCCTGGGCGACTTCTCGGCGGACTTCCGGAAAGTCCCATGCGGGGTCCCCCAGGGTTCCTCCCTTTCTCCCCTTTTATTTAATTTGTACATCGCCCCTCTTATTTTCGCCCTCCACCAAATGAAAGTCACCGTTCTTAACTATGCGGATGACCTGCAGCTTATTTTCACCCTGTCCCCATCCCCAGAGACCATGGTGAATTTTCAGTCCACCATGATCTTCATCCGGGACTGGATGAATTACAACCACCTAAAGTTAAATCCAGATAAGACCGAGTTGATTCTGACAGGTGGTTGCTCCAGTCCCTGGACCTCTCTCTTCTGGCCCCCCTCACTAGGTCCCCCTCCATCCCCTTCCTCCTCCGTAAAAACGTTAGGGATCAAACTGAATAACCAACTCACCCTGCACTCCCAGGTCAGTTCGGTGGTGTCCTCTTCTTTCGTTTCACTTCGCACCATCCGCAAAGTTTCCCGGTTTTTTTCGTTCTCTGCCCTTAAACTCATTGTCCTAGCGATGGTGGTCTCCCGCTTGGACTATGGAAATGCTCTATATTGCGGTATGCCCGCCTATAGCATGCGACGTTTACAGCTGGTTCAAAACCAGGCGGCCCGCCTGGTCTACAACTTGGCCAAATTCCATCACGCTACGCCTCTCCTAAAGTCCCTACACTGGCTCCCTATTCGAGAACGAGTCCAGTTCAAGATGGGATGTATCACCTTTCAAGCCCAGGCTGGCACAGCTCCCGCCTTTATCTCTGCGGAAATCAAGGCATATGCCCCCGCCAGGGAACTTCGCTCATCTTCCCAACACCTGTTTGCAGTCCCACGCTTCAGACGTAAAAAGTGGGGGGGCATGAAATTCTCCACACTTGCCCCCGCCTTTTGGAATTCTCTGCCTGCCCACCTCAGATCTTCCACTCAATACTCCCACTTCCGAAAGGCCCTAAAAACCTTTCTTTTTTCACAAGCCTTCCCTTCATAATCCACCCCTCCTTATCTTCCCCGACTTCCCTACCCTCTAGGGCTCAGTACCTCATAGCGCCATGAAACCGCCAGGTGTACGCGCGCTCAATAAATGTTTTAAACTCAAACTGAAACGCAGTATATGAAGAGTAAGCAGAAGGGATTTACTCACAGGGTGTGAAAATTATCTTTCCTTTGAATTAGTCACTCAGGCACAGTGGTGAATGTTTTTACGTTGTTGAATAATAAAATCTGTATTAAAAGTGAAAGAAATTAAGTTTTTGTATTACCTTACAAAAAGAGGGAGTCAGTCGCGGAGTTGCGCTGACATTACTCAGAGAGGCGCTGGTATTGGTTGAGACAGCGGGTGTGTAGCTGAGATAGTAATTGTAAAGGAGGGGTGAGTACAGGAGTGTGAGAACTAGTCTCACGAGAAAAGCCGCGCAACTATTGGTTGGATTTATTTTGAATTCAAAATTTTGATTGGACACTAAAAAATAAAAGACGCGCTGGTATTGGAAGTCATTTTGAAAACAAATTGAGAGTCATCCTAAAGATTTTTTGGTTTAAAATATATGTGGCATATAGGTCCGATTGTAGGAGGTAGACCTGATAGAAAATATCTAGGGTTTGCACAAGAACAGTATATAAGAGGAAGACCTTATATCATGTACAGAGAGAAAAGAAAATGTCATTCATTAAAAGAATTAAGAATTTTTTCAGGAAAGATAAAGCAATTAAAAAAAGAGAAGGGATTATTATTCCACCACCAAATATGCCCGCATCATACATGATGGTTGAAAGGGGCTGTCACACTTGTGTGTGGTTAGAAAATTGGATGGAGTACACAAAAGATGATGGTGTTTTAGCATTTCCAGAAAATGGTACGTTTAATGGCAGAGTTCTGTACAATTTGAGAACTCGTATGAATGAATTAGATCCCAGACCTAGATTAACACAATATGAGGCATTAGAGGAATGGGAAACTGAGGCTTTTGAGCAAGACAGACCCAGAAGTAACAGGAATTGGAGTAAGTTTTATCCCTGATTTCCAAAAGAGACCAGAGACAAACAAATGAAACAATGGAGAGGTACATACTTCCATGTTAGTGGAAGTATTATATCCTGTATTTACTTCAGAAGATCCTACTGGAAGTAAAAGGACTGAGAATACGAAACATTTAATGACTAGTGGTGAATCGGATGATGATTATTTGGAGGATTTATTAATGAAAAATCCACCACCTTATAATGAGGGGCCAAGCAGAGTTAATCCAAGTGCTCCGTTCTTGAAACCACCTCTGATTCCTCAAGTGGTACATGAGACTTCAATAGAAAAGGTACTTCAGGAAAAAGAACGAGAAGCATTAAATAAACCAAGAAGTGAGTTAATTCAGAAAATTTCTCAATTAAATACGAGTCCTGAAGCCCTGACGATTCCGGTAACCATTGGCCCAGTTGTTTCTCTGTATGCAGATAAACAACCTAGTCCTACCGTTATAACTCTACCTGTAGTACAGCCAAGAAAAGAACCCTTAATAATTGATGATCAAGCAAGTGAATGTGAATCAGTGATTTCCCTGATGGATTTACCAAGAAGAGAACCAGTGAGTGACTCGGTCAGGAAAACCACTCCTATAAGATCTAGAGAAGCACAGATGGAGACATCCTCAGGAACAAAAAGTGCCACAGTAGTAAACTCAGAAGAAATTGAGAGATGGACACGAGAAATAGAGAAACCAAAGTCACAGCCAAAGGTATTGGACATATTGAAATTAAGAGTTGAATTAGAAGAAATGATGGCTGGAAATGTGAGATTGGACAGATTAAATACACTCAGTGAGGACGAGTTGTTGTTCATATGCAAGAGCATAACTAGAAATACAAGAGTGTTTCATGAAAAATTTATGGATATGGCAGCTAATATGGGAATTGACATTGGCAAATCTAAAGTGTTACAGAAACCATATCGAGCTTAATTTTCAGACAAGGATTTGGAAAATATGAATGTGTCAGGTAGAAAGGTACAAATTAGGGAGCTTATGACATTATTGCAAAAATGGGGTGACATAGAAAAATGGAAAACTAGATGGGCAAAGAAAAAAGAAGAGGCTCAACCAAAACAAACTGCATCAGAATATGTATTGAAAGAATCGGAAAAGGTGGAAAGGCTGTGTCCCATGAGAGAAGTGCCAGGTGGAGGTTATGTACATGTCCCATGGTCCCAACAGGATATTTTGTCATTCACAAATGATTTCCCAAAACTTCGAGAGAAGCCTGTAGAATGGTACAGACAAGTCGAGAGATTTGTGAAGGTTTCAAAATGTATTTTAAAAGATTTAGATGGGTTGTTTGACATTGTCATTCCTGTAGATTTGTGGACAGAATGTAAAGTTGCTGTTGGTTGGCCAAGTGATGAGTACACTAGAGACCCAAAGACAGGAGCCCCCTCAGAAGATGTAATGAAGAAATATAATCAAGTAATACTGTATCTCAAAGGTAAAGTACCTGCAAAAGAAACTGATTGGACTAGAATAGATAGAACTACTCAAAATAAAGATGAATCTGTGCATGCATATTATGAACGTCTGTTACAAGTATTTAAACAGTACAGTGGTTTAAATAATATTGATATGAAAGACATGACGCATTTCATCTATCGGTTTGTGTCAGGATTAAGACCAGAAATTTCACAATGGATTATAGAGCATAAGATTTGTTGGCAGGCCAAGCCGATTGATGAAATTCTTAAATATGCAAAATATTGTGAAGATGAACTTGACAATAAACGTAAAGAATTAAAAGAAAAAGTAATGTGGGAACAAGTAAAATTAGCAGAGCAACAGGAACTCCAGTTAAGTCAAATAAACAATACCCGGACTCAAAGTGATGGCAATGGGGGTAAGCCAAGGGGAAAATTCAATAGAGAGGAAGGCAAAAAGAAATTCCCTTGTCACGGGTGCGGCAAGTTGGGGCACTGGAAGAACGAGTGTAAGGCTGTGCAAAATAACACTGTTCAAACTAATGATTTGAATCCGCAGACGCAGAATGAGGTGCCACGGAAGCAACAGCAGCAGGTAATACAAAACCAGTTACCCCTTGCACCTATGCCAAATTTTAGGAGCAAAGTACACCAAAGTGTGGATACCACAAATTGGGAGGGAAGTGGTAATAGAGACGCAGTGACATCACAGTTTCTGTTGAGCAACACATTTTTCGAGGAGGAGACATACTGACGATGCCTGAGAGGGGAGGACGAGGAGTGCGTACTTGGCGCCTCCTAACCGGTAGATCACTCAGGTCCATACATTGAAGGAAAGGTTGAAGGAAATAATGTCACCTTTCTATTGGACACTGGTGCTACCCGTTCTACTGTGAGAACAGCAGACGTTCCGTACCTACCCCTCTCGGGAGAAGCGATCCAAGTAGTGGGCGTTTCTAATAAACAAATTAGTACCCCAGTCACAGAATCAATGGAAGTTAGAATAGGTAATTTTAAATAAATGCACAAATTTGTCGTTTGCGATTCTAGCCCAGTGAATTTGTTAGGCAGAGATTTATTGTGCAAAATGAATTGCACCATCTTTTGCACCCCAAGTGGTGTTGAAATTCAAACTCCAGATGAAGACGGAATCTATAAATTAATGCTAGCAAAAACAAGAAATAGAGAATAAAAAGTTAACTGTGGAAGACCTACCAGAAGAATTACAGCATACTGTCAATCCTAATGTGTGGGATTTTACCGGAAAAGATGTAGAATTAATGGCAAATGTCAATCCGATAAAAGTGACAGTAAAAGAAGGTGCAGTTTACCCAAATATTCGACAGTACAAAATGAGCCCAGAAATAAAAGCAAGTGTTGCAGCAGAAATAAAGCGTTTGGTTGAAACAGGCATTTTACAAGAAATCATGAGCAGTCCATGTAATTCACCCATAAAAGGCATAAAGAAACCGAGCAGAAAGTACAGGGTAGTATAGGACCTCCGAAAAATCAATAAGATTGTTGTCCCATGCTGTCCAGTTCTGTCAAATTCTGCTGTGATTCTGCATGAGATACAGTGGGAAGCTGGATGGTTCAACGTAATAGATTTATGTCAAGCATTATTTTCGATTCCATTACACCCAGATAGCAAATTTCTTTTTTCTTTTGAATTCGACAGTCATGTGTACGTCTGGAATCGTGTTCCTCAGGGGTATACAGAGAGTCCATCGATTTTTAATCAGATATTGAAAAAGTGCCTTGAATCTTTGGTACTTCCCGGACAGTCAGTCCTGGTCAAGTAAATAGACGACCTATTGGTGGCGTCTAAAACTCGAAATGACTGTGTTGTTGATACCATTGCTTTACTGAATCATTTGGGTGAATGAGGACATAAAGGGTCACCTGAAAAACTACAATTTTGCACCACATCAGTGAAATATCTGGGGCACCAGATAGAAAGAGGTGTCAGAAGAGTTACCTCAGAATGGATCAGAATAATTAAAAACATGAATCTACCTCAAACTCAGAAAGAGATCAGAATGTTTCTTGGAGTCATAGGTTACTGCAGGCAGTGGATTGTGGGATTTGCAGTCCTAGCAAAACCATTGATACAAATGACAAAGAAGCGAGCAAAGGACCCAGTAGAATGGGATGACGAAAGCATGACTGCTTTCTTAAAATTACGAGAATGTTTGTGTACAGCTCCAGCATTAGAGATTCCTGACTATTCAAAGGATTTTGCACTATTTTGTGATACACAAGATAATTGTGCACTTTCAGTTCTGACCCAAAGTCACAGTCTAATGAGATGCCCTGTGGCATATTTTTCTTCTACACTAGATCCAGTGGCATCTGCATTGCTAGGATGCCTGAAAGCAGTAGCTGTAACCTGCATGAGTCTTGAGCAAAGTGAGTTCATTATTATGGGACATCCAGTGACAGTGAATGTTCCACACGCAGTTGTGATTTTATTAACAAGGACCAAGACACAGTACCTAACTCCTAGTCGGCTGACTAAGTATGAGCGAATCATTGTAGGTGCAGGAAATTTAACCATTGACAGGTGTAATATTCTGAACACAGGAAAACTGCTACCTGATTCACACTTTGCAGAAGTGAAGGGAGAAATCGAACATGATTGTATTGACCTGACAGAATACAGTACAAAACCACGACCAGACATGATAGAAGAGCCATTAATAAATTCTGAATATGAGCTATTTGTAGATGGCTCATGTATGAGACATGAGGAAGGAGGTTTGAGTGCGGCCTATGCAGTGTGCACATTGGGGGGTCCAGTTGAAGCATCGTATTTACCTGGAGTCAAGTCTGCACAAGTAGCCGAATTGGTAGCATTATCATTATTATTATTATTGCATTTGTAATGCGCACAGCTACCCTAGACAGGGTTTCCCGGCGCAGGCATGTCTGATGCTGTATATCAAAAGGGCGACAAGCTGGGTTACTGAGAAAAAAGTCAGGTCTTAAGATCTCGCCTAAATTTGGGATAGAGAGATTCATGTTTCATTAGACTAGGGAGAGAATTCCATAGTCTAGGGCCAAGAAATGAAAAGGAGAGACCTCCCATTCTAGTGAGTCTACAACTAGGGGTGACGAGATTGCCTTGAGTGGATGAGCGTAGAGGCCGTAAAGGGGCATATAGATGGAGGAGCTCCTGAAGATAAGCTGGAGCGGTCCTTGCTTGATTTTAAAAACAAGACACAGGGTCTTGAATTTAATACGGCTGTCAATGCGGAACCAATGTAAGTCTCCAAGGACAGGAGAGATGGAACATTTCCTTGGGATATGACATAAAAGACGAGCTGCGGAGTTATGCACCACCTGTAGTTTCCTCAACACCTCCTGACTTCCACCTAGATACAGCACATTACCGTAGTCCAGGCGAGAAGGAACCATTGCCTGGACTACCGTTCTTTTGTTGGAGTCTGGAAGCATCCAGATGATCTTACGCAGCCATCTTAGAATGGTAAAACAAGTGGCGGCCACACTTACCGCCTGTTGCCGCATTGAGAGGTTGCTATCAATAATAAACCCGAGATTGCGAACTTGGTTAACAGGTTGAGGGAGAGTTCCCATTTCCAGAGGCCAATGTTGAGCACCCCAAAGATGCTTGTGTTTACCCAAAATACCCACCTCGGTCTTGTCTCCATTTTATTTCAGAAGATTCGCACCCATCCACTCCGACACCCGCCGTAGCCCCACCTGAAGGGAGGACAGGGAACCTTCCTTCGTAGAAGACAAGGAAAAGATGATTTGTGTGTCATCGGCATATGAATAAAGGGTTAACCCCGCCTCCTCCACTATGGACGCCAGGGGTCTCACATAGATATTGAAGAGCAACGGGTTCAAAGTGGACCCCTGGGGCACTCCATATGCTGATGTCCTGACGGTCCATGAAGATATGGGGGAGAAAACCTGGAATGTACGGTCACTAAGAAAAGAGGACAGCCAGGTTAAAGCGGGCCCTTCCACTCCTGCCGACCTGAGAGACTTAAGAAGGACGGTATGGGACACAGTATCGAATGCGGCGCTCAAATCAAGTAAAATGAGCGCCGTCGTCTCCCCCCTGTCTAGGCAAGAACGCAATTTCTCCGTGACCCCCAGCAAAGTAGATTCTGTAGAAAAATGGGTTCTGAATCCAGATTCAGACGGATGTAGGAAACCCGAGCTTTCCACATGAGCTGAAAGCTGGCCATTGACGTGTTTTCTAAGATCTTGGAAAGGTCTGGCAGCAATGAGATTGGACGGAAATTCGACATAATCGAGGGGTCAGCTCCAGGCTTTTTTAATAAAGGAACCTCCATTGCGTGCTTCCAATCTAGGGGAACGCATGATTCACGTAAAGAGTGTTTAAAAGTGCTCTAAGAATTCCAATAGCTGCTGGTGGGAGCTGATGTATGATGTTAGCAGGGAGAGGGTCCAGGGGGGAGCCAGATTTTACCCTAGATAGGCAATCTAAGAAGGATTGATCCTCCAAGAGGGACCACGTTGAAATCTTAGCAGCTGAGGGCTGGTGTCTCCCACCAGTCAAATCTGACCTAAGGCTCACGAGATCTGCAGCACTAGAGGGTATTAATGAGCTATAAATCGTCTCAACCTTAGAGATAAAGTAGTTTGCAATATTATTGCATTGGTTCTCTTCCAGGGCAGGTGGCGCCGGAGCAACATTCGAACCAGCCAACTTTTTGACCATGGAAAATAAAGCCCGTGGGCGATTCGCTGCATTAGTAATAGTATTTGATACAAAGAGAATTTTTGCCGCCTTACAGGCCCGATGGTAAGTGTTTAAGGCGGTCTTATAATCGGACTTGCCGCTAAAGGGTTTTCCGCCATCTTCTTTCCAAGTGCTTACACTTGGATTTCAAGGCCTTTAGCTCATCATTGAACCATAAGGCGGGAAAATGATGGGAGGAGCTACTGTTTGATACCAAGGGCAGGCAGGTGTCAATAGACTTAGCTAACCAGTCAGACACAGCGGAGTTCAGAGAGCAGCAGGGTAAGTTGGTATCCGGGGGATTCATCATTAAGAGGTAATTGAGGGAGTCTAGGTCTAGCTTCTTCCATGGCCTGTGTTTGACTAAAACATCTCTGCAAGCAGGCACCATGCCCCCGGCGACTGCTAAACTAAATTGGACGGCGTAGTGATCTGACCAGCATAGGGGAAGTGCAGGAAAACTGCAGTCCCACACGAGGTTGGACAGAATGGGATCCAAGAGGTGACCTGCCTGATGAGTAGAACCCTGGCTGTTTAACAACAGGTTGAGGGCTTCAAGATCAGTTAGGAACGTTGAACTCCCATTGTCCAGGGGATCTTCTAAATAAAGATTATGGTCCCCCAAGATGGTGAAATTGGCCGCCTTCATAACAAACGGGGCAACTAAGTCAGGGAATACCGACAGCCACTTTTTAGAGTTTCCAGGGGGATGGTAGATGAGCAGGCCTGATAAGGTCATTTTAGGGGAAACGGCCAATTGGAACAACGCGGCATCACAGTCTGGAAAAGTTTGAGGGTCAAATTTACAGGAGTAGATATCCTTAAAAATTACCGCAATCCCACCTCCTTTCTTCGCCACTCTGTCGCTTCTCAAGATGGCGTAGCCAGTGGGGAGAGCACTGGCAACATCTGGGCCCGAACTAGTCTGTAGCCAGGTTTCCGTTAGGAACAAAGCGTCAGGAGTCTCTGAGATCAGGAAATCGAATATGTATGATTTGTTCTTAGGAAGGGAGCGGCAATTAATACTCCAAAAGCATAAGTGTTTACCTGCCTTTGGGAGGGAGATTCTAGATGTGGTGATGTCCCTGTCTTTAGATGCAATAGTACCCGAGTTCAAATACTTCAGGCCCAGTGTAAAACCACAGTTAGCACATCTAAAGCTGCCTAATGATAGACTGCAAGCAATGCAATATGGAAAAACATTACCTCTAAGTGACAAAAGCTCTTCCGCGGCATACGTAAGTTGGCTACGAGAGCTTATGTCAGTTGCGGCATAATTACAGGCCGCTGGTCGCGTTGTTGTAATCTAATCTAGGACCCTAGTGTAATTTTTCCGATTCATGCCCTTATATAGGTATACTTTATCATATCCTTATATAGGTATAGAAATCACTACCCTATTTGGTCTAAGCCACACAGCCCAAATACGGCATGGCTACTTCCACTAGGTTCCGAGAATTAACAACGATTTCTTGGAAAACCCCGCCTTCAGCAGCTAGGAACTTCCCCCTGCTTGAATATTAAGTTCTCCAAGAACTCCTGGCGTTTTCCAAGAATTTAGCCTTTGAGTGACGATATTAAGTCCAAACATGCATCAAACTCGGCACCTTCAAAGTATAAATATGCTCAGGTTTGCCCAGTCAAACACACAGTGGTTTGGAGCAGATCGACTATCTACTTGCCCGACGCCCTGCAGCAGCAAGTGCCGAAGGAAGCCGACCCTCCAGCTGATGCACTGAGAAAGACGCTGTCTTTTCTCTTGCCGAGAAAATCCAGCTCCAGTGTTTCCGGCTTACCCTTGCGGGTATCTGGCAAATCGAGTTCTGAGAGAGAGATACAAGACTTCCTTCATTCTAAAACGAAGGTACGGAGCTGATTAGACCTCTTAGAGAATTCTTGGAATAGATTCCTGGCAGAGAACTACTAAACTTAGGCTACTCCTCACTTACTTCTTCCCTAGGTTAGGTACACTGGGGTAGGCATATTTTAGAAGCACCAGTTGAGTACTTTTAGTCATTATTTATTACTGTATGTATTTTATACATTTTATGCACTTTATGGCTTAGAAACCATATCATGCTTTTACAGTACTACTTTATAATACTGTTTGTATTATATGCAGTGCACTTTATAACCAGTATTACGATTGTAGCAGTTCATTTCCAATGCTTGAGAAAGAAGACTGTTCAATAAATACTTTTATTGAAAACGCCCGTCTCTCTATTTTCTCTGCATCTCTGGTGAAACGAAGCATGCACGATTGACTGAGTAGAATAGCTATCTATTGTTTCCGCAACTCTAGAAATTTGATTTCTTATTCTTGGGAAACAAAGTTGTCATGTTTATGCGGTTGTCAGAAACTAATCCCTTCTTGTGAATTCGAGAAAGTTTCTAGTGACCTCCGAGCTAGCTGGCACTCACAATTAAGTTTAATATATTTGGTAGAGACCTATTCGACTTCAGTCCTATGTCTAAACTACAGTATATATTATTCGAATGCACAGAGCCTATTGGGAATATAGGAACTACACTATAGCGTCAGGGCGCGGACGGGCGCGGACGGGCGCAGACGGGCTTGCCTCTGGCGCACCCACTGCGCGCATGCGCTGCGCACTTGCATCGGGACGTTATTTGAAGTCTCAGGAGCAACGAGCAAGGCGGCTAGAGTGTCGCCCTGTCTAACAGGCCCCCAGAGAGTCTGGAATGGGACGGGGCATAGAGTTAAAGCACCGCCATCTTGGAAGTAAAAAACCACACGCAGAACAGTAGGACACACAGCGTTTGCAGGAGCAGCAGGTAAAATCAAAAGGAAGGAGAACAAAAGGTTCTGCGATGCAGATTGAATTTTTTTAAAGTGCGAGTGAGAGGGGGAATACACAATTTAAATTTTAAAACATAGTAGGCAAGGTTAAAACCGCAATTTTCTCAGCACATAGCAATTGGGAGCATTAACAAAAGCCTGCACATTTGGGAAAAATTGGAAAGTAACCATTTACACTGATAGCCAGTATGGTTACGGGGTTGTGCACGACTTTGGCCAGCTCTGGATGCAAAGGGAGTTTCTGACTTCTTCAGGTACTCCTAGTACAAATGGTCATATGTAAAAGATTTGCTGAAAGCAATTCAATTGCCAAAAGATGTGGCTGTGGTCAAGTGAGCTGCTCACCAATCTGAAATGACAAGGTGACAGCTGGTAACAGATATGCTGACCAATTGGCCCAACATTGTGCCAAATATAAAATGGCTGTAAATAAGAAAATTGATGCATGTGGAAACAGCTGCCAACTTATGTTGCTTGAAGGTGTGAGAACGTGGGAGGAAGTGAGAGATTTGCAAAATGAAGCAGAACCAAAAGAAAGGGAAGAGTGGAGAAAAATAGGTTGTCAGAAAAGGGTTGAAGATGGTGTCATTGTTTACCTTGATGGTAGGCCTGTGTTACCAGACTGTATGCTTGCTCCTATGGCTAGGATGTTTCACAGAGATTACCACCTAGGGCGGGATGCCATGATCAGGTTGTTCAGACAGAATTGGTTCAATGCGAGGTTCAGGAATGTAGCAGAGAGTCTTTGCCAGAGGTGTCTAGTTTGCCAGCAAATTAATCCTGGAAAGAAAACTGTAGTGTTGCCAGGAAAGATAGGAAAGGCAGAAGGCCAATTTATAAGATTACAGATTGATTTCATCCAGTTACCCCCTTGTCGAGGACTAAAATACATTCTTGTCATTGTTTGTTTGTTCTCAAAATGGGTGGAAGTTTACCAAACACGTAGGAATGATAGCATCACTGTAGCCAAACTCCTACTCGGAGAACTCATACCTAGGTTCGGTTTTCCAGTAACAATTGAATCAGACAGAGGCTGTCATTTTAATAATGAAATTATTGGCCTAATCTGTGAAGCATTCTTTTTTTTTAATATTTATTTATTCATTGGCAATTTCAGATAATCAACATAAGTTACTTAACATAAGCAGTGCAGATAAATAAGGCATGTATGCAATACAACATAAAGGCATGAAATATGTTGAAATGAGTAATCAATATAGTACCTAAAGTATATGAATCAACCATCGAATTAGAAATACACTAAGGGAGTGACGTAAAAACAGAGAAAAAACCATATACATTTTAACCATGCCAAACAGTAACATCGTTTGAGGCCAAAAAGACGGAAAGTCACATAATCAATAAGGGGGAAAGGTAAACCGGAAAGGAAAAGAACAGAAGCAAAGTAGCAAGATACACTATCATATATCCAAAGCAGGGTATCCACTTTCAGTATTATACCACCTAGTAATGGGCTCCCACAGCTGTTTACCAATTGCCCTTATTTTCCTGCCTCTTGTGGCGTAGATTGCGATTTCCTGTTTATAGATGGCAATAAATCGACTAAGCCAGGCTCTACATCTTTCCATCTAGCTGTTAGAATTATTCGAAGTACAGCATATCCCAGAAAAAGTACCGCCTGTTCTTCATTATTGTGATCCAGGGAGTCGTCATGGCCTAATAAGTGCAGTGTTATAGAGTCTCTTATCCGGTGCCCAAAAATTTTGGCCCAATACTCTCGTATCATAGTTTTAACTGTTGACAATGCAGGACATTCAAAGAGCATATGCAAGAGGTTTGCAGATGGCTGTTTACATCTCGGACAATTGTCATCAGTCTTGAGCCCCCAAGCAAATAATTTAGCTGGTGTATGGTATAGATTATATATGGTTTTGTAATATTGGGCCTTTAAATTAGAAGCTATAAAGAGCTTTGCTGAAAGAGCTAGCGAGAGGTCTATATCTACGTTGGGATTAGCTAATTTCGAGGCCCAAGATTGTTCCGTGCGTTCGAGATCGTCTGGAGTACTGGCCATAAACATCTGATATAAAACCCCGATTCTTGTAGAGTTTTTCCCTATAATGTCCAATAATGGTATATTATCTAGTAGAATTGTTGAAGTAATATTGTAGATGCTGGACGATATTTGATAGAATTTTAAAAATTTGCACGCTGGAATGTTGTATCTTTCTTGGAAAGACTCGAAAGATGATGGGATGTTGTAACCAAAAAAATCGCCTATTGTATTAATGCCAAGGAGCTTCCACCTCTGGGATCTAATGTCGTTGCAAATGGGGGGTGTTAGACGGACCGGGAGGGTCGGCCGAGGATACGGGGAGAGGTCTCCGGGGAGAGCCGTCTCCAGTAAATCGTACAGACAAGCAACTTCCCCCCCACAGACGGACACCACACAATGATAAAGTTCAACGATACTTTATAGACAATTCTTCACGTACGGTAGGATGGTACAAGGAGGTCTGGACTCAGGGGTCCCCTCTATTCTGGTCTCTGTTTGGGAAAAGGGTAGCGGGACAGTCTTATTACCAAAAAGATGGAAAATAGCTCTCAATCCTCGAGCTCGGTGGTGTAGATGAACGGGCCGCGGCGGAGCCAGCAGGTCCCGAGATGGATGAAGGAAGACGACGGTCCGCGGCAGAGCCAGCAGGTCCCGATGAAGGTGGTGGTTACAAACGGTCCGCGGCCACGCCAGCAGGTCCCGACGATGATGAAGGATAGGGTGGTTCCCAAAGCCGCGGCAGCGCCAGCAGGCAAGACGAGGGTGCACAAGGCAGAGCTACGGCAGCGCCAGTAGTCCGTCAAGGATGAGTTCTTCTTTGCGTCTCTCGACTCCAAGATACAACTGCCCTCCTGCTCTGGAGCTGCCCCAGTTATAGGGCTGGTGTGCTTTGATGTCCGGACCCTCGCACTTGGAGGTCGGGAGGTCCGGGATGAGGGGGTTCAGACACCCAGCAGGGGGGTGGAGCCAGCGCCCGGGGAGGCGATGGGCGAGCGGCACTTGGCGGGGGAGAGCCATCGACACCTCCTGCTCCCATTGACTGACCAAGTAGCCCGCTCACCTCCTGGGTGGATGTTGGTGCCGGAATGTCTGAGGCCTGGCCAGGCCCAGGGTTGAGGTCGATCGGGGGCCAGGCGGCCTCGTGGTGGAGTGTCCAAGATGGCGCCCAGGATGGGCGCGCAGGCCGGTAGTGGGTCGGCCTACGCGGTCAACAGGTTCGAGTGTAGGGGTCCCTGCGGGGACGGTGGACGTGCAATGGTGGTGTGTGGTACTTGCGTGGCTGGTTCGGGCCTGGTTGGGCCGGGGGAGAGCGGCCCTTCATGTGGCCTGTCCAACATGCGTCCCCCCCAGCTGAAGGCGGGGAGAGTTACCCATTCTCTTGGGGACTCTTCTCGTCGAGGCGGAAGAACCGGGACAGGCCATCTGCGTTGGCGTGATCGGGCCCAGGCCGATGTTCAACTGTGAAGTCCATCCCTTGTAGGGAGATGGACCAGCGTAGCAACTTCGGGTTTTCCCCCCGCATCTGCATCAGCCACTGCAGGGGTCGGTGGTCGGTCTGTACCCGAAAGGGTGTGCCAAAAAGGTAGGGCCGGAGCTTCTTGAGGGCCCATACCACCGCGAAGGCCTCCCTCTCTATGGTGCTCCAGCGTTGTTCCCGTGGTAGGAGTCGCCGGCTGATGAAGGCCACCGGCTGGTCATGGCCTTCGGTGTTCACTTGGGACAGGACTGCCCCAATGCCATGGTCGGAGGCATCCGTCTGGACGATGAACTCCCGGCTGTAGTCGGGGGCCTGGAGCACAGGGGCGGAGCACATGGCGGCTTTCAATTGTTCAAATGCAGCTTGACACTCTGGGGTCCAGTTGACTTTCTGGGGCTGATTTTTTGACGTGAGCTCTGTGAGGGGCCTCACGATAGTACCATAGTCTTTCACGAACCTTCGGTAATAGCCCGTGAGGCCCAGGAAGGCTCGTACCTCGGTCTGGGTAGTGGGGGGCTGCCAGGACTGGATGGCGGCAATTTTTAGCTGCAGAGGGGCCACCAGGCCGCTTCCCACCTGGTGCCCGAGGTAGGTTACAGACCCTTGCCCAATTTGACATTTGCTGGCCTTGATCGTGAGGCCAGCTTGCTGAAGGGCGTGCAGTACTGCTCGGAGGTGGTGGAGGTGCTCGGACCACTGGTTGCTGTATACAGCGATGTCGTCTAAGTAGGCGGCGCTGAATCCTTCGAGCCCCGCCAGGACCTGATTGACGAGCCGTTGGAACGTTGCTGGGGCATTCTTCATGCCGAAGGGCATGACTGTGAAATGGTAATGGCCATCGGGCGTGGAAAAGGCAGAACGTTCTTGTGCCCGGGGTGTGAGGCCGATTTGCCAGTAGCCCGCCGTCAGGTCGAAGATACTGAGGTAGCGGGCAGCTCCCATGCGGTCGATTAGTTCATCTGCCCGGGGGATGGGATGTGCGTCTGTCCTGGTGACCGCATTCAAGCCCCGGTAGTCGACGCAGAACCGGAGTTCTGGTGTGGTGCCGGGGGCAGCTGCTTTGGGGACCAGTACTACAGGGCTGGCCCAGGGGCTGTCTGAGGGCTCGATGACCCCGAGCGTGAGCATTTTGGCTACTTCCTCCTGGATGCAGGCCCGTACCCGATCTGGCACGCGGTAGGCCCGGTGGCGGATAGGGGGGCTGTCCCCCGTGTCCACATCGTGCGTACACCAGGAAGTGACACCTGGGGTGAGGGAGAACAGGCTGGCGAATTGTGACAGGAGAACTTGGCACTCCTGGTGTTGCTCTCGGGTGAGGGCCTCTGAGAGTCGGACCCCATCTACGGAACCGTCTTTCTCCCGCGTTCGTAGGAGGTCCGGGAGGGGCTCGGAGTCCTCTTCAGCCCCATTGTCTGTGGCCATCAGGAGGCTGAGTTCTGTCCGTACAAAGTGCGGTTTCAGTCTGTTAGCGTGGAGGACCCGGAGGGGGTTCCGGGAAGATTCCAAGTCGATGAGATAGGTAGCCGGACCCTTGCGCTCGACCACTTTGAAGGGCCCTGTCCACTTGTCTTGTAGGGCGCAGGGTTCAGTGGGGGACATCACCCATACCTGTTGCCCAGGTTCAAATTCGATGGAGGAGGCATTCCGGTCATACCACCTTTTCATGTCCTCCTGACTGGCCTCTAGGTTGGCTTTTGCTAGTTCTCGGAATCGCCGGGTCTGGTTGCGGAGTGTTAGGAGGTAGCGGAAAACATCTGGTGGGTTCTTTAGAGGGGGCATCTCCCAGCCTTCCTTAACTAGGCTGAGCGGCCCGCGCACGGGGTGTCCATATAGCAGTTCAAATGGGCTGAAGCCCAGGGACTTCTGGGGAACCTCTCGATATGCGAAGAGAAGGCACGGCAACAGTACATCCCACTGGCGACGGAGGGGCTCTTCCAACCCCCCGATCATCCCTTTGAGCGTGCGGTTGAACCGCTCAACGAGTCCGTTTCCTTGAGGGTGATAGGGGGTCGTGAACCGGTAGGTAACCCCGCACTGTTGCCAGAGAGATTTCATATATTTCGAAATAAAGTTCGTGCCTCTGTCACTGACGACCTCCCGGGGGAAGCCCACCCGGGAGAAGATCCCCATCAGAGCCCGGCCGACTACCGGGGCTGTCACAGTCCGCAGGGGAACAGCCTCCGGGTAGCGGGTGGCGTGGTCCACTAGCACCAGGATGAATCGATGGCCTTGTTTTGTGCGCGGGTCCAGGGGCCCCACGATATCGATTCCGACCCTCTCGAACGGGGTGGTGACCACGGGAAAAGGTTGCAGGGGGGCTTTCAGTTTGCGGCCGCTCTTCCCACTGGCTTGGCACGTGGGGCAAGATCGGCAATGCTGGTGTACATTGTCCCTCATTTTGGGCCAGAAGAAGTGGGTCACCAGGCGGCTATAGGTTTTGTCTTGACCCAAGTGTCCTGCCAGGGGGACGTCGTGGGCCAGGTTTAGCAGAAAGTCTCTAAAACGGAGGGGTACCACTAGGACTCGGCTGGCCCCCAGCTCCGCGATTCTTTGCTCACTGTACAGCAGATCATTGTCCCAGTAGACCCAGTGAGTTCCGGAGGTATCCCCTGCGCTTTGGGCTAGCGCTTGCTGGCGGAGTCCCTCGAGGGAGGGACAGGTCTTTTGTTCTTGGCGAAATTGTTCTTGCGTGGGCCCCCCCTCTTGAGGCCACTGGTCGAGGTTAGCGAGGTCTGGAGGTTGAGCTGGTTCGGGGGGGACGTCACGGTCGGTGGTTTCGGCGGGGGCGACCGGAGGCGGTGGCGCCGGCCATTCGAGTTCCTCTGGGCGGGTGTTGGCACGGGCGGTCATGGACCGGGTGGTGACGCACGCCCAGTCCGGGACGCCCAGCATCCCCAGGTGCTCTTTTCGTTCGACTGCTGCCCATGGAGAGCTTTCCAGGTCATTACCCAGGAGGCAGTCTACGGGGGCATCATCTCGGACCGTCACCTTCAACATGCCGGAGACCCCTCCCCATTCGAAGGGGACGCAGGCCATCCGACACAGACTTTCTGAGTTATCGGCTGAACGTACAGGGCAGAGAATGTTTGGTAAGTATTGTTCGGGGGTCACCAGGTGACAGCGGACGGCTGTTACACTGGCCCCAGTGTCACGAAGGGCTTCAGCCCGGCGTCCATTGATGCCCACCCATTGGCTGTACTTCTGGGTATTAGCGGGTAGGGGGACCCGCGGGACCATGTCTCTCCCCCCTAGGCAGGCGAGAGCCATGGCGGCTGGCTCCCATTCTTGGTGTTCCTGTTCATATTCTTCTTGTTCCTCTGAGATCCGTTCCTCCCCCAGAGCAGCAGCGGCTACTTGGCGGGGTCTTGGGCTCTGGTACTGGGGGCAGTTTGGGTCGTTTGCATAGTGTCCGACTCGTTGACAACGATGGCAGGTAACATTGGCTCGATGTCCCGGTCGCGCTGGGGTGCTGCCCCGGTTGGCCGGGGGGGTGGGGCTGGTAGTGGGGGTGACCGGAGCGTTGCTTCTTCCGCGTCCTTGGCCTCCACCTCCTCGGGGACGGTGCTGACCATTGTTGTTCCGGTTCTGTTCGGCCAACTTTAGTTCAACGTCCATTTTGAGCCGGGCCATTTCCAGCTCGTGTAGTCGGGTTCTTTCTCGTTCCTGGATCTCGTCTGGCGAGAGACCCGTTCTTCGTTCTTCAGGGGCCATGGGGGTTTGTGCTGCGATGTCTTGATCGGGGGTTCCGGCAGCCCCGGTTTCTGCCCAAGATTCCAGGGCCTGCTTAAAGTCATCTTTGGTATTTAGTCCGGTGGTAGCGATACCTAATTCGATACAGAACTGTTTTAAGTTCACGATGGCTGTACTCGCCCAATTTCTCCATCTGGAATTTCTCCGTTGATCCGCTGTCTTTAGTTGACATCGTGATTCGCCGTGGGGTGAGCTACTCTCTGTACGGTTTATGCGGTGATTCGGATCCCGTCGCTGGCCACCAATGTTAGACGGACCGGGAGGGTCGGCCGAGGATACGGGGAGAGGTCTCCGGGGAGAGCCGTCTCCAGTAAATCGTACAGACAAGCAACTTCCCCCCCACAGACGGACACCACACAATGATAAAGTTCAACGATACTTTATAGACAATTCTTCACGTACGGTAGGATGGTACAAGGAGGTCTGGACTCAGGGGTCCCCTCTATTCTGGTCTCTGTTTGGGAAAAGGGTAGCGGGACAGTCTTATTACCAAAAAGATGGAAAATAGCTCTCAATCCTCGAGCTCGGTGGTGTAGATGAACGGGCCGCGGCGGAGCCAGCAGGTCCCGAGATGGATGAAGGAAGACGACGGTCCGCGGCAGAGCCAGCAGGTCCCGATGAAGGTGGTGGTTACAAACGGTCCGCGGCCACGCCAGCAGGTCCCGACGATGATGAAGGATAGGGTGGTTCCCAAAGCCGCGGCAGCGCCAGCAGGCAAGACGAGGGTGCACAAGGCAGAGCTACGGCAGCGCCAGTAGTCCGTCAAGGATGAGTTCTTCTTTGCGTCTCTCGACTCCAAGATACAACTGCCCTCCTGCTCTGGAGCTGCCCCAGTTATAGGGCTGGTGTGCTTTGATGTCCGGACCCTCGCACTTGGAGGTCGGGAGGTCCGGGATGAGGGGGTTCAGACACCCAGCAGGGGGGTGGAGCCAGCGCCCGGGGAGGCGATGGGCGAGCGGCACTTGGCGGGGGAGAGCCATCGACACCTCCTGCTCCCATTGACTGACCAAGTAGCCCGCTCACCTCCTGGGTGGATGTTGGTGCCGGAATGTCTGAGGCCTGGCCAGGCCCAGGGTTGAGGTCGATCGGGGGCCAGGCGGCCTCGTGGTGGAGTGTCCAAGATGGCGCCCAGGATGGGCGCGCAGGCCGGTAGTGGGTCGGCCTACGCGGTCAACAGGTTCGAGTGTAGGGGTCCCTGCGGGGACGGTGGACGTGCAATGGTGGTGTGTGGTACTTGCGTGGCTGGTTCGGGCCTGGTTGGGCCGGGGGAGAGCGGCCCTTCATGTGGCCTGTCCAACATGGGGGATAATCTTGCAGTGCTATAGTGGTGTATATTTCGTAAATGTAGGAATATTCAGATGTTTGCAGATAGCTTTCCATACCGCACGTGCATCTAATACTGTCTTTAATTTAATTTTTTTATAGTATGACGGTTCCACCTGTCTTAAAAACAACCCCTTATATTTCTCCCCCAAGCTAAATTCATATATCGACGGGATATATAGAGCTATAGAGGTTAAAGCCCTAGGTTTAGCAGTCAGAAGAGGGTCCATATGTTGTACTAGTGTTGCCCAAAGATATAATCTTAAATTCGGTAAAGCTAAGCCACCTCTATCTTGAGGTAGCGCCAGCAGAGGGAGGGCCCGTCTTATTTTTCCATAGCTCCAAATAAACTTTGAAATAAGAGAATCAATAGTCTTAATAACATGTTCTCCTGGCAATACAGGGATTGCTCTGAAATAATATAGAACCCGTGGGAATATATTCATTTTGACATAATTGGCCCTGCCGATTATAGATAGGTGCAAGCTATCTATCCTTTTAAGGTCTCTTTTAATTTTATCAATAAGGGGGGAGTAATTTAGATTGCTAATATTGCTTACCTCCGTAGAGAGGCATATTCCTAGATATGTAGCCTGTTTTACCCTAAGTATGCTTTCATAATGAGTGTTATTAGTGGCTAGTACCACCGTTTTGTCCCTATTCAAAGAATACCCTGAATAAAACCCGAATGCCTGAGTGATTGTCTTGATTTCAAGAATGGCTTCAGAGGGATTGGTGGTTATAACAGCAACATCGTCTGCATATGCCATGACTTTTGTGGAGAAAGAGCCGGTAATGACTGGTTGAATTGCAGGTGAAGTTAGTAACTTCTGAATAAGGGGATCGATATAGAGGGCAAACAGAGACGGAGAGCATGGGCACCCCTGCCTTGTGCCTCTTTGTACCCTGATAAACTCTGACTCATTGCTGCCTATGATGATTTTGGCTGTGGGGTTGGAGTAAATGGCTTTAAGGGCTTTAATAAAGTTGTTACCAAAGTTTTTGCTTTCCAGGATGTTCCAAAGAAATTGCCATGATACTCGGTCAAATGCCTTCTCGGCATCGAGGAGGATCATAGACATCTCGCCCCCCGTGGCACCCATGATGTCAAATAGGGTTATGGCTCTCCGACTATGGTCTGTGGTATCCTTGCCAGGGATAAAGCCGTGTTGCCAGGGGGACACGAGATGTTTGATGACCCCACTCAGCCGGATTGCGAATATTTTAGCATATAGCTTTGAGTCGGAGTTGATCAGGGATATGGGCCTATATGAGGAAGGTAGGTGAGGTGGTTTGCCCTTTTTATGAAAAATGATTATATTTGTTTGTTTCCATGACTCTGGGGGGATTGTGTGGTACTGCACTCCAAGGAACAGATCAAGCAAAAAAGGAGTTATTTGATCACCAAGGATTTTGTACAGATCTAGTGGGATTTTGTCCGGGCCCGCCGCTTTACCATTGGCCAGCTCAGCTAAAGCAATCTCCACTTCAGTGAGCGTAATTTCTCTATCCAGCTTAGCTTTGGTCTCATCATCAATAGCTTTATATAAAGTCTGGTCTGGGAGCCAATTGTTTAAGAATGATGTTATATCGCTATTAGAATGTGAGATATCGCTGCTGTAAAGTTTCTGGTAATACTTTTGGAATGCCTCAACAATCGCTTTAGGAGTTGTATGCTCATTACCCTCAAATTCTATTTTCTTAATACTGCCCAATGATTGTTTTTGTCGGGTACGTAATGCTAGCTGCTTTCCCACGTTTTCTCCTGCTTCGTACAGTCTATTCTTATTGGCCTGATACGTTTCAGCAGCTTTTTGAATAAGCATATTATTGATCTCATTTTTTAAAATCATTATTTTATTTAAAGTTTTTCCAGGATCTGAGGTAGAATCTACTTGGCCTCTTTGAGCTTGATTTATTTGGAAGGCATGATGAGTCTCAAGATTAGAGAGTTCTTGCATAAGTTGTGTGTTAATATATTTTTCATTCTTTCGTTTATTTGCTACAAACGAAATAGTTTCTCCTCTCAATGCTGCTTTAAAACAGTCCCATACTATTAAGCGGGACGCACTAAACTGGTTACAGTCAAAGAAGGACTGGGCCCATGATTTGATATAGGTTACATATTCCTGATTAACCAATAACCTCCTGTCAAAAGTCAATTGAGTCTTTGGCTTAACCAAATTAATAGTATCAAAAACGATGGTCAGCGCATTATGATCGGATATTGTTTTCGGTGATTTAATTATTTCTATAATGTCCGCCTCCTCTATAGATGACATAATATAATCGATTCTAACATATTTATTATGGGGGAAAGAAAAGTAAGTAGAACCATCTGTGTTTGGCCCCTGAAGCAGCCCCCAGATATCTGTTAAATTATGGCTTTTCATCATCCGCCTTAGTGCGCTGTATACCTTCGGTTTACGCCCTTTATACTCTAAGGACGGGTGATTCTCTGTGGGCAGCCCCATATCAATATTAAAGTCCCCGCAAAAAATCAGAGGGCCAACCCAAGAGGCCAGTTCAATTTCGAGTTCCCGAAAAATATCTGGGTCATCTAGATTGGAGCCATAAATTACACAGATAGTAATACCTAACTGTAACTGAACTATGACCTATCTACCATGTTTGTCAGCCGATTTACGGATTGGGGTACCTATTATAGGTTTAGTTAAGATGGCTACCCCTCTGGTTTTGGATGTTTGGGATGTAGTAACCATAAGGCTATAACCAGGTAGTTTGAGTAAATCTCTGTCTGCATATGCTATATGTGTCTCTTGCAGGCATATTATGTCAACTGGGTTCTGACGTGTCAATTGAAATAGCTGGGCCCTTTTATTTTTATGATTGAGGCCTGCCACATTCCAGGTGCATTAGCTTATTCTCCCCATTTATTGACATGAAAGTCTAGCCTAGATATAGAATATAGGGACCCTGCCACCAATGTTCTCATAATGCATAGTACAATTTTGCTTTTTACAATTTTTTTTTTTTTCTTTGGTTGTATTGGTTCACATCAAACCGTGATTTTTGTGATTTTTGTGTACATCTCGGCATACGTCTGTGTTTGCCAATTTTTTTTTACATTTTTCCCCCCCCTCCTTGCCTCCTTATCCACCCCCCCCCCCAACCCCCACCCCCCAGACACCACCCTTTGAGGCATATAGACTCTAGCTAGAGTCTGTAGTGATGGAGAAACACCCCCTGCGCTGTGCTATATTATAACTTCCGTGTTTAACTAATAGTACGTGTGAGGGCTAGCAGAGAGATACGAAACAAAAAGAGATTAAATCTAGAATAGCCAGTTTAAGACCTTATGAAGCCCACTAAAACAAAATGAAGAACCCGCAAGTGCCTAACAGTAAATCATTGGACCAGTGATAGAGATATCGTTTTCACACTCTAAGTAATTATCATAACGATTATCGCAGCAAAAAGAATAGGCACCAAAATTAGAGCTAGTTGGAACTAGATAGTCCCATTAAACGTGCTTATATCTCCTATGTCATAGATCGCAACCCACCAGCCGGGGATTAAGTAGTAAACATAGTAATCACTGAAGCACTGATCTTAGAGTTCTTAATGAAAAGTATCATTGTCTCATTGTCTCGCATTACGTCATGCTGTCTAAGAAGGCCTTCGCTTTGATTTCAGAAGTGAAGAATTTAACCTGACCCTTATATAAAATTTTAAGCGTAGCAGGGTTGTTCAAGTAAACCTTGGCCCTTTTGTCCATAAAGGGTTTGATTAACTGACGGAGCCGCCATCTCCGTTCCACAGTTGTGTGACAAAAATCCGGCCTGGCAAAGTATGAAATATCACCTCGAGACCGATGAGCATCGGGCCTTGCCTTCTCGGCGATAGTTTGGCGCAACAGAAAATTGCCGAAATAAACCAGTATCGCCCTGGGATATTTACCTTGAGAGTTATTATCCCGTAATGTAGGCGGGGTTCTATGGACACGCTGGACTTCTAGCTCCCAGTTCCAAGAAGATAGCTCGGGGAATGTATCTTTGAAAAGTTGAATCATAAAACTGCGTATGTTATCTCCTTCGCTTTTCTCCGGGACCCCTAGTATTCGGAGGTTGTTACAGCGCATACGATTTTCCATCTCCTCCAGTTTCCACCTTACATCAGTCAGTTCTGCGTCATGGGCATCGACCTGTTCTTTCACCACCGTTGCTTCAGCCTCATTGGCCACTATTCGATCTTCCATATCTGCCATTCTTGCGTTGGAGGCCGCTACAGATTTGGAAAGCTTGCGTACCACACCTTGTACCTTTTGTAGAGCTTGTTGAGCCTTCCGACCATCTTTGGAGGTTTGCTCCCTATGGGAGGCAATCGCCTGCAACACCATGTCCATTACCGATGTTAAGGTAGTGTTTTGCTCCTTCGAGGAAGAAGGCCCTTGAGAGCTAGTTGTTGCAGGAGCATATTCCCGAATACGGCCTACTGCGCCGTGATGGCTTCTTTTTTTTTTAATCACTGTGTGCCTCCCCATTGTGGTTTTGTCCAATAACTCATCCACGTCGCTATCTTGCGTGCTGGTACTGGAGCCTGAGTGCAAATCGGATAGAGAATATAGATCGGAATCCAAATCTTGATGCTTCCCTAGGTCCTCGCGGCCTTCAGAGATAGTATAGAATTCTATCGGTTCTAAATCTGTATCAGAGGTGATCCCGGCTCCACTTATAGGGTCTGGCATAGATGCTGCTGGCCCCTCTTCATTTTCATTCCCCGATAGTATGGGTACTGCCAGAGTGTCTTGTGTCTGAGTTACAGTCTGTGCCGGAGGGAGTGATGTTAAATTGTTCTCATTAGCCATATTGGATGGAGCAAGAAGAGTTTCGATCCATTGCTGTTGTTGTTTGGGCATACTATCTGTATTAGCTGTTTTGCCAATACCAGTTGCAGGTACAGCATCATCGTGTAACTGTGATTGTACTTTCGGTTGAATGGCCTCAGCTCTCGGTGACTCATTAATAGTAGATGTTAATGCTGATGCTGTAGGCGCGGTTATTATCAGGCCTGGCTCCTGAATCGGTATACCCACCCCTGCTAAGGCTGATAGTACTGCTTGCGCTTGGGGATTCGGTATTGCAGGCACTGTCAAAGTTTTTGCCCCTACCATCTCTTCAGTAACACCCCCTGGGCCCTCCACAGAAGCTGCTAAGTCGTGCGGTGAAGGTGGTGCGGACAATTCAGCTGTATTTGTAAGTGCAACTGTAGCCGGGATACTCACAGGGATGCGCGCCTCCTCGAGAGGTTCGGAACGGGTCACTGCTAGCCCCACCGAGTCCGCATTGGAAGGCGCCTCCGGGATCGCGGGTGATGCTGCAATCAGCGGCTCGCTTGTTGCGTGATGGAAAGAGGGGGATGACGCGGCCCCAGCCGTAGTTTTTCGAAGTACGTCTACAACGGAGGGGCCCGGGCCCGGGATGTTGGTATTTTTGACGCTTTCTGGTGCTTTGTCTGTGATAGAGCCTGCCCCCCATCGGAGCCAGCGGTTTCATCCGTCAGGGAACCGGCGCGCCTCGCCGCCAGCTTCTGATCACGGAGCGCTTGTTTGGCAGCCCGGGTTTTGGAAGCGGCCGCTACCGCTGCTGCATTCTTTGGAGCCATCTGCCCGTTCTGCACAACGGGGTCAGCAACACGAACACCGTTTGGCTTATCTCGGGATTCTCTGATGGCGCGAAGCTGAATGAAAAGCCTTAACACCGTGAGGCCGAGGGCTGATGCGATGCAATGGAGTAGCGGTCGTGACTGCTCCGATGAGGACGAGGAGTCTCCTGATGCATCAAGGTAGGCACCATCCATTCTTCATGTTTTAACACTGCTTAATACTGCTTATGCCAGTATAATCCCGACGCGGTTAATGCTGTAATATCGCTTTTAGCCGCGTATGGTATTCTCAGACAATCCTGCAGTGAGCATCCAAAGTCCAAGCCCCTCTAGCCCATTGATTAGGCTCAGCACGGGAGAGTGTCTCACAGCGGTCTAGTGAGCCGCCGCCATCTTGCCTGTCGTTTACATCAATCTGTGAAGCATTCAACGTTAAGCAAAAGCTGCACTGTGCATTCCGCCCAGAGGCTTCTGGAGTGGTAGAACAACTGAATGGCACAATCAAGTCAAGATTGGGAAAGATATATGAATCTACCCGATTAGAGTGGCCAGATGCTTTACCACTTGTTCTGATGGGATTTAGAAGTATTCCAGATCGGAACACAGGCTTGAGTACTCATGAGAAGAGCAATGAGGCAAGCATGGGTGCCAGGACACAAGCTGATAAATATATCTGATGATTTAGTACTGGAGTACTGCAAAGAACTGGCTGACCAAGTGGGTTCTATCTCTCACCAGGTTGGGGAAGACGCTGTCACCAGACAAGCAACTCCAGCACATGACCTGAACCCAGGTGATTGGGTAGTGTTAAAGAAACACACTCGAAAACCTTGCCTCGCACCAAGGTGGGGAAAACCATGTCAAGTAATTTTGGTTACCACCACAGCTGTAAAGTGCAAAGGAGTTCCCCACTGGATCCATGCCAGTCAGACAAAAAGATTGACTGAAACTGATGAAACTGAAGCTGAAGGTTGTGCAGCTGAGGGGTCTCAAGATATCGATCCTGAAGTAGCTGAAGAGGAACAACCAAGCACCAGTCAAGATGATTGGATTCCAGTAGTTGAGATACCTGCAGAATACGTGAGAACCAGAAGTCAAACTTTTTTTTTTTTGTTGAAAACCTTTATTTCAATTGCAGTGTTACATTTACGGGCCTACAACCACAGGGGCCGGCCGTCGCTAAAACAATAGAAAACGATTGGTGGGGGGGGGGGGCCCGGGTAATCGGACATGTAGTGAGAAAATCTGTAATATGTAGGAACGTCAGGTCATGGGGATTGTGGTAACACCGGGACCTCCACAAACGGGGGGGCACAAATCTCCCCACGATACGAATTCCATTGGTTCCAGAATCTACCCCACTTCTTGGGCCTACCGCGTGCAACATATACCGTTTTTTCCCTGAACATGCACCAGTCCATATTTTCTTCCCATGCTAAAGTCGTAGGTGCCCTCTGAGACCCCCATAGCTGCGTAATGTCTCTTTTAGCCACCATGTTCCCAAGAGTAGCCCATTGTGTCTGTGCCACAGTGTAGTCATTCGGTTCCCATATATTCAGCAGACAACGGCGGGCCTCAGGCAGCAAAGAAACTCCCGTAACTTCTTCCATAATCACATGCACACGGTTCCAGAACAGAGCCACAGCTGGGCATTCCCATATGATATGTAGGAAGGTACCCAGCGCACCACAACCACGCATGCACACTCCATCCACAGAGAGACCCATACGAATCAGACGGGGACCAGTTACATAGATACGGTGTAAGATCTTTAGTTGCACCAGCCGGAGACGAGCCGGGATCGCAACCTCTTTCGGGGAGGATACCGCTGCCTGCCAATTTTCATCGTCCAATTCCTGTCCATCGCCGGTCCACGCCTCACAGAGCTGCAAAAGCAGATCTGTTCGGTCGTTAATCAGTTTTTTTGTATATTAGAGATATGGTGCTATCAGGAGTATGGCCATCAAGCACCCTATCTTCGAGAGGGGAGGATTCCGGAATGACGGTTCCGGTCGGGAAGACCGAGTGGAGCGCGTGTCGGATCTGCATATAGCGAAAATATTCCCTATTACTAAGTGCATATTCCGACTGCAGCTCCTCAAAGGTCTTGATCCTATCTTTGACCCATAGATCCCCCACCATACTGATACCGATAAGGTCCCACTTTTCGAAGCCCTTCGTCGTCCATAGGCTACCCAGTTTCACCGCCGCATAGAGCGGGGTCGCCCTGGTTAATCTGCCTGACCACCCCATGGCTGCATTTGCACTTCTCCACACCCGCACGGCCACTCCGGTGGGCCCTGACAGTACCTTGCAAGCCGATTCGGAATATATTGCCCTGTTATAATTCCCTCTTGGTAACTGCCATTTATCCATTTCAAACGCGGGGTATGGCGTTGGGCCATACATAGCATGGTTAATTGCACTCAATTGAGATGCCCAATAGTAGCGCCTGATGTCCGGCAATGCGATGCCCCCGTCGTACCAAGGCAGAGTCAATTTTGCTAGAGCGATACGAGGACGCCCGCCCCAAACTAATTGCCTCTGCAGACTCTCCACCTCGCGGAAGTATCGTGCTGGTACGCAATCGAGTGTATTCTGAAGGGCATATAGGAATCGGGGCAGAGACATCATCTTAAAAAGGGCAGCCCTTCCGAGCGGGGACAACGGCAGGCCACTCCAGGCCGCTACGTCAGATTTAAGCCGGAGCAGCGGGGGGAGTAGGTTGCGTTCATAACGCACCGCGGGGTCTAATGATATAAAAATCCCTAAATATTTAAATCCGATCCGCGTTATCTGTATCGGGCAAGTACGCGGTAGCGGGGGCACATCACCAGTGAGTGCATAGACGCTAGATTTAGACCAATTAATCACCAGGCCGGAGTTTTTGCCAAACGAACTGAGGACATCAAACAGCACTCCCAGCGATTTCTGTGGGGAGGTGAGGTATAGCAGAATATCGTCGGCGTATAACGATAGGCGGTCCTCAAAGTCAGGGGTCCACCTGATTTCCTTAAGCGACGGTTCCCACCGTAGCCAAGCAGCCAGGGGTTCCAGGGCGAGCGCGAACAGCAAAGGAGATAACGGGCATCCCTGTCGCGTACCCCTCCCGAGCACAAAGGACCTCGAGACCCTACCATTAACCACAACCTGGGAGAGCGGCTCCTCATACAGGAGTCTAACTCAACCGATAAACCCGGGGCCAAACCCAAACTTCGTGAGGGCGGCCCACAAATACGACCATTCCACTGTGTCAAAGGCCATCGTGGCATCCAAGGACACCAAGACGGCCGGCTCACGTAAGGACCCCGCCCTCGCCAGGACGCCATGAAGACGACGCAGGTTGAGCGCTGTGTTGCGGTGCGGAATAAATCCAGACTGATCCGGGTGAATCAAGTCGCCGATCACCTTTATCAGTCGATTAGCCAATAGTTTTGCCAAGATTTTGGGTTCGGCATTTAAAAGTGATATCGGCCGATATGAGGCACAGAGATCCGGGGTTTGCCCTCTTTGTGGATTACAACAATGGACGCGAGTCTCTGGTCTCGTGGGAGTGACCCAACATCGCGCGACTCCAGGAACATCTCGCGGAGATAAGGCGCCATTTTATCCGGACGTAACTTGTACAGCTCGATGGGGATACCATTCGGGCCGAATGGAGCGAGCGCCACTTCATCATTGGAGAATTCCGACTCCATGAGCTCTTTGTCCGAATCCGACAGACAGGGCAAGGCGATATCCCTAAGCAACAGATGCAAGTCTTCCTCCGGTCTGTCTGAGACTGGTGCATACACCTTCTGGAAATAACACGCGAAACTCTCCACTATATCCACTGGGTCAACTACCCGCACTCCATCAGCACTTTCTACCACAGGCACAACACGACTCGCCCTCTCTTTCTTATCTAGCCAGGCAATCAACTTCCCCGCTTTATCCCCCACATCATACAGCCGTCCCCGCTGCTCCCAGGTCATAGCCTTGGCAGCGTCTGTCACCAGAGCTCGGTAATCAGACTGTTTAAGGTGCGGAGCATGTCATTTCTCTTGTGTCGCGCCAGACTCCAACTCTCTCTCCAAGTCACTAAATTCAGCCTCCAGTCTTTCTACCTCCTCATTCTTCCTTTTCCGAGCATCAGCAATCAGAGAGAGGGCCTGACCACGGACCACAGTCTTAAAGGCCTCCCACAGTGAAACAGAGGAGGATACTGACCCCACATTCTCAGTAAAGTACTGATCAATGGACTTGACCATACCCGCCCTGATTTTGGGATTACGAAAGTGCCAGGGATTAATCGGGGCCACTCTACCCTCCGCCCCATACCGAGCATCAATGGAGAGCCACACTGGGGAGTGATCGGATATGCCCCTGGCCAAGTGTCTAGCCTCCCTCACCGAGACGGCCTGCGCCGCCGGCACAAGTATGTAATCAAGTCTGGCAAGGCTCCCGTGTGCTCCAGAGTGAAAGGTGTACTGTGCCTGTCCAGGGTGCATCAACCTCCAGCAATCTACTAGACCCAGCGTCTCCAAGAAAGTACTCAACCAAGACTGCGATCTCGCGAGGTCTCTAGGGGGGCTACGATCCTCTTTACCACAGACCACCGAGTTAAAGTCTCCACCCACAATTAAAATACCCTCTGGGAGTCCCAGCACTATCTCCCCCAGGTCCGCAAATGTCGTAGTTTGTAAGCCAGGCGGGACATAAACAGAAAGTATGGAGATCGTCTTCCCCTCCCATCTGCCGCTGACGACAGCATATCTACCTCTATCATCTAGAGCGGTCACGTCTATTGCAAGGGGGAGGGAGTTTCTGACTAGAATCCCCGCCCCTCTCGACCCAGTGGTGAATCCGGAGTGGGCGCCCAAACGATACCCTCGGCGATTCATTGCACGACATGTGTTCCCAATCAAATGCGTTTCCTGTAACAACACCACATCAGGGGAAAACGTTTCAGGAACTGCGACACTATACCCCGTTTGATCCTATCTCCCAGGCCATTGACATTCCAACTGACAACCCTCAGCTTCCTACCCGCATCCCAACAGTAAGGATCGACTCCCCCTTCCAGCGAAGCGGACATCAGAATCAAAGTAAATCGTAAAACATTGCCTCTAAACCCAACAAAACCGAACAATGTGTCCCATCCCACCCCCAAGAAAACTCCTTGAACATATCCCCCCACCCTGCACCCCTGCACTAGTCCAAAGAACCACCCCAACTTGCAGTGTGCCTGTCGCCCCCACAAGAGACTAATCTACAAAAAGAAGAAAAACCCCAGGAGGAGGAAGAGGTCCGTACCCCCCCGCCATCTCCAGCTCAGCAAACATATACATGAACATAGAAAGTCATCAAACCGCTGCTGCAAAGTCCATTCACTTTGTGTGCCGGTTGTCACCTCTCACTCCTGATCCTGCAGGCCACCCGCTGCGCCCTCCGAGTGATCCGGGCGATCTCGACGCGATGGTAAAGTGTCTAGCCAGTCACTGACGACCCCAGGCCGATCAAAGAAAAGTGTTCGCTCGTTGTGTTCTACTCGAAGTCGGGCAGGAAAGAGCATAGAATATTTCACTCCCATGTCCCGCATCCTCCGCTTGACCCCCATAAAGTCCATTCTCTGCTTCTGGACCGCTTGGGTAAAGTCTGGGTAAAAGCTAATAGTGGCATTCTCAAATTTCGTGGGACCTCCAGTTCGCGATGCCTGTAGAATGGCGTCCCTGTCCCTGAAGTTGAAAATCCGAGCTATTATGGGTCGTGGCGGAGTGCCTGGCTTATGAGCTCCACCCGGAACACGGTGAGCGCGCTCAACTGCAAAAAAGTTACTGAGGCCTTTGGGGGCCAAATGGTTCAGTATCAGGTCCTCCACGAGGAGATCTGTGGTCATCTCAGAGGACTTCTCCGGAACCCCAATAATGCGGACATTGTTGCTCCTTGCACGACTCTCGGAGTCTTCCAGCCGGCGGGTGAACAAGTCGTTAGTGGAGCGTAGATTACGGACCTCAGTTTGAAGATCAGACATGTCGGTTGTAAGACTGGCGGTCTTGATGTCCAAGGACTTGACCCGTTCATTGGTCTTCGCCAGGTCGGTCCTGAGCAAGTTAACGTCGATCGCCACCGTGTCCAACTTCGAGGCCAGCGTCTCATACTGCTGGCCCATGGAAGTCTTAATCCCTGCAATGGCGCCCGTAACGTCTCGCAAGGTCAGCTCCGCCGTCGACGCAGAACCATCTCCGGTCTCATCCGGTGTGTTGCCCGCGCCACCGGGGGATCCTTTAGGACGGGTGTAGCGGTCCATGATGTTTGATTGAGTGGCACCCCCTCGGTGCGTGACCTTGGTCGTCCGCTTATCGCTTTCAGGTTTGCCCGTCATGGTGTGCGACGTGCCCCTTAGGGCCCTTTGAGACCTGGTATGAATGACTTCTCTTCAGGTCAATCTCAGAAAAGTCTAAAACGCGGAGAGTGGTGGGCCAGCGTACAAGCCAAGTGTAGACCTTGGGAGACTGAAGAGAGATGGAAACTGGGTTCTGCCCAGAGAGTCCGAAAACGAAACCGAAAGTACCTCGGGGGCACAAGACAACCTCCACTGTCCGTTGTTGTTCAATTACCACCCGGGTACTTCGGGGACCTGAGTCCCAGGCCGTCAACTTTTCAAACGGAGTAAGTCCGGTTCCCGGCATCCAAATCAAATTCGGAAAAGAGCATTTAGGTCAGCAGGGTCAGATCTTAAATAACCCGTCATCTGTGGCAGGATTAGTGGCAGGATATATGCGGGAGGCAGCGAGGGTCTCGGGAGCTCTGTGCTTACGCGACCATCTTAGATGGGCGCTAAGCTCCTCCTCGCCAGAAGTCAAACTTATCTAGACAGTCAGAGTGATAGTGAGGATGAGATAGGTCTAGAAGAACATACTCAGATTACAGAAATCCAAGCTAACAGTAATTCTGAGGTGGACCAGATAGGGAAAGATAAAGATACCCAGACAATCGACATTTCACCAAGAACTCCAGAGTCTGAAGAGGGACAGATAGGTATTAGGGCGGAAGCTCAGGTAGAAGAAAATCAAGAGTTCAAAGTGCTTGAGCAGGGCCGGATAAGAGTAGAAAAATGTGTTCAGGAAGAAGAAAGTGAATCAAATCAAAGTCAAATTCAGCAAACACCTGAACAAGGACAGATTAGTGACCAGACAGAAGAAACTGAAATAAGACCTGGACCAAGTCAGACAGAGAGGGATACAGAGGATAACATTGAAATGGATGTGACACAACTGAATGAAAATAAGAGAACACTGGAAGAAGGCCAGAGCACAGTGCCAGCTAAAAGGCTCAGAAAAGTAGACAAGTGGCCTAGGTTTGTCAAAAGACTGAATTTTCGTCTAAAGACAATAAATGAAGAACCAGAACAAGTAAATGAACTAACAAGTCAAGCTGAACAATCTGCAGTACAACCAAGAAGGAGAACTCCACGACTGAAAAGACTGAATAACACATTCAGAGGCCCTGAATGGACTTACATCATCCTTGAAGATTTCGAAAACTTAGAAATAAGTGACGAAAGTGATGACAAATTAATTGCTGATCAGACTGACGGAGAAGTGAGACCCACTTGAAAAATGTCACAGGTTAAAAAACTGTGTAGAAGCTTCAAAGAGGGGTTAAGTCTCCTTGGTCAGAAATGGCTGATCATACTGTTAATGGTAAACCGAAAAGAAACTATTTAAAAACATGTTGTAGAATATGCACATGTAGTATTGTAATAGTACTCATAGTATGCTTAGGACTGACAATAGCTATTCCTTACATAATGAGTAGAGACATGAATAATAACACTAATGAGCTTGAAACGATAGATACACCTAGAATAGATACACAAGAAAAAGCACTTAGCATTAAACAACAGAAGGTAGATTTAGAAGCATCAGATGAGGAATGATTACATTATGGTAGAATTGAGGGAGTTACATATCATCATTTACCCCTAACACAAGGTATTTCATGTAGTATTTTAGCTAGTTTATTCTATAAGAAAGGACCCTTGCAGTATTAATATTCTAATTCAGATGCGATATTTTCTGAACTTCCTTTACATAGTAACCTGAATCCTGTACATACTAAGAGTGATGTAACACGTTACATGGGTGAATGCTTTCTAACTATAGGTACAATAGATATAGCTGAAGCACACAAGAATAATTTAACATGCTTATTACGTGAAAAAGAGAAAATATTTGTTAATATGGTTGAGAAAAGCAGAGAGAATTTCCAAAGAAAAGCAAATGATAAGAGCCATAAAATTCTTAAATGGGCTGAAAATATAGGGTTCACCCCAAATGGCAAGACTCATGCTGCTATGTTGCTGGATTTCGAAAAGAAAGGGAAACTCTGTCTCCATAGGGAAAGAACTAGTTATTATAACAATATATTCATTGGTTCCAGTGAATGTGAACACAATTATAAGGTAATTGGGGGTTGGGGTTTCACAGATGGAACTGAACCTGTGTTTCCTGGAATTTATTTTATATGCGGAAACAAAGCTTATTACAAACTGCCAGATCATTGGTATGGGAGCTGTTATTTTGGTATAGTATTCCCAAACATATATCATGTAAACAAAATCACTGGAAACAATAAAAAAACTAATGGATTAATACGTAGCAAAAGAGCTAGTTTTGGAGAAATAGTAGGTGATATATTTAGTGTATTGATACCTACAGTGGGAGTGGCTCTGAATACGCAAAGAATTTGCAAATTGTCAACAGTAGTGGATCGTTTATAAACTGATACTGCTGGAGGGTTCTTAATGGTCAATACCGAATTGGTTGCGATCAGATCAATAATTTTACAAAATCGACTTGCTCTTGATACATTATTAGCAAAAGAGGGCGGAGTCTGTAGAATTTTGAAAGCGCAACATTGTTACACTTACATACCTGATAAAAGTGTTGAAATTAAAAGGTATGTAAGAAATATTACTAATTTGGAAAAAGAGCTTAAACTAAGCGCGGGCGTAAAATCCGTTTTGTTCGCGGAATTTGCAGATTTTTGGCAATTTCGCGATCCGCGAAACGCGCGAATTTGCCCAAATATCCGCAAATTCGCAAGCTGCGAATTTTTTTGCTTGGTTGGGCTTGAAAAATACAATATTGCGCGTTCCTCGTTGACTTACCGTGATTCTGTGTTCGCCGAGTTGTTTTTCTCCCGGTTTGCGTGTGCTGCGCCATTTTGGATCTTGCTGCGTGATCGCGCGAGAGTTTTTCGACCGCGATTATGCCATCGCGGCTCGCCATCTTGCACAGCGAGAGTTTGACAATGCGAGTACGTCATAAGGGCCCGTGATCACGCATCACGGGAGTAAACAATGCCGAACACGTAGACTTCAGGCGGGAGATTTGAACAGCTCGCTTTCCCGAAATTGCAAAAATTGCAATTCTGCACAAGAAATCCACCTCAGGCAGCATAAACCTTCTGAAAATGATGATTTTGATCAGAATAACTCCTCAGATTGACATTTGGCTGCACTTTTTGGTGCAAGGAGTCCATTTTTGGGGGGGGGGAGGAAGGATGTGCCCCAGAGTCTCCAACTTCCTGTTCCTGTCCAGCAGGCTCCTCCCAGTGCTTTGTCCATGTCCTGGTCACTTTTGATTTCGATCTGGAGCTGGAAGGATTACTTTTTGTGGCTGCTGCTGGATATTTGTATTTGAGGACTTTTTGGACTTTGGAGTTTGGATCACTTTTGGACTTGAGATTTTACAAGTAAGTTGGTGTTGTTTGTTTGGGGCATTGCAGTTGCTGCAACTACAGTTTTAAAACCTTTTTCACAACTTTAAAAAAATATATATTGTGGGTAGCCACAGTATCCAGTAGGCCCAGGGTTAGTCATGGGTGCATGATACAACTGTTTCTGTGATTTTTTTAAACTTAATTATCATTTATGTCATGGAATTTTAGCTCACTTTTATATGTTGATTTATTTTTTATTTTGGGGTGCCTGTAAAGCCTCACTAGCCAGTAGGCCCAGGGGTAGTGAGTGGTGCATGGAGCAAGTCTTTCTGTGGGGTGTCTTTAATTTAGACATCATTGAGAGCATGGATGGCAGTTGATTGTGGTGATTTTTGTGTGTTTTTCGAATTTATGGGGTGTTGTTGTGGCCTGGCCATGTGGGTGGGGGCCATTTTGAGGCCTGGTCCAGGCAGGGCCTGGCCATGTGGCTGGGGGTCAAGGGCCCATTTTGAAGCCAGGCAGTGTGCTCAGGCCTGCACCCAGTTTGCCTTGCTTTCTTACGTTAGGCCCAGGGGTAGTGAGTGGTGCATGGACCAAGTATTTCTGTGGGGTGTCTTGAATTTAAACACCATTGAGGGCATGGATGGCATTGGATTGTGGTGATTTTTGTGTTTTTTTCCAACTTTTTGGGGTGTTGTTGGGGCCTGGCCATATGGGTGGGGGCCATTTTGAGGCCTGGTCCAGGCAGGGCCTGGCCATGTGGCTGGGGTCAAGGGCCCATTTTGAAGCCAGGCAGTGTGCTCAGGCCTGCACCCAGTTTGCCTTGCTTTCTTCCATTAGGCCCAGGGGTAGTGAGTGGTGCATGGACCAAGTCTTTCTGTGGGGTGTCTTGAATTTAAACATCATTGAGGGCATGGATGGCATTGGATTGTGGTGATTTTTGTGTGTTTTTCAACTTTTTGGGGTGATGTTGGGGCCTGGCCATGTGGGTGGGGGCCATTTTGAGGCCTGGTCCAGGCAGGGCCTGGCCATGTGGTGGGGGTCAAGGCTCAAGGGGCCATTTTGAAGCCAGGCAGTGAGCTCAGGCCTGCACCCAGTTTGCCTTGCTTTCATCCATTATCCCCAGGGGTAGTGAGTGGTTCATGGACCAAGTCTTTCTGTGGAATGTCTTGAATTTGAACATCATTGAGGGCATGGATGGCATTGGATTGTGGTGATTTTTGTGTGTTTTTCGACTTTTTGGGGTGTTGTTGGGGCCTGGCCATGTGGGTGGGGGCCATTTTGAGGCCTGATCCAGGCAGTGCCTGGCCATGTAGCTGGGGGTCAAGGGCCCATTCTGAAGCCAGGCAGTGTGCTCAGGCCTGCACCCAGTTTGCCTTGCTTTCTTCCATTAGGCCCAGGGGTAGTGAGTGGTGCATGGACCAAGTCTTTCTGTGGGGTGTCTTGAATTTAAACATCATTGAGGGCATGGATGGCATTGGATTGTGGTGATTTTTGTGTGTTTTTCGACTTTTTGGGGTGATGTTGGGGCCTGGCCATGTGGGTGGGGGCCATTTTGAGGCCTGGTCCAGGCAGGGCCTGGCCATGTGGTGGGGGTCAAGGCTCAAGGGGCCATTTTGAAGCCAGGCAGTGAGCTCAGGCCTGCACCCAGTTTGCCTTGCTTTCATCCATTATCCCCAGGGGTAGTGAGTGGTGCATGGACCAAGTCTTTCTGTGGAGTGTCTTGAATTTGAACATCATTGAGGGCATGGATGGCATTGGATTGTGGTGATTTTTGTGTGTTTTTCGACTTTTTGGGGTGTTGTTGGGGCCTGGCCATGTGGGTGGGGCCATTTTGAGGCCTGGTCCAGGCAGGGCCTGGCCATGTAGCTGGGGGTCAATGGCCCATTTTGAAGCCAGGCAGTGTGCTCAGGCCTCAACCAGTTTGCCTTACTTTCTTCCATTAGGCCCAGGGGTAGTGAGTGGTGCATGGACCAAGTCTTTCTGTGGGGTGTCTTGAATTTAAACATCATTGAGGGCATGGATGGCATTGGATTGTGGTGATTTGTGTGTGTTTTTCGACTTTTTGGGGTGTTTAACTGATTTTCCTCTGGCTTCCATTGCTTTTAGGTGCACAAGAGAACCACCAGTACCAGGAAGAAGTCCTGCAGCGGTGTGTGCAGAACAACGTCACGTGACATCACGTGTGGCCACAGACAAGACAACTCTGCAACTCGTGCAACTGCGGCCTGCTGTTCTGACATCGGAAGAAGATGGGCCCAAAGAAAGGTGGCTGTAGCGCCTCAGCGAAAAAAGTTGCCAGTGCACTGCCAGTACGAAGGAGCAGAAGAAGCAATTGGCACCACCTACCAAGGAGACTGGTGTGCCCACCGACACCTTTTATGGGAGAAAAAAAACTACGCCTGCAGCAGCAGCGGTGTCCGCCGGGGACCAAGCTGGAAGCAGCACCTCCGCTTCATTGGGCTCAGTGACACCACGCCAAGTTAGGTCCAAGACCATGAGTGCTTCAGAGGCAGCCACTTTACTTTCTCAATCACCATCAACCAGTGATGTTGGCTCATCACAAGAAAGTACCATCCAATCAATCCAGGATCGATTATTTACTTATGAGTAGAGAATTTTTGTCCGGAACCATGACCATCTCCATCTTAGCCAGTCACGTTTCAGATCACACCCCTATCTTATTTTCATACAAAACATCTATGAAGACAGTTGAATCGAGATGGACTCTTAACAGGAGAAGTTTATTAGATCCCGAAATAATTTCAGCCATTAAGGTCTCCTCTTTGGAGTTTTTGGAGTTTAACATTGGTTCAGCAGCAATAGGGGTTGTCTGGGACTCCTTTAAGGCCAGCCTTAGAGGTAGGTTGCACGGCCTGATATCCTCAAAAAATAAAATTGAATCCCGTGAATTAAAACTAAAAGAAGAAAGAATTAAGATCTTAGAAGCTGACCTCCTTCACTCAGGGAGCGGTCCATCGGAAAGAGTTGGAAAAATACAGGATGATCTTATAAAAGCCAGGTCAGAATATATAGGTATGCTGGATGAAAAATGCAGGGCCCAATGGTCAGTTAAAAACATGGAAAATTTCAAATATGGGGAAAAGGCAGGGGCCTTGTTAGCTTGGAAGGCCAGAACTGAGCGCTTCAAAAATGACATAAGCGAGTTAGTTATAAATGAAAGAGGAGATAAATCGAAAGATATAGAAGATACAAAGAATTGTCTTCTCTCTCTCTTCAAAGACCTTTACAAAGAGGATCTGAACCCTTCAAAAGATCAAATTAGCGCCTGGTTGAGCTCCAAAATCGTTGCCGTCTCGAACGCAGGAGGGTAGAGACCTTATGGACTCCCCAATTTCGTTGGAAGATATTAAGACACAAATAAAATTGTCAAAAAACAAGAAAGCGTCAGGTTTGGATGCCCTTCACAAACGAAATATATAAACTTTTGGAGAACGAGATAGTATCAACATTAGGCTCCTTGTTTCAATCGATCTATAGCCCCCAGGGAGTCATACCAAGCTCCTGGCGAGAAGCCACTATTGTTTTAATACTCAAACCCGGAAAGGATCCCCTGAGGGCCGATTCTTATCGTCCTATCTCCCTGCTAAATTCCGATTATAAAATCTTTATGGGTATTTTGGCAGGGAGACTGGCAAAACTGGCCCCGGGGCTGGTTAGACCTGATCAAAAAGATTTTATCAGTGGGCGTTTTATTGAAGAACAGGCACAGCTCCTTATTTGTAACATTGATTTGGCCTAAGCGAGATCTGACCCCTTGGCGGTAGTCGCTCTTGACGCCGCCAAGGCGTTTGATAGGGTCTGTTGGTCCTACCTTTGGGAAGTTTTGGAGATCATGGGTTTGTACCTGTCTTTGTAAACACACTCAGACAATGCTATCAGGGAGCGTCTGCAAAAATTCTGGTAAATGGGACTCTCACTTCTGCATTTGAGATCCAAAGGGGATCCAGGCAGGGTTGTCCCATCTCCCCTCTTTTGTTTGATTTATATATAGAGCCGTTAGTCCAGGCTATAAAGTTAGATGATCAGATTTTACCCTTTAGATCTTAACAGTATGAATCTAAGATAGCTTTATATGCGGATGATATCATCCTTTACAGACCATGAGTGCTGCTGAGGGAGCCACTTTACTTTCTCAATCACCATCGACCAGTGATGTTGGCTCATCACAAGAAAGTACCATCCAATCAACGCCAGGTGTATCTCAGCTGACGAGTGTTCAACAAGCACAGCCGCAACGACAACCACAGGTGCAACTAGTACAAGCGCAAGTACATGGGCAAGGAGAGGCGCAAGTAGAGGCACAAGGAGAGGCGCAAGGAGAGGCGCAAGTAGAGGCGCAAGGAGAGGCGCAAGGAGAGGCGCAAGTAGAGGCGCAAGTAGAGGCGCATGGAGAGGTGCATGGAGAGGGGCAACTAGAGGTTCATGGAGCGGCACAACTGCCTACAACGCTTGTTCCTCCAGAAGTAGGGGCACATCAGGAAATTGATATTCAAGCGGAGGTATCATCCAAGGAAGCCACTCCTCCTGATGATGATCCATTGTCTTCCAGATCCCCAGCAAGAAAATGGTCAAGGAGGGCTACTACTACTACTACAAGTTCTTCTTCAAGCTCCCTTCATTCTGATGACCTTGATTGGAACCCACCAATGCAGTCTGAGAGTGAGGCACGCCATGAGCCGACAAAGGTAGCTAAGCTTAAAAGGAAGGATCCCGCAAGACTTCGACTTATGGGTGATGACGACGAACAAGAAGTTGTGTCTTCTGCTGCTGATGAAGAGTCTGACGACAACCCAGTCATCACAGTCTTCACTCCAGCCCCAGCGGGCATGCAGCAGACAGACATTTTCACCCTATCCCGAATGGCTGCTGTGCGGGATGTGGGCGGCGTGGCACTGTTAACGCAGTTAACTACAACACCAACACGACCTACAGCTTCCATATTTTTTAATCAGAAGGACCGGCAGGGACCTCCATCCAGCTCGACCTCCATTACCTCAAGTAGTGGTGCTGTAAGAGAACAACATAAACTAATTCAGCCACGCCCATCCTCCCCTTCATCTGGCATTGAAAGTCAAAGTAGCACCTCCACCACCAGCAGACATCTCCAGTCCCCAGTTTGGGACTTCTTTACTGTTAGCGAAAGGGCGGAAAACATGGTTGTTTGTTCGATTTGTAATGTATTAGTTAGTCAGGGTAAGCTTGGTACCAACTATGGTACCGGAGGCCAGAGAGGTCATCTCAAAAAACACCACACTATCCAGTGGGATGCGCACCTCAGGAACATCCGGGAAGCCAAAAGTAGAACTAATCCAAATGTATCCATTCACATCTGATGCTGACAAGGGGCTGATTGTGCAGGGGGGAAGTCAAGAACTGACCAACATTTTTTCTGGTACACCCAGTACCCCTGGCAGCAGCACTGCAGTGGTAGCGCCCACACCCTCTACACCTGCAACATGTATGAGGCACACTAAGAGTCTGGGACAGACACCAATGGGAAAAAGTACATCAATGAGCCTAACTGGTTTGAAGAAGTCTGCATCATCATCATCACGTCAAACGGTCCAGACCACCGTTAGTAGAATGTTTTGGTCGGATGCGCCATTTGAACGCAACCACCCAACGGCACGTCTGTATAACGCAAAGCTGGCTAAAATGCTAGCGCTGGACCTTCTCCCTTTTTCTTTCGTGAAAGGGGGTGGGTTTTCTAGAATTTGTGGCAACAGTCTGCCCTAAATGGAAGGTTCCTAGCCGGTCCTATTTTGCCAGAGTTGCGGTTCCAGCACTACATCAAGATGTGCTGGAGGTGATTGGGGCAGCTTTGCAGAAGAGTGCTGTTCACACTATCCACTTGACAACAGACATGTGTACCAGTTGCCAAGCCCTTGATTACATGTGCATCACTGCACACTGGGTCTCTTTTGCAGGGGTTAGAGACAAGATAAATGCAGGTGTTGACCGGAGACAGTTTTTCAAGCTACTCGGAAACATGCAACAGTAGCCATGTTTGCCATGGAGAAAACTCATACTGCACCTAACCTTTTGGACGAGTTTGATAGGAAGGTCTCTGAATGGCTGCATTCAAGAAATCGCATAGTTGGTTATGTTTCCACGGATAATGGCAGTAATATAGTTAAGGCCATGCAGGATGGTGAGTACTTCAGAGTGCCATGTTTGGCGCACAGTATTAACATTGTGGTGCAGGACTTCTTGAAAAAAGAAAACACAATCAGCAAGTTACTGACCAACTGCCGAAGAATCTGCACACATTTCAGCCATTCTTTTAAGGCCCGGAAGGAGCTGAGGAGCATTCAACATGAACGTAGACTGCCAGTCAAAGGACTCATCCAGGAGGTGGCAACACGTTGGAACTCAACCTTTTACATGCTTGAGTGTCTGTCTGAGCAGTGGGGGGTAATAAATGATTATGTCTATAAACTGGGTTCTCCTATGAAAGACATGAGGCTAGAGTTGGAAAAATGGAAGCTAGTTGCAAGCCTGACAGACATGCTTCGTCCTTTTGAGGTCTTCACGCGTGAAGTCAGCAGGGAAGACTGTTCTTTGGGCATCCCATTGTTGGTCATGCTAGAGCACCAACTGAAGGCGGTGTCTTCAACGTTCCGAGGTGATGCTGAAAAGCAAGCGCATATCAGTTGGCGGAGAGGTTATTAAGCCGCTTAGTTGCCAATGAAAGGCTTAAAACCATACATACAGAACAACATTATATTTGTGCCACTATTCTGGATCCACGGTACAAAAAGGCAGTGGCAAGCAAAGCATTCATTCCTTTTGATGAAGCAGATGTTTCAAAGTACAAACATTGGCTAGCTGTGTCAGCCACTTGGTTCGAAAAAGAGCGGCAGAAAATTCAAGGAGCTGGCAGAAGTACAACTGAATCAGCAGGCCATCCGGCGTCAAGTTCCACTTCTGAATCTGTGGCCGAAGGTAGTCACTTTCCCTCACAGCCGTTAATGACACCTGCAGCAACCGTATCATCATCCTCACCTGCACCAGGCCCAGCCATAATATTGTCGGAAGCGGATTGGCTAACTCATCAAGGGTTTGCTCATTCCAGTTCTGCAAAGGCCACAGATGGTACGCAAAGTGGCGCAACCGTGGAGAACCTTGAGTCGATGGTGCAGGCCTATCTGGATGACCCAACAGAGCTCTTTGTTAATCAGAACCCATTGCTGTATTGGTATAGGAAAAGGCCTCTATGGCCACTGATCACCAACCTGGCTCTAAATTATTTGTCTTTTCCACTCGCAAGCTTGTCTTCTAAACGTGTTTTCAGTGCTGCTGGTGCCATTGTAACTTCAAAAAGGACCCGCCTCTCGCCAAAAAATGTGGAGAGGTTAACACTGATCAAGAGGAATCAGCACTTCATACCACCAGATTACAAAATATGTGAATGCACGCAGGAAGAAGAGGACACCGACTTAGGTGAAGGAAGTTCTTCTATGTTAGCTGACCTACTCCCGTCTCAATTCATAGAGTTTGAGGACGAGCTCTACTTCCCTGACACCGAGGCCTGAAAATGACTTCCTTTTTTTTCTTCCTTATTCACTTTTATTCCTGTGTGTCTTTCTTTGTTTTGCAACTTTTACCACAACAAAACTCTCACAACAAGTCCATCAGCAGCACTATCTTCATCTTATTTTCCTTATTGATTTGAAGGTGCCACAGTCTGCATTCCTGAGGTTCACAAGTTCACAACTCAATCATGCTCCTCTATCCTCCTCCTCCAGACTCCCCCTATCCATTTCCCTCAAGGCAGATGGATGGATTACGAAGAATAAAGAACCTTTGTTTTCGTAGACGAGTCCCCTCAAGTGGGACTGAAATTACTGACTGACTACATGCTTGCTGATTGCTGACAGAGTTACTTCTGAAATTGACAGGAGAGGCTGCCCTGTGGGCCCTCACTTTACGAAGAAGATGCGGACAAAAAGTAGAACAGGTAATGAATAATGAGAAGATGGCATGCAGTGGACAGCAATGGCTGTCTGGCTCTGATGAAACCAATTGCTGTTTGTTTTTTGTGCATTTAATGAATCATGTCTTGTCTTAGTTATTATTTAATCTTTTACACAGTAATTGTAACTCATGTCTACTACTCTGTTTTTTTTTACCTTGTTTAATTCAAATTGTACTTCAAATTCAGGGGCCACTATGTTGCATTTTCCAATATGCAAAATGTCCTTGGAGTGGACTCACTTGCCAATATACCATGATGATTGATTAAATAATATCTCTTTTTTCTTTACAGTCACTCACTGGGATGGATGGATCATCAGCGTCGGTTTACGGAAGAACTATGGCTAATTCGTGAGTGGCAAACAGGTAAACCAGTCTACAACAACTACTACAGCAGAACTACATGTCTGTCTATTCGTGGTATGTAGTGGTCGAGGGCGAGGCAGTGTACTGTTGTTGTTATACCAGGTAGAGTCCACTCCAGACAGCAGTTCATGTAAAATTGGGGCTATGTGGCTTCCTGCATACAATTAGATATGCTGTGTCTGTCTGACAAAGAGCCTAGGTATGCTACATCAGGTTGCTTCACTCAGTGGTGCCTGCCTTGACCGTCTGCATGGCACTGCCTCAAGCTTGGGCCAAACATCCGTTATGTTTGCAAAATTTGCTGTTTTTCGGTTTTTCGCGAATCTCGCGAAATTACCGAAAATTCGCAAATTCTTGAGCGGAACGGATTTTTGGCCCATGCTTGCGGCAGGGCCATGCAGATGGTCAAGGCAGGCACCACTGAGTGAAGCATCCTGATGTAGCATACCTAGGTTCTTTGACACAGACAGACAAAGCATATCTAGGGTTTAGGGTTCAGTGCGATTTACTAGGGTTTTTGGGTTTAAGTTGGTAGGGTTCCCGCTGAGTCTAGGGCTCAGGGCCTGATGCAGGCTCGTTCATAATTATGTTGGCAAGGTTTTAGGGGGGTTTGGCGTTCTTTGGTCCAGAATTGGCAGAATTTTGGCCTTTTTTGGTGTTTTGCAGGCGCGTATGTTTGGGTGAAAAGTGAAAACTAGTCGTAGACCTTCTTCTTCTTCTTCTTCTTCTTCTTCTTCTTCTTCTTCTTCTTCTTCTTCAAAGAGCGCAGTGGTTCGATTTTGTTCTACCTTGCTGAGATTCTTGGGAATCGCTGGAACAAGTGTCCAGTTAAGTTTCAAGAGGATCGAAGTAGTGGAAGTGCTGAAAACAGCAATTTTTTGTGAACAGCGCAATTTGCCATGTTTTGAATATACCAGTATTGCAAGTTTTTGAGGGGCTGTTTGGGGGTGTTCTAGATTTGTGGGGGTGGGTCGGGGGTCTTGGAGCACTGCTGGGAAGGTCTAATTTTGATTGCAAGTGGTTTCAAGAAAATCCATGATGGAAAAGGGGGATTTGGGCCTAGTTGCAGACAGCGTTTTGGCACAATTTAAACTGAGGCCTAGCAGTACTGCATGTTTTTGGGGGGCTGTTTGGGGGGGTTCTAGGTTTTTAAGGGTGGGTTTGGGGGTCTGGGAGCACTGCTGGGATAGTCTAATTTTGATTGCATGTGGTTTGAAGAAAATCCATGGTGGAAAAGGGGAGTGAGGGCCTACCTGCAGAGCGCGTTTGGAGTGATTTTTCAAGTAGGCCTCAACTTTTCTCTGTGTCACATTCTCCATTTTTGCTTTTGGCCTGTTTGGGGGTGTTCTGCTTTTTTGCGGGTGGGTTGAGGGGTCTGGGAGCATTGCTGGGAAGGTCTAATATCGGATGCAAGTGGTTTGGAGAAAATCCATGGTGAAAAAGTTTTTCCTTTTTAGCTCACTTGCCTGTTTTGGGGGGGCTTTTGGGGGTGAGTCGGGGGGTCTGGGAGCACTGCTGGGATAGTCTAATTTTGATTGCAAGTGGTTTGACGAAAATCCATGGTGGAAAAGGGGAGTTAGGGCCTAGCTACAGAGTGCGTTTGGAGTGATTTTGACTGGTAGGCCTCAAACTTTCTAAGTGTGGGATTTTCCATTTTTGCTTTTGGCCTGTTTGGGGGTGTTCTACTTTTTTGCAGGTTGGTTGAGGGGTCTGAGGGCATTGCTGGGAAGGTCTAATATCGGATGCAAGTGGTTTGGAGAAAATCCATGGTGAAAAAGCTTTTCCTTTTTTGCTCACTTGCGTGTTTTTGGGGGGCTGTTTAGGGGTTCTAGGATTTTGTGGGTGGGTTTGGGGGTCTGGGAGCACTGCTGGGATAGTCTAATTTTGATTGCAAGTGGATTCAAGAAAATCCATGGTGGATAAGGGGGGTTTGGGCCTAGTTGCAGACAGTGTTTTGGCACAATTTAAACTGAGGCCTATCAGTATTGCGTGTTTTTGGGGGCTGTTTGGGGGGTTCTAGATTTGTGGGGGTGGGTTTGGGGGTCTGGGAGCACTGCTGGGATAGTCTAATTTTGATTGCAAGTGGTTTGAAGAAAATCCATGGTGGAAAAGGGGAGTTAGGGCCTACCTGCAGAGCACGTTTGGAGTGATTTTTCAAGTAGGCCTCACATTTTTTGTCACATTTTCCATTTTTGCGTTTGGCCTGTTTGGGGGTGGTCTGCTTTTTTGCGGGTGGGTTGAGGGGTCTGGGGGCATTGCTGGAAAGGTCTAATATCGGATGCAAGTGGTTTGGAGAAAATCCATGGTGAAAAAGTTTTTCCTTTTTAGCTCACTTGCGTGTTTTTGGGGGGCTTTTTGGGGGGGGTTCTAGGTTTTATGGGGTGGGTCGGGGGGTCTGGGAGCACTGCTGGGATAGTCTAATTTTGATTGCAAGTGGTTTGAAGAACATCCATGGTGGAAAAGGGGAGTTAGGGCCTAGCTGCAGAGTGCGTATGGAGTGATTTTGACTGGTAGGCCTCAAATTTTCTAAGTGTGGGATTTTCCATTTTTGCTTTTGGCCTGTTTGGGGTTGTTCTACTTTTTTTACGGGTGGGTTGAGGGGTCTGGGGGCATTGCTGGGAAGGTCTAATATCGGATGCAAGTGGCTTGGAGAAAATCCATGGTGAAAAAGTTTTTCCTTTTTAGCTCACTTGTGTGTTTTTGGAGGGCTTTTTGGGGGGGGTGCTAGGTTTTTGGGGGTGGGTCGGGGGGTCTGGGAGCACTGCTGGGATAGTCTAATTTTGATTGCAAGCGGTTTGAAGAAAATCCATGGTGGAAAAGGGGAGTTAGGGCCTAGATGCAGAGTGCGTTTGGAGTGATTTTGACTGGTAGGCCTCAAACTTTCTAAGTGTGGGATTTTCTATTTTTGCTTTTGGCCTGTTTGGGGGTGTTCTACTTTTTTGCGGGTGGGTTGAGGGGGCTGGGGGCATTGCTGGGAAGGTCTAATATCGGATGCAAGTGGTTTGGAGAAAATCCATGGTGAAAAAGATTTTCCTTCTTAGCTCACTTTTTTTTTTTTTGTAAAAACTATTTTTATTGGCAATCAAATCCAAAATGAGACGGATACATTTAGCAGGATGAAGTGCCAAGTATTGGCAATCTAGGATAATATTGCATTTCGTAATTTATGCCATTTACAAAACAAACCCACAAACTTCCCCGCCCTCCACCCTCTCCACCCCTGTCAGTGCGCCCTCCGTCTCTCCCGAATAAGCATATCACCAGTGGAAATTCTCCCTCCAGTTTGCCGCCAGATACAATCAAACGCGACGGGGAGACCGACACCCCAGTGCCTATGTCGCGTGTGCGTTAGTTATGTGTGTCTTTGGAAGCAGGTTACCCTCTAGAGTGTCAGTCCTGCGCTGCCGCCCCTTCCTCCTCCTCACTTGAGGTACCCTCAGGTCGTTGGAGTGCCACCACCAAGGCCTCCCATGCTCTGGCTATATCTAAGGCTTTGTTGTTATCTAAGCGCCTGGCCTGCTGCATTCTAAGTGTACACTCAGCTCTCGCCCAGCGCTGAAGAGTGGCCCTCCATCGCAGGTAGCTGGGACCCTGGTTGGATTTCCAGTGCATGGTGATCTCTCTTTTGGCTAAAATCAGGCCCAAATCATAGAACTTGCTAGTGACCCACGTGCAAGGGGTGTGAGGGAACCAAAGCAACAAGCAGGCGCCCATATCCACCGCTATCTGCCGGTCCGTGACAGCATTCAGGCAAGCCAGCACCGCTCCCCAGTAACCAGTCAACCCACCACAGGACCAAAACATATGTGCGAAGTCAGCCCCGGTTGTCCCACATCGCGGACAGAGCGATGATGCGCCCGCAAAATATTGTGAAATCTTAACGGGCGTCAGGTACGCGCGGTGCAGCGTAAAGAACTGGACCAATTGGAACCTGGCATTTCTAGTGCCCTTCAGGTGTCCAGCCTGACTCCGGTCAGAACTGGTCGCTCCTCTCGCAGCTCGCCCCAGCCATTTGTGCCAGCGACCTGCATCCTGCCCTGCCATCTGTGCCAGCGACCCGCATTGTACCCTGCCATAGTGCCTGGTATCGTTGCCTGCATTGACATCTATTGTGCCAGCTGATTGTGCCTGCGACCGCATTTTATTTTGTGCCAGCTAATTGTGCCTGCGACCGCATTCTGTGCCCTTGACTGTGCCAGCGATTGTTTGTCTTGCGCCCACGACCTCCCAGCATTGTTGTTGTGCCTTTAGCCCGTCCACGCCGCCGCTGCTCCCCCGCGGCCCCACCCCCGCTCCCTCCAGTTCCTACTGACCATCCTACCCCGCCCCCCGCCTCCCAGCTGCCCCGCCCTCGCTCCGCCCCCTCCACTCTCCATTTATGACAGATGGACCTTCGCGCAGCGTCCACGCGCAGCGGCCGCGCCCCATGCGCGCCGAAGGCGCGCCAAAGGTAAGCCCGTCTTCGCCCGTCCCCGCCTGGACTGCGCCCAGCGCCAGTCCCCCTGGTCCACGCAAACCCCCCTCCACCCGCATAACGTACGACGCCGCTACCCTCTCTGCCCTTAACCCCGGACGCACACCACAATGCTGCAAAGCTGCCCCAGGACACACCCATGGACCCTTCACCTGTCACTCCTGCAAGTTCGCCTGCATCAAGACCTACACCAAATCCACTAATTCCAAACACAGTTCCGACTCTAACAACCTAAAGTGCATTCTGCTGAACACCCGCTCGGTCCACAGACACGCCACTGAACTTTGGGACCTACTCGACACGTCCTCTCCGGACGTTGCCTTCCTTACAGAAACCTGGATGAACACCTCATCAGCGCCCCACATCGCCATAGCCATCCCGGACGCTTACAAGATCATCCGAAAAGACCGCACCAACCAAACAGGAGGAGGCATCGCCATCGTCCAGAAGAACACCATCCGAATCACGACCAGCTCCGACGATAACCTCGACACCTCCACTTCCAGATCCACACCGACCACAGGACCACACTCAGAGGCACCCTCATCTATAGACCACCAGGAACCCGCACTCAATTCAACGAAGACATCACTGACTTCATCAGCCCACATGCCCTCAACTCCGAAAACTACATCCTACTGGGAGACCTCAACTTCCACCTGGAAAAGAAAAACGACAGCAACACCACCACCCTTCTGGATAACCTGGCCAACCTCGGACTCAAACAACTTGTTGACACCCCCACCCACCTGGCGGGACACACGCTCGACCCCATCTTCACCGCCAGCAAGCACATCTCCTTCGACCACACCACAACTCTCCATTGGACGGACCACAGCTGCGTTCACTTCAGCTACAAAAAGACCTTGACCCTCAACCCCCCACAACCTGTTCCTCGAAGAAACTGGAACAAAATCACCGCCGAACAAGTCTTCACATCGCTTAACCAAAACCCTCCTGCCATACCATCGAATCCAAACCAAGCTGCCTCCAAATTCACACAATGGATCACCCACAGCGCTGACGAACTAGCACCCTTGAAAAAACACCAAATCAAACTAGGTAGCAAAAAGGCCCCCTGGTTCAACGATGACCTTAAGAAATCCAAGAAGTTATGTCGTTCTCTCGAGAAAACCTGGAGAAAAAACCCAACCTCTAACAACCTGACCATCCTCAAGGCCGCCACCCGCAAACACCACCAATTGATCCGATCCACCAAGAAATCAGCATTCAAGGACCGACTCGACAAAAACGCCCACAACAGCAAGGAACTATTCAATATCGTCAAAGAATTTACCAACCCCACCGCCGGCGCGAACGACATCACTCCCTCCCAAGACCTCTGCGACTCCTTATCCTCTTTCTTCCACAACAAAATCGCCGACATTCATAACAGCTTTGAAAACCAGTCCGAGGAACAGGCCTCTCCACCCACCCCCGAACCAAAACAGAACTCTCACAACCTTCGTGCCTGGAACCCAATCACTACTGAAGACACCATCCGCCTGATGAACTCCATCCACTCAGGATCGCCAACCGACCCATGTCCCCACTACATTTTCAACAAAGCAGACTCCATCATCGCACCCCATCTCCGCGATGTCATCAACTGCTCCTTCAACTCCGCTACCTTCCCAGAAAGCTGAAAACATGCCGAACTCAGCGCCCTCCTGAAGAAACCCACAGCAGACCCCTCTGAACTTAAGAACTAGCGCCCCATCTCACTCCTCCCATTCCCTGCTAAAGTCATTGAGAAAGCCGTCAACAGTCAGCTCACCGCCTTCCTTGAATCCAACAATTCCCTCGACACCTCACAGTCCGGCTTCCGAGCCAAACACAGCACCGAAACCGCACTCATCGCAGCTACAGACGACATCGGAACGCTACTGGACAACGGAGAAACAGTTGCCCTCATCCTTCTTGACCTCTCCGCCGCATTCGACACAGTCTGTCACAGCACTCTCATTCAACGCCTCAGCAACGTCGGAATACATGGAAAAGCATTGGACTGGATCATCTCGTTCCTCGCCGGGAGAACCCAGAGAGTCCGCCTCCCCCCATTCAAATCAGAGGCCACCGAAGTCATCTGCGGAGTACCACAAGGATCATCACTCAGTCCCACCCTCTTCAATGTTTACATGAGTCCCCTAGCATCCATCGCGCGACAACACAACCTCAACATCATCTCCTACGCAGACGACACCCAGCTGATCCTCTCCCTCACCAAAGACCCTAACACCGCCAAAACCAATCTACACGAAGGAATGAAAGAAGTAGCCAAATGGATGAAGAACAGCCGCTTAAAACTAAACTCAGACAAAACGGAAGTCCTCATCTTAGGATCATCCCCATCTGCCTGGGACGACTCATGGTGGCCACCGGCCCTAGGTACAGCACCCATACCTACAGACCACGCACGTAACCTGGGCTTCATCCTAGATTCCTCCCTCTCGATGACCAAACAAGTCAACGCCGTCTCATCCTCATGCTTCAACGTACTCCGCATGCTCAAAAAAATCTTCCGTTGGATCCCCACCGAAACAAGAAAGACAGTCACCCACGCACTGGTCACTAGCCGACTGGACTACGGAAACACCCTCTACGCCGGAACCACAGACAAACTACAGAAAAAACTCCAACGCATCCAAAACGCCTCAGCCAGACTCATACTAGACATCCCTCGTCAAGCTCACATTTCCGGCCACCTGAAAGACCTCCACTGGCTCCCCGTCAACAAGAGAATAACGTTCTGTCTCCTCACCCACGCACACAAGGCCCTCTACGACCTAGGACCCGAATGCCTCAACACACGTCTGTCCTTCTACACACCCACCCGCCAACTACGATCATCCAATCAAGCCCTCGCCGCAATTCCGCGCATCCACAGATCCACCATGGGAGGAAGATCCTTCTCCTATTTAGCGGCCAAAACCTGGAATTCTCTCCCCACTCACCTCCGCCTTACACAGAACCACCTTTCCTTCAGAAAACAGCTTAAAACCTGGTTATTTGATAAGTAATGCACAACCCTCCCCAAGCGCCTTGAGACCCTCTGGGTGAGTAGTGCGCTATACAAATTCCTGAACTTGAACTTGAACTTCCAGGCGCGGTGCACCAACTGCGGCCATGTTGTTTCGGGGATCGGTCGCCCTACATCGCGTTCCCATTTGGCTCGTAAGCTATCCATGGGCAATAGGGTTTCAGTCGAGAGCCTCCGATAGAGGCAAGTAATGGCCTTGAGCGTACCGGCGCCATGACCACAGACTGGCAGCCCGCCGATGTTGGTGGCTCGGCGAGCCCCCCCTTCCAGTGCTTCTGAATGCTGGCCACCAGAGCGGCGTGGAGCAAGTAGTCTCCTCTCGGGAGGTCATAAGAGTCCTGCAACTCTTGGAATGTGAGCAGCGCACCGTCGCCGTAGAGATCTCCAATCATATGCAGTCCCAGTTCCTCCCAGGCCGCCAGCGCCGACCAGTCTCCCCCATGTGGGAGGGCCGTGCACATCCCCAATGGAATTTCAGGGGCGTACGGGCGGGCGGTACCCGAGCGCCTGTGGCAATGAAGCCAACAGCTACGGAGGGTACGCTCCTCAAGTGTGAGCTGAGTTAGGTCCAGCTTCTGGCCCAGGATTATAAATGAGATGATGTGCCTGGGAAACAGCCTGCCCTGCATCCCCTCCGGACCCCGGAATTCCCGAGCCACCGCCAGTGTAAGCCACAGTAGTTGCACCGCTAGGTAATACCATTCGAAATCCGGGACCGCCAGCCCCCCATCCGCTCTAGGGCGCATCAAAGTGGCCAGCGCAACGCGACGCCTTCCCGATCCCCAGACGAACCCGGAGGTTAAAGAACGGAGTCTGCGGAAAACCGTCGCTGGAACCCAGAGTGGTAGGGTGCGGAACAGATACAGTAAGCAGGGGAGCGCCACCATTTTCAGTAACGCCACCCGCCCCGCGACTGACAAGGGCAGCGTCCGCCAGAAGTCCATGGAGCCCTGCAGATTCCTGATCGCTCTATTGATGTTACCCTCCAAGAGAGCCAGTGAAGAGTGATAGATACGCGTGCCCAGGTAGGGGAGGCAATGGTATTCCCAGCGAAGGTCCCCCTCCGGCTGGGATTCGTCCTCCTTCGGTGTTATCGGGAAAAGGCAAAACTTTTCCCAATTGACTCGCAGTCCCGAGAGGCGGCCAAAGTCAAGGAGCAAGCTCCTGGCACCACGAAGTGAACCACCGGTATCCGCCAGAAACATCAACAAGTCGTCTGCATAAAGGGAAATGTAATGGGACTCACCCCTCAGTGATAGACCTTCATAAGCTCGGCCCATCCGGGCATGAGCCGCAAGTGGCTCAATGGCCAGCGCGAATAATAGAGGGGACAAGGAGCATCCCTGTCGCGTCCCACGACCAACCCTGTATGCGGCTGAGATCGTAGCACCCGTCTTGACTCGAGCTGTGGCTGCAGTGTAAAGCAAGGCAGTCCACTTCACAAACCGCTCACCTAGTCCAAACGCCTTCAGTACACGGAGCAGGTATGGCCACTCCACACTGTCAAAGGCCTTCTCGATGTCAATCGATAAGACAGCGGCCTCCGGGAGGCCTCCAACATCGCCCCCCATGACCCGAAACAGTCGACGCACACAGATGGCAGTGGTGCGTTGGGGAATGAAGCCCGCCTGATCGGGGTGTACCAAAGCTCGCATTTGTGCAAGAAGCCGCGTCGCGAGGACCTTACTCAGGATCTTGTAGTCAGTGATGAGCATGGAAAGCGGGCGATAGGCCGAGCGGGAGCTGGCGTCGCCCCCACGCTTCAGTAAGGGTATCACTAAAGCCTCAGGAGCAGTTGCAGGTAAAGCCCCGGTATCCCAGGCCTCCCGGTAAACAGCCTGTAACCGCGGGAGCAACACATCCGCATAAGTTGCGTAAAACTCAATTGGCAGACCATCTGCGCCAGGGGTTTTGCGGCGAGCCATGTGTTTGATAGCTGCGCGTAGCTCCCCGTCCGAGATCTCCCCGCCCAAGTGGTCCAGATGGTCCGGATCGAGCTGGGAAAGACGTGCCGCAAGTAAGAAGTCATCAAGCTCCGCAGGTGCACTCAGGATCGTGCTCCTATAGAGGTGCTCATAGTATGTGAAGAACTGGGCATTGATCTCCGACTGAGTGTAGACCAGGCGCCCCTCCGGAGTAGCCAAAGCCACAATTGGAGTACCACGAGTCCCAAAATTGGCTAGCCAGGCCAGTAGGGAGCCCACCTTGTCGCGCTCAGCATGAGCCCTACCAAGAAACTCCTTGTAATCAAAGCAGCGGAGCTTCTCCATCTGCGGCGGAACTACCTCACGCGCGGCCGAAACGGCCCCGTGAGCTTCAGGATTTACATGATTAGTTCGCTCTTCCGCGCGCAAGCGATCCTCACTCAGTGCAAGATCCTGCAGGAGGGTCTTGCGGGCCTCTGTGGTAGCCGAGATACAAACTCCCCGAATTACCGCCTTATAGGCGTCCCACTCCAGAGCCCTGCTCGACGCCGTGCTCTCATTCGCAGTGAAGTAGCTTTCCACCCCAGTTCGCACATCAGCCTTAAATGCCGCATCCTCCAGCGCCAGCGGGTTCAGCCGCCACGTGGGGATAGCCTGGCGCTGTCGAGTCCATTGGACCACCACCAAACAAGGGTTATGGTCAGATATCGTTTTAGCCAAGTATTCGCTGTGGCGGACCAAACACTGAGCGTCCGACGAGCAGAGAATGCTGTCAAGTCGAACATGCAGGGGGAATAAAAGGAAAAATCCCTCTCAGCAGGGTGTTGTGTGCGCCATGCATCGACCAGGCAACATCTATCTTGCCACTCTCGCCTGCTCTTCGCCAACCTATGAGCCGCCGACTGCGCTAATGGTGGGTGTGATCTGTCTAATTCCACATCTAACACTGAATTAAAATCCCCTCCAAGCATGACCGTGTTAGCTAAAACTGCCGCCAGTTTCCCCGACAAGCGCGTGAAAAAGGCAGGCTGCTCTACATTCGGGACGTAAACGCTGCAAAGTGTCAAATCCCTCCCATCCAGTTGGCCCTGCACAGCCACAAATCTCCCCTCGGGATCTACCACTGTCACCAAGGGCTGGAATGGAACCCCTGCTCTCACCCAGATTAAAACCCCCCCGTGCAAAGGCTGAGTACGTGGTATAAAACAGCTGGCCCCTCCATCTACGCTGCAAAGCCCGCCCCTCCGTCTGGTCAATATGCGTTTCTTGCAGGAAAGCCGCCTGGATCCCCCTGCGAACAAGATAGGCATGCACTTTATGACGTTTCAGCATGGAGTTCAGTCCCCGTATATTCCAAGTCACACATTTCAGCTCAGGTAGGGTCCCCATTCAAAAAAGCAAATACAGTTCTAGTTATTGAAAAAGCACCAGGCGCACTGACAGTACCCCAAAACCTGAGTCCCGAAACAACCCAACAAACCCTCATCCTTCCCACCCCCAGAATAGGCACTAAACCGCAGAAACCCATCCAAATGCAGAATCCCCAATGAAAACAGCCTCTGGTAACTACCAGAGTCTCACAATAAGTGTGAGATCGGGGGGGAGTCGGCACCACATACCACGTACAGTGAGCTCACACATACCGTCAGCCCGGCCTCCCCCATTACTCCCTAGGTGTCCCACATCCCCACTGTGTCAGTGGCAGGAGCCACGGAGTGTACAAGGTATCAGCCCAGCAACCCTCAGCCAGCCCGGGGTAGACATTCCCATCCCCACCTTATTAGCATGAACCATATCAGCATGTACAATACCACATCAGGGGGGGTACAGGGGTCAAGCAAGCCATCTGAAGTCCCAGGAGTGACATGAGGTGGCGCAGGGCCACCACCGCCCGATCCCTCCGACGTCCCATCCTCCGAGCCCCTGCGGGAGCCCGACTCCACCGGCGACATCGACTCTGCTGTTTTGGAAATGGTAGAGACCGCCCTGAGGGCCTCCTTGCGTTCCAGTTCAGTTTGTGACACGGAGGGAGTCCGAGTAGCTGTCGGCCGCCTCCTGGTTCTCCTGTGTCGTCGAGGCTTCGGCGCAGCATCCCGTGTCTCCCCAGGTGTCAGATGAGCGTCCGCACCGGCCCTGTACAGTTCCAGCCAGTCCCACTCCTCTTCAGGAGAATTGTAGAAGGAGGAGTTGCCCTCCATCATGATCCGCAGACGGGCCGGGAACAAAAGAGAGTAGTGGATCCCTTCCTCATGGAGAGCCTTCTTGACCGCCAGGAAGGTGGAGCGCAGCCTCTGGATCTCAAGGGAATAATCCGGGTAGATGGAAACCTGGGCATTGTCCACTCGGTAGGGCCCCAGTGCCCGTGCTCTCTGCAAGATAATGTACCGGTCCCTGAAGTGCAAGAGGCGCGCCACCACCGGCCGAGGAGGCCGACCCACAGCAGGAGGGCGGGCCGGTACACGGTGAGCTCGCTCCAGCGTGTAAAATGGCGTCAGGCCCTCCGGGACAACCACGTTTCGGAGCCAGGTTTCAAGGTAGCCCAACATGTCAGTACCTTCAATTTTTTCAGGTAGGCCCACCACGCGTATATTGTTGCGGCGATTGCATCCCTCCGCATCCTCTGCCCTCTGTTCAAGCAATTTCACCCGCTGCTGCAGATCTCCCAGGGTGGCCTCAGTCACCTTGTGAGAGGGCTCCAGCATGTCCAACCGAGCCTCAGTATGTTTGACCTGGTCTGCCAGTTTGCCGTGATCTGCACGCAGGAGCCCCAAGTTCGTGGACACCTGAGCGATGTCGTGATGCAAGGCCTCTCTTGTGTCGGTGATGGCTTGCAGGATCTGATCCAGTTGGCTCTGTGGAAGGCCCGCTGTCGATTCACCGGACGGGGCAGGGTCCCGACCTCCCGAGGAGTCCCCCGCCGGGTCAGGAGGCGGCTTCTGGCGCTTCCCCATGGTGGCAGCCGATTCCCAGTGTTCGATCAGCAGACGTGGGGCACTCCCCAAGGCAGATCTGCCAGGGGCCCTCACCGAGCCGGTGGGCAAGAGCTCAGTCCCACGAACTAAGGTCCGCCTCCCGGGCCGTGCACGTGGCAACGCCGCCGCGGTCCCCCAGGGCCAGGGTCCCGCTCTCACATCCGATCAGGTGCACCGTGCAGCTCAGGGCAGATGCCGCAAGAAGGTTCCAAGGTCGAGCTGCCCCCCTCACAGAAGCGGGGGCGACCGGGCGTGCAGCGGCAGGCCCCAGCCAGCAGGCGCTAGTGATTTCACTCCTCAATAATCGGCCGCCCCAGGACCAGGCCCCGCCAGGCCCCCGGGTACTCCACCGGAGCTCCAACGTCTCCCGTTAGCAGCAGCCGGCAAGCCCACACCGCAGCCCCCAATCCAGAGAGGAGCGCGGTTCCGCTGGTCGCGGCAGATGGTCCACGCCACCACAGGAGCCCGCAGCGCCGTCTCTCCAGGACCCCCACGGTCGCCCGGGCCCACCAGCGCCACAGTTCAGCCAAGCGGTCCAAGCAATTCACCCCCACAGAGTCACGGTAGAGCCAGGCTGGTCCGGGGACGCACGCAACCTCCAGGCCCCGGACGGCGGCCCAGCGAGGATCACGGGCGGCCAAGCGCCGATTGCGCTGCTCCACCACGGGCCTCAGCAGCAACGGGAGGTGCAAGGCCTCCTCCGCTGAGTGCACGCTCCACTGGGCACCATGTATGTCCTCCACCGGTCGGCTGCAAAGTCGGGGCTCCAACCCCTACCGCAACCGGAGTCCGGCCGGCCCTCACCACCAGGCGGCCAGCCAACTAATCGAGGCCGGGGATGAGGCCGGGCGCGCAGGCCGCAGAAAGATGTCCGGCGCCGCCCACGGGAATCCGTTCGCGGCGCGCTGTGTCACTGCCGCCGAGCTGGCCCCGCGTCGATCCTCGACGTCCTCGGCCGGGTAAGTGACCAGTCTCAAGCCGTTAGGGACACCAGGAGAGTGATTATCAGGATAAAGAGGGAAGGTGGGCACGGAGCGCAGGGCTCACACGTCCATTCTCGTTGATGGCCAAGCCACGCCCCTCCCTTTTTAGCTCACTTACGTGTTTTTGGGGGGCTTTTTGGGGGGTTCTAGGTTTTTGGGGGTGGGTCGGGGGTCTGGGAGCACTGCTGGGATAGTCTAATTTTGATTGCAAGTGGTTTGAAGAAAATCCATGGTGGAAAAGGGGAGTTAGGGCCTAGCTGCAGAGTGCGTTTGGAGTGATTTTGACTGGTAGGCCTCAAACTTTCGAAGTGTGGGATTTTCCATTTTTGCTTTTGGCCTGTTTGGGGGTGTTCTACTTTTTTGCGGTGGGTTGAGGGGGCTGGGGGCATTGCTGGGAAGTTCTAATATCGGATGCAAGTGGTTTGGAGAAAATCCACGGTGAAAAAGTTTTTCCTTTTTCGCTCACTTGAGTGTTTTTGGGGGGCTTTTGGGGGGGTCTCAAACTTTCGAAGTGTGGGATTTTCCATTTTTGCTTTTGGCCTGATTGGGGATGTTCTACTTTTCTGCGGGTTGGTTGAGGGGTCTGGGGGCAATGCTGGGAAGGTCTAATATCGGATGCAAGTGGTTTGGAGAAAATCCATGGTGGAAAAGTGGGGTTTGGGCCTAGCCCTAGTTGCAGAGAGCGTTTTGGCACGGTTGAAAGTTAGGCCTAGTAGTAGTATCGCATGTTTTTGGGGGGCTGCTTGGGGGGGGTTCTAGATGTTTGGGGATGGGTTGAGGGTTCTGGGAGCACTGCTGGGAAGGTCTAATTCTGTTCTAAAATCGCAGTTTACACTTTACACCTAGCTTGAGAGGAAAGATCTGCAAATTTGGCCCACACAAGTTATTTATCCTTGAAAAGGAGACTCAGAGTACGCACTTTCGAAATGATGCTTGTATGTATTGTAATACTGTCGACTCTGAAACTGAAAGTGTTATTTTTGCACTACACAGCGTACCTTATATTTTTTTCTCCGTGGTGTTTTAATATCACTTCCTGTTTTTCCATCAACAATTACAGGCCGGCTTTTACCCTGTGCAATTGCAAAACGGATGAAGTCAGGCTTACAATTAGCGACCCGCAATTCAGCATCCGCCAGGCAGGCAGTGGACAAGGTGTCTTCTGGTCCCCAACATTGATCGACGGAGCGTCAGATGGCATGGAGGAGTAACGCGAAAAAAAGGAATGGCTGTATGCATGCAACTTCCCAAATTCAACAGGACAACTACAACAACATACAGTTACAGTATCCATCTTCATTTCTACTTATCTTTTAAGTAATGTTATTGCTGTGAACTTCTATGAGTGTGACTCTGTGCATTTGTTTGCTCTCTGCTTCAATTCATACCTCCAGCCATCATATACTTTTTTCTTTGCTATTTTTTAAACTAATTTAATGTACTAAGTGGTTCTTCACTCTGAGGGCAGATAGGCAAGTGCAATTGCGTAATTACTGCAGCCCCGTACTGTCACATTGTTTCTTCATAGTTAGTACATTGTAGAAAGTACTACTTACTTTTCAGTAACCTATCCATTTAGCAAACAACTTCATGCATGCAGTAGTGCATGCACTTCCTTTATGTCCCTTAAAAGATTTATGGATAGCTTCGTATCCAAAGATTTGTTTATCTTCATTTGTTGTTTGTCCATGCTGTGTTTTTTTTCCTCTCTCCACAAAACTTTCCCCACAAACCCCATTCCCATCCAAGTTTCAAACCCTAACCCTCTTCCCCCGGGCTGTGTGGTTTTCATTGAGGTGTGAGTAAATTACAACAATAATTCCACACACTTGCTGGTGAGGATAAGGTGCAAGCAACCTCCTCAAATCAATTTTAAGGCAGCTAGATGAATCCTAGGATATTGTAATTCTGGTAAAAAAAACAACAATGAGTATTTTAAAATAAATTCTGAATTTCATGCCCACCATCGATGTTATCCATCGTCAACATCATCCTCCTACATGTCAAGAAGACTAGTTGTTACTAATACGCTGCTGTGTCACTGTTCTTGTTGTAACCATAATCATCCATGCACTTCTTTTTTCCCTATACTTATCCTCAGCATTGCTTAGGCTACTCTAATACTCCTCTCAGGCCACTCAATGTCTCATTTTTTTTACTTTGTTTTTTATATGCTGCTACTGCTAGTGTGGTACCACTCCTACTAACACCACAAACACGGAATTTCGGTCCGGGATGGCGTAATCGCCATTTGCCATGCAGCCAGCGCTGTGCCTAGCTCTATTCTCAAACACGAATCACAGGTAAGATAAGCATTTTCGGGAGGTAGAATAATGAGCTAGGACTCGGAGGAGAGACTGGCAGTAGTACTAGTAAAGTACTAGTAGGCCAATTGAATTCAATAACTTTGTTAGTGGCACTTTTGAACATCTTTGGACGTTTTAGATAATTCATGCTGGTAAGTTTGATGAAACCAAACGTGCCGTAACCCCCGCCCACCACCCCACAAAATAAGATCAACGCATACACTATGCTGAAGTATGTAAAAAGAATAATGATATATTTCCCCTAACAAAAATAAACTAGTCCCACCCCTCCCTAACCCAAACAATTGTCCATTTCAAATAGTCCACTAGTCCCAAATAATCCCCAACTCCCGATTCCCCCCCCCCAACAGTCTTTAAAAAAGGGGCAAGGGACACAGTCACTTCCGGTGGTGTTTGGACAGGTGGTCCCGCCGCTCCTTGCGGAGGTCCCGGAGCTGTTTTTCAAGGTCGTCCACCTTGCGCTCCAGGTAGTCCATTCTTAGGCTTAGGCAGCGCATGCGTGCCTTCCAGGCTCTGGGGGTGCCAGCTGCTGATGTTCTTGCAGCTGATCGGCGGCGGGGGGCTGTCCGAGCACGGTGCCGTGCTGGAGGCTGCTGGCTGCTGGACACGGGGGCAGTGCTGGAGGAGGTTGTTGACGCCCCCTCCTCCTGTTCCCGAGCCCACAGCCGGCAATATTCCACCCGAATGGCCTCCAGCTTCCGGGCCCTGGCCCGGACAGCCATCTCCCTTCTGGTGAGCTTTTTGGGAGCATCTATATGAAGAAAGAAAGAAAAATAATGTAACCAATACTCTTTAACAATATCACAAAATAATTCAACAGAAAGTTGTCTCACAGTAACACTAGCAATTTGCAAGCACAGTATAACGTTTTGGCATGTATCTTTCCGCCGTCTTTGTAGGCCTGTAACAGTGGGAGTTTCAGGAATTCTACTACCAGGCAGCACTATGGACTCAATACATAGTCAGAGACTCAGAGAGTACACCAGTATTCTTCTTTTTTTCTCTAGTTTTGCTAAAGAAATTACTTGTACATGAACTTGTGGTAGCCGGCATAATGCCAGCTCAGTCAGCTTGCACCCAAGAAAAAGAGACACAAGCCATGATGACGCAGACTTGCATGCATTACTTTAAGCAGTACATGCAGGTGGGGATAGGGAAGCTCTTACTTTTGTATAGGGGTGGCACTGGCCATACTCGGTTACATCAAGGGCTACTGCTCAATGTAATTTATATTTTGCACTGCCCCCCCTGGACCTTCAGTACTACAAAAGGCAAATGAAGATTATTCATTTCTGATCATGTATCCAGCCGATCACATGATCTCTTTGCTTATATGATGTATGACTTTAGGTGCTTTGTTGTGATAGATAGAGTGAAAAAAAGCGATAGTCCACCCATGATTAACACTGCAGAAAGAAAATTATGAACATAGGGAGTGAGTGTGGTAACCATAATTGCCGGAGGAAGGGACTTGACTTGATATAATTGTCAACTATACAATACATACACAATATATGCTGTGCTTGCAAAGTAAACTACTGCACTGTTACTCTAGGCAAGGAAGAGTTTCTGAACAATCACAACTTGTAGTATTTGGATTTCCTCTGCTTTGCTACTCTGGCACGGACATGCTGTTCGAACAAAGTAACACTCTTCATGCACTGAGCGTCTGCTCTACACATACACCTCTGCTATGTATGAGGAAGAAGATACCGTCCAGGCTTCCAAAGTAAACGTCTATCATTCTTCTTAATGTCTCAACTGTAACAACTTTACGTTTTCTCAACAACCAAATAACACCCTTTTCATTTTATTTGGTAAACCATCGTCTTGACTTGCATTTGAGTTTCACCAAAATGATATATTGCAATGCAGACCACACATGAATTTTCTGATTTTCTGATTGACCCACACAGGCAGTCATTTATTCTTTCTCCTCCAACCATCCTTGCTTCAAGCAGCCATGCATCTGATTCCTTCCTATCAGCCACCTCTGCCTGCATTCAGAAACACGTATCATTCTTTAGTCATAAATGTTACGACTCGCTCGTCCTTCCATTGACCCTAAGTTCTTTCCCTTTTCATCCCTCAAGTTCATCTGATATGACTTGGCTTCAAGATAAACGTTTCCCAGCTGATTTGAAGTCAAATAAAGGGGGCCATTGCTTACTCGAGAACTACAGCCGCTAATGCTATTGCTAAGTCAAGGGTGACTGTCTTCTCCGTGATTGGCTAAAAAAATGTAGTTCTAAATCAGTAACTGTTCTTAACAGTACAGTGTACTTGTAGTAGTGTACTGTCTACTGTACAGTACATCATACACTCCTTTGCAAGCCTACTCTAAAATGTCAATAAGTAGGGAGCATAATAATAACTTACCACCATCCGCCGCTGTTGAGCCATCCCCCTCAGCTCCTCCTGGTGGGGCCGCCGCATCCGCTGCTTGAGTGGACCCCTCCGCGCTGCTGGTGGTGGCAAGTGCTGCATCCGATGTTGTGACGCCTCGAAAAAACATGTCATATTTTTAGAGGCCATACACCACCCCCTACTTCGTCTCGTAATGGAAGAGAAAATGTTAAACAATTTTTAATTATTGGGACTGAAAAGAAGTCACGGTTTTGAGGAGGGTGTTAACTTATATGCTTAGCCATAACATGCAACTCTTTTTGGCACAACTGATGAATGTTTGCTCTTTAACGTGCAACATTTTTATAATTACAGACAGAACCAACTACTCCTCATCACCACCAGGATGACTTGAAGGCTCCCGAGTCCCGCACAGATACTTCTGACTGAGGTATGTGGAAAGTCAAACCGCACCTATCATCAACAATGTCCTATTTCTCTTGTCCATACTTCTGTATGTGCAGAATAGTCCCTGAAACACTAGCGGTATGGTATGTGCTACTATCAAATCAAAAAGCCAACTACAAGCTTATTCTTGGTGGACATTGACCTTTTGCTGTTGGAAATTGTCAAAGCACTAACATTAAGAAGACTGAAATAGACAGCAAGGGCAACCCAGAGGACTGCACTGAGTGCCTCAAGAGCTATTGCTGGATCAGAGTTTTGTTTAACACCGTTTGCTGACTGGGCAAGCTTAGCTACCTACACAGACAGAGTCAGAAATAATAGTAAATAGTAGTAGCACAGAGAGTGATGGTAGAGAGGCAGGATAAGAAAGTAGAAACAGTGTACAAGAAGATCAAAAACTATTTTGTAAAAAATAGAATTAGGAAACAGTTTGGAATGAATAGGAGCTGTAAAAGTTAGGGAAGTATAATTATATTAACAACCGAACAACTTACTGGGGCCAGCAGAAAAGCCTGCAGAGGACCGTTCCTGCCCACTCTGTTCCGCCGGAGTCTGGGATGTTGCTGCCTTGCCCCTGGGAGGTGCTGATGATCATGAAATAAACACAAACATGGATGATTGTTTTTTGGAAATATTTGATTTCTTTGACCACAATCTAAAATTATCTCGGGGAAACAAATTAGCAACAATTGCACTACATGTAGTGACCTATCTGATCTGGTCAACTAGGAGGATACTTGTAGAGTATTGCTGGATTCGCAGACCGTCTACTAGGAAAGTTATGTAAATCAGTAACTAAACCAACAACAAAAAGGTTCTACTACGACTGCCAGCACTCAGCAGCACGCGACGTGACAGACACAGTCCGTCATCATGATTGCAGAGCACTAAAAAATGTCCTACTACTAATAACAAGTCATAATATACTCAACCTATCAATCCATCACTATCTCTTCTTCTTAGTGGCAGCAGGAGAACAAAGGAAGGACTGGACTGGAGTCTCTAGTCTCTCTAGCATTACGCAGTTCTGTAAAGTACTACACTCATACATATTCAGGCCAAATGAGCACAAAGTTGCAAACAAGTAAGCATAGTAGCAACGCCACTGAGGAGGCGAGCACCTGCAATCACAGAAGCTATTTAAACACTATTTTACCTGCAATGTAATCGAATTGGCAGCATTCTTGCTCTTCGGGAAAAACATATATTAGCAATATAACACAGAGCAGAAGAATACAAAGTAGTTATTAAACAGCTACTCACCAAGGTCCTGCTCCCGGTCGGGGACGTCGGCCCACCGGTGCGTCGCTTGGTCGTAGGTGCGCCGGACCCCTGACTCCCTCCGCATGGCCCGGCCTACCTTATCCCACCGACGGCGACGCTCCCGGAGGCCATACCCTTGACCGGGCCTGCCCCCTGCTGCCACGGTCTTAGGGAGGTGGCACAGATCAAAAAATACAAGGGCGGCCACCTCCACCGCGGTAAAAACCTCCCTGGCCACTACATCCACTCCCCTCAATCGCCCGCAAGGGAGCCGGCTACGGGGTGCGGGACCCCTTTCCCTTTGACTTGCCGGCTCCCATTGCCATGGTCCTGGGCGAAAGAAGAAAAGAATAGGGGGAATAAATAAATAAATAAAAAAGAGAGCTAAACAAAAAAAAGTAGTTATTAAAGTAACAAAAATTTGAAAAAAACACAAAATATAGATCTAGACAAATAGAGAGATAGATAAGGAGCAAAAAAGAGCAAAAAAAAAGTTCAAAGAAACAAAAGATTGCAAAGATTAAAAGAGGATAGAAAAGCCAGGCCCAGAACCATAGCATTGAATGAAAAACAAGATGGCCGCGCCCACCGAGGACCGCGTGGGTAAGTTTGCGCGATATTTCCACCGCGAGCACGCAAAAACACACGTGAACTCGTAATAGAGTGCCGCACACAACGCGAGATTGCCAATAGCGCCCGGAAACGGAAATACGCAATGCGCACAAGATGGCCACGCCCATGTACGACCGCATGGGTAACTTCATGGTCGGTGCACTGCGCAAAAAACCCTGCAAACACGCAAAAACAAAAAAAACGCAAATTCGCAAATTTCACCCATACTTAGCTTAAACCACTGGAGGTTGATAGTGCATGGAAGAGACTTACCGATGGTCTCTCCTCTATAGGTAGTTAGCTTTCTAATGTAGGAAAAAGTTTTGTAGGTTTGTAGGTAGAATACTGATGCCAAAGGTAGGAATAGGCCTACTGATTTTAGGGATAATAATTTGTTGCAAATGTCGTAAGCACAAAAAGACATATACAGTAAATAAGAGAGGGACAAAGAGAAATATGGATGAACTTGAGTTAAAAGAACTGAATGGAAACATCTACAAGAAATTTAAAAACGTTCACATGAATAATGAAAAGAAACAAAACAGAAAGTTTGAAGAAATTGAGCTGGGAGAAATGTGTAAGTTGGCATCTGTTTAATTAATTAGTGATGATATAAAATATCATCAAAGAGGGGATTGATGGAGCAAGGTTGTGCACATAAAGGGACTTGCTTGTACTCAACCCTCTCTACTAACTCATAATGTACTAACTAACATGTTTGTCTTATTAATATTGCATTTCACAACATGTTAGGTATCTAGAAGAAGCTTGCTTATGTGTTACTACTAACAATAATTTGCTTACACTAAAATGGCCGCTGCTACGCTGGATTTTCTTCTGCGCATGCGTATGTCATACTCACGTGACATGACGTACTCTATGCTTTGGTGGGAAACGTTCGCCTCTGCGCAGCAGAATTAAGATGGCTGCTCTGTGTCAATAACGTGCAAGAAGCTTGCATTGCTGCTTTTGCTAAGCTGTTCGTTCTGCCTAATTTCTAATGCAATAGTTAAAATAAAGTGGTATACAGTACATTCATTTATTCTGTGTTGTAAAACTGTTTCTTTTCTATTTTTCATGTAACGATAATCTTGGGCCTGGGAGGTGTTATTACTCCATCTTGAAAATCCACACTGCGCATGTCAAACTCCAGAAGGAGCTGAAGTCATTTGACATTGAAGCAATGCCAAGCTTACAGCACACTAGAAGATGCGCCTGGGAATCTAACCTGCTGACCCCAAGCGGAAGAAAGTATTGTTAACATTGTATTTCTATAAAGAACATCCATTGTTGGGTGGAATAAAGATGCATGAGAAAAATTTAATTTGATGGGCGGGAACGTTAAAAGAATATTCAGAAGTAAAAGTTTCATTTTAGTATGGTGTGATGATCTCTCCCCGACTTTTGTCCAATCAAAATTGGGGATCCTTACACTTGCAACAATGGGGGGTGGTACACTGCCCTGGAAAATAGTATAACTAGAGTAGGCTTAGTTAGCTAATTTGTCCGACTTGTCCGAATAGCTGACTTGTCACTGAGCCAACGCACTCAATAGATGACCGAGAGCAGAGGTGCTGGCGAAGCACTCTGTCAGAAGATTCGATAACCCAATCGGGGTTAGGCTGTTAGCTGCAGAGAGGGTTGTAGCGCTGGCATAGCAACTTTAACTGTGGGTGCCGGTCTTAGCCTGTGATTGTCCTTTCCTGATCCAATTTGGCTGCACCTGTCCTGATTTCTGGTTGGCACCTGATATCTCGCTGGCACTTGCACTTTCGGGGTTCTATTCTTTTGACTGATCCGTGGCCACGGTTGGTCTCCACACCATTCTAGGTAATTATACCGTGTGGGTAAATGTCATTGTATTGCTTCCTTTTCTTACCCTTCCTAATATCAAATGCTTAATGACTGTCTTATAAAATCTTTCATATCTTCATCTTAATTGTTATTTTTCTAATAGAAAAATATTTGATGTTTAATATTTGGATTAAGACATTTAAGAGATTTAGATAAATAGTTCAAACCTTTCCCGAGTTTGTGGTTATTTTATGAGTGCAAATGTTTTTTTATTCTACCTATTATTCTAACTCCTTTGATCCCTTAGGACTTTAGGTACCAATGACAAGGATTGGTAAGTCAATGGTATAGGTCCTAAATGAAATTTATAAATCACTGATTAGAGTTAGTGAGCAGGTTACCTGATTAAACTCACGATAAGTTGTGTTGTTTTATGGGCCCAGGTGAGTATGGTAAATAGAGTTGGGTGACCTGCGCGCTCAATCTCTGGTCTCACCGACTCGGTTGCCGCTGGCTCGACACCCATGACCGCCTCGTCACGTACACATGTCCGGCCCGGCCAGCACTGATTCCCGCAAACCGGCTCTATCGCTGCATTGCAACTTGCCAGCACCGCAATGAGCACCGTCTTGCCCTGCACCGCCCGCCTTGGTCTCACCGACGCCGTCTGGACGATCGCCACCGAGCCGCTGCTCGCACTGCATCGAGGGACACCGCACCGTTGACCGGTCCACTTTGCACCGTAACTGCGACGGACGCCACAACCGGCTCTGTCACCTTCATCGCAACTTGCCAGCACCGCATCGAGCACCGTCTCGCCCTCACCACCCGCCTTGGTCTCACCGCCGCCGTCTGGACGATTGTCACCGAGGGACACTGCACCGTGCACCTCTGCCACTTTGTATCGCAACCATGACAGATGCCAAGACTGACTTGCACCTCAGTGTGAGCCGCTCTAAGAAAGGTACTGTAAACAAGTCTGTCCCGCTGTTGCTGGCCCGTACCGACGCGGTCAGCTAGAACTGTGAGACTCTGTTGTTTCAGCATCACGGTAGACTCGCACTGAGTTACTGACTCGTACGAACTGTGTTTTCAACATAATTTTGCCATTTAAATGACATCTGGAGAAGCAACTATTTTTAAAGTACTGTATTGTGGATTTTTATCGTAATTAGTCTTGTTTAAGTATACAAAAATATTGGATATTTTTATAAACGGGTGTGGTTTTCTTTTGTAGTGCTTACATTGTGTTACTGTTGGTATGGTGCAAATACTTTACACACTGCCAAGCTACCAAGGGGGTGAGCAGGGGTTATTTTAGGAGTGTAACTCCCTTATCCTGACTAGAGTGGTGGTTTTTGCCGGGCTTTTGTGCAAACCTTAGCCAACCAGAAATCCCATTTCTAACACCTGGTTATTTAATATTGCCATCTGTGCCTCTGACACTTAACACTGCTACTGTTGATAACTGTAAAAACAGGGAACAAAGGGTTCCTGTAAATAGTCGAAATACCAAAGTCTCTCAGACAGCCTCATGCCAATGCTTGCTATACAAGGTGTGTCAAGAATTCCTTCCCAGTATAAGCTGCAATACAAATTTTAAGTCAGATATGTCCCCTTGTGTATTCGACAGGAGAGAGACATGTTATGAAAACCAAATATTTCTTCAAATAAGGACGGTCATGTATTTGGACGTCAACACGAGTTTGCAGTTGTCTTGTGTGGTGATGCAGAATTTTATTTTCAGCAGTCATGTATTTCAGGAGGCCAAGCATAATATTTGGAATTTGATGCAGTGAAAGTTTACTGCAGATTTCATGTCTTCTCGCAGTACCTACAGGATGAGCTATGCTGCTATGAGATTTCAGCATAAGTAGCATTTCCATAGATTTCTGAACCAGGGATTTAGTTGGGCATTAATAAATGAGGTTTGTGTGAGGTGGAGAAAATCAATTGATATTTCTGACAGTTTTAGTTGGATGTTGTCTTGTTTAACCAGGTGGTTTATTTGGGGAGTAGGATAGTTGATTTTCAATTATGAAATTGCACCAATAGTGCTAATGTCCAATGATTATACCTTACCTTTTGCAGATCTCAGTCAGCAGTTGCTGCTAGACCATTATGTATAAGTGATAGTTGCAAGGACTCTCCCAGTGAAATTCATGGTTTTCTCTGGAATCTCTGACAAGCCCGGAGTGTATGTTGTTATATACATGTAGATGTCACTGGCATTGGCAATAGATAATTTTGTGCTCCTAGAAGGGGACATCTATTAGAGCCTAGTTACTTTTCATGTTTTTTTCGTCACCAATATTCTTAGAAAGACCATGTTCATGGTAAGTCTTCCATGGTTAACTGATTGCAAACTTATAGCCCACTGAGTTTCCTGTTTGACGCTGGCTTCTGGTCTTCCTATATAATAATATGGAGTTGTGCGTTACAGCGATGTATGTCAAATACACATAGCGTTTTCTCTTGCTGGAAGATTAGAAAGACAAAAGAGGTCAACAATGCTAGCAGCAGAAGAAAAGGTAGACTGCAGTTTGTTGCTTGAAAATGAAATGTAGACAATGATACACATTTGCCCAGCAAGAGTGCCTCCTTCAAGGTGTCAGCAGGAGTGTATGGGAGCAAAATAAATGTGGGTGTCAGATCATTAACAGGTATATGCACTCGAACGGTTAGAAGATCCATGGACGGGGCCTACTCGTGGTTTTTTTTGTGTTGAGTAAGAGACTAAGCAGCTCACAGAAGAACTAAAAATGATGTCACATATTTTCATGTTGAAGGTGTTATCAGTGATACTATGTACAAGCAGCTCACATTCAAGACTGTTGCAAGGGCACTGCTCACGTTCTCAGCCCAGAACTGATTTCTGGGAGACTTATTGCAGAAGAACTATAAAGGTAATGCTCTGGACAGTTTAGGATTAGGAACTACTTTCCATGGTCCCTCCACAGTAAAGATATCTACTGTAGGTTCCAGGATGCTCACTGCTCACCTACTAGTAGCCTGTGTAGTGAGTACCTGCAAAATTAGTAATTGTGGGTGTCAACAAGACTCCAAAGAGTAATTGTTACATTGGGAAAATCTATAACCAACACTAGACCTCCAGCAGGTCTCGGCACATGATGGAGGACAGAATGTAGCTTTCCCATCAGCTTCTGTGTTCCTAGAACGATGACAAGCCAGGTAACAGCAAACTGGGCTTTAATAAAGAATGTTTTATGGTCAACTCGATTGGCAGCTGTAAAGTATTCAGAGTATTCGCTTAAATTAAAGCAACACCAATACCATAACATTTATATACATTTATCACCCTTAAATATTTAACATACATTTTTTATTTAGAATCGATGGAGAACTGAGGACAAGCAAGACAGTAACTTCTTTTATAAGGACTCTACTTAATTGTTCTATAACTAGTCTTCTTTGAACAAATGTAAGGGTTATTGTTGCAAACACCTATAGACTGCAGGACGAGTCCTGCTGCTTAAAACAATAGAAAGTAAATTCTTCTGATGAACAGATTAGTTACCTCCAGAATTGCTCTTTCTGTTGGATACTCAGTCTAAACATAGATTTCTCAACTTTCAAATCTTTATAGACGCCAGACTGGATTTGGAAACTCTAGCAACAGTTCCTGTGCATAGCGATTTCATCATGACATGACATGGAGGTGCATATTGGTGCCGCATAGGTGGGCTGTCGTGAGTTTATTCGCTGGAATTTTCCACACCCTCAGGCACAGTGTGACTCCGAGATTGAGAAACACTGGCAGTGTACAAATTTAAGGTGGCACTATATTAACTCCCAAAAGTTGGCTAAACAATATGTGAAGGAAGTCAGGTGGTGAGGAATCTGCAGTTAAGAAGAGTATCAATCAGAAAGAGAGTTACAAAAGGTAAACAACTTATTCTTTTGATGGATTCTTCCAACCAAAGATTTCTCACCTTGTAAATTGATGCCAAAGAAGAGCCCACTCAAAAAACAGGGGTCTAAGGATTGGATTGTTTACCAGACGTTCTGCAGGACAAGGTGGGCAAAATGACCCTCTCTGCGAACCTGAGAATCAATACAGTAGAGCCTAGTGAAAGCATGGCCAACATGGCTGCCTGGTAGATGCCCAAAATAGGAACATCAAGGGCCAAGGCTGTAAAAGTGGATTTTGCCCTGGCAGGATGAGTTCTAAGGACTTCAAGAGGGTCTTGTTCTACCAAGGCATAACACAGTTTGATGCAAAGGACAATCCACTGTGACATGCTCTGTTTATGAACCTCATTACCTTTCTTCACAATTGAAAATCCAACAAAGAGCTGCTCTTCTACAATGTACTCCATAGTTCTAGCACTGAAGATGCCACAGTGGATCCCTTCCTAGACAGATGTGATGGATAGAAGAATGTGTGGAACCTGATAAACTGCCCCTAAGGGAAGGGTGACAGGGTGACAGCTTCCAAAAGAAAGGAAGCTGTCACCCTGAACTGATTTCTGGGAGACTTATTGCAGAAGAACTATAAAGGTAATGCTCTGGACAGTTTAGGATTAGGAACTACTTTCCATGGTCCCTCCACAGTAAAGATACCTACTGTAGGTTCCAGGATGCTCACTGCTCACCTACTAGTAGCCTATGTAGTGAGTACCTGCAAAATTAGTAATTGTGGGTGTCAATCAATCAGAAAGAGAGTTACAGAAGGTAAACAACTAATTCTTTTGATGGATGCTTCCAACCAAAGATTTCTCACCTTGTAAATTGATGCCAAAGTAGAGCCCACTCCAAAGACAGGGGTCTAAGGATTGGATTGTTTACCAGACGTTCTGCAGGACAACCTGATAAACTGCCCCTAAGGGAAGGGTGACAGGGTGACAGCTCCCAAAAGAAAGGATGCACAACCCCTAGGTATCATGTCATGGTGGAATGCAGTGCTTAGTTTGAGCTGGTGGTGGCAGTTGGACCCCACTGGCACACGTTTGGGGACCAGCACTTATTTTTCTTCACCGGACTTCCATCCAGAGCAGGAGAGAGAAAAACATAAAAGGGGAAAATGAGGAAGAGAAAGAAGAAAAAACTGTGTCAAGAGGGAAATCAGGGATGAAAAGGAACCAATAAGAAAGAGTGAGATAAAGAGGGTGGAAGTGATAGAACGTGGAGTAAAGAGGCATAAGGTGGAACCAAGTCTATACAGCATTGGTATTTAGCACCCAGCCTTTAATAACCCCAGCCTCAAGCTCTAAGCAAACCTTAGGGAACCAGCACTTAATCTTTTATATAAAGCATTGGAGAATTGGAGAATTGTAGTGTATGGAGGCTGGACTGAGAAGGCCAGTATCTCACACACAAAACATACACATGTGAATGCAAAAAGAAACATTGTCTTCGGAGTTCGGAGCCTCAAGGTACAATTATGTAAAGGCTTGAAAGGGACCCACATTAAGTAAGGGAGGAATACATAGGTGTCCCACTACAGCATAATGAAAGGGCCAAGCAAAACACATGTGAAAGTCTCTTCAAAAATGCATTTGAATAAAGAAGACAGATCAGGCAAACAAACAGAGGGCCAATAAGTACCCATTAACCAAGCCCACACTAAAGATTTGCTGGGCCAAAAATAACACAAACAAAAAGATATCACACAACTAAGTCTGTAGAGGGTCAACCTGTTCTCCTTATACCATTCGATGAACTTGAACCAATATTCTGAGTACATCAACATAATGGAAGGGCAGTGAGGAGCCAAAATGACAAGCACCACCTCATATGAAAGATCATAACTTTCCAGGTGGGTTCACCCAGTCTCCGTGCATGGAAGTGTCAATAGTGGAAGGGTTGATGCAGTACTCTAGCCTGTTACTATGGCAGCAGATCCTGCCTAAGAGGTAGTTAAGAATAACAGAACATCCTGGTCCAATCCATCACCACCAAAATCACCTCCACCAGTCTGATCTGACTTTCTTCAGGCCCATGGGATCAGCACCAGAGGCAGAAAAGTGAATCACATCTCCAAGAGACCAACTAGAAGGAAAGTCTTGAGTGCAGAAGACCTGACTAAGAGGCCCATTATGATGGCGGGCGGATTGCCCCCACCAGGCTGGCGGTAGCCACCGCCGGCCTGGCGGGGGCAATCCGCCCGCCATCCTCACATAAACGTCCCCCCGCCATATTAGTATGGCGGGGGGGGACCGCGGCGGACGGAAAGACCGTCCACCGCTTTTCCGCCCCGGTCGCCTTGCGGCCGGGGCGGAAAAGGTTTAATATGGTGGCGATGTCTATTAGGCAAAGCCAGCCATATTACAATGGGCTTAGTTAGATGCCTTTCTGTGGCAGCGATACCGCCATGGAAAGGCGTGCGGTCTTCACTCTGGGGCCCCGCAGAGGTGGGGGGTGCACACGGGGGTACCTGTGGTACCCCCCAGCATTTGCATACACGAAGCCGCAGGCACCACTGTGGCGGGCGCATCCTAATCCCCACCACGGGACCCCCGCCCTTATGGCGGGCAGTCCCAATCCCCGTGAGGATGGTAGGCGGGCAAAGTCCGCCCGCCATCCTACTGACCCCCTAAGTGTTTTCAAAGGTAGTGAATAGACTAACCGAGCATGCCCTAGCAGGTGAAGATTCTTAGTTCCACATCCTGGTGTAGACCAGGAAGAACCTAGAATATCAATCCAGACCCCTCTTTGCCTCAAGTAAGAGTTTGATTGTTTCCTTTGTGATTAAAGTAATCATTTACTTGGTAAGAATAGAAGCACAACCCACTGCCTTCTGAACAAAAGCTGGAGAAATGTTGGCAGGGGGATGCTCAGAAAGGGAAGGGCAAAAAGTACTGAACAATTTCAATGACTAAGAGTAATAGAATACAATATAGTGCCACTGGGGGATTCTACCAGATTCTGGTCTTAAACTTCTGGTAACAGGTAAGGCCCTGCAAAAAGAATCTCCAAGACATCCAATACTGCTGATGGAATTGGTGTGTGGGGATTGTAACCCCAAGAAACGAGCTGCTGTATTTAAGGTGTTCTAGTGCAGTGTGCCTTTTCGGCGAACCATCTAGCTCATCAAAAGGCACATTCTTGACTAAGGCTTGCTTGGATGGCCCCAGAAAACCCAGTAGCATGCATCCAAGCGTGGCATCTGAAGGCATGGTGCCCATAGCTGAGGTGACAAAATCCAAGGTGGCCGGATCCAACTGTAAAATATATTTTGCCAGGTCCTTGCTATCCTGTACTGCCTCAAAAAGGAGTTTTGTAAGAGTTCTGACAAAGCAGGTGCAGCTACACCCACCATGAGCATAGTAACACCAGCAAAAATCAGGATTCATAGATCAAGGCACTAGGCTAGCTGATGAAAACTCTCTCTTGATCATAGGATCTATTCAATTTAAATCTTGGTCTGCGGAGCAGCAAGAAAGAATTTGTATGGACTTTGTTCTGTAATACAAGGCTCTTAAGATTACGATGCTGTGTCAGGCAAGTTACATCACATGGTGCAGCTGTATGTGATCTTACAATAGGGTGATTTAATGGCAGGGTCTAGGAAAGCTTAGAGCAAGCCACCAAGATGAACTCAGTCAAGACCTTGTTAAATTGTTAAATGACTGTAAGGACTATGAAGTCACTGCCCGGACTGCAAACTTTCCGTCAAGAGGATGATCTTAGTCTTTCATGCACTCTTTTCTGTTGAGGGAATTCAGTTCCATTTCTGCTGAAGAATCCAAGGGACATCAAGATTTATTTATTTATTTATTTTATTTTAAAGGTTTTATATAGCGCTGGCTAGACCCGGAGGTATCATAGCGCTTTACATGAGCATCAGATCATAGTTACAGGTTACATCGTTACAAAGGTTACACAGTTATTAGAGCATGGCAACATAGTTACTTGTAAGGTCAAGATAAACAATAAGCACAAATACGTAAGGGGAAAAGCGGGCAATCAGGGGAGGAGCTGGGGAAGTAGACAGGTAAAGAAGGCGGGAAAGAGGAGGTTGAGGGTGAAGGACATTGCATGGAAAGAGGAGGGGAAGGGCGACGGGACACAAACCGGTAGATGTGTCAAAGCAACGTCCAAAGTCCAGTAAGCTGTGATCCCAGGGGAAGTGGTATCGCTTCCCTATCTCTGTTGCGGGAGGCTCCCTTTATGCAGTGGACTCTCTCAGAGGGGTCTCTGAGACTCCAAGGCCTACATACAGGATCCTTCCCCAAAAAGGGGAGAGGGAGTGCTTTGGCAAAGGGTGCCATACCATAACTCAGCTGTGAGTGGCTCCCTAGGCGCAGTGGACTCTCTCAGCGGGTACGCTGAGACTTCAGAGCATAAATATTGGATCTTTCCCCAACAAGGGGAGGAGTGCTTAGTCAAAGGGCACAAAGGACAGGGGGCTAGGCCGACGAGCAGGCAAGATGAGAGATTCAGAGGAGCGTGGATGGATAGGAGCTGGGGAGGTAGACAAAGGGAAAAAGAGTACTAAATGGGAACAGATTTAATTAATGAGTTATTATATAGCCCTGGCTAGACCCGATGGAATCAGTGCACTTTACATGAGGGACAATAATGTTGCAAATTACATCAGTTAAAAATTACATAAGTATCAAGAAAAGCATTTAAAGAACATAGGGGACAAGGTGAATGGAGCAGGAAGGGTAAGGGGATGGGGTAAAGGGGTAGGAGGCAAAAAGGACATAGAGACGAGGGGAAAATCTGCCCACGGTCCGGCTGGGTAGGTGACGTCAGGGAGGGGGAGTCCACAACCCATGTCCTCTTTAGCTATATGGTAGCTCTACCGGGGGAAACATCCTTTACAACGCAACTTTTACCACGCAGTGCTTTTACATCGCAACTTTTCAAACGCAAACCATTACAACGCATTGCGCTGGGGGGCGCTCTAGGATAGGGAATAGATTTAATTTACTATCCAACACCTTCCCTACTATCCCCGGGGACTGGAGTTGGAATAGTGCATTAAACTATTCACTATCCAGCACTCCTAAGCACTATGCGTTGTAAAGGCATGCGTTGTAAAAACTACGTTGTAAAGGCATGCGTGGTAAAAGCATGCGTTGTAATGTCATACATCCCTCTACTGGGCATCAGCCAAATCGCTAGGTCTCCACAGTCTGGGTTAAGTTCCGCAGGTTCCAAGTCCTGATGTGTAAGTAAGTTAGAGGATAGGTTTAAGGTCTGGTCAATGTCCTATTGTTGTCCCAGGGAAGTAAAACAACGTTTAGGGGACCACTATAGAAGACATCTTGGGGTCAGGCAGGGGACTGTACTGTACACTGGTACTCTGGTGGCCATCCTAAGGTTAGGCATCAGGCAGTTAAAGTCAATATCCAGGACAGCGGCCGCCAGAAAATAACAAATCCAGCGTGCACATACCATCACACGTGCAGACATGCACAAGCACCCACCAATTAGAGCACACACTCTCCAATGCGCACTGATGCACACAGACAAGCACATAGCCAGAAACATCCAAGAACACAAACACACAAAAAAATCCCATGCTCTAATGCAAAACACCCATACACATGCAAACGCGAACACCATCACATGCACAGATATGCACAATCACACACAAATGCGCTCACTCTCATATATACGCAGACACGCACAAACGCACATACAGAAACTGTAAAGAACACAAGCACACATACAATCACATGCTCCAGAACAAAAATACCCAATGGATGCACACACAAATACATACACACACACACCATCACAGGCAAAGACATGCACAAGCACACAACAAATGTGCGCACACACTCTCATACGCGAACAGAGGGCGCACATACAGAAACATCCACACGCACAAACATACATTCAATCCCATGTTCTAATACAAAAACACTCAAATAAATAAATGCACACACCATCACATGCACAGACATAAGCACAGAAACATCTGCACGCACAAACACAAGCACACATAGAATCACATACTCTAATACAAAAACACCCAAATACATGTCCACACCATCACACGCACAGACATGCAGAAGCACAAAACAAATGTGAACATAGTCTTCCATACACGCACAGGTGCACACACACACATGTGTGTCTGCACACCCCCCTCATACACGCACAGACGCACACACAAAAACACTCCCATGACACATTTCTCCAGGACTGCCGCAGCATTGATGGCACACAAAGGCAGAGTCAGCGGTACCGATGTCCTGGCGGCCCCTTGGTATAATGGAGCCTATTCCTCCTCTCAGCCACCATCTTAGGGTCAGGCACTTAATGGTGCATGATCGTGGTTGGGCTAAGAACATAATGGCAACAAACATTGTCTTGCAAAAAGAGGGGGAAAGGCCGGTATGAGCTGTTCCATGTGCTCCTCACCGACCCTCTGCCCGCTCACCGCCAGGGTCCACCGATCGGGGGTCTGGTCTTCAGGCACTCCCCAGTCCCCGTGTGCTGGCTGCCACAGATAGATAATCCTCTCAGGGCAACACAACCCAGGGTGCCCCGAACCGGGCCCCCACTGCTGTGCAGACTTTCCTCACCACCAGTGTCTGCACTCTGCTGGCCCCCTACATACTCAGGTGGCTGCGATGAAGCCCCCAGGCTCCGAGCCACCCACAAGGCCGAGCGCGATCCCCAGGCCGAATGATCACCGCCCACAGCCCTTCCAAATCAGTACCTCTCCTTGGGTGCAGGCGCCATCACCGTGTAGCCTGCGACAATATCAAAGCTCTGGCCAGCAGATCAAGGGGGATGACATCTTCACAGAGTAGCCCGGTGATACAACCAGGTATCTGCACCTGGAGACGACAGGCGAGAGTGTGTCAGGCAGATCAGCGTGGTTTCAGTGAGGGCAGGCTTGTTATCATCATTTTCATTATGGGAACAAGTTCAAGACCTTTATGAGAATCTGAATCAGAGACCAGGAGGATCTCCATTCTCCTAAAATATTGACTCCAATGCAATGGAACAGGAGGAGAGTCTTCCTCAAACGCAGCTTGCGTTTTGTTTATCATATATCAAAACAATTGGCGTGCCTCTGAAGCCAGGGCCATCTCCAATAAAGGAACAACTGTTGGAGCCTGTGGCAAAGGAGTCGAGGCACCAACTGGCATGGCCTCAATTTGGTCTGGTCAGTTTGGGGGAGTACCCAATGACAGAAACACAACTAGAGACCCTGCCTGAGTTGTGTGGCCGAAAAGCACACCAAAAGGATCTAAAACAGCCTTCAAGAGCTGCAGTATCACCTGCTTGAAGGTTAATATTTCACAGATTCAACAATTGCATCGGCTACATAACTGAAAATAAATCAGAATCAGATGTCAAAGCTAGAATCGGGACTAGGGCACTGATTATGAGGTCTCTCCTTGGAGCAGGAGCATTAAAAAGTCTAAGGACCTGATTTAGATCTTGGCAGATGGGTTACTCCATCATAACGATGATGGATATTCCATCTGCCGAAATATAAATCCCATATGACATAATGGGATTTATATTTTGGCGGATGGGCTTTTTGTCACCGTTATGACGGAGTAACCCATCTGCCAACATCAAAATAAGGCTCTAAGAGTTTTGCGTGGATTTCTTGTGTTTTCTCTTCAACTTCTGTCTCCAATGTGTTTTAGTCTTACCTGAGGAGGGTAAATAGGACAGGTTAGGGCCTGCAATTTGGAATGGGATCAACAAACTTTTCCTATATTTGGTTACGTAGTTTACCTTTTCGCTTCTTGATGGCCTTTGGGTGTATCAGAGATCATTTGACATAGGACCTAGCCATGCTTGGAACAGAGGAACCAACACGTGGCATGATTTAAACACTGTGGTTGTGCGTGGACTTTTGGAGAAATATTTTTGGTGAACAAATGGCATGGGCAGATCTCGAGATCCACTTCAAATTGAGCAGAAAAAGAGGAACTGACATCAGCACTCAGTGGTGATGCCTACATGAGAGTCCATGTTGTATGCTCCGGAGGCAGGATGGAGTCATGACTTAGGCCTATAGCACCACCTCTCTGCATGCAAGAGATATTGTGTTTCCTGTTCCAGTCTGGCACCTGGGAGGAATTCACAAGGTGAGGAATCTGCAGATAGTATCTATCAGAAATAATTTTTTCAGGTATATATATTTTAGTTTACATTCAGTAGCAGTTACTCCTGAAAGGACAACCATACAACACTAAATAGCATGGAAATGCATCAACACAAAACAACCCATGCCTTGCTCCAACAAAATCCCTGGATGTCAGTGTGTAACAATGAATAATAACAGTCAAATGTTGCATTGCAAAGGGTTTCTCAATAGTATTGTTGAAGATTTACGTGATGCCAATGACTATATTACAAATTAAATTTGACTAGATGGTATGTCCTAGCAGTCCAAGACAAAACCCACCAATCAGTCAGGAGTGAAACATAATATTTTCTGAAATGGAGGTAGGCATGTTTATGACATTTTTCCTTTCATGGAGAGCAGAATCGGCCACAGAACAGGAGGTTGCGTGTCTTATTGTGTCTGATAAAAAACAGGAAAGGATGATCTACCATGAATCTTTTCACAATGATTAGACATTCCACCATCATGACAGCTGCAGTTGCAGCAGCAGCTTCTGTGCCTTCCTCGTTCACATCCACAAATGCCTTGTGAACCACCTTGGACAGGACCAGATCATTACTCTCAGACATTCCAGAGAAATCAGAATTGACCACATCAAATGCATCCCTCATTCCCAAACTTTTGAGGGATGATTTCAGATCATAATTCTCCTCCAGCTTAAATCGGGGTAGATATAGCTCCACCTCATCAGTCTTCATCATTTCTGGGTTTGTCCAATCTGCAAATTTCTCATATATAAGCTGTTGTTCAAGCTGGAAAAAAAACCAAGAACTGATTTGCAAAAGAGAGCATAAATTGCTTAGTCAAACGCATTCTTCTGATTTTATCAACGTTATACTTTTCTAAATGCCAACATTTTCAATAATATGTAGACTCAGAAATGCAAAAGCTCTTACTTTGTAATACAGCTGTGTTAGCTACAAAATCCCTTAAAATGACAAAGCGCAGTATAAGATAGTATGATAACATTTAAGTCAGAACTACATTGATTAGCAAAACCTTCCACAAGATTAGAACAGATTGAAAACCTGATTTATTTATATATGTCAGAAAGGTAGCACCCAGTATTTATTAGAAACAAATACTCTTATATGTGTTCTTCCTCCTCAAAAAATACAACAGACACTCATTGCCTTCAGAAAATATGAAGCGTCCAAAATTTCCTCAAAACTGTGCAACCTGTATTGCAAGACAACACATTTATATCAAAATGTGTATTATCTTCTAAGCCTTCCAGGCCTAAGCTTCTACTTCTATCACACACTGTTTCAGAAGATACAATCTTTGTCTTACTTCGTTCTTCCACAGCCAACCTACAAGAGGTACCAACATTCATCAAAAACATAATTATTGGCCACAGCTTCGCAGTATACTTGGCCAAGCTATACCACTCTCTTTCGGAAGCAATCAGACATGAATCTACCATCCTTTAATTTAGATGTTCTGCCAAAACCTGGCTGCCTTTTTTTTTTTTTGCAAGCTTGTCTATCATCTCAAATACTGCTAGCACTGCCTGCTCTTACATGTCTAGCACCAAGAAACCAGGGGTTAACATATACTTTAAATGACAAAATAATATGCCCTTAACAAGGACTAGTTGATCAGAGTTGCTAGTGTTATGGCTTTACTTATGGATGGTGTAGAATGGGATCCACAATTGAAATCAGTACAATTTAGGAACGTTGAAAATAATATTGCGGACCTGAAAAGCATACATAATATTCTATACATACACCATGAGTTACAAAAATATTTATTTTGTATTCTTATTTTATTTATTAGCCATATTTTTATGTAGTTTAAGATCAAGAGAAACAAAATATGCTCGAGGGAATGATGTGCTCTGTAAACGTGTATAATGTTTACACATTTAGTTACATCAATAGTTTTAGACCGAGGATACAGTGATTTCTATTGTATCTGAAATTCATTCAACATTTGTCAAGATATTTTACAAATTCTTATTCGATGTTGTAATGAGGAACACAAATTCATTTTGGGCATGGCTCTGGAAAATTTTAGATCCTACACCCATTTCGGCTTGGAGCCTTCATCAGGACGCCATGTACATATATCATATAAAACCTAAACAGGGTATATGAAACAAAAACATATATCCGTGTTGTGTATAGGTCCTATTTACAAAATGTGACCCCAAAGTGGGGTATTCACAAAGACTTTTTACTGAATTAACATATCATTTTAAAAACACTAGTCACAAAATAGCACAAACATTTTGAAAAAGGAACATTTAATATGTGCAACTTCTCTATATATTATTGTCACTTAAACACCTCATAACCATCACCAAGTGCAAAATTCCATAATATGAAACTTAGAAGTGTGACTTAGACTAAGTATTCAAGATACAAATGTGTCAAGAGAGGAAGAAAAGTTATTAAGAAAAATATAACAAGGAATATATAATCTGGCCCAATGCTTATCCATAGAATTCAGACTTTGTTGTCGAGATAAGTTGGATGTGGAGTTAGACTAAACGAAGACAGGTGATTACCTCTTTATTTTATAGTAGGTTCTTTGACCTCTGGGAAACTTCAAATACGTTAGGAGTCTAGTATGTGAAATGCTGTAAATCCTCAATTCCTTCATGAAGTTCCGTAAATCATAAATAGGTGTGATATTGAGCATATAAGAATAGGTATGGAAGAGATACGAAATTATGGACCTAAATGTCCTATCATTACCTTGAATAAATATCTATTATCAAGAGCGTGATTATAATGATGTCCTTTTTGATGTCCGATAATTCCTGTCTGTATGTTTAATCAGCAAGTCACAATGTGTGCACTATACAAACAGAGACATAAAGAACCATACATGAAGGACGGGTTTTAAACATGAAAACTATGGATTTTTCACCTAGAATATGTAAAAAGATTAATAAAATTAAAATTAATAAAAAGAATTAAAAAAAACAAAAAACTGGGAGCTCATTTATGATATGATATGCATTACATTGTCTTTTTTTAGCCCTAAAACCACCAGTGGGTGTAAATCTTCCTACTATTTTAAGAACTTCAACAACAAAGTAGGTTTTAGTAGTAGGATTAAGATCTGTAGGTAACAAAAATTATTTGGGTACGCCATAGATATATTCACTTATTGTGAGTTTATGAAATAAGGAATGTTATAATTAGTGCATTATGATTTTAAAAGTTGTGAATTCTTTTTTAAAGTAATTTAACTGAGTTTATTTAAAACCATGACAATAGAATAAATATAAGATACTTCCAACAGTAACAATTGAGAAACAAGTATATACCTAAATTAAATAAAGAAAAAGATGTATGAACCCTAGGCCCAGTGCTCATTAAAGAAAGTAAAATATATGTTATTTGGAGGTCGTAGGAAAAGAGCCTATTTTTATATAGCCATTCGGGTATTAAACAATTGCAAAAATACATTAATTAAAAGCCAGTATGTGATTCCTAGCCCTAACCTCAATGCAAAATTGAGGAATGTATTAGTCACAGGGCTCAGAAGGAAATCTAAAAATGTCTGTTATTTAATTATGATATAGTACTGTATATAATTGTAAAAAATGTAACCAGACCAGCAATTAGCATGCCATCTTCGCCTTTAAAAATAGCCTGAATAGTACTGGAAATGCCTGGAGGCCAGCAGCAGCTCCTCCACTAAGGCAGAGGAGCGTCTATTTTAAGACAGTAACAGTAACAGTGTCTGTCTGGCTTATAGAGAACACTGCTACAATGTTTATCCAGCTTTGATAACGACCGCAAGGTCGAAACACGTCAGCGATAATAAACTGCTTTTTGGACTATGCCTGATGTGCGGGCTTCCTTGCAGCCGCGTCAACGTCAACAAGGGATTGTGAGAATATATCAGGACAGCCATATGGAACACACCGCATCATGGCCAAGGAGGTCTTTAACTTTCATGCTACAGAAACACACACCTCTATAGCATGAAAATTAAAGACTTCCTATGCCGTGCTGGTATGTGTGTTGCAAAGGGGCACTTTGTGATTCTGGCCTGAGGTCATGGGCTCTGAAGGGGTTGATTCACCCCAGCACCCCCAATAAATCCTACTGTCCTGCCTGAATTAAGTCAGCCATCACACTAGGAGACTTTTTTTAAAACAAAACTCTGTTCCCTAATGTAATGAGAGGGCGGGAAGGAACGTGAGCATTCAGAGCACAGCAAAAAATGTGCATGCTCACCAGACCCCCTCTCAAAACCGGTACATTTATCTATTTTTGTAACAAGTGTCAGAACGCTGGGACAATCATCAAAAAACCAGGACTGTCTGGGCAAATCTGGGACGTCTGGCCACCCTAGTGCTGCAGTCACATACACGTTATTACTAAATTCCAGGAACTGCTCATGGGCATAGAATTATGGTGGCCAGCTCTGCTGATGTATTATTTGTACTTCTGTTTCCTTTCAGCGTTTCTCACGGTTTATAAGGGCAGTTGTTGGTTTGGCGTTTCGACTGGGAACCAAAACCGGGCCTGGCAAAGTGCTCGGCCGGCCACCCGAGATGTTGGGGCTGTGGCCGTGCTGTGTGTGCACGGCCAGTTTCAGCTTATTTTGTTACAGAGGGCGATGCTGCAAAAACATCCGTGTAACAAAATCGGACCCCAGGGGCCCACTGGGGAAATGTCCGGTGCCCGCTACAGCTAGTCCGGCACTGGGTCTAACCACCAATAGTTGTTAGCTTTAGTTTTCTTTGCTTTATTATCACCAACCATATTTCTTGGCAAGGCGACTCAAATGCCATACTTCAACCGTGTCTAACGCAGCAGTGTTGTTCATTACTTTTGTCACTCTCTTAGGTTCATTAAATTTACTTTCACCTTTTGCTACTTGCCTCCATTGATCGGCACTTAAGTATACTTGTTTTGTACCATGTGTACAATCATAGTATGACTTGTTCCTGCTCTGGGACTCTATGATAAATGTCTTTACATTCTGGATATCACACTCTACCATTTCACTTTTCCTCATACTACCAGGATTGATTGTAGAGTACAGTACTCTACCTTTCATCAATGAAAACAGATCCTCACCAATTGAACTGTGGCAGGTAGTCCCGTATGCCCCCACCATTTTCTTAATTCAATCTTCCCAAGACATGTTGCTATTATTAGAAAGTTGCAAAATACCTTTGATGCTTCTATTCACCCTTTCCACAATACCATTCCCACTTGGGTGATATAGAGCAGAAAACATTAGTTCCACGCCTGATGCTTTTGAACTTTCCTTTCAACTGAACCCCATTGTCGGACAGTATAACTGCAGCAAATCTTCCCTCTAAAACACTTCATCCAAATATTCTATCACCGTAGTGGTGTTCACTGAATCCACAATTCCCACTTCTAACCAATGTGAGAACATTTCCACTAGAACTACAATGCGTTTGCACGTACCATCCTGCATATTAACAGGTCCAATAATGTCCAAGGCCAGCTCCTCCCGAGGTAATCTAGGACACTCCAAAGAACTTAATGGGGGATTGAACATTTTTGGAATATATACTAGTACTTTGACATTTAGCACACAACCTGACAAATCTTTCAACTTCTAAATCTACTTTGGGCCACCAATACAACTTTTTCAATCTTTTTTGTTCGAGTAATTCCTGAACGACCTTCATGACAAAGGTTGATTATCTATTCTCTTAAACCTTTAGGAGGAATTATTATTTCCCCACGTAATACAAACGGTTCCTCAAAACTAAGTCAGTCTCTGACTTCCCAGAATCCTCTGTTTTCATCATTCACACTTTTTTTTTTCAAAACACTCCATCTATTTACTATTTTACCCTTAATGTCACTCTACACCTCATCCTTATTCTCAGCTTCCAACCATTCCTTGCTGTCATAGCTGTTCTGAAGTACATCATCTCGTGAAATATTAGCTACTGAAAATTGATTCCATGATCTCTTGTCCATTTCCATTGAAAATAACAACATTCTGCTAAAAAAACAAAAAAACATTGGCTGTGAAATCTTTTACACCCGGAACATACTGAATGTCATACCTGTAACCTTGCAGTTGTATGGACACCCTCGCAATTCTAGAAGTGGCCCTCAAAAGTCCATCTGTCGTCAAAAGCTTAGTCAAAGGTTTGTGGTCACTATGTAGTATAAATTCCTTCCCCATAAAAACGTTCTGAAATGCTCTAGCGCCCACACACATGCCAATGTTTCTCATTCCTTGACCGAGAACCTCTCTTCTATGGGAGTATGTGAATGGGAAGCAAACATTACTACAAACTCTTTTCCTCTCACCACAACTTGGGTAAGCAAGCTGCCTAACCCTTTACCACTGGCATCAGTAGTGACAACTGTACTTTCCTTAGGATCAAACCCTTGATGGTTTGGTGCTCTGCTAATGGCGTTCATGATTTCCACAAATGATTGTTGACAGTCATCATTCTAAACAAATTGTACATTGTTTTTAGTAGTGTTCTCATAGAATGAGTTTTTTCAGAACATTTACTCACAAACTTTGCGTAACACTCTGCCAGTCCTAAGAATGACCTAAGATCATCCTTAGAGTTAAGGGAAGGTGAATCCACAATAGCGCTCACCAACTTTTCCTCAGGTTAAATCCTTTTTGAGCTAATTTCCTGAGTCATCTTCCTTTAAGCAAATTTACATTTCGAGGTCTCTGCAGTTGAACCTTTTTCCGGTAGTACACTCATGGCCTTTCTCAATCTGTTATTATGCATTGCTTTGTCACTGCTCATAACCAAGATATCATTCTGGAAGAACACAACTCTGGGCATATCACCAAATAGTTTTGTTATAAGTCTCTTAAACACAGAAGCAGCAGACGCTAGTTCAAAAGACATACGACGGAACCGAAAACAGACGAAATATGGTGATATGCCGCATGAAGGTCCAATGTGGAAAACCACAGAGAATTCCTAGTCAAAGAAAGCATTTCGTCACTTCTTGGCAATGGACACTGATCTACAAGTATGTGGTCATTAACTCCTTCCATGCTCATGACGGAGCCGCTCCGTCATGAGCCTCGGTTGAGCTGTGCTCATGACGGAGCGGTTCAGTCATGGCCCGCTCGGCGCGCCTGTGCGGCGCGAATTCCGCGCCTGCGCTGGACATTCCATTGAGCGGGCGGGCCATGATGGAACTGCTCCGTCATGAGCACAGCGCAACCACGGCTCGTGACGGAGCGGCTCCGTCACGAGCATGCGCGCCGCTCGGCCCCCCCTAGGGCTGCGGCGGAATTGCCGCCGCAGCGAAAGGGTTAAGATACCCGAGGTAAACACAGATTCACATTTTTCCATTGGCACGTCTTGCGACGACCAATGGAGACATCCTGTCCAAAGCTTCAACAGGCTCAAATATGCCTGCATCCAACAGCTTCTTGCGTTCAAACTTAACTTCATCTTTAACAATTAGAGGTATGTTGCATAATTTTTATATCCTTGGGGCAGCCAATGTTTTTAGTCTGATTTTGTGAGTGAACCCAATTTTTATATCCTTGGGGCAGCCAATGTTTTTAGTCTGATTTTGTGAGTGAACCCTTTGAGTTTCCCAATTTAGCTACTAAACTTGTCAGGAAATTCTATCAGGACCCAACTCTTTGTTTCTTCATCCTCACATGCAACCAAAACCTGTTCAGGACTGTTGAGATGATCTAGAACAACATGTAAAGCTCTTAGGTCCTTCCAACCTAACACCGATGGGCTGCCACATACAGCTTACGCTTGACCCTCCTGCTTTTGAATTAAAAAATCTGTGCTATAAAACCTAATATATCGATTTTTTCACCTGTGAAACACTACGGATTAATATTTGTGGCTTCTAAATGAGAGCCAATAACCTTAACAAAGTTGTCTTCCCATACAGAGCAGGCTATAATGATGAAAGGAGACCCTGAATCTGTGCCACCTGTAAAGGAATACCACCAAAAGTAATAACACATATATAGGCTTGTTACAATCACTACTGTTCAATTTTCGGACAACACTTCTATTGCTACTACTACTTTTTTGCATCCAAATCATCTGTGACATCATTTGACTCATTATCAGTAGAGTCAGAAGCACTTTCAGCAGGACAAGCATTTGACGATTTGATCTCTTATCAACTCATCATGTAAATTTCCGAACCTGCATTTGATAGCCTGATTTTTTAAGGCAGAAACATAATCCATCACAGTTTTTTTTATTAATCTTTTTATTAAGCCAGCTCATTTGATATCACAAGGCTGAAAGTGTTTACATGTACATCACTAGGTTAAGTTTGATAACAATAATACATAGTTATGGGATCATACAATTATAATCACTTTGGGAACAATCAGCATATTCTCTTTTGCAGTTCTACCTTGCATGGGGGATGGGTCGCATCTGGCCTTTCTTTCATTCTGAGGCGAGTATAAGCATATGTCGGGGGGCTCAAGGCCCTTCTATGTACCCATGTAGTTCCACCATGGAGACAATATCTTTTCCCACTTCTTTAGGTACCCGCTGCTTTTGTATACTACTTCCTCCGCTCGTTGGCACCAGCCTAGATCAATCTCCCATTCTGCTACTGATGGGGGAGGGACGCCTCCCAACGTCTCACTATATTGCGCTTTGCCACTCCTGCAGACAATGCCAGCCAAAGCCTGCTGTGTCGAGGTCAGTCTCCCTCACCCTTGATCATCAGTAGGAGTCACCTGGCATCAATCATCACTTTATCTCCAACACCCTTGACATAATCCGCCACAGATTTGTTATGCACTTGTTTCGGTTGAAAGAAGGCACGTCATACAAAAAGTGAGTAATGCTCATCAAGTTCTAAAATAGCATTCTTAAATGCATCTGAGTCGCCCACTCTTTCAGGTCATCTGCCTATATACTCTGAGACCCTCTGGACCCAAACAGTTTAATAGTATTCTTTTTTTCCTGTCAGTTGACATAACACAACCATTGACTTTCAAAGTTGCGATGTAATTAACAAAGTACTCTTTCCATTTGACATTCCTTGGAAAAGTAATGCCCACATTCAAAGTAACACCTGAACATGAACTTGAGCTACCTTCCATGACACTGTAATCGCTCTGGTTGTGTGAAGAAAAGAAACCAGTTATACAGTAATATCAAAACACCAGAAAAGTTTGTTATTAAGGCCAGAAGGTTGCTGTCCCAAATTCATGGGGTGATGTGAAATACTCAGTACAATTTCAGCAGTTAAAATGTGGAACACAAATGAACTAGTGAACTACAAAGCTGATAGCGTATGAAGTTGAAGCAAAATGGCAACCGCGCAAGTCATGTAGCATGGCCTTTCGTGCAGATGTGCTATAAGAAAAAGAGATTCGAAGAGAGGTTCACATTGCCGCACAATTGAAGCAGCTTACTCTTTGTACGAGTGAGGATTTCTGAAGAACAGGTCACACTGCTGCACGAGATCGCACAATGGAAGTACTCGTGCACAATCTCCTGGAACCTGCAGGCTACTTTGCAGATAAACACAACTATTGCGTTAAGTAAAGGGAAGAAATTGTGAACAATAGTACCATACCTAAAACGATTCCCAGTAAGATGCATACGCTGATTTTCACACCGTATAGCGTCTGCAAAGTGTCTCCAGACAGAACGATAAGTTTGCTGATTTTTCCCACAAAGCTTATGGGTTGATCGTGTGGATCCCATGAGGTTCTTGAGAGTATGCAAATCTGAGCAAGACCGATACACCAACTGTCATCAATTTGTGAAGTAATACTCCCAGAATAATTCCACATGTTCTTGACTAAGGCTTGCTTGAATGGACTCAGAAAACCCAGTAAAATGCATCCATGCGTGGGTTGAAGGTATGGTGACCATAGCCCAGGCAGCAAAATCCATGGTGGCCGGGCCCAACTGTAAAATATATTTTGCCATGTCCTTGCCATCCTGTACTGTCTGCAAGAAGGGGATTTGTAAGGGTTCTGACAAAGCAGGTGCAACCAAACCCACCATGTCCCAACAGGCTTGAGTGTAGTAACACATGTGAAAATTAGCATCATGGATCAAAGCACTAGACCAGTTGAAGAAAACTCTCTCTTGACCATTGGATCTATTCAATTTGAATCTTGGTCTGTGAAACAGCAAGAAAGAATTTGTATTGACCTTGCTCTGCAATACAAGGCTCTCAAGATTAAGAAGCTGTGTCAGGAAAGTCAGATCACCTTGCACAGGCATGTGCCATCTTAATCAGGTGACTTAATGGCAGGGTCTAGGTGAGCTTAGAGCAGGCCCCCAAGATGAACTCAGTCAAGACCTTGTTCAATTGTTAAATGACGGTAAGGACTATGAAGTCACAGGCCGGGTGTGAGAAGTTGGCCTGATGTGCAGTGCTCACTATTCTAGTGATCACTATATATCAGTCCAAACAACCCTTATTGATGATTGGTTGTAAGTCAACCTTATAGACCAGCTATCCTAGTAGCATGGATACGAGCAGTCTAAGGCTAAGACTCTAGAGGGCGTGTTAAGCCAGCTGTTTTACCATCACATTACCCCTTGAACACCCAGTGAAAGGACACCACACAAGTGTTATGAAAATAAACAGTGTATTTATTAGAATCACAACAACCCTGTACTCTTTATGAGGACAGGGTGCTAGGCACACAACAAAACTCTTACGAAAATACTTAAGTTAGCACGTTATACACAAATGCCCGAGGGGCACGAAAAACCATATACTTTAAAAGTGGAATGCGAATTACTAGCAGGTAAGTAACAGTTCTAATAGGCTTTGGAATCGCTAGGACTTGACTAGGGAATCGTTAGATTACTACTAGGAGACCTAGGGGACTCGGGTGCAGAGTGTGCACTCTCACGCGGGATGCGGGACAAAGTCTATGGAGGCTAGTAAAGGCAAAGTTAGTGTTCACGGGCGAACCCGACCTGGTAGGAAGAAAACGACAGTGGATCCTGACCCTAGGATAGTGAGGCTATGCTGGGACACCGAAGTGCCGAAGTTACCTAGCCCAGGGGCTGCAGCTGCATAGGTCTGAAAAGACGTCGGGGATCTCGTTGCCGGACCAGGAGCCTGGAAGGAAGAAGTTGCTGGCAGGCGACCAGTGAAGGAAAGTTCGATGGATCCAAGCCTGGATCAAGGAAGAAGAAAACCTGAAAGCAGAGGGGACCAAGTTCTTGAATCACTAGCCAGTGATTAAGTGGGCACCAGGATGGCACCGGGCGAAGTCACCGCAGTCAGGTGAGTGGGCGCTGCTGGGCTCTGCAGTCTCTCGGACCAGGAGGCGTTGTCGGCGACCAGGATGGAGGTGCGAGCTGTCCCACGAAGGTTCTTGCTGTCGACGTCGCTGGACCCAGGATTGGGCAACAAGTCTTGGCAAATGCAAGGCCCACGCGGTGGACCTAAAATGGCGTCTTGGGTGGACCAGGAGGGTCCAGGGTACTTCTCCGATGGAGGGAAGCAAGGGCCAGTCTGGAGCAACCAGACCAGCAGCAGAAATGTCGTCGGGCGTCGTCAGGAAGGCCACAAGCCAGCGGGCTAGTAGCCAAACAACGCGGTGAGCAGTAAAAAGCAGAAGGGCCCCACGCAGATCGTGGAGATGCTGGGGGGCTGCTCTTCGGTGCTGGAGCTGCTCAGGGTGGGGGCTTCTCGGACCCCAAAGCACTCACCAGGAATTCACTCGGCGGGCTTGCTGGAAAGAAGTCGTGCAGTCTTGAAGATGGCCGGTCCCTCGAGGTCTCGTCACACCCACGAATCTCAGCGTGACTGATGATGCAGGTAGAGGTCAGAGGTGCCAGGGAAGCCGGTTCTCGTCGAGCTGGGCAGTCGGATTCCGGAGGAAGGACTTGCAGCAGACCGCAGTGTTCTTAGATGGTGCCTGCGGGTGCAGGGTGACTACTCCTTAGTCACAAGGGAGAAATCTTAGGAAGAAGTCTTGAGTTCCTTTCGCAGAAAGTAGTTTCAGGATTCAAAGATGATCTGATTTGGAAGGGGGCCAGTTCCTACCTTTATCCTGTAAAAAGGGGCTGGCACGCGACTAAGTCCTGCCCTATGGGTGGGACTAGGAGGGGGGTGGTTACACCCACTTCCTTGGCGGGCTTTTCCCCAGCACAGGGTCTGGAGAGACCCTGGAACTGGTTCCAGCCAGCCTATGCACAGTGAGCACCGGGGTGCCACGTGCAGTCACCTTCCTCTAAAGCCCTGCCTACCTACAATACACAAAACCCTGTCTGGGACGGTGCTGGCACCGCCCCTGGCAGGAAACCCTTTGTCCTTATCTCCTGCTCTGGGAGGACTCCCAGCAGCAGGAGGGCAGACTTGTGTCTCGGTGGCAGCATCCATTTTGTGGATGCTAAGGCTCTGTCTGACTTTAACCGGGGTTAGGGGTTACATACATGTCGTGTCCCTCTAGAAGGGTGGAATGCTAACCCCGTCGCCAGAATTGGCGAGGGGTTAGTATTCCAATTCGTATGACACCTTACTCGACATGTTTTGATAAAGCGATACCAGAGTTGGCACATAACCGCGAGGATTATAATGCACTTAAGAGTATATGGTATGCGATATCATGGAAACGGCTAAGGGATGGATCCCGAAAGCCGCAGACAGGCTCAGCTCATGCCAGAGCACCATCTCACACGATTCCAAGCACTCTGCCTTCAGGATTGTTAAGGCCTGCCATAGGAGTGACTGATAGGAGATCTGTGTGTCCATTTTAGGGTTAGATATAGGTATACTATATCTAAAGCAAAGGGTGAGTATACCACCTTGCCCCAGCTGTCGTGCAGCCAGTTGTGTCAGTTTTAGTTAGTCAATCCAGGGGTGGCACAATACATGCTTCAGCCCCTGGGAGACTTCTGGGTGCACCTCAGCCCTGGGTACAGGGACTTGGAGAGGGCCCAGTGCCAATTCAGTACCTGAGTACAATTTGGATAGAGAGAACAGCTAGGCTGTGGGTCTGATTAGCAGGCCCACAGCCAGGGAAAGTCGTAAACCAGTGCAGCAAAAAGCAAAAAATCTGGGTGATCATAGGATTGCAGACCCTACTCTCCTACATGACCCCCCCCCAAACTTTGGGACAATAAACTAACCTTGACCAGGTGAGTCTTCTTGCTCTAAGTGGAAATACCTGGAGAGCCCATCAGCATTGCTGTGATCAGTCCCAGGTCTATGCTCCACTGTAAAATCCATCCCCTGTAGGGAAATGGACCACCTAAGCAGTTTGGGGTTTTCACCCTTCATCTGATTTAGCCACAAGAGGGGCTTATGGTCTGTCTGAATGGTGAAGTGAGTGCCAAACAAGTAGGCCCTCAGCTTCTTCAGGGCCCAGACCACAGCAAAGGCCTCCCTCTCAATAGCTGACCAATTTTTCTCTCTGGGTGTCAACCTTCTACTAATGAAAGCAATAGGCTGATCATTACCATCAAAATTCAGTTGAGACAGAACAGCTCCCACACCCAACTCAGAAGCATCTGTTTGGACAATGAATGGCTTGGAGTAATCTGGACTCTTGAGGATAGGTGCTGTGCACATGGCCTGCTTTAGGTCATTGAATGCTTTCTGACAGCTTGCTGTCCACTGAACTTTCTTTGGCATCTTCTTGCTTGTCAGGTCATTAAGGGGGGTCACTATGGACCCATAATTTCTGACAAACTTCCTATAGTACCCAGTCAGGCCCAAGAAAGCTCGAACCTGAGTCTGGGTGATTGGAGGAGTCCAGTCCTTGATGGCCTGTATCTTACTCTCCAGTGGCTGAACCTGGCCTCCACCTACAAGGTGGCCCAGGTATACAACCTGTGTCTGCCCTATCTGGCACTTGGTGGCCTTGATAGTGAGGCCTGCCTTTTGCAGGGCCTCTAACACTTTCCTCAGGTGGACCAGGTGATCCTCCCAGGTGGAGCTAAAGACAGCAATATCGTCCAGATATGCTGCACAGAAGTCATCCAGCCCAGTGAGGACTTGATTCACCAACCTTTGGAAGGTGGCAGGTGCATTTTTCAGTCCAAAGGGCATTACCACAAATTGATAATGCCCTCCAGGGGTAGAAAATGCTGTCTTGGGTTTGGCTTCCTCAGCTAACCTGATTTGCCAATACCCAGCTGTCAAATCAAATGTGCTTAAGAAGTTGGCAGAAGCCAATCTATCTATAAGCTCATCTGCTCTTGGTATTGGGTGGGCATCAGTCTTAGTGACTGCATTGAGGCCTCTGTAGTCTACGCAAAACCTCATCTCTCTCTTACCACCCTGGGTGTGAGGCTTTGGCACTAGAACTACTGGGCTAGCCCAAGGGCTATCTGAGGGCTCAATGACTCCCAGTTCCAACATTTTCTGCACTTCAGTTTTGATGCAGTCTCTAACATGATCAGGCTGTCTGTAGATTTTACTCTTGACAGGCAGACTGTCTCCAGTGTCAACATCATGGGTACACCAATCAGTTTGGCTGGGTGTCAGAGAGAACATATGTCGAAAGGATTGCAGAACTTGCCTGCAATCCTGTTGCTGATGTTCAGTGAGGCTGCCACAAAAGACAACACCATCAACTGACCCATCATCAGGATTCTGAGTGAGCAGGTCTGGGAGAGGGTCACTCTCTTCCTCCTGTCCCTCATCTGTGGCCATGAGCAAGCTCATGTCCTTCCTGTCAACATATGCCTTGAGCCTGTTAACATGGAGCACTCTGAGAGGGCTCCTGGGAGTTCCAAGGTCCACCAAGTAGGTAACCTCTCCCTTTTGCTCAATGATGGTGTGGGGCCCAGACCATTTGTCTTTCAGAGCTGCTGGGGCCACTGGCTCCAGCACCCACACCTTCTGTCCTGGCTGGTACACAGTCAGTACAGCCTTTTGGTCATGCCAAGCTTTTTGAAGTTCCTGGCTGGCCTCAAGGTTTTTAGATGCCTTTTCCATATACTCAGCCATCCTGGAGCGGAGACCAAGTACATAGTCCACTATGTTGGTTGCAGGCTTTTTGAGAGGTCTCTCCCATCCTTCCTTCACCAAACACAGGGGTCCCCTTACAGGATGCCCATACAGAAGCTCAAAAGGGCTGTAGCCAACCCCCTTCTGTGGGACCTCTCTGTAAGCAAACAAGAGGCAGGGGATCAGGACATCCCATCTTCTCCTAAGAGGTTCAGGTAGTCCATGAATCATCCCTTTCAGGGTCCTGTTGAATCTCTCAACAAGCCCATTGCATTGTGGATGATAGGGTGTGGTGAACTTGTAGTTCACACCACACTCTTTCCACATGGCAGTCAGATATCCTGACATGAAGTTTGTACCTCTGTCAGAAACGACCTCCTTAGGGAAACCCACTCTGGAGAATACTCCAACTAGGGCTCTTGCCACTACAGGGGCTGTAGTGGTCCTAAGGGGAATAGCCTCAGGATACCTGGTGGCATGGTCCACCACCACCAGTATAAACTTGTGTCCTGATGCTGTCTGGGGTTCCATTGGACCAACAATGTCAATCCCCACTCTTTCAAAGGGAACCCCCACCACAGGTAGTGGTATGAGGGGGGCCTTTGTTGTGCCACCTGACTTACCACTGGCTTGGCAAGTGACACATGAGCGACAAAACTCCTTGGTATTCTCATTCATATGGGGCCAGTGAAAGTGTGAGACAAGCCTGTCCCAAGTCTTTGTCTGACCTAAATGACCTGCAAGGGGAATCTCATGGGCCAAGGTGAGAAGGAAACCTCTCAGAGACAAGGGGATGACCAGCCTCCTGGTTGCACCAGGCTTGGGGTCTCTTGACTCAGAGTACAGGAGTCCATCTTCCCAGTATACCCTGTGGGCACCTGTGGCATTCCCTGCAGCCTCAGCAGCAGCCTGCTGTCTGAGGGGTTCAAGGGAAGGGCAGCTCAACTGTTCCTTCCCCAGGTCTGCTCTGGAGGGTCCCCCTGAGCCCAGAAACTCAACTTGATCAAGTTCAAGCTCTTTAGGCTCAGTTTCCCTCAGCTCTTCTAGATCAGCCTCCTCAGAGACTTGATCCTCAACCTGGGGCAATGGGGAAGGCAAAGCCTTACCCTTACTGCTCTTCTTCTTGGAAGGTGTCTGGTCCATAATTTCAGGATCCAGCACCTGTTCAGTGGGGCATCTTCTGGCCTGTGACCTAGTCACAGCAAGCACATGTGCTGGCAAGCCTAACATCTCCATGTGAGTCCTCTGCTCCACTTCTGACCATTGTGATGACTCCAAATCATTGCCCAACAAACAATCAACTGGGAGGTCTGAACTGACTACAACTTTCTTTTGTCCCTTCACTCCACCCCAGGAGAAAGCCACAATTGCCACACTATGACTAGTAGTGACATTGCTGGCATTGGTCACCAGGAAATCAGTACCTGGCATGATCTGTCCAGGGTCCACAAAGTTAGGTGTCACCATGGTGACACTGGCACAAGTGTCCCTATAGGCCTGAGCCATTTTGCCATTTATCAAAGGTGTCTGCCTGTATTTGCCCAAAGTATTGGGACTTATTTCAGGGGACATATCCATATCCCCTGTACAGACAAGGACAGCCTGAGTGAGTGTGCCAACTAAGTTGTCAGACCCCTCAGTACCCAAGGTTAACCCAACTAATGCCTTGGGAGTGACACTGTGACACAAGGGATTGTACAGAGTTCCCCTAGTAAAGGTCTATAAACGAGTCTCGCTCTCAGTGAAGGTGGTGGAGAGGAGGGAGCCAAAGGGTCCCTTTTCGGAACTAAGAAACCTCATACAACTGCAAGGCTGGATGACATATTTCGTTCAGCCCTTTGTGATGTTGTTTGCATCATCGGCTTCCTGCTCCTGCGTCAAGCCGGCGCTGCAATGCCTGACGGGTAACACTATGTGTTACTCTCTGTCGGAGTTCTTTTGTTCCTTGCCGTGATGTTTTGGTCTGTGAGGTACAAAAAATAGGTGAAGTAGTGAGCGGAATGTGGGTTAAAATAAGTTAGGTAGTCCACTAAGAACACTTTAATGGTGTGGCTAGCTACTTGTTTAAAAAGTGAAAAGAGGGGTATAGAGGACCAAGGTAACCATTAGTACGGCCTCATTTCAACCCTCCAACATGGTCAACATGTTTCATGCCCACAGGGGGCAATTCTTCAGGACCAAAAATTGTGCTCATATACTTAAAAAGTACCCTTGGGGAGACCTCAAGAGTACGGTTAATACAACCTTGTTAGGTCAATGCCCGGAGTTCAGCCAAAAAAGTACTGTCACACCGTCGGACCTAGGGATACAAACAGGAAACAACAGAATCGTCTGTCATTAATTGCTCAGAAACTAAGCTTTTTTACTTATCCCCGAATAACCATCAGACTACAAAGGTAACACCCAAGCCATAGTGATTCAATCGATCGTGGGACCGTTGGGTTTGTGCAGGGCGTGTGCAAAAGAACAAGAGAGAGAGACTCTTTATAACCAGTGGGTCCCAGGAAGGAAGTTTAACTGGGAACAAGGCGCCTTTGGTGTGATTATACAAAGACAACCTGTTCAAGAACAAACAAAACACAGGGAATGTTGATATTTACAAGAGGAATCATACAAGGAAGTAATAGCGCCTCTAGTGTCAACCGCGCATGGGGAGTTAGCATTGAACAATGTAAAGAACCTCTCACAATGTAAAGAAACTCTCCAACAAGGGGGGGGAAAAAAACAAAGAGAGGGGAGGGAGAGCCCAACAGAGAGTTTCTGTATGCTGGGTGCATCTAAATTGTGCTTAACAGGTGGTTTATTTCGCACTGGTGCTCGCTGTAGATATGGGCTTACCAAACTCAAGGTTGTCTCTATCTGCGCGACTGGTTCCAGTGGGGCGTGTGCTAGAGGGGTTGACCTGTGAAGGCAATCAGCATCAAAGAAAAGTAGGATCAACCTCTCTGACCCAGCTGGATGCTGAAATGATTATCAGGGTAGACGGGGTCACTAGAGGACCGTTACAGGCAACCTCCCGACAGGCCATGCTGGTCGGAGTGGCCGAGTCCCAGCCACAGTCCGCGGCATCGCCCGCTGCTGCCCGTCCACGCCACCCAAGGAGCCTCAGAGCGGATGGGCGGAGGGCTGTCAGGCAGCCCCGTTTGTAGTAGGCAGGTGCCTGCGAGGTGGCGGGCCCGGGCCGCGAGGCAGGCATGATCGCTAGACCCGGCGGGGGCTATTACCACCGACCGCAGGCGGGCGGAGAAATCTGCCTCAAGCGGTCTCCTAGGGGGCCGTCAGAGGAGTACTAAAAACACCCTTTGAGAAAGGGTCCTATGAGCTTACCTTAGCCACAGCGGGACAATGCCGATAGGAACCTACCCCCACTCGCAGCGGCGTGTGGTGAAAACGCGAACCAGCCGGTACTGCGCAGAAGTCCACACGCCGGTTAAATGTCAGAGTGGAGATCGTAGGGAGGGCGGGCGGCGGGGTGTGTCCCATGACGCGTGGGGCAGGGAACCATTCACGGCCATCTCAGGGAGGAGATAGAGGTGTTGCTGCTTGCAAGGGAACGTCAGCAAAGAGGTGCATGGTTAAGGAAAGGCACGTTTCTCATCAGTGTGAAGCCTCAGTAACACGCTAACACCCGCCAAGTCAAACCCAGTGGGTGAGTTTGCACACGGCCCTGGGGGTGACACAGGAACCAATGTTGGTGGAGACGGTGATGGTGGGCGGCCCCTCGTTTTTTACGGGGGGGAGAGTGGAGGTAGAGCGGGGACCCATGATAGCGCAGGTTGAGCGGCGCCCCCCGTGGTCACCTGGCCCCACTGGAGGTAAGGGGGTGACGGGCTGGGGAGAGTGTAATAGATGGAACATTGGATAAAGGCACATAACCAGGCAAGTCAGTCCACAGGACAGATACCAACGGAGGCCAAGCAAGGCGGGCCCCAGAGGTTATTAATAATTGGAAGAGTTATGGTTGTCGGTGATGCCATCGAGGGGTGCGTGGACCTAGCCCATCCATTCTAAGGGAGGGCCAAGGGTACACCAGATATGCTCATAAGGGTCCAGACAAGATGTCTGTATACACTGTCTGGCAATGACATCAATCTTAGTGGCAGGAGTTTGTCCTCCTCTTTTGGTGCACTCACTAAACCAGTGAGATTTACTTTTGCAGTACTGGCACCACCTTTTTGACTGGCCTTCTTGAGTCTTCTTCTTCTGGGAAGCCTGACCCCCACCCTCTTTGGTTTGTTGGGGACCTGGTGAAGACTTCTGGTCATTTTGCTCATTCTTAACATTACCCTTCTGGTCTGCTTTCTTCTGACCACCCTGGTTCTGGTTCTGGTTCTGCTTGATCCTTGTCCTGACCCATTTGTCTGCCTTCTTTCCCAATTCTTGGGGAGAGGTCAGATCTGAATCAACAAGGTGCTGGTGCAGCAACTGGTTCTGACAATTGTTTAAAATTTGTTCTCTCATCATTAGATTATACAATCCTGTGTAATCTGTAACCTTGCTACCCAGCAACCAGCCCTCCAAAGCCTTAGTGGCACAATCCACAAAATCAGACCAGTCCTGAGACTGAGTTTTCTGGGTGTCTCTGAACAGCAACCTGTACTGCTCAGTGGTTAAACCAAACCCATCAACCAGTGTATTCTTCAGGACCTGGTAATTGTTAGCATCCTCCACTCTTGTAGTGAGGAGCTTATCTCTACCTTTACCATCAAAGGAGAGCCACAGTATAGCTGCCCACTGACTCTGGGGAATGCCCTGCACAGTGCAGGCCCTCTCCAGAGCAGCCATCCATTTCTGGATATCATCCCCTTGCTTAAAGGGGGGCACTATTTTAGTCAGGTGTTTAGTATCTAAACCCTTCTCTCTATCTCTTGGGAGATTGCTGCCACCAGTGGGAGCTAGCCCACTCATCTGCTGCTCTCTTGCCAGGGCAAGCTTCTCTTTGGCCAGGGCAATTTCTTCCCTTTCAATCCTCAGTTCAGCTTGTCTCATCCTAGCTTCATGCTCCCTTCTCTGAGGGGAAGTAAATCTCCTCTGTGGAGGATTCCTTCTCCCCTGAGAAGAGGCATTAGAGTGCAGAGATCTATTGGAGTCCCTAGAAAGAGATCTATCCCTCCTAACTCCAAGGTTAGGCCCACTTCGGGTCAGTACTGGGGGCCCCCCAGATCCTAGCCCAAGTAAGTCTAAGTTGGTCCTAGTTAGCCTTCTGACTACCTCAAGACCTTTGTCTACCTCATCCCCAGAGAGTACCTCCTGATCCTCCTCCTCAACTGCTGAATCAGTGTTGGGGAGATCTGGATCCCCAGAGGTTCCCTCTAAGGCTGGCATGTTCTCATGTAACTGAGAAAGCTTTCTGGCATCATATGTCTCTAAGAGACCTATCAGAAAGGGAGTGGTGGGGTTAGACCCATGCTTCAGTTTTCTGGAGACACAGATCTGTCTCATCTCCTGGAAACTGAGAGCTGCATATCTTGAAGTGACCTGTGGAGGGTCAACACTGACCAGGGGAGTCTCAGTAGAATCTCCCTGGGTAGACATGCTTTTCTAGTGAGGTGTAAGTGGTGCACTTACCTACACTATATGTTTGCCTACTGATCCCTTGCTAGAGTTGTAGTTTAGGGTGTGCTAGGCCCTAGGAGCTACAACAGCTGGTTCAGTAGAACTCAGAGTATTCTAAGCTAAGTTATATGTACCTTTAGTACTTATGTGATCTTTCACAAGATATTCTTAGGGCATGTGTGGTAAAACAACAGCAAGCTCAAATCCCAACCGCTGCTCACCAATGTGAGAAGTTGGCCTGATGTGCAGTGCTCACTATTCTAGTGATCACTATATATCAGTCCAAACAACCCTTATTGATGATTGGTTGTAAGTCAACCTTATAGACCAGCTATCCTAGTAGCATGGATACGAGCAGTCTAAGGCTAAGACTCTAGAGGGCGTGTTAAGCCAGCTGTTTTACCATCACATTACCCCTTGAACACCCAGTGAAAGGACACCACACAAGTGTTATGAAAATAAACAGTGTATTTATTAGAATCACAACAACCCTGTACTCTTTATGAGGACAGGGTGCTAGGCACACAACAAAACTCTTACGAAAATACTTAAGTTAGCACGTTATACACAAATGCCCGAGGGGCACGAAAAACCATATACTTTAAAAGTGGAATGCGAATTACTAGCAGGTAAGTAACAGTTCTAATAGGCTTTGGAATCGCTAGGACTTGACTAGGGAATCATTAGATTACTACTAGGAGACCTAGGGGACTCGGGTGCAGAGTGTGCACTCTCACGCGGGATGCGGGACAAAGTCTATGGAGGCTAGTAAAGGCAAAGTTAGTGTTCACGGGCGAACCCGACCTGGTAGGAAGAAAACGACAGTGGATCCTGACCCTAGGATAGTGAGGCTATGCTGGGACACCGAAGTGCCGAAGTTACCTAGCCCAGGGGCTGCAGCTGCATAGGTCTGAAAAGACGTCGGGGATCTCGTTGCCGGACCAGGAGCCTGGAAGGAAGAAGTTGCTGGCAGGCGACCAGTGAAGGAAAGTTCGATGGATCCAAGCCTGGATCAAGGAAGAAGAAAACCTGAAAGCAGAGGGGACCAAGTTCTTGAATCACTAGCCAGTGATTAAGTGGGCACCAGGATGGCACCGGGCGAAGTCACCGCAGTCAGGTGAGTGGGCGCTGCTGGGCTCTGCAGTCTCTCGGACCAGGAGGCGTTGTCGGCGACCAGGATGGAGGTCCGAGCTGTCCCACGAAGGTTCTTGCTGTCGACGTCGCTGGACCCAGGATTGGGCAACAAGTCTTGGCAAATGCAAGGCCCACGCGGTGGACCTAAAATGGCGTCTTGGGTGGACCAGGAGGGTCCAGGGTACTTCTCCGATGGAGGGAAGCAAGGGCCAGTCTGGAGCAACCAGACCAGCAGCAGAAATGTCGTCGGGCGTCGTCAGGAAGGCCACAAGCCAGCGGGCTAGTAGCCAAACAACGCGGTGAGCAGTAAAAAGCAGAAGGGCCCCACGCAGATCGTGGAGATGCTGGGGGGCTGCTCTTCGGTGCTGGAGCTGCTCAGGGTGGGGGCTTCTCGGACCCCAAAGCACTCACCAGGAATTCACTCGGCGGGCTTGCTGGAAAGAAGTCGTGCAGTCTTGAAGATGGCCGGTCCCTCGAGGTCTCGTCACACCCACGAATCTCAGCGTGACTGATGATGCAGGTAGAGGTCAGAGGTGCCAGGGAAGCCGGTTCTCGTCGAGCTGGGCAGTCGGATTCCGGAGGAAGGACTTGCAGCAGACCGCAGTGTTCTTAGATGGTGCCTGCGGGTGCAGGGTGACTACTCCTTAGTCACAAGGGAGAAATCTTAGGAAGAAGTCTTGAGTTCCTTTCGCAGAAAGTAGTTTCAGGATTCAAAGATGATCTGATTTGGAAGGGGGCCAGTTCCTACCTTTATCCTGTAAAAAGGGGCTGGCACGCGACTAAGTCCTGCCCTATGGGTGGGACTAGGAGGGGGGTGGTTACACCCACTTCCTTGGCGGGCTTTTCCCCAGCACAGGGTCTGGAGTGACCCTGGAACTGGTTCCAGCCAGCCTATGCACAGTGAGCACCGGGGTGCCACGTGCAGTCACCTTCCTCTAAAGCCCTGCCTACCTACAATACACAAAACCCTGTCTGGGACGGTGCTGGCACCGCCCCTGGCAGGAAACCCTTTGTCCTTATCTCCTGCTCTGGGAGGACTCCCAGCAGCAGGAGGGCAGACTTGTGTCTCGGTGGCAGCATCCATTTTGTGGATGCTAAGGCTCTGTCTGACTTTAACCGGGGTTAGGGGTTACATACATGTCGTGTCCCTCTAGAAGGGTGGAATGCTAACCCCGTCGCCAGAATTGGCGAGGGGTTAGTATTCCAATTCGTATGACACCTTACTCGACATGTTTTGATAAAGCGATACCAGAGTTGGCACATAACCGCGAGGATTATAATGCACTTAAGAGTATATGGTATGCGATATCATGGAAACGGCTAAGGGATGGATCCCGAAAGCCGCAGACAGGCTCAGCTCATGCCAGAGCACCATCTCACACGATTCCAAGCACTCTGCCTTCAGGATTGTTAAGGCCTGCCATAGGAGTGACTGATAGGAGATCTGTGTGTCCATTTTAGGGTTAGATATAGGTATACTATATCTAAAGCAAAGGGTGAGTATACCACCTTGCCCCAGCTGTCGTGCAGCCAGTTGTGTCAGTTTTAGTTAGTCAATCCAGGGGTGGCACAATACATGCTTCAGCCGCTGGGAGACTTCTGGGTGCACCTCAGCCCTGGGTACAGGGACTTGGAGAGGGCCCAGTGCCAATTCAGTACCTGAGTACAATTTGGATAGAGAGAACAGCTAGGCTGTGGGTCTGATTAGCAGGCCCACAGCCAGGGAAAGTCGTAAACCAGTGCAGCAAAAAGCAAAAAATCTGGGTGATCATAGGATTGCAGACCCTACTCTCCTACACCGGGGCTGCAAACTTTCCGTCAAGAGGATGATCTTAGCCTTTCATGCACTCTTTTCCGTTGAGGGAATACAGTTCCATCTCTGCTGAAGAATCCAAGGGACTAAAATTTGGGACTTCAAGATACAAGCCTACATTAATATAATGAGAAGGGAGCAAGCGGTCAGCCTCCTCGTCATCATTTTCATTAGCTAAAGAGTTCAAGACCTTTACGAGCATCCAGATCAAAGACCAAGAGGACCTCCATTCTCCTAAAATATTGCCTCCAATGCAATGGAACAGGATGAAAGTCTTTCTCAAACTGAGGTTGCATTTTGTTTATCACATATCAAAACAATTGGAGTGGGGTCCGTAACAAGTGCCTCTGAAACCAGCGCCATCTCCAATAAGGGAACTGTATGACCCTGTGGCAAAGGACTCGAGGCACCAACTGGCACCAGAGGTGGAATGGCCTCAATTTGTTTGAGTCAGTTCGGGAAGGACCTAATGACAGGAACTCTACTTGAGGCCCTGCCTGAGTTGTGTGGCCCACAAGAACACCAAAGGTATCCGCAACAGCCTTCAAGAGCTGCAGTATCACCTCCTTGAATGCTGCGGTTTCAACAATTGCATCAGCTCCTTAACTGGAAACGAATCAGAATCAGATGTCAAAGCCAGATTCGGGACTAGAGCACTGATTATGAGGCCTCTCCTTGAAGCAGGAGCATTTATTTTTATTTATTTATTTTGTTTCTTGTATAGCGCAGGAATTCGACCCCCGAAGGGGTATCTCCGCGCTTGCGTTTTTACCACAAACTGGTTAGCATAAAGACAATCAGACAGGAGTGGTGGGAAATTACCAGGTCAGAAACAGATGAGTCTTTAGACATTTCCTAAATGCAGTCAGATTGGGATTTAGCCTGAGTGTGAGGGGCAGGGAGTTCCAGAGGGTAGTGTCTTTATACGATACAGCTCGGCCTCCCTGTCTCTCTTTTTTTGATCCTAGGTATCTGAAGTAGAGCTTGATTCTTAGAGCGTAAGGAGCGGCCTGGTTCATATGGTCTGAATATTTCAGATAGGTATTTAGGACCAACACCAAACAGGCATTTATGAATGATACAACAGATCTTGAATTTTACCCTCTGATGAACAGGCAGCTAGTGTAACTTGCTCAACAGGGGGCGAGATGAAGACCTGGCTGGTACATTTAGAATTAATCTGGCAGCTGCATTCTGGGCTACTTGTAGCCTGCCTAACTGTTCTTCATTAGCGGAAACAAGCAGCCCATTACAGTAATCTAACCTGCTGATTACCAATGCCTGCACTAAGGTTTTCCTGTGACTTTCTGCTAAATATGGGAACACTCTCCTCAATAGTCCGATGATCCTCATACAGGATCCTGTTACCTGGGTAGCATGGTCCTTGAGTATCAAGGATCGATCAAGCTTGACCCCCAAGTTTTTCACAGTCTCCTTTGGACAGGGAGCAGAGCCTAAATCCGGAGGCCACCACTCAGGTGACCAAAGGAGCGGGGCGTCTCGGAAAAGCATAACCTCCGTCTTGCCCACATTACACTGTAGGCAATTGGAGGTCATCCAGTTGGATATGGCTCTCATTCCTGCGGCAAAGGAGCTTTTAACTGCTGGCGTCATGGTCTGGAAAGGGAACAAAAGCTGGGTGTCATCAGCATTGGATATGGGTGTGAACCCATATTCCCTCACAATTCCAGCCAAGGGGGCCACATACACATTAAACAATGTGGGGCTTAGGCATGAGCCCTGTGGAACCCCCTTGGTGAGCTCCCTAGAGATGGACATATGGGAGCCCAATCGAACACTCTGTGAGCGGCCAGTGATGAAACTCTTTAACCATGAGAGGGCCATTCCGTCCATCCCTACCCTCTTCAGACGACTGACCAAAATGTCATGTGACACCGTGTCGAAGGCAGCGGATAAATCTAACAGCACCAGAATCATAGAGCCTCCTCTATCCTGTGCCATCCGGATGGTATCGGTCACGGAGAGGAGAGCTGATTCGGTGCTGTGATTAGGTCTGAACCCAGATTGAGAAGGGTCCAGACCGGCCGCTGATTTAGATCTTGGCGGACAGGTTACTCCATTATAACAGTGATGGATATCCCATCTGCCGAAATATAAATCCCATAGGATATAATGGGATTTATATTTTCGCAGACGGGATATCTGTCACTGTTATGGCTGAGTAACCCATCGTCCAACATCGAAATAAGGCCCTAAGAGTTTTGCGTGGACTTCTTGTGTTTTCTATTCAACTTCTGTCTCCAATGTGTTTTAGATATACCTGAAGAGGGTGAATGCGACAGGGTAGAGCCTGCGACCTGGTGTGGAATTGAAAAACTTTTCCTACATTTGGCTATGTAGAGTACTTTTTCGCTTTTTGATGGCCTTTAGATGCATCAAGGATCATTTGACATAGGACTTAGTCATGCTCGAAGCATAGGAACCAACACATGGCATGGTTTGAACACTGTGGTTGTGTGAGGATTTTTGGAGAAATATTTTTGGTGAACATATGGCATGGGCAGCTCTCCAGATCCACGTCTAAGTGTGCAGAAAAAGAGGAACTGATATAAGCACTCAGTGGTTATGCCTATATGCGAGTCTGTCTCTTAACTTCCGGAGACAGGATGGAGTTACAACTGAGGCATATAGTACCACCTCTAGGCATGCCAGAGATATTGTGTTTCCTGTTCAAGTAAGTATGGCACCTGGGAGGGATTCAGAAGTTGAATAATGTGTAGACGAAGTATCTATCAGAATTCATTTTTCCAGGTGTTTGTATGTATATTATAGATATATCCGCATAGTCCTATTCTCCCGACCATATGGGCGCCTCTGTGGTGATGCGTTTCTGAGTACGGCAGGACCAAGCTTTTTCCAATTGCCACACTTTCCCGCAAGGGGTTACCTCACCACACTTACAGCTCCACAAATTTCCAGATTTCAAATTCAATTAATCACAATCCATTCGTATATTCAAGAGTGTTTAATATCAAAAGCTTGCCAACACACCCAACGCGTTTCGATCTCGTCCGAGATCTTGTTCACAGGGGTTTCCCTGTAAAGGACTACTTGCGTTTGTATATATATATATATATGCCGCTCACGTGAAAGGATCACTGCACACTCGCGGGGATGATTCAGAGAAGCTTTAATGGGCAGAAAGCTTGGATAGCTGCACAAAGACGGGAAATGATGAGTCCTGTTTCGTCAAAGTCCTGACGCGTTTCGAGGGTGTAGTCCCTCTTCCTCAGAGGACGACGAGTGAATTACAGGTAGGCTGGAAGCAGCTCCACATATATGGCACGCCTCAGATAGGGCGGAACTGAATGTCCTGTTGCCTCATGGGGCTTGTAGTCCAGCTGTAATGATACCGCTAATGCTTCGTTACCCGTTTTTTTGTGCTGCACATCAAGGACATCCTCTGGATCTCCCCTCGCCAGCCAGGCGACGTCTCGGGGATGGGGCAGGGGACGGCATAATGTCCGTTAACCCAGCAAAACTGAATGTCTGCTAAACTCCTCCCAAGTTGCCGCGTGGCGGTGCTCAGCGCATGCAGTTTTACTACCAGGCTCAAAGTTCCATCAGGGTGCTGTGTGCACTCTTGCGGCGGGTGCTGCATAGAATGGTGATGGAACCATTCAAAACATGCCGCTCACGTGAAAGGATCACTGCACACTCGCGGGGATGATTCAGAGAAGCTTTAATGGGCAGAAAGCTTGGATAGCTGCACAAAGACGGGAAATGATGAGTCCTGTTTCGTATATATTCTGTTTGGCTGGTGCACGCGGCGAGACAAGGGCAGGATCTCGCAAAATATTATCCACAATAAGATAAAACACGCAGCACTCCTCTTGGCTGATAAGATTGATTTATTCAAGCCGTATCCCTCCTATTCCTATGCGTTTCGAACTCCTAGTTCCTGGTCACGGTAGTTAAACAGAGTCCTTCTTTACTTTCTGCTATATATATACTCTCACCCATATTAGCCTATAATGAGGCATTATGGGGGTAGTAGTTCTTCACATACAATCATACCGATTGCGACTTTTTGTTATATTCGACTGGCTCCACGCAGCGATCCCAATGCCCACTCGGCACTATGAACATTATATCACCTAATTGAGCATGTTAGTTCTGTGCACTATATCAGTTATAGAAAGTTGCACAGTTAATAGCGCTGCACGCGTTATGTGACAAATTGCCAAGTACCCAGACAATAGTTGTCACGGGTATCGTGCAATTTGTTCCTCATGCTCTTCGATAGACTGAGTGTCATAATTATTATATACTTGGCTGAGTGGCCTAGTTCATAGCTCAAATGTGCCACCGGGTGCCCTGCCGGCATACGGCCTATGTAACAAACAAATTACCGTCTCTATTACACAATTTGTTTCTCTTCTACTGAACATCAGTTGTCAATTATAATTAGTACTGCCAGTACAAAATGAGAATCCAATTATCAAATCAAATTCCAATGTTGCTTATAAAAAAGGTGGTTATTTGAGGTTCATGAGATACCAATAGTTCTTATTATTTCAGTCTTACAAATGCACATACATCTCTTCATCCCCATTTAATCCATGGGGCATTCTTGTTTTGACCCTTATTATGAGTCTGGATTCCAATTGTCTCAGTTTCTGTGTTCTATTACCTCCCCTTTCATGTGGCGGTATGGTGGCCAAGTATTCGTTTTTTTAAAGGACAGATGGTGCTTCCTAGTATCTTCTTCCACAAAAACATTCTAACATATACACTGCATAGGTCGATTCGCAAGAAATGGTTTCTCTAATTTCAAAGACTTTCCCTCTAGGATCATCCAATGATTTCAATTTGTTTCCAATATTGCAAGCCTTGCAGGGGGAACATTTATTGAAACCTTTTCGTCCTAATTGTAGCCACGATTCTGTTTTTTTCTCTTCAAAGTGACTATTTACTAAAGAGTCAGATAATGCAAGTGCTTTTCTGTATGACACTAGAGGTTGATTTCCAATTTTTGTTTCTATGTCAGGATCCTTTCGTAAGACATTCCAATACTTGACTAGAATCATAAAGCTTTCTTTGCTGTAGGTCAATATTAGACGTGGTGGTCTTTCGTTTGACTTCACTTCATCCTTCCCTTTTGTTTTTTTCTCGTCCACCAGGGTCTGTGCTCTCGTTTTCTGCCTTGATTTCTCTTCACCACGTTTTAGATCTGTAAACTTGTATCCTCTTTTTATAAAACGTGACTTGCTTTTCTCAAATTTTCTCTCCATCTTTTTTTGTTCTGAGCAGTTTCTTTTCATTCTCAAGAACTCCCCATAGGGTATACTTCTTTTTAATGATTGGGGATGGAAACTTGACCCATGAAGCAGGCTATTGGTCGCAGTTTCTTTTTCTGCATACAGTTGTGTGTATTTGGTTGGATTTAATGTAGACCTTGGTGTCCTGGAAGTCTATTTCTCTTGAATTGATGTTATGAGTAAATCTTAATCCCACTTGATTATCTCTGAAAACCGCTAGATATGCCAGAAATCCTGCCTCAGTTCCCTTCTATAGGAGAACGAGGTCGTCAATGAACCGTAGGCAAACGGCTACATTCATCGTGTATTGGTCGTTCTCCTCTCTCCAAGCTATGCTCCTCTCCCACCACCCCATCACAAGATTTGCATAGCTTGGAGAGAACGAAACTCCCATCGCGGTTCCACAACTTTGAGAGTAGATCTTATTAAACAGAAAGATGTTGTTCTTCAAACATAGCTCGATCATGTCTATCAACCTGTTGGTATGTTGAAGTTCAGTTATAGGTCTTTGTTGACGGAAATACATGGTGCCATTTTTTCCCATATCATGATTGATTGAGGAGTACAGCGACACCCCGTCGATTCTCACAAGCAGATAGTCATGTTGCCAATGGGTGCCAATTAGTATTCTGAGGAAGTCCCTAGTATCCTTGATATACAAACTCAGAGTAGGGACAATTGGTGCCAAGAAGAAGTCCACATGTGAGGCTACATTTTCATACAGACCCCCACAACTAGATATGATTGGGCGTCCTGGAGGCTTTTTCAGAGCCTTATGAACTTTGGGTAAAAAGTAAATGGTGGGTATCACGAACTATCCACCATTAAAAAACTTTTTTCTTCTCCAGTTAGGAGGCCTTTCTCAAACCAGATCTCCAATCGATTCTTTAAATCATTAGTCAAACCATTGATGGGGTTCTTATTCAAAACATTATAGTTCTTTCCTCACATAGTTGGAGCATTACTTCATCTACATAGCTTTGTTTATCCATGACAACTATATTTCTGCCTTTATCGGCAGGCTTTATTTCAATTAAGTTGTTGCATTTCAGTGTATTCAATGCTTCACGTTCCTTCTTCGATAAATTTTCCTTTTTGTAATGGTTTTTAACATTCTTCATTACGTCTAGTTCAACCACCACCAGATCGTAAAAAGTGTCAATTCGATTTCCTGGATGAAGTGCTGGACAAAATTTAGATTGTTTCTTGAATTGAGTTGGAACACATTTGGTCACTTTGACATCCATTTCTTCAAGGATTTGTCTATCTGTTAGCTGTGTTGCATTTACTTCATTTGCTAGCTCATAGGCAGTTCTTAGGCTTGGAGCTTCTGCGATTGAGTACGTTTCCCGCTGTTCTGATGTTATTATATTGCCTGTTTGATCTCCAATTCTTGATGGTATCCTGGCAAAATATTTCATAATTTCAATTTTCTGACGTATTTATATACATCGATCTTCGTCTCCACAAAGTCTTGATGCTTCTCTGGGCAGAATGTCAAACCTATATTTGAGAGGCTGCATTCTAAGTGTATTTTGATAGATGAATGATTACATTTTATGTCTCCAATGGTTGTTTTACAGGGTTCACTTCCTCATTACTGTTAGATTCCTCAATCGATATCCTGTGTTTCTTTCTGGTGCCTCTTCTTGTCTTCCGTTGTTTTCTTTGTTGAAGAATATTCCCCTTCCTCTCACTCTGGGTTTTCCTGATCCCCGTCCTCTTGTTCTGTCCTTTGGGGTTTTCTGCTCTTGATAGAGCAGCTTCATTTCCTCTAAAAAAGAGAGTTGGCGTGTTCCAGTTGATCTTGATTCCCCCTTACTGAGATCAGATTCTGATTCGCTCTGAGTTGTGTTAGGGGTTTTGCGTACATTTGCATTCTTGGTGTCTAGTTGTTGCCTTAAGACCTCAAATCTTTTTGAAATGTAAAGATTGTTCCATATTCATAGTCATATTCATCCCTGCGGAACTTATGTTGCTTGCATTCTTGTACCTCATTCTCGTATTTGTCAAGGTTTCGCTCCATGTCTGCTCTTAGTTTTCTCAGAGTCTCACCATCTTCATTAGATGTCTTAATTTAGGACTCTATTTCTGTTATTTTGAGATGTAAGTCTTCTACATCTTTTCTTGCATATTTGATGATAATTAACATCATATTGCGCAAGCAGTCCATGTTGTTCCTACCCTACTCCTTGAGCATCTCTGGTTTTGTATCTGGGTGACTGGGTTGAGTGAATATGCGCAGGCCCCTCGGGACCTTACCGCAATCTACATACTTCTCTAATGTAATTATCTTCCAGCTTCTCGAGATTTCCTTACGCAGCAACCTTTCCAATTGGTTAAATAGGTGTTTGATCATTGTGACATTAGTTTTAATTGCTCTTCCTCCATCAGTTGTTTCCTTGGAGGTTGAGGCTCCCTTCTGGAACAAGCTTTCTGCTTTTAATACGCATCTAGCAGCTCTCTCCTCCATATTTCAGATTAATCACAGTTCTTATTATGACTCAATTCACTACTGTTTTCTCAAATTAAAAAAAAAGTTTTGCTATTGGATTGTAGGACTCGTTATACTTTCTTGGACTTGGAGAGTGTTTCTGTCACATGGGGCTAAATGACGAGCCCAATTACGGTGTTTTTAATCTGCCAAGAGAGATGTGACTATTATCGTCAAAAAACCACCTGCAGTCAAGTGGCTGTGTAGGTGGGCTTCCACGCTACAGCACAGGGGATATTAACCCCAAAGAAATAGTGAGAACGCTCTGACCTGGGAGACTCTGTTTAACTACCGTGACCAGGTATTAGGAGTTTGAAACGCGTAGGAACAGAAGAGATACGGCTTGAATAAATCAATCTTATCAGCCAAGAGGAGTGCTGTGGGTTTTATCTTATTGTGGAAAATAATATATATATATATATATATATATATATCCAACTCCAAAGTTTGGCGCGAAGCATAAGTGGCCGCTTGCAGCGGCGGGCCAAGACGGGAGCGCCACTCCCAACGTATTCACAGCACACGTTCTGCAATCTTGAAAGAACGACGTCCAGGCCAGCTAAGTTTTCAAAAACCGGTGTTTATTCACAGCCCACTCAACGTTTCGGGAACCACTTCCCTTGCTCACGAGTGATCATGTCTGTTTACATCCAGTGTTTTATGGTATGACATGTGATCAGAAAAAAGTAAACATAATAAACAGACTCCCAATTCATTTGTTTTCTGGAGCTGCGAGGACAGACTTCTATACATAGTCAGTAGAACGTGGCACATTTTTCATTCCTCATTTAAATAAATGAAATAAGCATATGCGTCCATTAATTGTAAAATATAGTTTAAAATAAATTAAATTAAATCAATTAACAGAATTCCATACTTGCATTGGCGGTCTGCTGTGGCCATACTTATACTGCTCGGGGTTAAACACTGTTTCTCCTTTGTTAACCCTAATGGTGATGTGGTAGTATTGTCACGTGATTCCATGCCCCAGTGGGCAAACCAAACAGACAAATCATTGTCAATTTATACTTTGCATAAGCCATGCAGTGTCAGTTTAGCATACTCCAAGTTGACTCACTCGAGGTAGTTCAAATCCTGCTTGCTTGCAGCGGCAGGCCAAGACGGGAGCGCCACTCCCAACGTATTCACAGCACACGTTCTGCAATCTTGAAAGAACGACGTCCAGGCCAGCTAAGTTTTCAAAAACCGGTGTTTATTCACAGCCCACTCAACGTTTCGGGAACCACTTCCCTTGCTCACGAGTGATCACGTCGTGAATACTACTCTAATATAGCCCAAGTAATATTACTCCAAACTTTAACTATACCCAAAGTCGGATTGACCTTTTCCAATTCACAAGGAAACTTAGACTTAAGAAATGGTTTGCCACTAGGATGAGTGATAATACAGAAACTGGCACCACATTTCCCAGTAGCATTCAGATTGGAGATGCTGAAATACTACAAGTGATGCATGACCTAGGGGGAAATCCAGATGTCATTGAGAATCCAACCCTTAATTTAATTAATGAGAACATAAGGCTGGATCTGAGCAGCAAAAGCGGCTTCAAACCAAAGTCTATTTTTTTGCCAATGCTGAATAATGATGCAATTGATGTGTTTGAACGGGGGGTTGTGTCAGAACTGAAAACACTAGCCCAGAAAAAACCGAGAATAAACAATAATCTTAGTCAGGCACATAGAGCAGCGATTGATAGTCTATCCAAAGACACCAATATTGTCATAAAGAAATCTGACAAAGGTGGAAATATTGTTATTATGTCCAAAGAAATGTATATCAATGAGGGCATGAGTCAACTGAATGATGTCACTAAGTATGAGAAAAGCAGTCGAAAAATGTATGAAAGTAAGAACCTAGCATATCAAGAAAGGTTAATAGAATGGCGGAACCAGGGACTCATTGAGACAGAAGAGTTTAACTTTCTCAAATGTAAATTACCGAAAATTCCGGCCCTATATCTGTTGCCCAAACTACACAAGAATGCTAAAAACCCGCCAGGGAGGCCCATTGTGTCCTCTAGGAACAGCTGTTTGGAAAACACATCACGGTATGTGGATCATTTTCTACAGCCCATGGTACAGAACCTTCCATCTTATTTAAAAGATTCTGGTGATTTTTTACATAAGATTAATGAAATCAGAGTAGATACCGACTGTATATTAATGACGCTTGATGTCAACAGTCTGTACACCAACATCCCCCATGAGATGGGAGTGGAAGCCTGTAGACACTTTTTCAAAAGCAGGTCAGTGTCTTACCTCTTTCATACAGACATGCTACTTGACATGATCCATACCTGCCTAACCCAAAATTATTTTTTATTTAATGGCACCATTTACCACCAGTTACTTGGGACTTCAATGGGCACTTGCTTTGCTCCTTCTTTTGCTGGAATCTACCTAGGTTGGTGGGAAGAACAAATTGTTAGACAGCTCAACCAATTTCGTACCGGAGTATGTACTTGGCTCCGGTACATAGACGATATTTTTATCGTCTGGAAAGGTACAGCAAGGGAGGCAGAAGAGTTTGTGGACATTTTAAATGTAAATGACTACAATCTCTCCTTCACGAGCCACATAGATGAGGTATCTGTGGATTTTCTAGACTTAAGGGTCACCAAAGAGAATGACCGGCTAATAACGACTCTATTCCGGAAGGAGACGGCTGGAAACAGCCTTCTGCACGCACAGAGCTGCCACCCTAGAAATTTGATTAACTCTATCCCCTATGGTGAACTTCTGAGAGCTAAGAGAAACTGCTCCAAAGTAGAAGATTTTGAAAAAGAAAAAAGCATTATGTGTGAAAGATTTAGAACCAGGGGATACAGTAAAAAGTGCATTGGTGAAGCAGTACGCAAGATAAAAGAGAAAGACTTGAATCCCACTACCACAGAAGTAAGTAACACAGAGAAGGAGGGGGTTAGGTTTATCACAGATTACAATCCCCATGCCAAACAGGTCAGAGGAGCAATTAACAAATACTGGAGTGCTCTCATGACAGATAAGGACATTAAAGCAGGTATCCAAGAGCATGCGCAGATAACATACAGGAGACCAGCATCTCTGAAAGACAGAATCTGTCAAACACTAGTGACACAGAAGAAACGGAACGAGAACCCAGTCCAAGGTTTCTTTGTATGTGGGCGGTGCAAGGCATGTAAATTCAGCCATAGTGTAAAAGAAATCAAATTGTCCAATGAATGTGAACCATACAGAATCACCAAACATGTGTCATGCCACACAGAATATGTGGTATACGCCCTGAAATGTCCCTGCAAAAAATGGTATGTTGGGAGCACTATCAAACCTGCAAAGGATAGAGTGTTACAGCACCTCAGAGCAATAAAAAATCATGACAAACAGTACCCTGTAGCAAGGCATTTCGCAACGCACCACCAAGGCAACAGTAACCTCCTATCATTTGTAGTGTTAGATCAAATACCTACAAGGGAGAGAGGGGGGAATAGATTACAGGAACTGAGGAGACTAGAGTCCAGGTTTATAATCAAGTACCACACTATGCAACCGGTGGGGCACAATTCGGATGAGGCATTGAGTGTCCACCTTGGATGAAAACTGACAGTGTATGATAATCACATGTAATAATGTTTCTGGCTGTTTCAAAGTATTTTGTTGTTTTTAATGGTTGGTAGGAAGATTACTTAAATCAAGTTAATCACTGTATTTATTTATTTTACAGGTACCTTAAAACGTTTATTTTGGGAGAGTGTGAGACAACTAATGCAGCACGGAAAGAATGTGACACAATGCGTCAAGTGGTAAATGATTGGCTATTGACTGAGAACTGGTGACCTTTGTGCCCACTTGGGCTATATTAGAGTAGTATTCACGACGTGAGCAGCAGGATTTGAACTACCTCGAGTGAGTCAACTTGGAGTATGCTAAACTGACACTGCATGGCTTATGCAAAGTATAAATTGACAATGATTTGTCTGTTTGGTTTGCCCACTGGGGCATGGAATCACGTGACAATACTACCACATCACCATTAGGGTTAACAAAGGAGAAACAGTGTTTAACCCCGAGCAGTATAAGTATGGCCACAGCAGACCGCCAATGCAAGTATGGAATTCTGTTAATTGATTTAATTTAATTTATTTTAAACTATATTTTACAATTAATGGACGCATATGCTTATTTCATTTATTTAAATGAGGAATGAAAAATGTGCCACGTTCTACTGACTATGTATAGAAGTCTGTCCTCGCAGCTCCAGAAAACAAATGAATTGGGAGTCTGTTTATTATGTTTACTTTTTTCTGATCACATGTCATACCATAAAACACTGGATGTAAACAGACATGATCACTCGTGAGCAAGGGAAGTGGTTCCTGAAACGTTGAGTGGGCTGTGAATAAACACCGGTTTTTGAAAACTTAGCTGGCCTGGACGTCGTTCTTTCAAGATTGCAGAACGTGTGCTGTGAATATATATATATATATATACATATATATATACATATATATATATATATATATATGTATATATATTAGTTTGCATTCTGTAGCAGTTCCTCCAGAAAGGCCAACTATACAACACTAAATAGCATGGAAATGCATCAACACAATAGAACCCATGCTTGCTCCAACAAAAGCCCTGGCATGACAGCATTTAACAATGAATAACAAGATAGTGTGTCCTAAAATATGATCTTAACAGTTAAATGTTGAATTGCAAAAGGTTCCTCAAAATTTTTGTTAAAGATTTACTTGATGCCAATGACTATATTACAAATTTCTTTCAGACTAGGAGGTATGCCTTAGCAGTCAAAGACAAAACACACCTATCAGTTAGCATTGAAAGATAATATTTTCTGGAATCCAAGTAGGCATGTTTATGGCATTGCTCCTTTCAAGGAGTCCAGAATCGGCCACAGAACAGGAGGTTGCGTGTCTTATTGTGTCTGATAAAAAACAGGAAAGGATGGTCTACCATGAAAATTTGCACAATGAATAGACAATCCAGCATCATGACAGCTGCAGTTGCAGCAGCAGCTTCTGTGCCTTCCTCGTTCACATCCACAAATGCCTTGTGAACCACCTTGGACAGGACCAGATCATTGTTATCGGACATTCCAGAGAAATCAGAATTGACCACATCAAATGCATTCCTCATTCCCAAACTTTTGAGGGATGATTTCAGATCATAATTCTCCTCCAGCTTAAACCGGGGTAAATATAGCTCCACCTCATCAGTGGTCATTGTCTCTGGGTTTGTCCAATCTGCAAATTTCTCATAGGTAAGTTGCTGTTCAAGCTGAAAAAAAGACAAGAACTGATTTTCAAAAGAGAGCATAAATTGCTTAGTCAAACCATTCTACTGATTTAACAACTTTATATTTTTTCTACATACCAACGTTTTCAATATTATGTAGACGCGGAAATGCAAAAGCTCTTGCTTTGTAATACTGCTGTATTAGCCACAAAATCCCATAAAATGACAAAAAGAAGTATGACATTAGGATGAGAATCTTTAAATCAGAACTACCTACATTAACAAAAGCTTCTACAAGATTAGAAACAGATTAAAATCCAGATTTACTTAAATATGTCACATAGGTAGCTGCCTGTATTTACTAGAAACAAATACTCTAATATGTGTTGTTCATCCTCATAAAATACAACATACACTGATTGCCTTGAGAAAACATGAGGCGTCCACGATTTGCTCAAACCAGTGCAAACAGTATTGCAAGACAACACATTTATATCAAAATGTGTATTATCTTCAAAGCACTCAAGGCCTAAGCTTCTACTTCCATCATACGCTGTGTGAGAAGATACCATCTTTGTTGTTTTCTTCGTTCATCCACAGCTAAGCCACAAGAGCTACGAAAATTCATCAAAAACAGAATTAGTGGCCACAGCTTCGCAGTATACTCGGCCAAGCTATGGCAGTCTCTTCCAGCAGCATTCCAACATGAATCTACCATCCTTCAATTTAAATGTTATGTAAAAACCTGGCTGTTTTATTTTTTTTGCAAGCTTGTCTATCATCTCCGATACTGCTAGCACTGCCTGCTCTTACATGTCCAGCACCAAGAAACCAGGAGTAAACATATACTTTAATAATTTAAAAATATGCCCTTAACAAGGACTAGTTAATCAGGGTAACTAGTTTAAGGCTTTCTTTATGAATGGTGTGGGATGGGTTGCACACAACTAGGATCTACAGGTCCGGCTTTAGCGATGGTGGCGCGCGGTGCGCCAATCTTTGGTGACTCCTCCCAATGACTTCCTTCTCCACTGATCCCCTCGCTACCGCCCTCTAGCAGTGCCCGTCATCTCTCCATAGCCCCTCATATGTATATAATTTCTTTTTATAGCACTACTCACACCAGTGTACGGTGTGAGAGCACTTTACATCACACACATACATTATACAGAGACAATGAATCATATGTGTGTTAATCAGTGTATAGGAAATGTTACTTAGGGAAGGTGAGCAGGCAGAGGCAAGATGGCCGCTGGTGGACTGTAGTGGGTAGTCGCACCTCACTCCTTCTCCTCTCCACAATCACTTAATGGAGTAAAAGTGAATTACTCCCTCAGCGATGAAAGCGGATTCCTGTGGACCTATAGACGGCAAACCCGGCGATCAGGCCATTGTGCTTTGCCTCAGGCCTCTGCGACTCACTCGCCTCGTTCTTTCACAGCAAGATCGTCGACATACACATCAGCTTCGGCGCACAGACCACGCACCCAACCAACGCCCCCCACCACCACCCTCCGCGCCTGGACACCGGTCAGCACCGAAGACACCACCCGCGTGATGAACACCATCCACTCCGGATCACCAACCGACCCCTGCCCCCACCACGTCTTCAACAAAGCCGACTCCATCATCGCACTCCAACTCCGGGACATCATCAACACCTCCTTCAACACCGCCACCTTCCCGGAGAGCTGGAAGAACGCCGAGCTCAGCGCCCTCCTGATGAAACCAACAGCGGACCCCACCGACCTCAAGAACTTTCGTCCCATCTCACTCCTCCCTTTTCCTGCCAAAGTCATCGAGAAGACCGTCAACAGACAGCTTGCCGCCTTCCGAGACGAACGGATCCCTCGACCACTCGCAGTCCAGCTTCCGAGCCAACCACAGCACCAAGACCGCCCTCATCGCAGCCACAGACGACATCAGATCCCTGCTCGACAATGGGGAAACAGCGGCCCTGATCCTCCTGGACCTCTCCGCAGCGTTCGACACTGTCTGCCACCGCACCCTAGTACAGCGCCTCAGCAACATCGGAATCCAGGAGAAGGCACTGGAATGGATCATCTCGTACCTCTCCGGAAGAACGCAGAGAGTCCGCCTCCCCCCGTTCGAATCCAAGGCCTCCGAAGTCATTTTCGGCGTACCACAAGGACCATCACTCAGCCCCACCCTCTTCAATGTCTACATGAGCCCCCTCGCAGCCATCGTACGCCAACACAACCTCAACATCATCTCCTACGCCGACGACACCCAGCTGATCCTCTCCCTCACAAACAATCCCGCCACCGCCAGAACCAGCCTACACGAAGGGATGAAAGACGTCACCGAGTGGATGAAGAACAGCCGCCTGAAACTGAACTCCGACAAGACGCAAGTCCTCATCCAGGGACCATCGCCCTCCGCCTGGGACGACTCCTGGTGGCCCCCTGCCCTGGGCACCGCTCCCAAGCCAACGGACTATGCACGCAACCTGGGCTTCATTCTGGACTCCTCCCTCTTGATGACCAGACAAGTCAACGCCGTCTCGTCTTCGTGCTTCAACACCCTGCATATGCTCCGAAAGATCGTCCGGTGGATCCCCACCGAAACCAGGAAGACGGTCACCCAGGCACTCGTCACCAGCCGACTGGACTACGGAAACACCCTCTACGCCGGAACCACAGCCAAACTTCAGAAAAGACTCCAACGCATCCAGAACGCCTCCGCACGACTCATCCTGGACATCCCCCGACACAGCCACATCTCCGGACACCTGAGAGACCTGCACTGGCTCCCCGTCAGCAAGAGGATCAAGTTCAGACTCCTCACCCACGCACACAAGGGCCTCCACGACCTGGGACCCAGGTACCTCAACAACCGCCTGACCTTCTACACTCCCACCCGCCAGCTACGTTCCACCAGCCTAGCCCTCACCGCCGTTCCACGCATCCGCAGAGCCACCACAGGAGGAAGATCCTTCACCTACCTGGCAGCCAAGACATGGAACTCCCTCCCCATCCACCTCCGACTGACCCAGGACCACCTTTCCTTCAGGAAGCAACTCAAGACCTGGCTCTTCGAGCAGTAGCAGACCAAACCCCCCCCCCCCCCGCCCAGCGCCTTAAGACCCCTCCGGGTGAGTAGCGCGCTATACAAATGCTCTGATCGATTGATTGATTAATTGCTTTGGCAGCAGGATACTCGCGAGTTACTGAAAAAGATCTTTCTCCGGGCCCAGGAAAAGATAACCGCCCTCGTTGTATTTTTCATGAAAGGAACCGGCAGTATGCCGCAACGCACAACAAAGGCCAGTGAAACCAAAGCTAAAGAAGCGGGGATGCAGAAAGATGCGGCAGGCAAGGATAAGAATAAAATTGAGCCTAAAACTTCATCCGACTCTGGCACCTTGAAGGGCAATATCGCTGGTACTACAAGGAAGACCCTGGGAAAAAAACTCTGGAGAAACGGGGATCGGTAACGAAGCAGGGCCAACCCCTGGCACCCCTTGCGAATGCTCCCCCTCAGCACACACAACTGAAGCCAAAAATGAAGGAAATAAAGGAAAATAATATGCGGCCAGCAACAATGATTGAAAGTTTTGCAAACAAACCTACAGCGATTGCAGAGGACGCTGCCGGCAAAGTGAGCGGCGGAAAGGAGTCTGAGCTTCAGAACGTCCTTGTGGAAGCCGTCTCCGTGGTTACCAAGCAACCGGAGCAGTCGGAGCAGGCAGGAGCCTCGGCGGCAGTGCAGATGCCAGTGCAGTGGGTTGAAAGCGGATCAGAGGAGCTGATCGACGATCCTGCTATACGAGGAACTGTAAGTACCAGGGGTGCCAGTGGCAGACTCCACGAGCAAAGCGCTGGGGGGTAGCGGAGTCAAGGGATCCGCTAGAGCTATAACAGGTACAATAGGTGATGTACTAGGCTCTGTTGGGGCCGAGGGAGCAGAGTCTGAGCAAGGTGGTGATGGAGTACTGTGGGACAATCTGGACAATCTAGGCATGGGGGGGTCAGTAGCACTATGCTCCGGAGCGGAACAAGTCAGACTTTGCGAGCTAGGGATGGCGGTATTGGTGGCGGTGCAGCCTCACCGGACCGGTTCTATTCGGTCAATGAAGATTCAGACTCTGTGGGTTCTGATGAAGAGAGCTCAGGGAAATTACTGACACAGGGATTAGCTCTGCAGCCCCTAAAAGCACGTAAAAAAGGAGACGCTTATCCAGAAGGAAACTTAATCCCTCAGGCAGCCCCGCGGACCCTTCTAAGAAGCTATTCAGCCACCTCACAGACCTACTATGAACAGGATGCTGCCTCCTGCCTGAGTGGGGGCCAGGTCCCCCCACAAATGTCACCCCAACCTGTGTCAATGGACATGCTATTTAATACCCTCAAATCCATGCAAAGCGAGGCCAGGGCCGAGAGCCGGAGGGCAAGGCAAGGGGCAAGAAAGATACAGAATACCCTGAGAAAGATGAACAAACTATACGACGAAATCACGGAGAGGGTTACTCATGTTAAGGAAAGGACAGGGAAGCTGGAGGATGATTTTAACAGCCTCCAGACTTTTAAACAAGATCAACAGAAGATGGCTGAAGATGTACAATGGAACCTGGAGGATTACGAAAATCGTCAACGCCGTAACAACATCAGACTTTTGGGTGTGGCTGAGGGGTTGGAAGGGCAGGATGCCAGGCTATTTGTTGTGAGCTTACTAAAAGGGGCTTTTCCGGAGCTATCTTCTTGGCACTGGGAGGTAGAAATCCAGAGGTCGCACCGGTTTCCTTTTACAATCAAGACAGGACAGCCCGGGGCTCAAGAGCGGAGACCTAGAGCCATTATTATTTTTGTAGGCAATTTCCTGTTGAGACAACTAATCTTCGATGAAGCAAAGCCGGAGGCCAAGCGCTCTTTTAATAATGTCACGTTCTTTGCTAGGCCAGATTTTTGTCATGTCACTGTTAAGCGCAGGTGGCGATTGAGACAGCTTATCGCCCCTCTGCAGGCCCTGGGTTCAGAGGCCTATTTGCTGTATCCAGCTAAATTGAAGGTGATCACCAAAGGGCAGGTGAAAATGTTTTTTTCGGAAATTAAAGCACAGGAGTACATGGTAGAGGTATTGGGGTACAGGAAAGGGGGCGGAAGAGAATGATGCGAAGGAGGTAAAAACCCTATGGCACCGGCTTAGTATGGGGGATCCATAGTTTGCAATCGGTATACCTTAGAAGGAGGTTCACTTGTTATATTGGTGTTTAGTATGCTAGAGGGGAGGAGGAGGCGACTACTACTTTTCTAAAGCGACCACACATAGGTCATGTTTGACCTATTTGCCTGTAAGGGGGGGGAGGTGCAGGTGGGAGGGGGGGATGGGGAACAGGGGGAGGGGGTGTGGGGGATCAGGGGGAAGGGGCGAGTCAGGGCACACGCAGCACATGAAGCACTTGCAGCACGGCACGATTTTTCTTTTTCTAAATGAGGATTTGGCCAAAACAGTAGAACAACCATTTGCCGTTTTTTAAATGTCTTGTCGGATAGCTTCTATTAATGTTTGTGGACTAAATGATACACAGAAAAGACTTCGGGTGTCTGCAATATTGAAAACAATGAAGCTGGATTTTGTTTATTTACAAGAAACCCATGTGGAGGGGGGGGGGGGAAGGGATTCTTGCTTGAACAACTGGGGTTTACTTTATTAGCTAATACTAAACAAGGCTCCAAAACAAGAGTGGTAGCTATACTTGGTAAAGGGAGGGATTGCTCAGTGATCAGAAAGGCGGAAGATGCAGGAGGCAGGTGGGTAATAGCGGAGGTAGTATACAGGGGAGAGAAATTCACGTTGGTCTTGATTTATGGCTCCCCAGAGGATGACCCTGACATATTGGAGTATTTAGATACTGAATTAGCTAACTGGCCTGAACCGATTGTATGCTGCGGGGACTTTAACATTAGTAGCCCCTCAGACTCTGAGGTTCAATCAGGGAGGGGGTACACTGGCAGGAAGAGGAAAACACTGCGGGCATTAACAGCTATGGCAGATGAGAATGCATTGCTCGATGTATGGGCCAAACTCAATCCACAGATGGATGGTACCACTTGTTTTTCAGCTCCTCATAGAATTCTTGTGAGATTAGATTACTTCTTGGTATCAAATTCCCTAATATCCAGATCTAAAATAGAGAAACTGCCCTGAAATATTTCGGATCATAACCCCTTGATTCTTTCTATTAACTTAACGGGCACAGCCGTTAACACCTTCAGCGCGGCGCGAATTTTCGCGCTGTGCTGAAGGTTCTAAAAAACGGGCGGGCCGTGACGGAACGGACGGAACGGTTCCGTCATAAGCATCGAAGGGGTTAAACAAAATATCTGGACATTTGAGAGTGCCCTCCTAAAAGACAGTGGGTATATCAACCATATGAACAATTAGATTAAGGATTTTTGGAGGAATATTAGGGGGAGCACAGCGTCGGGTAATGCCTGGGATGCATTTAAGGCTGGAGTCAGAGCTACTCAATACACAAGCAGAATTCTGAGACGTAGAGTGGAGGACCTAGGAAGGGCTTTAACTAAGGCAGAGGAAGACCTCAACCTATTAATTCAATGGGGTATGCCAGTCCAGCAGCATTAATTAAAAATTAGTACGCTAAAAGCTGATGCAATTGAGGATATTGCTAGCAAGACTGCAGCCAAATTTTTAGCTAAGAAGGAACAGTCCTTTGAATTAAGCGAGAGGGTTGGACATATCTTGGCAATTCGCACCAGGCAGCAAGCGTCGGCAGCAGAAAATAAGGGTATTCTGGACGGTCAGGGGATGTTGATATCTGATTCAGAGGGCGTCTGAGAGGTGTTCAGGAAATTCTTTGCTGATCTTTATGGTATACCTGAGGGTGGAGGCTCTACGGAGATTAAGGAATATCTTAATCATAATTTAGCTCCAGAATTGTCAGAGGAAGAGAAAGCAATTTTAGAATCCCCAATCAGTTTGGAGGAAGTGATTTCAGCTTTAGCGGATCTCCCTTCTGCCAAAGCGGCGGACCCCGACCAGATACCAGTGGAATTCTATAAGGTTTTCCTGAAGGAGCTGATTCTCGACTTATTAAATACGGTTGTGCAAACGCAGAAAGGACACTCAATACCAAATTCATGGGGAGGGGCGGAAGTTATAGTTATTTTAGAAAAAGGGAAGCCTGCTACAGCTCCTGGGTCCTATAGGCCTATCACATTTATGAACCCTGACTCTAAGGTATACTCCAAAATCTTAGCGAAAAGGCTGGCTAGAGTAATAGAGGGCATGGTTAGCAATACACAGCACGGACTCATCCCGGGTAAGGTTACTACCCAGCATATTAGGCAGGTTATAACATTGTTTGATGCCGCCGAGGTCCCAGGAGACCCTATTGCTGCCTTATTTTTAGACGCTGAAAAGGCGTTTGATAGGGTCTCCTGGGATTATCTGTGGGAAGTGATGAGATGGTATGGCCTAGGGGATGGCTATATTGGAGCAATACAAGCATTATATAGGGAACCGACAGACCAGATTAGGATTAACAAAGGCCTTACCACATCGGTATACAATAGGAGGGGGACCAGGTAGGGATGTCCATCATCACCTCTGCTGTTTGCGCTGTATATGGATCCTTTACTGCGTAAATTAGAAAGGAATCCGAATATCCCAGCGGTAAGCGCTAACAGCAGACAGTTTAAAATATTCGCTTACGCGGATGACGTGGCAATAGTTACTCCCAACCCCACCCTAGCTATCAATGAGATAGAAGTAGAGGCTCACAGGTTTGGTGAAATTTCAGGCTACAGGCTTAATAGTAATAAGACCCAAATAGTTAAAAATTCCTATGTCGTGTGTAATGACTCTTGGGTAGTTAGTGCTGCAGTATATCTGGGGGCGGAGATTTCGGCTGATTTAAATAGGATAGTGGAGAGAAATATGGCACCCCTCATGTCTATGGTTAGTGTAGATTTGATTAGGATGAATAACCTTCACCTTTTGCTGGTAGGTTGCACGAACATAATTAAAATGCTGATTCTCCCGAAGTTTCTGTATTGTTTTGGGCAATCCCTCTGTTATTTGAGGGTGTTTGGTTTAATACATTGGAGGCTCTCTTGAATAGGTTCATATGGGCGCAAGGGAAAAGTAGGAGAGCGTATAAATGTATGTCTTTACCTAAGGCTAGAGGAGGGTGGGGGGCTCCTGATTTTAGACTCTATTATTGGGCAGCAGCGTTACAGTTTATGCAGGGGCTGGTGGGAGGTGTAGACGCTAGAATAACATTAACCTCTACCGAAGTTTATGCAACTATCCTTGGCTCAGATACAGAGAACTGTTTTCTTAGCTGTACCGATTACTCCTATTTTAAAAGGACACGGTTCAAGACTATTCGAGCCGCGCATAATATTTGGTTTGCCTTTGCAAGAAAATTTGGCCTGGGAAGGTTTAATAGATATACTAGGTTGTATAAAAATAGAACCCTACCCTCATTGATCTTTGCTGATGCAACTATGGCAGAGTGGGCATGTAAGGGGATCGTGAAAATTGGGGACCTGTTGGATCCAGATGGAGGTCTGCAACAATTCTCAAGTCTGGAGGCTACATTTCATATAAATAGGAGTAGTTTTTTTTTTAATATCTCCAGGTACGTAGTTTTTTAAGCAAAAGGAAAGGTGGGGCTGCAGGATTTGATAAAAATAACATTCTGGAGGCTATTGAAAGAGGGGGAGGGAGAGCTCAATCCGTAATTTTTATGCAGCTCTGGCAGCAATCAAGCCGGATGATTTGGGAAAACATGGAGAAAAATGGGCAAAAAAGTTGGAGATTGAGGCAGGCTTATTTCATAATTCCTTAGACCTGGGGCGTTCAGTGCTATGCTCCGCTTCACTTCAATCTCAGCATTATAAAACATTATTTTCTCTATATTTCACTCCGGCTCGAATAGCACAGTAGGGAGGGACCTCTGGGACAACATGCCCACGTTGCAACACTCCAGAGGCAGATAGTATACATATTTTTGCTACATGCCCCTTCTCCATACACTCATTAAGGATATTGAAGACTTTCTGTCTGGTACGCTTGGGCTTGATACTATCCTTACCCCTCCCCTGATATTACTTGGAGTTAGTGCGGAGGTTGACAGCCTATATGAGGAATTTTTGTTTGTGTCTATGGCAGTCTATAGACTTGTGATAGCTAGAGCATGGTTGGATAAAATAGCTCCAGTAATGCAACAGTGGCTGGCCACTCTCCTCGCTGTTTATAACCTAGAAAAAGGTATATATGCTAGAAAGGGTAGGAGGGCGAGGAAATTAGGAAAGAAAATATGGGAGCCAATATCGGCCTGGAAAGAGGATATGGTTAGTGATTGATCTTATAAATATGATTTTGTGTAAACCTACTGTTGTATCTTTGTTAGGCATTGTAATACTGTGCTATGGCTGTTTTGTTTCTGTGCTGATGCCGGTTTATTATTTTATTTGCTTTTTTTTGTATTGTGCTGTGCGTATATTTAAAAAACCAATAAATATAAAAAAAAAAAAAAAAAAGGAAATGTTACTTAGGACAATGGGGAAAAGAAGGTGTCGGAATCACACATCATTCATACTAGCAGGCAGTATATTTTAAGAGAGCTTGGTCTGGAGAAGCACAAATTCAGGATTTAAAACTTGGCACAGGTTGGCTTTAATAATAAGAGTTTATTTCTACCCTAAGAAAGAACATAATGTTTAACCTATACTTTGCCGTTTGCATGCAGCTGTTTGAAGGCAGTTCATAGCTCACTGTGCTATATTAGGATTATAATTTATGAACTACAAGTGACAAAAGGGTCCTTGTGACAAAGGCAGTAAACAACTGAGCTAGCCACATAAAATACAGTTCTGTGATGTGCATAGTACACGTTATTTGTAGCAGGCATACTAACCCCCCGTGCAGCTTGGTTTATGAATCAAAACTCCCACTAGAAAAAAACACGGATCTATCCCCAGCAGGATCAATAATCATCAGAGTTATCTTGACACTTATTGTTGCCTGAAAATTGCTGAACACACAACAAAGCTGCAGCAGGTACCTCTAAACCCATAAAAGATATCAAAACACAGCGCTCTTCAAGCTCCGCGCACTGTGCGATGGCATTGGTTGCACCGCCTAGATTATCTACTAGACCATGGCAGAGAAATACGTCAAAAATACATGTCTTTCAACAAATTGCGCTTAAATGAATTTTTTATAAAACAGTATGCATGGGTCTCATAAAACTAAGGGTCTGGTAACAGCGCAATGCACATACATGGTAAAAGAGTGGGGTCGGTACATACAAGGTTTGGCGATTCAGAGCCTGCCAAGAACTCAGGGTTCAAGAAGTTATTATGTTTTATTGAGCAGTATTCATGCCCTAATCCTGCCAGAAAATATTATTGAGCAGTATCCTGTCCTAAACAATAGACAACAGGGGATTGGGAAGTAAACTATTTCAGATGACCAGGTTCTGGGCTTCGTGATTTGCCATGGAGATGTTGCTGGAAGTACCTACTCTTTTAGGCTCTCGTGCAGGACAGAAGAGAAATAAATTAGAATTTTCCCTGAAAAGATGGAAACTTGCTTCTTTTAGGAACATGGTAATTGGGGGTTTAACTAGGACATTGCAGTGGCAAAAACCATCCTTTTTTAGGATAAGTTATTTTCTGAAGATGGTTCTGGGCTAAGAGGTGGATGAAATGAGCCGCATTTTATTGGGGGTAGTCAAGCCAAGAAAAACACAGGAAGTTTTCAGTGCAGAAAGAGCACATTTTATTTATTTATTTATTCAAAGTTTTATATAGCGCGAACAAGATCCTTACAGATATCAGAGCGCTTCACAATGACAGGGTAGGGGCAGTAGGAATGAACAGAGGTAATGGGAGCAATGTAGTAGTCACTAACATGGAAGGATAATAATAACAAACATAAAACATATCAATATACAGTCAGGTAAACAAGTAATATAAGACGGCATAAGTCATTGATCCCACTACAGAGGTGTTCAGGTACACTTTGGGTGTGTGGAAGGCTTATAACAATGTTTTGGTATAGAGAGAGCATTGAGTGGGGGCATCGGGAGGGTGAATCAGTGACCCAACGTGTATCATATATTGGTCGGTAGTAAGAAAGTAGCGTAATAGTGTCTCCCTCAAGTAGAGGTATAGTGCCAAAGGACAAGGTGAGCATTGACACAAGGCAATGCAGAGTCTCTGATCCAACACCTATAGCGTTCAGGAGATCTTGGCCAGAAGGATGGTTTTCACCTCTTTCTTGAAGAGTGCAGTGGAGGAGATAAGCCTGGTTTCAGGAGGGAGCGCATTCCAGATCCTGGGTGCCATTCCTGAGAAGGAGCGCTTGTAAGTTTTCTCTTTCCGGAATCTACGGGGTTTCAGGAGTAGATTTTTGGAGCTTCTATTGGATCTCGAACCTCCTGATATAGACAACTTTTGAGCGAGGTAGTTGGGTGCATTGTGGTGCACTGCCGCGTGTGTCATAACTGCAATTTTTAGTTGTATTCTGGCTTCAAAAGGCAGCCATTTTAGGGACTTTAAGTCTGGGGAAATATGCGAATGTTTTCTTGAGCCAGTAATGAGTCTTGCGGCAGCGTTCAGGGAGGCTCTTAAGGGTGCTGTTGTGGATAGCGGGAGTCCGCTGAGGGCCACAATTCCGTAGTCTATTCGAGGGATGACTAACGCTTGTACAGCAGTTCGGAAGTCTTCAGCAGGGAGGAAGGGTTTAATTTTCCTCAGTGTGTTGATTTGGAAATTAGCTGCTTTAGTGGCTTTGCTGACGTGCTGCTGCATGTTGAGCCTGGCGTCCAGTGTGATGCCTAGGGATTTCGCTGAGTCCACGATGGTGGGTTGGACATTGAGTGCTGTTAGGTTGTTCAGCCATGTTTGGGTGGTTGAAATTTTCGCCGGGGGTGAGATGAGAAGGAACTCAGTTTTCAGAGCATTTAGTTTGAGGTGATTATCGGCTAGCCAAGATTGAGTGTTAATAAGCGTGGAATTCAGATGTTTGATATCTTCCGGGGATTGAAGCTTTAGGTACAGTTGTGTGTCGTTGGCGTACATATGGAATTGGACATTAGAAGCTTGGAGCAAGGTGGCGAGCGGTTCCATGACGAGGTTGAACAATGTGGGGGAGAGGGAGGATCCTTGTGGAACACCTAGATCTGCAGGCACAGGTGAAGATAGCACATTGTCGATCTTGAACTTCTGAGTCCGGTTGTGAAGGAAGGACGAAAACCATTTGAGAACCGTTCCCGATAGTCCCATTCTAGTGCTTAGCAGCTCCAGCAAGTTCTCATGTTTGACCGTGTCAAATGCTGACGAGAGGTCAAGAAGGATGAGGAGGCAGGACTCATTGCGATCAAGAATTTGGAGGGCGTCATCAATTATGTGTGTCATAGCTGTTTCCATGCTATGTTTCGCTCGGAAGCCTGATTGATGAGAGTTGAGGAGGTCAAATTGGTCAATGTGTCTTGTTAGTTGGAGTTGGACACATTTCTCCAGCAGTTTGGCCAGGGTGGGGATATTGGTGATGGGCCGGTAATTGTTTAGGTCAGTCGGATCAGCTGTAGGTTTCTTGAGTATAGGCGTGACTTGCCCCACCTTGAGGGAGTCCGGAATGAGGCCTTGTTGCAGGGAGCTGTTGATGATTTTGGTCCAGAGAGGGAGGAGCAAGGGGGTGAAGTATTTTACCGCATTAGCAGGTAGAGGGTCTGTGAGGTGATTAGAGGGCTTCAAGGTGCAGAGCAGTTTGCGGATTGCTTCTTCCGAGTAGGTATCGAAGCACAGCCAAGATGCCTTGTTTTTAGGTTGAATGTAAGACATTCTGGAGTTGTTGGGGAATCGACTTACATCCAAGATGAGGTCATTTCTTATGTTGTCAGTCTTTAGCTTAAAGAAAGCAGAGAAGGCTTCACAGTGTGGGGTGTCGCTTGCTGTGCTGTTTGATTGTAGGGGTTGAGTCTTTGTTTGGGTCTTGATTAGTTCGAACAGCTTTCTTGGCCTGTTTTTTGCTCGATCCAACTGACGGCTGAAAAAGTCCGCCTTTGTGCGCTTTATTTTCCTGAAGTAGGCGTTTCTTTTGTTCTTAAGCCTTTTGAGGTGCAGTGCTGAAGGGTCCGATCTCCAGGTGCGCTCTGCCATTCGCATAGTACGCCTGTCGTCATTGAGTCTATCATCATACCAGGGGTTAGAAGTTTTGGTGGAGACTCTCTTCAGTTGAAGTGGGGCGACTTCATGGACTACTGTGTTCATAGAGTCAAGGTAGTGGTCCATCAGTGTTTGAACATCCGAGGCACCTGAAGGGGGAAGGAGGAGATTGCCGATGTGGGGAGGCAGGGTAGAGGGGTTAAGGTTCTTCATGTCCCTTTTCCAAGTTTTGGATTTGATTGGTTGAGCTGGGATAGGTTTCACTTTTTCATTGATAAAGAAGGTGATAATGTGGTGGTCAGACCAGTCGCAGGGTTGGATCGCCTCCAGTTGTGTTGAGTTCTCTTTGGCAATGATGAGATCGAGTATCGAGCCTTTGTCATGTGTTGGTCTATCGCATATTTGGGTGAGGTCAAGCGCATTAAGGAAAGTTTTGAGACTATTCACCACTGTGTCTTTCTGATCGTTCCAGTGAAGATTGAAGTCACCCAGGTAGACTTGGGTTGTCTGCCGACCGGCATTGGAAGTGATCATGTCCATGAGTTGTTGGGTGAATATGAGGTTGTCACCAGGCGGGTGATAGATGAGATGTAAAGCACAAGCTTGTTTGCCCTCGCTGGTGATGTCGAGGCAGAGGAGTTCACTGGAGGGGAAGGCGGGAGGGGTGATTTTAGTAACGGAGAGGTTGCTCCTAAACATGCATGCAATTCCCCCGCCCGTCTTGCCAGGGGGCCTGTCCAGCCTAATGATGTGATAATTGGGGGGGACTAGTATGTCCATAATCGGGGTAGAGGCTTCAGTAAGCCACGTTTCCGTTAGAATGGCTAGGTCCAGTTCCCTAGCTAAGACGAGATCAGCGATGTTGGAGGAGTGTCTCTGGGCCGATCTGCAATTGAGTAGGATGCATTTGAGTTTGGGAGAGAGAAGGGTGGTCGAGCTTTCTAGTGTGAGGGGGACTTTTCTGAGGTTGTTAGGGACGGAACCTCTATTATTGAGTGTTGGGAGCCTCAGAGGGTTTGTAAGAATTGTGGGTATGGGGATGTGTACGTTGGATAAGTGTTTTTCCGGACCTGGGCCATAAGAGCGCAGTAGAAAGCATAATTCACGGTCCGACAATGGGTTGAGGGCACGCCGGGGGCGGTGGGCGTTAGTGCGAACGGGGATAGTCGGCCAGCGCGGGTGTCGGAGGCGAGGGTATGTAGGGAGGGTGCGTCGTTTGTAGGGTAGAGGGATGGTGGGAGATAGACTGAGCTGGGAGGAGAGAAGCTCTTTGATTGCGTGGACATCTTTTTTGATTTGTAGCATATCCTCTGACTTGCTGGAGGGTGGATAAAGTCTGGTCAGGGGGTGTATTGGGGATGGGGTTAGTGATGAGAGCCATTGGCGAATCGTTGAGTAGTGAGTTGGAGAGCAGGCAGGGTATCGAGGGGGTGGATATGCTAGCGTTGTCGGAGGGTTCTGCAGTGCTAAGGAGTGGGATGGCATTCAAAGTGGGGGCCTTTTTGTGGGCGAGGGGTGTGGGTGAAGTAGGAGAAATGGGCGGTAGGTGGGAGGCATAGGTAGTGTCGTCAGTGGGAGACGGTGTCGGTGGGTAAAAGAGTGAGTGAAGGCTGGAGACAGTGGGGGAGACAGGAGGGTAGTGGGGGCTGAGAATAGGAGGTGGGAGAGAGGGGGATGATAAGGTAAAGGAGGCGGTATGTTCTGTATCTTTTGTTGGGAGGGGGAGAGTGTCTTTGGTGGGAGTGGGGAGGGAGCTGGGGAGGGAGAGGTGTCCGCCGTGGGGGGGGATGGGAGTGGGGGGTGGATAAACTCCAAATGGTGGTGTGTTCAGATGGCGGCGTGTGGGTGAGAGTTATTGTGTCAGGTGTAAGAGGCTCGTGGGTGGGAGTGGGGAGGGAGTTGGGGAGGGAGAGGGGTCTGCCGTGGGGGGGAAGGGAGGAGGGGGTGGATAAGCCCCGGGCGATGGTGTGTTCAGATGGTGGCGTGTTGTGAGTGGGAGTTGTTAAGTCAAGTGGGAGAGGTATGGAGGGGGTGTGAGAGGGGGTACGAGGGGTCCTGTTAGAGGGGCGGCTAGTATATGATGTGGAGACGTTTGTGACTGTTCTTGGGGAGTGTGGGGCGTTAACCGCAGGTGGGTCGTTTACTGGGGTGCTAGGGGTATAGGTGTTGTAGGTGGGGGCTGCGACGTCAGGGGTGGTAGTGCTGGTGGAGTTCTGGGTGGGGGTGATGAATGTGCCCTGTTTTCGATCCCAGGTTCTCCAAGGTATGCTGCATCAGAATGTACCTTGAGCATTTCGAATTTTATTTAAAGATGCATGCATGCTAAAACTCCTTTGTGCTTTCAACAAGTACTTATCACAGTTCCAGTTTGGTACTCTTAACTAAAAAGAACTTCTACAAGTACGTTGCATCAGATCTGGATTGATGTATATTTGCATTACCCTAAAAAATGTTTCAAATTTTTCATAAGAACACTTAAATACAAAATTCCTACATTGCCTGGAAAGGCCAAAGGGTGTTCTTTCCAAGAACATGCCTTGAATGTGTTATACTGTGTGCTTTATAATTCTAATATAATACTATTTAATTTTGAAGGTTCCGTGAAAGGAGATGAGATTATGAGTGTGTTAACACCTGTTCCAGACTTAGTTGTAGAAGAGGCCTTTTGAGGTCACAAAAAATTAGCATGTGCTACTTGTGGGGAAAGGGCTGGAAAATGTAACACGCTGATCAATTTGCCATGATAAATTCTTTGTTAAAAACTGGGAACCGGTTGATGATATAAGATGCATTCAATTGCCTTTTTAGACTTAAAACCACCAGTGGGTGCAAATCTTCGTACCATTTTAAGAACTTCGACAACAAAGTAGTTTCTAGTAGTAGCATGAAGATTTGTAGCTCACAGAAATAATTTGGGTAGGACATAAATATATTAACTTATTGCGAGTTTATGAAATAAGGAATGTTATAATTAGTGCTTTATGATTCAAAAAGTTGTGAATTTTTTAAATACATTTTTTGGAGATTATTTAAAACCATGTCAATAGAATAAATATACGATACCTCCAACAGTAACAATTGAGAATCAAGAATACACTAAATTAATTGAAAAAAGATGCAGGAAACCTAGGCCCGTACTCATTAAAGAAAGTAAAATATATGCTATTTAGAGGGCATGGCAAAAGACCTTACATTTACATAGCCATTCGGTTTTAAAACAATTGCAAAAATAAATGAATTAAAACCCAGTATAATTCCTAGCCCTGGACCTCAATGAAAAAGTGAGGAATGTATTAGTCACGGGGCTTGGAAGGAAATCTAACAAGCATTGGTAAATGCATTAGGTTTCGCCTAAGTGATTAATAAGCTGATTTTTGTTGTAAGTTGTAGCTTGCTGAGTAGTTGTACAATATAAGTTACAGAAAGTCTGTTAAAGTGTTATGACTTGTTTATGTACAAAAAGACAATATATTGTGCTGTTACTAGTGGTATAGTGCAGATAAATAATAGCAAAATTTAGAAAAATGAAATGAAAGGGATTATAATAGAATGAATTGCTATAATTGCAATATTATGTGTTTAGAGGAGTTCTGACAAATTTTAGGCCTGGTGTCCCTGTACCGGCTGCACCATTCAAATTTTGCTCCTATTACATGTAAGGTAACTGCACTTGTGACTGCCTGTTTAGTAGCAAAAGATTGCAATATTTGGTGTTTGGAGGGGTTCTTAGAGCTTAGGGCCCCAGAGTCCCTGCACCTACTGCACCATTGAAATCATGACTCTAGTGCCTGCAAGGTAACTACACTCGTGACTGCTTATTTAGCAGTTGAATATAGCAATATTTGGTGTTTAGAGGACTTCTGACAACTTTTGGGCCCAATACTACTGCACCTACAGCACCATTGAATTCATGGACCTAGTGCCTGCTAGTTCCTGCACTTGTGACTGCCTGTTTAGCAGTAATATTTAGCAATATTCTGTGTTTAGTGGGGTCCATATCGCTTTTGGCCCCGGTGCCACTGCACCTGCTGTAGCATTCAAATCAAGCCTCTTAACTGCAAGATAACTGCAACTGTATCTGCCTGTTTAGTAGTAAAATATAGCAATACTGGGTGTTTCGAGGAGGTCATGAAAAATGTTGGGCCCAGTGCCACTGCACCTGCTGCACCATTCAAATCATAACCCTGTTGTCTGTAAGGTAACTGCACTTGTGACTACCTGTTTAGTAGTAAAATATAGCAATATTTGTTGTTTAGTGCGGTGTCTAGAGCTTTTGGTCCTGGTGTTACTGCACCTGCAACACCATTCAAATCATGACACTATTGGTTGCTAGATAAATGCACTTGTGACTGTCTTGTTTAGTACTACAATTTAGCAATAATATGGGTTTAATGGGGTCCCTAGAGCTTTCCGCTCACGTGCCCATGCACCTGCTGCACCATTTATATCAAGCCCCTTTTAACTGCAAGATAACTGCAATTGTGACTGCCTGTTTAGTAGTCAAATATAGCAATATACTGTGTTTAGAGGAGTTCTGACAACTTTTGAGCTCGGCGCTACTGCACCAATATTCAAATCATGACCCTGTTGTCTGCACAGTAACTGTACTTGTGGTCGCCTGTGCAGGAATCAAATATAGCATTATTAGGTGTTTAATGGGGTGCCTGGAGCTTTTGTTCACAGTGCCACTGCACCTGCTGCACAATTGAAATCATGACCCTAGTGCTTGCTAGATCACTTCACTTATGACTGCCTGCTTAGTTGTAAAATGTAGCAATATTAGGTGTTCAGAGGAGATCTGAGAACGTTTGGGCCTGGTGCCACTGTACCTGCTACTGAGAGAAGAGGGTATGCAATTCCTCGAAAAGAACAGAGGGAGTGAGGTCTAAAGGCCACGGACCATGTGTTCAATCAGTGTCACTGGAGAGGAGGAGGAAAGGAATTCCGCCTGTCGGAACTAGGGTCCTCACACACCCAGCCAGCTAGGTGTCATGCTTCATCATATGGACCGACTCCTCATCGGGTTGGCTCTGCAATACTCGAAGGGCACCCATAAAGGGGCTCTTTAGCGGATATCTTTTGTTCCTTGCCATTTGGTGCATTGGTTGTGAGGGGTCTAGGTAGTGTAGATGTGGTAAAAAGGTGATTACAACAGGTCAGATAGTCCAAAAAACGTTAATTCACGCTGGCTATCCACCTGATTAAAAACAGAAAAAGAGTGACAGCTTTCTGACAAAAGTTCTGCCTAGCTATGCTCAACTCTAAAGGTCAACATGTTTCATGCCTATTGGTCAGAACGATCCATGGCAATTCTTCAGGACCTAGTGCAAGAACTATCTACACAATGTGGTGGGTTTGAGTTCTACCTACCATGTCTCAGTACTGTGAATTAAAGTATCCGCAGTATCGCTGGGCCACCTAAGAGAAAATACAGAATGCAATCACAACTGTATCAATGGGATTTAGGTAGTTATCTCTTCAGCTCACACTCTCAACTCTCTCTCTCTCCGTGTCCAAATCATATTAGTGAGTATCCAACAGTGTGGGTACACAGAATGATACTTGACAGTTGTGGGGGTATCAAGTGATAACCTCCATTAAGGTTAGGTAACCTATCTTAAAGTGACATTTAAAAATCAGAAGACTGTGTTTAAAATGTGGGGATTTAAAATTGTGCCTGCTATCGGAGTGGATCAGGATGTCATTCCACTCATCTATCATTACTTAAAGTATCGCTCCAATCCATGTCCAGTTCAATTCCGGGGCACCTAGAGCATTGTGTCCAGTAGATCAAAGGTAACACAGAAAGGTAATGTACAACGCAGTAGGTAGGCTAGGAAAGCCAGGGCAAAAGTGTCCCCAGCGTCGCTGTACCTAATGCATGACTGTTGGGTTGGTTTGGGAAACATCACTTGTCTGCTACCCCATGTGAATACTGTCTCACCACCGCACCCAGGTGAGGCCGATAGCAGTGTGTCATAAGGTAGCAAAAGCCTGTACAAGTAGGGATAGCTCCTCAAAGGTTGAAAGCACCCCTCCGTGGTCAGCGTGTCTCATTAGCACCGACCTAAGGACTCGCTTGCAGGTTTAGTCGGAGTGGCACCCTCGTTGCAGCGTGGATAGATATAACCAACAACCTCCCACTAACAATGCGCTGAGGTACAGGGTAAAGGACATTTTCTGCAGACCGTTTACTCACAATTCTGCTTGCCGGAGTGGGCAGATTCACCTACCCCTCGCTACCGGGAAGGAATCAGCTACCAGGTACTGGCACTGAAATACTGGCCGGCGTCTCAAGCGGGGCGGGGCAGGCTTCCGGGACGTGTCCGCGGAGACAAGTGATTGATGCATATTGTTCCACTCTGAATTCAGTAGAACATAGCGGCCATCTTGTAATGCGGTATTAGAGGTATATTCATTGCAGTGGGATTGCCTGGACCCTAGTTGGTAACGAGCACCTAGTAAAATATAGAAATATTAGGTGTTTGGTGTGGCGTCTAGAGCTTTTTGTCCTGGTGTTACTGCACCTGCTGCATCATTCAAATCATGACCCTACTGCTTGCTAGATAAATGCACTTGTGACTGTCTGGTTTAGTAGTAAAATTTTGGCAAAAATATGGGTTTCATTGGGTCGCTAGAGCTTTCCGCTCACGTGCCCTTGCACCTGCTGCACCAGTCCCTTTTAACTGCAAGATAACTGCAATTGTGACTGCCTGTTTAGTAGTCCAATATAGAAATATTTGGCGTTTAGTGGAGTAATGACAACTTTTGGCCCCAGTGCCACTGCACCTGCTGCACCATTTAAATCACGCCCCTTTCAACTACAAGGTAACTGTAATTGTGACTGCCTGTTTAGCAGTAAAGTATAGCAATATTTGGTGTTTAGAGGGGGTCTGACCACTTTTAGGCCAAGTGCCACTGTGCCTGTTGCACCATTTAAATGACCCTGTTGTCTGCAGGCTTCCGGGACGTGTCCGCGGAGACAAGTGATTGATGCATATTGTTCCACTCTGAATTCAGTAGAACATAGCGGCCATCTTGTAATGCGGTATTAGAGGTATATTCATTGCAGTGGGATTGCCTGGACCCTAGTTGGTAACGAGCACCTAGTAAAATATAGAAATATTAGGTGTTTGGTGTGGCGTCTAGAGCTTTTTGTCCTGGTGTTACTGCACCTGCTGCATCATTCAAATCATGACCCTACTGCTTGCTAGATAAATGCACTTGTGACTGTCTGGTTTAGTAGTAAAATTTTGGCAAAAATATGGGTTTCATTGGGTCGCTAGAGCTTTCCGCTCACGTGCCCTTGCACCTGCTGCACCAGTCCCTTTTAACTGCAAGATAACTGCAATTGTGACTGCCTGTTTAGTAGTCCAATATAGAAATATTTGGCGTTTAGTGGAGTAATGACAACTTTTGGCCCCAGTGCCACTGCACCTGCTGCACCATTTAAATCACGCCCCTTTCAACTACAAGGTAACTGTAATTGTGACTGCCTGTTTAGCAGTAAAGTATAGCAATATTTGGTGTTTAGAGGGGGTCTGACCACTTTTAGGCCAAGTGCCACTGTGCCTGTTGCACCATTTAAATGACCCTGTTGTCTGCAAGGTAGCTGCACTTGTGCCTGCCTATTTAGTAGTAAAACATAGCAATTTTAGGTGTTTAGTAGGGTGCCAGGAGCTTTCGGTCCTGGTATCACTGCACTTGCTGCACCATTGAAATGATGACCCTTTAGTCTGCAAGGTAACTGTACTTGTGTCTGCCTGTTTAGTTTTAAATTGTAGCAATGATCTGGGTTTAGTTGAGTCTTTAGAGTTTTGGCCCCAGTGCTACTGCACCTGCTGCACTATTCAAATCAAGTCCCTTGTTAACTGCAAGGTAACTGCATTTGTGACTGCCTGTTTAGTAGTCAAATATAGCAATATTATGCGTTTAGAGGAGTTCTGACACATTTTGGGCCTGGTGCTGCTGCACCATTCAAATCATGATCCTGTAGTCTGCAAGGTAACTGCACTTGTGGCTGTCTGTTTAGTAATAAAATATAGCATAGCTCTTGTATATTAACTTTATTTTGAATGTGCATTGTTTATTACAACATTTAGAATTTGATCATAATGACCAAATAGATAAAGTTGAAAAAATCATTTGGATAATGCATAGAAGGTGCAAAGAAAAGTACTGAGGCATGATCAGGAAATGCCACAAATATTCTAAGCCTAAAGCACCTGCTTTACAGAACTAAGGGCCTGATTACAATGTCGTTTAGAAGGCCTACGAATTGGATTTGGCTTTCCCGGATCCGATTCGTAGCCCTTGTGTCTAACCGAATCGTACACAGGTCCGAACGACCAAGTACGATGTGAAGATTGCGTACGCGTTGACCGAATCGTTTTTGGGACCCGAACCGGTCCATATGACTTATTTGTAGCCGGAACCGAATTCCAACCTAGCGAGTACGATGCACGATTCGGACTACAGCTTCGCCTCGGTCTCAGTGAGATGAAACAGCTGTAGGAATCGTACATTGGGGGGCCGTAGTAAGCCCCCTGACCCAGGGCCCTCTAAATCTGTCATGAGGGTGTGCCCGTGGGTCCCCCTGATCCAGGCATGCACAGTGTGGCGGGCACAAGGGGTGCCTGCCACAGGATATACGCTTTTCCCCACCCACTCCTTTACTGCTATGGGAGCCTTTGTAATAATCTGTACACAGGCTCCGAGCGAACCGAGTCCGTAAGCATATGGCTGCATCGTACTTGCTCGCTCGGACTCCCGGAGCACGTTTCTCTCGGAAAGCCCTCCGGATCAGAGTCGTGCGGAGGGCTTTCCTTGCGAGGTCGTAATCGGGCCCAAAGTGATAAAAAGCAAGTGGGAAGAGATCTTAACTTGAAGGGGAATGAGGCTTAAGTAGAAGTATCGTAAATGCATGCATCCAGGGGAAGTTAATGAAAAAAAACTAAAGTTTCACACAAAGCTAACAAACACAGAAATTCGGCAATGGGAACTGATAAGAGGCAACTTTTAAGATATATTAAAATACAAGAGATTTCACAAGCACAGTGCAAGATAAACCTAAATTAAAATGTGTATGATTGTGATTTAATTGTGATATAGTACTGTATAAAATTATCAAACGTTTTACCACATCAGCAATTAGCATGCCACCTTCACCTTTAAACATAGCCTGAATGGTACTGGAAATGCGTGGCAGTTCACTCTGCTAAGGATGGAGCTAAGTATGGTGGCCTGGCTGACAACAATTCTGAGTAGCATAATGAGAAATTGGTACTCTCAAACAATTACAAAAGAGGCATTAATCAATCAAAATCATAGCTGCATAAGTATCACTCTTATCCACCTCGAAGTTGTGTTTACTGAATATGGCTGGCAAGCTATTGGCATTACTCGGCCATGTGTTGTTCCAGTAACCAGTACCAGTAAATGAATGTCAGCTATGGACCTTCTTCATGTTGTATTTGCCCAGATAGATGTCATTTGGCAGATAGACAGGAGATCGTACTGTATATATTTTAAGACAGCATGCACTAGTAGTGGTTGTGCACATATGTATCATTCAATTCCCTCACTGTCATAACTCACGCTGTTTATAAAAAAAAAACGTGATAATCGTTCTGCATGGTACAGAAGCAGAATAAGTTATACCCTGTCCAACTAATGCCAACTATCACTGCAGACAGCGCGTACTGCCAAATGGATCGCACAGCTTGTAGTGCCTGGGATCTCTCTAGTTGGTATGTTATTGTAATCCCCAAAGCTGCTATAAAATTCCTTGCTGAGTAATGCTAATTTGACGTGTTGCGCCAATGATTGTCAACAATCTGTGCTGCATACAGTAATTACATTTTCAGGGGGAAAGAACAGGATAGCCATTGGCATAGAAATAGGACTATATGCTGGTACTGGTCAGTGCAGTGTCAACATTTATTCCTATTTCTATGTAAGTGGATATGCCGATAGATATATTGCCAAGGAAGTATTTATTTTTCATGCTGCAGAAACACACATCTCTGCAGCATGAAAATTAAAGCCTTCCTCGGCCAAACTGGGATGTGTTGCAAAGGGTGCTTTGTGATTCTGGCATGAGGTGATGGGCTCTGAAGGGGTTGATTCACCCCTCATTAAATCATACTGTGCTGCCTGAATTAAGTCAGGAAGCACAGAAGGAGACACTTTTAAACAAAGCACAGTGATAAATGTGAGTGCTCACCCGATTAACTCTCAAAACTGGGACATTTATCTATTTTGTAATAAGTGTAGGAACGCCAGGACAATCATTAAAAAACCACAGATATCCAGGCAAATCTGAAACGTCTTCTGAAACAGTGGGAAGACGGGTTACATGTGTCATCATATAGGATGAGATCAGAGAAGACGTAATGATGTTAGAAAAAGAAATCATTGAGACTAATCTGTCAGATGCTATACAAAAAAACTGTCATTCTTAAGAAAGAGCTAGCCAATTATCAAGTCCATCTTAAAGGCAAGAAACAGCAAAAGATACAGAGAGATCAGAATGATTATGATAGGGGACACATCTTTACTTTCGCTAGGAAGTATGATGATATCATTGGCAGATCTACATCTGTTCCCTCGAGTGACACGAGGCCCCCCCAGCATATCTTCTAGCAGTACCTCCATTTCTTCTATAGAAAGTGACCCGGGTAAAGGCCCTAGTACAGACATAACAAATCCCAACCCACCCTGTTTTTTTTTTACGGGAGGTACAACGGTACCGTTTGGGAAACAAAAAGAAAACCTTTGGTGAAGAACAAGGAGGGGTGGCAAAAAACACACAGGCAGGCAGGATATGAAGTAGATGAGATTGTGCACCACCATGTGGACAGCATAGGTGATGAGTCTATGACTAATGCAGTGAATGTTGTGAATTTGTCCTTTAGAACTTTGAGAAAACAAGAGACACTGGTCCTTTGTAAAGGACTAATTTTTTGTCTGACAGAAAAAACAGTTTTTGAAAATGTACATCTGGACTTATTTAAGTTTGTACGCAAGTTAAAATTAAAAAACAATTTTTCTGAACATACATCTGTTTGTCATCCAACTATTACTCTACCATGTGACTCTGAATTTACAATATCTGACATTAATGTGTTGCTCTTGATTGCTACCTTGCATGATGAAGAGTCTTTGGGAGATTTAGTTGAATATGCACGTAATCTAAACGTAGCATAGGATGTGAGGGTTGATAGTGGGTTGCGGAGCACCTCCAAATTCATTCCCCCAAGTAGCACTAAGTCTGTGATTGATGAGTTTGCATCCAGGGTTACTCAGGATTTGTACCGTCTGGAAGACAGTCATGTCAACAATAAGAAATGTTTACATCATCCAAACATTAGCAGAGAAGAGAGAAATGTTCTCCAATCTGTACGAGATCCGCGAAGCGGATAAAGGCGGCAATATTGTGTTGATGAATTAATCTGAATATGTAGCAGAAATCGACCGCCAATTAGGCCAGACCGACTTTTATGCCAAATTGAACTCCAACCCTACTATGACAATTGAGATGCTAGATTAATGGAATGGCATGAGTCTTGCTGTATCACCAACCTGGAGTATAAATATCTGTATGCACAATATTCAAGACATCCCTGTATCTACGTACTAGCCCTGAAGAAGTCCGCATGAGGATGACGTTATATATAGGGGGTCCCAGACCAAGAACACAATTCCTACTTTGAAACACACATTATTTAAATGAATTTAGGAAACACACACTAAATGAAGGTGACCAGTGTTTTTAATCCACTGTACCAGACAAACAGTCAATGTTGAGAAATCAGACGTAAAATATACAAAATTCAATGCATGAGGATGAAACACGTAGGCGATCTTGAATTTTAAGAATTTGAAAAAAAATAAAGAATGTACTCACCTACAATCAAAATCTATCAGTATTTTTTGGGGAAGATCTTGACATATTGTTTATTTATTTTATTGTAATTGTGGATAATAAGCAGTGCTTAATTTGTATAAAAAAAAAATTGTAGGTGCTGAAAACTTTGCCAAGGAGGCCACAGCTCACTTCTTCTCTGGTGTGGCCCACTTTCAACACTCTTACTGCCTCAGTCTATATCTTCTTCCCTTGATCTGTGGTCTATCCCCTAAGTCTTTGCTCTAAGAGTCTATCCTCTAAGCATTGTCCCCAGCCGTAATGCTGCCAATGCCAGTAAGTATGGCTGTGGTGCCTACTGGACTCATGCACGCTCAGCAATTACCATGCTGGGGTGCAGCGCACAGATTCTACAGGTGACGCCATGGGGCACAAAAGTTGTGTTGGGCCACAGCTGCATCGAGCATGTTGAGGATAGCAGCAATGCAGGGCTGCAGGATATGCTACTCTGGCTACACAGCAAGTGAAAAGTCCACACTTACTTTCGATTATTCTTCCTCAAGAGCCCTCACTCCCAAGTTCCAAATGCGCTCTTGCAGCTTCCTTGCCTCAACTCCGTCATGAGATAGGTCCCAGCTACAATTATCCAATGGGAGGCTCAGGCTCAGGCAGTGGCAGGGTGCATATTTATATAACAATTAAGAACCCCCTTCTATCCAAAGGAATAGTGTAATATATTAAGTTAACAGAAAAAGTTATATCCTTTGGAGAAAATATCACCTATTCAATCAATCAGTTCCACTCATTCTTAGTCACTCATATCATCCACATTCATTGGAAGTGAGACCATATATTCCCAATAGATAATCCTGACAACATCAGACGTAGTAAAGTACAAAATCAATACAGTGATAAAAATTACTTAAAATATACATATAGTCTCAAAGACAATCATGCATCAAATCATCTATATCTAACACACAACTGTGTCAAAATATTAAGACAGGCCTAATTACATCTTATAAAAACCAATAATAAAAAATAAAATAAAAAGGAGAGAGAGTACATATCACAAGACACACTACCCTATGTCATCAGTGGCGTACACATCTGTATTAAAAGACTTTGCAGGGCTAGTGCCAGGTATTGTCCAATTATTTAAAATACTGTTTGGTCTTTCCACCTAACAGATTATGTACTTTTCAGTAAAGCGTTAATGCGTTTCGATGGACTCCTATGTTGCCATCTTTAGCAAGAAAAATAATTTTGTGTACTCTCAACAGAATGTATAAGATGAGAAAATAATACACATGTAATCAATTGGAAACCTTTCTATGGAAACGTTGAATACTAATATGACCCTGAGTGTATGCTTCTCGGGCAGTAGGGATCAAAATCTCCCAATTCCTTTACTGGGATTACGTTGTATACTCTGCATCATTGTACAAGCAGGAGGATGATTAGCTGAATATAAAAGGATCCTTCGGCCTGGTGATGTAAGGTGAAGATAGCTTCTACTGGTTAGGGCTGATAATTAAAGAGGGCGTCACTCACTCTATCATTCGTGGCATACAAGGTTGCTGGCCCACTCATCGATTCTGAAAATGGCCAGACGTGTATCCTTGCTAAGCAAAAGCGATGATTATTAATGATCTCTATCCCTTTCGAACCGAATATCCTAATTCTGGTCCCCCTTTGATAATTAGGGTTTGTGTGGTTCGACACTCCTACTTGAAATCGTGTACCGCTTGTCTTACCTGATAAGTGGAGGGTGCAGCAGACTCGGGGAATAGAATGCAAGACATAGTTTGTCAATGAGTTCTTGGATTTATGATTGGCATGATAACATCATCACTAACGTGGTGATACACAATCATGCCTGCCTGGACAGGCATATGCTGGCCTGTCTATGAACATTTACCAGCCCGTCACCATGCAATGTATGTTATTCTTTTCATTTTTAATTTGAACAATTAATATTGAGATCACAACCTTCAGGGTCAGAAGTTGTAGCCCCGGCCCTGTAAAAGAAGTGCCGGTGCTGAGCACCTGAAAGCACCTGCTCAAATTAAGCACTGATAATAAGTAAGCTCCATCCATACAAAATTTACATACTTGAGTGCTGGGCCACCCTTTGCTAAATCCGAGACATCTGGCCATCCTAGTGCATCAGCCAGTTAATCGTCTTTATTAATGTCTGGATTTGCTCGTAGGCATACAATTGCCATGCCAAGCACTGCTGATGTAATATTTGTACTCTTGTTTTGTTTCGCAATTTGTCACTGTTAATAAGCACTGTTGATGGGGACTCACATATACCCGAGACTTCTTATCAGTTTGCCATTGTGATAACAGCACTCCAATGAAGGTATTTGATAATTCAGTACCATTCAATATTAATCTCTGCTTATGAATATCGAATAATCAATGTAGCAAATCTTTCAGAAATTGCACAAAACAGAACAATTGGATTTGCAGTGCTTCTCGGTTTCAATGTTGGTGGTTCCCACTTTTGATCTTGTATTCACCCCAATGAGTGCTCACAGTTAAACGTTTGTGCTAAAATTAAAATGTCTTTGTGTGGTTTACTTATGGCTAAGCACGAGACAGTGTTCCTGAGAAGCAGCCAGTACCAGTTATTAGTGCTGGCATAAGATTAATTGAATAGCATTGCAATTATGTTGGTAATTATTTTGATATGCTACGGAATTTTCTGAAAAAGTTGCTCTTTAAATGACACATCATTCAGCAATAAGACAGTTTTGCTAGTATGTCTTTGCTGTTCATGAACCATGACGAGAATATCAATGGGAAATAGAGCACTTTTCATTTACTTTGAGAAAAGATTCTGTGAAGCTGAACATGTTCTCTTGAGCACAAACAAGTCTATGAAACTGAATTGGTGTGCTGCTCTTCGCCTTGCTGCGCTGTTCATGTAGCAGCAGGAACTGTGATTTATGTTGGGAAGAGGGCCATGGACCATCACAGGCACCGGTAGCGCCAGGCCGTACAACAGCGCAACCTCGGTTACTACATTGGAAGAGGCACAGTGATTTTTGTTGCCAACATCCCGATATCTGAGCTTTCTCAACGCCAAGCTCCACCCCACTTTCAGTGAAGAAGGACATTATGGTGCCGCTGCTGCTTACCCAGATGAGACCCAAAAGTAGTCCATGAATACTTTGGTCATTTGGTAGTATAAGTCAGCTCTTTGGTGGGAGTTTTAACATCTACAAGATCAAGCTCACATTTTAAAAACAAGTACTGTCCTTCTATGTTGTATTGTAATTTGTAAAGTGTCTAGGCAGCTCTGACACAGCTTCCAAGTGCAGCTGCTCAGGAGAATTGAAAAAAGTCAGGAAAAAAGTGTCTATAACAGTGATGTATGGTCACACCTGTATTTTAATATGCTGACACAATAAAAGAGTGATTAGCTTGTAAATGCTTGCGTTACATGATATGGCTTGACAGCCTTCCTGACATTTCACGGTTAGATACTTCAGCTAGGTATGGTTCCTGTGCATTCCAATGGAGATAGGCATATGGGGAAATAGATCAATCACAAAATATTAGCTTCAGATAAGTATAGCTAGATATTTGGAAACTAGTGCTTGTTAACAGTTGTCTTGTAAGACTTTAATTGGTAACACACAATCGGATACAGAGTAGTCATTAATTCTAAGAGACTCATTTATTCCAGGATTTCCTGTCGAAGGTTCTTGTGTTTCTCTTCTCTAAATCTGAGGAAGGATCTAATGTGCTTGCTTCTGGAAGTACTTACATTTATATTATGTCGAGATATCAGAATTATGCATCACTCGAAAACAAGGATTCCTTATTTCATAAAATTTATCACCAAACATGTATTTCTATGGGTTTATAAAAACAGGTGTTTGTATCAAAAAGATTTGTGTGTATACTGGGTAACAGACTACTTAAATAGAAATATTGTCAACAACAACTATACAATGTCACATAAAAGACAGAGTAATCATGTTTTTATTGAATCTTTAACATTAATGTTTTTGAATACACAGTAAGTGCTAACTATTCCCAAAGAAGCAAATAAGAAAAAATACTTTAGTTCTAAACTCAAATTATGGTTCAACATAAAACAAATGTGTAAATCAACAATTAATGCAGTAGAATCATAAGGCAAAAGCACATGAAATAAAGACTAAAAGCCGATTTTCCATTGACTTCTTTGAACTCCATTGAGCAAATGCTAATGATACTGCTTCTTTCCAAGTAGACCAGGTGCCGCATTACAGACGGTGCCCACAGGCTGCGTGGTATTACAGAAGGGGCCGTAGACGCTTGTGCGCACCCTACAGTAACATAATGGCAATGGTATTGCTAGCACTATCTTGTGCTATCTTCAGAGGGTGTTTCCTCATTGGCACAGGTGTGTGGCAAACAGGACCTCAGGAGGTACACTGAGTGCCCACAAAAAGGTGGTGAACTATCAGTGCACCCCCTTTGAAGGCATCCCTCTGGAGGGGAGAAGAGTTATGTTACATATACGAATGTCAAACAACCGAATGTCAAGGGCCAGCAAATCAGGCAGACAAAAAGCTCAGTGGACTGGCAGGAGAAACAGAAGACTGCTGACTGCCGCGAGATTTAGACAAGCTCCTGCTATGCCGAACAAGAATACCATCTTAAATTAATCAATAAGTGTGTACCCATGTATGTGCAGAAGCTTTTACTGGTTTTGATATTACAAATGAATGGGAACACAGCATGGCATAGTGAGTCAAACAAAAGAAAGGCGGACGTTAGGTGCTGTACACATAGGACTGGTTGGAAGATCCATGCAGGGTGCCTGCACATGGTTGATATTTGCTTTAAGTGAGAGTTTAGCAATTCGCAGAAATACTAAAATAAATGCAATATATTTCATGTTGAAGAAGTATGGTCATTGGGGTATTCTGTTCAAGCCGCTCATATTCTGGAATGTTTAGAGCGCACCCCTCACGCTGTAACTATAGACATGCTTTTTACAAGACTAATTAGCCTGGACTTCTAAAAGGTGATGGCTTGGACAAATACCAATGTTTTGTAGCATAGATACATCTCGATCAGCTGATGCAGCTCCTCACCGGCCACTATCCTGAATTCTGACAGGTGTCCGATGGAAGACTATCCGTTCCTTTTTAGGGGCTTTCAATTACTTTAGCAGTTCGGGACAACTCAGGAGGCTTGGTTGAAGGGGCACTTTCTATGCTTTGCCAGCTTCCCTACCACAAACGTTCTGTAGGTTCCATGTTGCCTTCTGTTCACTTTCTAATCCTCTATGTAGAGGCTTTTTTCCAAATGTGTGCTTGTGGGTGTTCCCAAGCCTGCAGTGGAGTAATGTTTGATTTTGTTCATATAAAGGAGCAACGTTTAGATGAACCAGACCTCAAAACTCTAGATCAGTAAACCTCCAGCAGGCCCGTGTCGTGGGTGGATTGCAGTAATCTGTCTATAGTTTTCCCACCAACTTCTTTTTTCCTCTTATTATGACAAATCAATTCGTGACTACTGAAAAGGTAACAGAAAATTGGATTTTTAATGAACATAATTTAATAGTCCACTGGATCAGCAAATGTAAAATGTTTACAGCATTTTAATGTTTTGCTAAATGAACAACACTGGTATAATAAACATATCATAACGCAAATACCAATTTTACATAAGATCTTTATTTAGATTGTATAGAGGAAGAGGACAAGCAAGGCAGCCATTTCTTATATAAGGACACTTTATATGGAAACTATAGTCCGCTCTGTAAAACTAAAATATGGTTATTGCTTTGGAGGCTTACTGAGTGCAGTTCAAATGCGATCACTAAATCAACTTAAAGTTAATTCTTGGAACGTTGTTTTTCAATCCACAAGTCTAACAGTCTACAATATAGTGGGTTTTCTCCAGAAAGGCATACTATGCTACATTACTCTGTATGGAAATGCTGAATTTATACAACTCCGGCATTGCTTTTATGAGAACGCTGACTTGTCATCATGATCATGTTTTTGTGTAACAACATACCTAAAAAATGACAAGTGTCATACAGGAAATATTTTTCTTCATTTAACAATGAAGAACAAAATGAAGTGTGCTCTGCATTCTGACCATAGCGGTTGAAAGGTGCACCGTAAAGGCAATGGAAATAGTTAGATTTATAAACTTTTGCAACATTTTCAATTTTCTTTGTAAAATGTATGTGAAACCAATCACATTATTACAAACTACTGTGAAATTAAGGTTTACTTCTGGGAGTCCAAGACAACATCCACATATCAGTTAGGAACTAAACATATTTTGAGGAGTGCCGAGGGTCGTTTTATGGTATTTTTCCATTTATGGAGAGCAGAATCGGCCACAGAAAAGGATGTTGCGTGTCTTGTTGTGCCTGATAAAGAACAGGAAAGGATGGTCTGCCTTGAACCTTGGAACTCTGATCATTGCACAGCGCAACATCATGACTGCTGCGGTGGCAGCAGCCGCTTCCGTGCCTTCCTCATTGACATCCACAAATGCCTTGTGAACCACCTTTGACAGCACCAGGTCATTGTTGTCTGACATTCCAGAGAAGTCAGATTTTACTACATCAAATGCATCCAGCATTCCCAGGCTGGTGAGGATTGGTTTCAAATCATAATTCTCTTCCAGGTTAAATCGGGGTAAAAATAGCTCAACCTCATTTGTGTCCATCATTTCTGGGTTTGTCCAGTTTGTAAATTTCTCATAGGTAAGTTCTCTTTCAAGCTGAAAAGGGAGACAAGAATGTTTTTTCAATACAACAAAATATATAAATTAGTTAGTCAAAGGCAGTTTAAAGGTCTTTAAAACTTTATAACGTTTCTAAATATACAGGCACCAACGTTTTCAATATTTCAGGGACCAGACCCAATGCCATTGCTCTCATTGTGCAATCCAGTTGTGCTTCGCTGTTAAAAAATTCCCTCCGTTACAGTTGAATCAAAAAGAGTGATACGGAATGAAAATGTTTACATCAGAAAAACTAGCCTAAAGCTCCTTCATTGATTTAGTACTAGACTAAAATAAAAGTGATTCCATAAAGGTAATAGCAAGAAATATAAATTTGCAAGGACACAATTAAACACAGGATATGGATTGCAACCTGAACATGCCATAAACACATGTGGTTATGTGTTCTTTACCCTAGAGAAACGGAAGGACAATGTCTGCTTAAGGAAATATAAGTATTCCAAAACAAGGTCAGCATTTTATTTCCTTTTCCCTCTTGTTGGTAACAAAGTTATGGTTTCGGCCATAAAAATTAATCTGAATCAAATAATAAGTACGAGACAAAGGATTCCACATTTTTAGGATAAAATGTGTATACATGTATATTTGGTACACAGAGCAAATCCAACCAAGTAGTAACGAAGCACTGTATATGACCGGGTTGACAAAATAATGTTCTATAAGTGTGTAGTGAAAAATCAAACAGAGTATGTTAGGAAAGTAGTAAATGACATTTGTCTGATGTCTGGGTACAATTAATTAAAACAAAGGGATTCCAAAGAGCAAATCATTTCAGCAACTGGGTACAGATCTTCAGTAATCCTATAGGACTTTTATGGTTTTCCTTATAGATTGTGCTTGCTGCCATTCTAACAACTAGTATCCACTTGGTTATAACAAAGTCAAACAGCAAAGCAAATGTCATTCAGCAATTTGTATATAATTATATTTTTCAACTACATACTATGATTAAGTAGAATGTAAAATAAAGGGTTTGTGAACAGCACAGTGCAAATACATGGTAAATAAGTGGGGGTGGTACATAAAAAGTGTAAACAACTTTGACAAGTAAGTGGCTGTCAGAAACAGACAATTCAACGCCAGAGATAGGAATATGTTGCCCCAGTCTAAAAAGATGCATCAACTAACAACACTGTGTCTGTGGCAAACTATTTCAGAGGACGTTGCTAAGGACATGATGATTTTCTACTAAAGGTGATTTCAGTAACTATATGGTTGTAGACTTTCATTGCTGCGGAGGGCTCTGGCATAACAGGTGGATCAAATAAGTAACATTTTAATGCAGATAGTAAACCGGAATACAATTTCTGTTTCTGCTCCATTTAGGCACAGTAATAGTTCTCGAGTTCCAGAATTCTTTGATCCAGGTAATGCATGGATCAGTTCATAATTTTAAGTTGACACATTTAGAATTTAGAAGATGTACACATATGCTCAGACTCATTTGTGGATTTACCGACTACATGAGTGAAACTCCTTTTTGTCATCACCTACCAAGAACTACACCACAGACAATTTTGTATCGGATCTGAATTGAACTGATACCATGAACACAATATGTTTACTGGTATTTTCGGATTTGAAAAAATGCATTCAAATGAAAGGGGGTTACTGACAAAACAAATAGGAGTATGGGAGGTAGAACTACAGGTGTACTCCTTTAGATATTTCTTTCTGCCTTCAGGGTCGAACTGGCCGTGTTGGGCACCGGGCATTTCCCCGGTGTGCTGTCAGGGTGGGTTCAGTTTTGGATCCTTGGAGGGCCACTTTTGTTACCAAGGCGGTTTGCAGCATAGCTGCAATACCTTCCCCTGTATACAAAAGCAGTGCAGGATACACGAGTTTTAATACTATATGCCTTCATTAGGACAGCAATAACTATTTGAAAAGTCTACAAGGTATGGAGATATATTATAAAGTAAACTCTCCAAGTTTAAGGACTGTACGACTCCTCCCAGTAGTCATGGTGCCATACCACACAGGACCATCTTATGGAGACACTTGACATGTGAAAGGTGCATTGTCTCTCTGTAGGAAGGTCCCAGTTAGGAGGATAATCCCACAAGGCAAAACATATGTGGCAATCTAGTAGTTCTTGTTTAAAGAGGATTATTAATTCAGAAGTAGATAAACAAGGCACCCATATTTCTCACTGACATCAGGCAAACTGACGATCTAAGCCAGAAAATCCAGTAAAAGATGCATAGCAACAGAAAACAATGGAACACATGTTGAGGTGCATATTCTACTTGTCAATACCTCATTTATATATGAATCAAACAGAACTGACATCACAAGAAAAAAGACAATTTCATCTCGATTGGGATGCTCACTCAGGAATCCTGAATAGACAGCATCTTGGAAATGGCATTTCTAAGACCTTGTATGCACCTGTCTTCTATACACACATCAACAAGATACACAACAAAGACCAAGTTTGACATCTTAAGTCCAATACCGAAATCTGAAGTCTTGTCACAGCTCCTCCCACCCGCTGGTCCTTACAAGATTCACAGCATCCCTCACAGTGACTACCGGCAGAAAAAATAAATGGTCTTGTCTAATCTGGGAGGATACCCAGCCACATGCTAAACATGGAGTTCTACAATCTGTTTCTTGGTTGTGCTCAATGCAAGTTCCTAGCACATGGTAACTTCAAGCAAAATGCCACAGGATTAATCTGATGGAGAATGACAAACAAATAGACAAACATTTTGTGGCCAGTGAAGAAGAAAAATAGATGAAAGTTAAACTTTAGTTCCAGGAACAAAATAACAGTTTGTTGTTGATTTCGCAGCGTATTTCATCATCTCAACTTCAAAAAAGCATAAACCTTCAGAAACCAATTGTCAATGTTTCAGTAACTCATTCAAATCATTCGTAGCCACAGGAACTAAAGGGGCAATGCAAAGAGAAGAAGGAAAAACTCTTGGCTGAAAACCTTAATACAGAAAAAAAGGTAAAACTTTGATAGCTCTGGGAGTCCCATTGTTGTAAGAAAATCTGGCAACTGGTAATCAGAAAAGCCAAATATCCTGTGTTGCATTTCAATAGCATTGCAAAAACTGTCCAACCTTTAATTGGTTTGCTCTGGTTGCCTGTTAGACCGGGAATGATAACCAGAAAAAGAGCTTGTTTAATTTGTTCATACTTTGCACAGAGCCTTCCAAATATGTGAAAGATGTAGAGTTTCTCTAACAAAAATAATTATATGAGGTAATCCATGACTATGAAATAGGTAAATTCAAAAACATTGAGCCGTTTCATTTGCTGTAGGTAACATACGTACAAAAGAAAAACTGGCCTTCTTGAAAAGGCGTCTATTGTAGCCATTATTATCTGAAATCCTCCTGAAGGAAAAAGATACATTGTAAAAATCAATCCAATGTTCAGGGGCCATTGGTAAAGAGAGTAAACATCTTGGAATGTGAGGATGTATGACAGGCAGACATTGGGCAGGTAAGAACGTATTAATGAACACCAGAAGGAACAGCTGGCCTCCAGAAAGGTAGTACAATCCAAAGTAGTCCAAGGCACTTCTAAATGTGAGAAATAGCAGAATGACAAAACATTTTCATCACATCTTGCTGAATTTCTTTTGTTGGATAAATGGCTAGTTGATTGAAATACAACTCATTTCAACAGACTAAAAGATTCCTACCATGAAGGTATTTTAATTATTTTGCCTCAATTTGTTCTTGACCCATCTCATTTTGTTTAAGAAAGAATGGACACATTTAGCTGTTTGATGAGAAAATCATAAGCACTGATCATGACTGAGTTCTGACTCTGGATAGCCACAAGATAGTGCATCAGCCAAAAGATTCTTAGCATCAGAAACACATGCAATAGTAATGTCCTACTGTGCAAAAAATAAAACGTCCATCTACCATGAAGACTATTCCAGCATTGAAGGTTTCATATATACTGTAAACTCTAATGACTGATTTTATTTAAAAACAGTTCTAAAAAGCCCCTTCGTTATAAGCCATCTTCACATCTAAAAGTTCTCTTACAAGTACCAAGTAATTCCAGTCACTCTCTGGCAAAATATGAGACAAAGAACACAGGATGTTCTTGGCCATTATCATCTTTGTAACAATACTGTCCCTTTGCCTCTTTCAGAGATGTCTTGGATTTTAGCGGTTTAAGCTTGCCACTGCTTTGCCCAACAACATATTATACATTTGTTTTTGTGACACAATGTTATTTTAGAAATAAAGTATACATAATATTTGTTATTTAGTGAATCTTCTTTGGATTCAGTTTGAACATTTTCTTTAAGGTCCAAAAACACAGTGTTCTGTTTTCTTATGCCTAGTAAGCAACATCTCCTTTTTAGGCATGACACGGGATCACAGCTGCATTTTTCCAACACAGTAGTTCTTCTCATATAAACCGTGTCTTGTACCCCTTGGAGGCAGAGAGGAGAATTCCAGCAGAGAGACAGGTCCTGGAATGAAAGCAGCAGCCTTATGTAAACGGAGTTTACACCTATGATACGGACCACCTCACTACACACATCAGGTATGGGGTCTGTTGCTAATCCCAGAGATCACTAATATATCCCTGTGCTCACATAGGGAGGGTAGGCCTAGATAGATATATAAGTTGCCATAGTTGGGTTGTTTGTTGTATACAGCCTGCTTGTAATGCTGGTTATGTTGCTTAGTTGAATAATGTTTACTTATTGCAACTCATCTGCCTCAAAATAGACTACAATAGTTAAAAGAAATATTTTGCAAGCTTCCTTGTTGCCTTCCTTTTGTTTACTATGGACATGCATGAGTGAGAAACGGAAGGTGATGATCTGTTTTCATAGCTGCCTTGGGGACTAGTTCATGTTCTAGGTTTGCCAACATCAGCTGCTACTCTGGGAAGGTTAGGAGTTCAGGTGAGGCACTTGTGAGCTAGTCATATTTATCCCTACATTCTGACCTCCTGTTACACCAAAGCATAGTTCTGCTTTCCCAGCAGAATTCCTGCTTTCTTTTAATTACTGTGCATCCATTTGTTCTTGAGCCATCTCATCTTTGTTTAAGAAAGACTGGACAGTTTTAGCTACTTAATGAGAAAGAATCATAAGCAAGTTGATCCTAACTGAGTTCTGAATCTGTATAACCACAAGATAGTGCATCAGCCAAAAGATTTTAGCATGAGAAATGGATATGATAGTCATAGTAATATCGCACTATGCAAAGAAAAATGTTCATCTACCATGAAAACTACTCCAGCATTAAAGATTTCATATACTGTAAACTCTAATGATCGTTTTTAATTATAAACACTTCCGTAGTGTCCATTCATTACAAGCCATCTGCATATCTAAAAGCTCTCACAAGTACTAAATAATTCCAGTAACTCTCTGACAAAACATTAGACAAACACAGGATGTTCTTGTCCGTCTACTTTGTAACAACACTGTTCCTTTGGGTCTTTCAGAGACGTCTATTAGAATTATCAGGATGACAATAAACTCATTCAACAGTGAACATACTTTTGGGTATATTAAATGCCCGTTCAGCTTGATTATTCCAGCAAAAAAACTCTTTTAGTATTTTCCTCTGTAGAACTTAACTTGCATCACTGGTTATTTCTCAACGTTCTTAAAAATTGGCAATAAAAATTAGCAAATCTAAGAAAGGCTTGAGGCTATTTTTACATTAGGAGAAGAAGGCCATTCCAAGTTAACGGATGTTGGCTGCAAATCCATGGAAAGGCCAGAAATATTTAATCCAAAGTCAAGACACTTAATTTCCTCCTTCTCAAACTCACTAAGACAAGTGATGCTGCTAGTGTCCTGATCACACCGAGTTCAGGTACAGCAATACAAATTGGTTCAAAACATAAGAAATACTGAATACATACTATGTTGAAAAATGGCAGGAACATTGCAGAACCAAAATGGCATTACATAATAATAAAAATGCCCAAATTAGGTGTGGAAAGTATTTTCCCCTCTCCGCCCTCCTTTATACACAGAAATTGATAAGCAGCTTGCAATTCAAGTCTAGTGAATATTCATGCTCCTCGCCTTTACTTTAAAATGCCCTTCATGAGAGGATATTTATCCTTGATTGTAATTTGATTTATACCTCTAATCCATACCAGGTAGGAGAGTGTGATCCATCTCATACAAGATACAAAAGTGCTCCAGGGGTGGGTTGAAGAATATAGTACAATTAGCCCATGTTTGTAAGTTCTCCTGTATATAAGCCTTCAGTACCTCCTTCTCATTGAATATAAGGAATACATGTGTTCAAAATAAATAATGGAGCCTACTTCAGTTGTTAGATTACTGTCATAAACTGAGGGGGAAGACGCGATATTTGGGCTTGGCAATAACGTAAGAAAAAGCATGCATAGAACTGACTTGGCACCACATAAAGATTAGCCACAATTACACATGAAGAGAAAACCTTTATTTCATGCCTAATGAAACACTAGGTTCCCAAAGCACCACTCCTCCTTTCTTTTCATCTTTCCTGTAATTGATGTTCAATTTACAGATATACGCCAATGAATTAAAAAAAATAGATAGGGTGCTGCGAACAAATCAGCTCCTCTTCCTTTTCTAATTTGCAACTTGCAGTAAATAAGTTAACCAAGTTCATTCCAGCCAAGTAGTTTGAGCTGTGAATTGACTGAAATGAGTCACATAAGTCTATCCATTACCCCGTGCTGAATATTACACAATGCTTCCTCACCAGAATGCGCCAACTCATATCTCCCTTCATGCAAGTAAGGAGTTATAAAAAAAAAAGTCTCCAAACAGACATGTGAAATAGTTTGTAGACAAGTTGCTCAGGCCAAGGCAGGTTTGACTAGGTAGTCCACCAAAGAAACCATCGTAGCTCGGTCTTGTTTAAACTCTGCAGGGTTGAAAGCAAAATGCACTGTCACAAACTCTAATTCTTCTACTATAACTGGAACCGCAGAAAAACATGCAGCTCTTGAAGGAACTAATGGGAAACGAATAGTTTCTTACCTGTCGTTGTAGTTTTGCAGCTTGAAGATCTTTCTGGATGCACTATGCTGTGCATATTCCGCAATCTGGTGGTTGGGTCCGGAATCGTAGTCTTTTTTCTCTCTCTTTTTTTTTTTTGGTCGTAGCCCAAGTGGGCGTCGACGTCCCACCATTTGGTGTCCCTTCGGTGAGGTCGGCGTGCTTCCGGCGGAAGCTACCACCCTTGGGCGCCATCTTCGGATTCTTTTTTCTGTCTCTTTTTCCTTTTCGGTCTTTGTAGTGAATCCATGGCTATGTTTGTTAATCGTTTTTTCAACGTAATTCTTTTTACGTATCTTTTGACGTATCTTTTCACGTATCTTCTATTTTTCAACTTGCTTTCTTTCTATGTGTTTCCAACTTTTTCTCCAGCCTCATCTTTCTGGCGGAGGCGGGTGGGTTCGCTAGTGAATCCAGAAAGATCTTCAAGCTGCAAAACTACACCGACAGGTAAGAAACTATTCGTTTTGCAGCGTGAATCTTTCTGGATTCACTATGCTGTGCATAGATTTTGTAGCGGTTTCCCTTACTTTTGTGGCGGTTGGGTGGAAGATGAGCGTTGGTTGTTGAATATATGTTGAAGCACTTTCTGTCCTACTTGTGCTTCCTTGTTCATCTGTACATCCACGCAATAGTGCTTAGTGAAAGTGTGCACTGAAGCCCATGTTGCCGCCAGGCATATGTCCTGAATTGGTGTGTTGGCCAGAAAGGCAATTGTTGCTCCTTTCTTCCTGGTGGAGTGGGCCTGTGCAGCTTGTTTGTGGCAGAATTGTATTGTCTGTGCGATCCATCGCGCTATGGTGTTTTTAGTCACTGGTTTGCCCATGTAACTGTTTGCGAAGGATACGAAGAACTGTTTTGTTTTTCTGTGTTCCTTCGTTCTCTCAATGTAGTGCATCACAGCCCTTCTAGCGTCTAGGTTTTGGAGTGACCTCTCTGCGCTTGTAGTGGGGTTTTGGAAGAAACTAGGGATCTGAATACTCTGATTCATGTGGAACCTTGACACCACCTTTGGCATGAAGTGTGGGTCTGTTCTCATCACGACCCTGTCACTGTGTATCTGGATGTAGGGTTCTTGCAGTGTGAGTGCCTGCAGTTCGCTCACCCTTCGTAGCGAGGTGATTGCTACCAGAAAGGCCGTCTTCATTGTTAACATTTGCAGTGATGCTTTGTGGATGGGTTCGAAAGGTGCTTTCATGAGCTCCGTCAGTACCACATTTAAGTTCCATGCCGGTGGCGGCATTCTCTTTGGTGGCGCTATTCTTTTAGCTCCTTCCAGGAATCTTTTTACGACTTGGGTTGTGAAGAAGCTTCTCCCTGTTTCTCCTCTTGTGTATGCCACAATCGCTGCCAGGTGCACCCTCAGCGAGGAGGAGCGTAGCTTGGCCTTAATTAGGTGCGTGAGGTACCTTAGCACCGTGGATTCCTTGGTCAGTTTCCTTTGGAGCTGTTTCTTGCAACACCATTGAGTGAATCTTTTCCATTTTTCCCCATAGCACTTGCGTGTGCTGGGCCTTCTTGCCTCACGCAGCACCCGTAGGGTGCTCTCTGGTAGTTTTAGGTGTGCGAATTCTAAGTCCTCAGGAGCCAGGCTGAGAGGTTGAGGCTCTCTGGCTCTGGGAGTAGAATTTCTCCGTTTTCCATGGAGAGTAGGTCTCTTCTTTTTGAGAACTTGTGTGGTGGCCCCTGCGCCATTTCCATTATCTGAGAAAACCAGGTCTGTCTGGCCCATTGTGGTGCCACAAGGATGAGCGTCATGTTGCTCTTCGTGCATTTGTTGAGAACCCTGGGGATCAGTGGTATCGGGGGAAAAGCGTAGGCAAATGTTTTCGACCAGCTTATCCATAGGGCATTCCCCTGGGACAGTGCCTCTGGTTGCCTGGATGCAAAGTACTGGCATTTTGCATTCCGGTGTGTTGCAATAGGTCTATTGTTGGCGTGCCCCATTTCCTGAAAAGTCTCTCTGTTTTCTGAATATTGAGTTCCCACTCGTGGGACGCTGAAGTCTGCCTGCTGAGCCAATCTGCTTCTACATTGTCCTTCCCTGGCAGGTGAATGGCTAGCAGGTCTATTTTTAGTGGTATAGCCCATTTCCAGGTCTCCTGTGCCAAGTTTGACAGAGGGAACGACTGAGTTCCCCCCTGTTTGTTTATGTAAAACATTGTTGTGGTGTTGTCTGTTTGTATTAGCACCTTCTGGTTGTACAGGTGTTTCTGAAAAGCCTTGAGGGTTAGCAACACAGTTTTCAGTTCCAGGTAGTTGATGTGCCCGACTGCATCTGTAGGGCTCCATAGACCCCTCACTCTGAGCCTGTTCATGTGTGCGTCCCACCCCTTCTGGGATGCATCTGTGGTGATGGTCACTGTTGGGTCCGGTGGTGTTAGAGGTTTCCCTTCTGTTATTCTCTCCCTGGTCCACCACCTTATCTCCTCCTGCACCCTGTGCGTTACAACCACTAGATCCTCCCAGCTTCCTGTAGCTTGTGACCATTGCTGTTGCAGCCACTCTTGGAGTGGTCTCATTTGTAGGCGTACATTGGGGATCAAGTGTATGCATGATGCCATCATCCCCAAGATCTTGCTCACAGTCCTCACTGTCAGAGCTCGCCCCTTCTGGTAGTGACGTTTCTCCCTCAGTAGGCTGAGCGTTCTCTTTTCGCTCGGTAAGACTCTGCATTGGACGGTGTCGATCTGGGCTCCCAGGAAGATCTTTACTTGCTCTGGTTCCATCGAGCATTTGCCCCAGTGCATGGAGAAACCCAGGCTTGCTAGTGTTCTTGTCACCTGTTCTGCATGCTCTTTGCATGTCCTGTAAGAGTTTGCCTTTACCAGCCAGTCGTCGAGGTAGGGGTACACGTGTATCCCCTCTCTTCTTAGGTGGCATTTGGTGAACACCCTTGGTGCGGACTTTAGTCCGAAAGCCAGGGTCGTGAATTGGTAGTGATCCTCGTTTACTGTGAACCTTAGCATGTGCTTGTGCTGCCTGTTCATGGGGATGTGCAGGTACGCATCTTTGAGGTCTATGGTGGACAAGAAGTCCCCGGTCTTTATCTGTGTGATCACCTCTTGTAGGGACGTCATTTTGAATTTTTGAGTTTTGACGTATTTGTTTAGGAACCGTAGGTCCAGGATGGGTCTTAGACTTTCGTCCACTTTTGGCACTAGGAAGTAGTTTGAGTACACTCCCTTGTTCCGTTCTTTGAAAGGCACTCGTTCGATGGCCGCTTTGAGGAGGAGTTCTTTGGCTTCCTCTTGCAGTAGTTGCAGCTCTCTTCCCGAGTGCTGTCTTTTCTTTGGTTTTGTGTTTGACGGCATTTTTTCCAACTCTATGCAGTATCCGAACTGCATGATATTGAGTATCCACTTGTCTGTTGTTATTTTTCTCCACTCCTGGAGAAAAAATCTCAATCTTCCTCCTACCGGCATTACATGTTCCTTTGTGTTCTGTCCGTGTAGGTCTCTCCTCTCTCTTTTTCCGTGCTCCTCCCCCGGAGGGTTTGGGTGGTGGAGCACCTTTTCCCGTGTGAAGTCACTTGGAGGGTGGTTGTTCACCGCCTCTCCTTCTCTGGCCCCGTCCATTTCCTCTTGACCGAAAGGACTGGCCCCTGCTTTGGTAGTTCCAGCTTTGCCTCTGCTGGCCCTGGTGGCCTTGGGTGTCACTCTGTTGCCCCTGGTGGAAACTCTGGTGAGAATCTCCTCGTTGACTCCCACCTCTGCCGTTCGGCCTCCGAGTAGGAGTGCCTCTTCTCATCCCCCTGAACTGCAGGGCCCCCATGGACCTTGCCGTCTCGTTATCCTTCTTCAGTTGGGTGAGCTTCTCATCAACTGGGGCTCCGAACAGCGATTCCCCGTTGAAGGGTGTGTTCAGGATGTTGTTCTGAACCTCAGCCTTGAAACCTGAGATCCTGAGCCAGGCTTGCCTTCTCTCAGTGATGCCTATAGCCATCAGTCTGCTGGATGTTTCTGCCCCATCCAAGGCTGTCTTCAGGCACGAATTGGCAATGCTCTTCCCCAAGGTGTGACGCCCTCTCACGGTATTGTTCCGGGAGGTGCTTGAGCAACTGTCCCATCTCATCCCAGTGCTGGTATTGATGCCTATTCAGGAGGGCGTTGGAGTTCGCCATCCGCCAGTGTGCTGCGGCGTTCCTCTCAATTTTCCTGCCAGTTAGATCCATCCTCCTGCTTTCTTTGTCAGGTGGAGGTCCAGACGTTGTTGGGACGTTTGCCCTTTTCCTGGCCGCTGCAGCGATTATAGAATCTGCTGTGACGGATCCCTTGATGTAAGCTGGGTCTTGGGAGGAGAATTTGTATTTCTTCTCCGTCCTCGGCGTTACTGATCTGCACGTAGCCGGGTCCTTGAAGGCTTCCTTCCCCTGGTCTGTGATACTCTTGAGCATGGGCAGGAACTGGCTTCTTGTCTGTATGGGGAGCAATGTCTCGAGCAGGAAGTCTGCTTCTGGCTTCTCCTCTTCCATCTTAACTCCATAGGCTGCTGCCGCCTTTCTGACCACCTCATTCTATGCCCCAATGTCATCCGGTGGTGAAGGCCTCGAGGGGTATGTTTCCACCGCCTCCTCTGGGTTTTCGGCCTCGATGTCCTGCCATTCCTGGTCTTGGGCCGTCGAGGACCATGAGCCGTAGCTTGACTGCTGTTCCCCGTAATCCCCTTCTGTGTAGTAGAGGTCTTCCTCCTCTTCGTGCTCCGAAGGTTCCGGAGTTTTCGGCGGCTCTTCGATGTCGAACTCCTCGAGCTCCTGAACCTCAGCGACGGTCGTTGCCGGCTTCGAGGGGATCTTGTAACTTTTCATTTTTTTCTCTTTCTCTGCATCTCTGCGGCCTGTTCGTCGTCGAGCGTTTCGGCCGCCGCGGCGAAGTCGAAGCTTTCTTCGGCTCCTTTTCTTCCGACGTCTAAGTCGCAGGCCCTCTTTCGGGGGCTTGCTTCGATGACCTTTGCTTTTCGCTGGTCTTCGGCCTCCGGGAGTCCTTCTCGGAGGATCCGCTGGGCTCTTCTTCGGAGGATGCAGCTTCGGTCGTCGATTTGTTCGGCGCCGGTGCTCCTTTCGAGGCTCTGGGCTCAGACTTTCGAGAGTCTGCCTCTGGTTTTCGAGGCCCTGTGGGAGTTTTCGGGGTCGTAGACTCTCCTACCTTATCAGGCGTTTTCTTATCGGTCTCAGCGACCGTGAAGTCATCTGGGCCTTTGGCGATGTTGTCCTCGTCGTCTGTGGAGAGGCCAAGTTCATAAAGCGTCGGGGCTTGGCCCTTGCCCTGCATCGTGTGGTGAGCCGTCCTCTGTCTTTCTCGAAATCGGAGTGTCTTCGGCTTGAAGACGGAGCAGGCGTTGCAGTCTCTGCTCTCGTGGTCGATAGGCAGGCAGAGGTTGCAGACTGGGTGCTGGTCTTTCTGTGCGAACTTGTGGTGGCAGTTCTTGCAGAATTTAAAGGGCGTCTTCTACATCCCTGCGCTCAGGGGGCCCCCTGTGTGCGCATTCCTCCAAGGACGTCGAAGATTTTGACGTTTTCTCCTTTCTTCGTCGTCTCTTCTCTAAAGGTCCTCTTCTCCCGATCTTCTCAGGTCTTCTCGGTTGAAGATTTGCAGTACTTTCTCCTTTCCTCCTCAAAAACTTCTGGAGCTTCACGCGACGATCCAGACCCAACGGCGGAAAAAAGAATCTGAAGATGGCGCCCAAAGGTGGTAGCTTCCGCCGGAAGCACGCCGACGTCACCGAAGGGACACCAAATGGTGGGACGTCGACACCCACCTGGGCTACGACCAAAAAAAAAACAAAAAAAAAGACTACGATTCCGGACCCAACCACCAGATTGCGGAATATGCACAGCATAGTGAATCCAGAAAGATTCACGCTGCAAAACCTATAGACCTTAATACCACAAGAAATATATGTTGAGGAAAAAATTACCGGTCACCAAATATTTGCTTCAAATAAAAAGGGTCAGCTTTTCAGAAGTCAGTGCTGTATATTGGTTGTTTTGTCAGATGGAATCTGGTGACACTGAATATAATACACAATAATAGTGTAATCCAGGAGGGATTGTGCAGTAAGCATGGACTATGGAATTAGATATAGTGAAGGAGTTTTTGTGCAGGTTTCACGTTTTCTCCTCTTGGCAGATAAAGGAGGTAGGCTGCTAGGCCTGGAAGTACAGAAGATTAGAGCTCATTAGAAGAGACAACATCATATATAGCATTCCCATAGCTGTTTGTGTCTTGTCTTTACTACAGCTCCATTCAAAGTTTTTTTTACAAGAGGTGGAGAGAAAAGGTGTGATATTTGTGGCAGTCTATTTGGTGTAGCCTTTAACCATCTGGTTTATTTGAGGGAAACAGGACAGTGGGTTTTTATGATGAAAATAGATCAGTGATAGTAATGTCCAATGGCTGTACCCTAACCTTTGCAAATCTCAGTGGGCTATTTCTCAAATATAATACAAGTGGTGCTTGGATTGGATCTGCCATGGTACACTTCAAGCAAAAACTTTGTTTTCCAGGATCATACCATGGGATCGCTGAATACCCAGAATTAGATCGGTCCCCAGATCATTGAGAATCATGGATATTAGATGCAGATAATTTTGTAATCATAATGGGGTAGGGGGGGGGGGGGGAGACCTGCTTTGGTTGCTTTCCGCATATCTAACTAACCATGTTTGGCTAGTGTCAAGGTCTTAAAAAGTTCTTCATGGCTAAGGGATTTGTACATTGTAGCCCCCTGGTTTCCTCTTTGAAGCCGATTTTGTTTTTCTTTCTGGCCCATTTGGTTAGATATCACTTTCCCTTTAGTTTAACCATCCCACATTATTCCACACCATGCTTTCTCTAGTACAAAATGTTCTCGCCCATCCTTGTAACAATTCAGTTGGGCAGCTCAGAGGAGACCTTCCATCCCCCATCTCCCTTCCGCCCCCACCTACATAGGATATAACCCTTCTTTCTGTCCAGTTGAATAGCCGAGGCTGAGCTCTCCTGGGCTCTCCTTTCATCTTCTTTACTTGCCACTTCCTCACAAAGTCTTTCCCTCTTCTGTCAGAATCTAGCTGTCATGCTGAGCGCTCCTGAGACAATGAAGTAGGCTATAGGGGCTCTCAGTGTGGCTACACGTCACTCAAAAGAACTCTCTTCCACACTAACACTGCACTACAGAATTATGTACATGGCTGGTGTCAAACTCTCATTACACATTTTATTACCAAAACAAGTTATTTCTGTAATTATAAAGTTATAAACAGAGATGTTGATTATAGCGCGTTGCTTGTATTGAGGAAATAATTGGACTTAAAAATAATATCAATAAGACCTATATAATTTCCAAGAAAAATAGCATTTTCAAAACAGAGAGAATAGTAAATATGTATGATAGATCTATTATATCATTGATTGTTGACCGCACAATAAATGTAAATTAAGTTAATCTGCAAATGCAACAAAATATTTTAAAAAATGGTAACTGTGGTCTAAACTTATGGTTCAACCAAAATAATGTATAGACTAGCAAATAATAGAACTGAAATACAACTTAAATGTATGCAGGTTAAACATGAAGACTTAAATCTTTAGTTTTCCAATTATTTTATAGTGGACTCCATTTGACCAACGATATATCTCTTCAATTAGACAAAGGGTGAACAAAGTAAGAACAGGAGTGCTGAAACAACGCCAAGTTGTCAGGATATCCATATATTTAAATATAAATAAAACTTAGATTAATTTACTTAGTGGTTGCCATGAAAGTATAGGTATGGGTCTGGCACCCATAGACCTGATTTGCACCTTAAAATAACTGGTTTACTGCCAAATGATTAATTTCAACATTCAAAAATTGAAATTTCATTCACAATTTTATTCAAATTGGACAGTTGTTTTCCCAATTGATAATGAATGTAATTGTAGAGATTAATAGTTATAAGGACTTATGTTTCATGTACCAATGGCATATTAACAAACTGTAGGGGGCCGATACATCCCTAGACAGAAGAGCTTGACAGCTCTCGCTTCTACAAGACTAGCCAGAGAAACCAGAGATGTAGCTTAGAGCTGGGTGATTTAGACATGCACCTCTGTTTCGCCAGCACTCACGAGTGGGTGACTTGCCCTTAATTAACAGTACACCAGCCCCACAAACCCATGCTTATCCCACTCCTTATAAAGATGGGGAAACACTAAATGGAGCCAAAACAACATGGGCTTTTTCCACATTTCACTCTGCCAATATTGGAGCTCCTGGTGCAGCTGCTGCATTCGTGGAAAATAGCTCCCTCTAAGCAGAGCAGGAGCTATAAATAGGATGAGCAATCCTCAGCCATGAGAGAGAGGTTGTGGCCTCCCCTGATCTGGTCGGCAAGCCTCCAACTGCTTCATGAGGTGGAGTAGTTCAAAGACTTGCACAAATGGATGACAATTGCTTTCACTGTAAAGGTGTTGTGTAACCAGGTGCTTCGTTCAAGCTAAGCATCATCAGGACAGTTTGGAATAGAATGTGCACACGCTCAGCCCTTTGGAAGAAGGGCCCAGACACTATAAAAGATGAATGCCTGAACGTCTGCTTGCTTTGCATTATAGATCCATCTCTGTCTGATACTTTAGCTCATCGCTGGCCACTGTGTGGCTAGTTATGGTAGGAATCTGATGTAAAACGCTTTAACAACTACCACACACTTGATAATCGGGGACAATTCAGGTTAGAAGAAGCTCACAATCTTTCCAGGTCCAGCTTCCACAATGGTATTTAAGGTTCTAGGGTTCTTTCCACTCAAATACAGGCTTGTGTTTCAAAGTAGAACCACAGCTTTAGAATAGTAAATATGTTTTTTGTTTAATTACAGAATGAGACGTGGGCGGAATCTGGGATCAAAACTGCAGAGCAATGACATTCCGTTGAATCTCTGTAGCAGGTGGACATCACTGATTGGTCTGTTTTCCCAAAAGCTTTAGGAAACAGGACAATCCAGTTTTTGCTGCAGCAAATTGGACTTTTAATTGCTAACATTTTATAGACGGCAGGAGAGTCCATTGCTGGAAGCAAAATGTCGACAATATTCTAATGCCTTTCTCAACTTTAATATACACCAGTAGTCACTTGACATCAGTTCTTATTCATTTATGTGAGAAGAACTTGTAAGGGCAAATAATGTAATCATGTGTGTTAAATATAGTTATCACTTTTTCCATTTACATGTCTAGCAGTTTACATTCTCTATCGTTGGCTCAAGAATGTCCCAATAGCAACAAGAAGCATCAACTTGTAAAATATCATGTTTTTCTTTAAAAAAAAACCTGGAAGTGTTGCCTTAGTTAACCATGTGTATACCATGATTCCTGAAAGATTCGATGTACTAAAGGTAAAATATTTTGTGCATTTAACTAAGGAATAAATTGGCTCTGAAGTTATTTTAGGGGCAGACATCATATATATCATGTTAAATATCGGACATCTCTTAATATGTAAACCCATTGAACCTTGGAGAGTTTCATGTCACTGCTGGTATGAAACAAATAGTGCATGTCAATTCCTTATATCATGATTGTAAGTATAAAGTAGTGCACTATTCTGACTATACTGACCAGTATTTTAGGGGGAGGGTGCCACAATAAACAGTTAGCTACAACATTATTGTGCAACATGTTCATTGGCACATTTGAATTGGTTACAAATGGTTACCGAAAGGTATAATTGTAGTAATAGCATAACTAATTCATTGTGATTAAGGAAGAGGGTCTCTGCGGTGGAGAAAGGTGCAGTGGCACTGGACTTTAAATTGCATGCTTTAGGGTCACTGGTTCAATGGTCTGAACAGCAGGTGAGGGAGCAAGCAGATTTCTAGGATCGGGCTAGTGGTGTTCTGCTGGCCTCTGAAGGAAGAGCGGGGATGCTAGAAAAAACATGGTGAGCAGCTAATGTTCGGGTACTGGGGTTTCCCAATATTCCTATGGAAAACACAGTGCATCAGGAGAGGGAAAACCTTTTGGTGAATGGCAGACTCTAGAGGGATTTTACCATAAAATATTACAACCAAGGATGTAAAGATCCCCTGGCACCTCAATCACACAAGCTGTGAGAAAACAGCTTTTCAGTTGTGTGTTATGGTCTCCCTCTGGTACTCAGTCCACCTTAAAGTGACTTTGTAGAATGCCCCTTAGATAGTCACACAGACAGAAGCACCATGAGCCCTCTACAGCTGTTGAAGAAGGCAGGCAATGTTACACGTGGATTAATTGATGTGAGGGTGATGATGAGACTGCATGTTCCTGCTCCTAGACAAATCCTCCCATTTGGAAAAGATAGACTTGTTGGATTGGGAAACAAACTTTAGTTTGTTATGTGGTCCCTGTTTGTGGCGGTGCTGCTGTTTGGTGACATGTCCCTCGCTCCCTCCCATATGCACCTGATTCCCTACTATCTTTTCCTCCCTCCTGTGAGAAACTGGGTTGTTGGTTGAATTTGATGTAGCTTTCTAGAGGGAACCAGTGAAAGACCTTTACTGCAAGGTGTGTGTGTGTTTTCTTTTTTGTACCTGAAGGATGAATTAAGCTGCTTTGTTCTGGATGAATTGAGGTTTAGGTGTATATTTTGCCAAGATACCAGTCCACGCAGCATTCTATCGGTTATTCTATTATGGCGTCATCAAATGGTGTGATATTTCAAGCAATTTTAGTTGGATGTTACCTTGTTTTGGCACCTCAATTTTGTGTCGAGAATAGATGATTTTGCATTTGAAAAGTATCTCAATGGCACCAATAAACTCGCCTTTCCAGATCACAGTGGGCAATTACCTCATAGAGCATTCTTAATAAGCGGTGCTTGGGTGACTGTCCAAAGATTTCATGGAAGTTACTTGGGATGCATGCAGGAATCTCCAACAATTCAACATTGTATGGGTCTGCGGACAGGTGAGTGTCAGAGATTCATGTTAAATGATTGTTACATTTTAAGCCTCACCACTACCTTTCATTCCCCGCCCCATTACTTTCCACTTTCCTTCCCTTGCGAAGTCTGGTTTTAGGCTACATGTTTAGAAATTCTTTGGCTGTTAACTGATTGCTCCTAAGTAGCTCCTGCCAGACACGGATTTAATCTTCATGTTCTTCTTTTATTTTTTCATTTACCGGCTACGTTAGGTAGTAGATTTCTTTTCCTTGATTCATCCACCCCTGTTTATTTCACTCTGTGTTTTTCCCCTACGACAAGATGTCCTACTCTTTTTACTTCATTTTATTGTATAGATTTTGAACTTGGGAGCCTGAACACTTTTGGTTTCCATTGTTTTCCTTTTCCAGTAGTACTCCTCATTCTCAAGGTCCTCATTTTAAAGTCTATGGGGGTCATTAGGATGGCAGGCGGACTTCCGCCATCCCATCGGTGAATGGGACCACCCGCCATAAGGGCTGGGGTCCCGTGGGGGGCATTAGGATGCGCCCGCCACTGTGGCGGGCGCATCCTGCATGCTTAGCATTGTGGCGGGCGGTGCACTCAGCCCCGCCCGCCACAATGCTAAACATGCTTGTGATGCATTTGCATAAATAAAGCGGCAGGCACCGCGCGTGCCTGCCGCTTTGTTTATGCAAATGCATGGGGGTACAACAGGTACCCCCGTGTGCACCCCCCACCCCTCCTTCACTTTGGGGGCCCCGAAGACCTCATGCCTTTTCGTGGCGGCATCGCCGCCACGGAAAGGCATCTGTCCTGGCCCATCTTAATATGGCTGGCGGTGTCTAATAGACACCGCCACCATATCAAACCTTTTCCGCCCCGGCCGCAAGGCGACCGGGGCGGAAAAGCAGCGGACGGTCTTTCCGTCCGCCGCGGTCCCCCCCACCATACTAATATGGCGGGGGGGGGGGGCATTCAGGAGAGGATGTCGGGCGGACTGCCCCTACCAGGCCGGCGGTGGCTACCGCCAGCATGGTGGGGGCAATCCGCTTGACATCCTAATCGGCCCCTATGACTCAACTTTCATGTTACCTTTTGGCTTTAAGTTATGTGTTGTCTCTCTAACCTTTGGTTTATCTATTTTATAGCAGCTTTTGGGTTTCATGGGATCGTTACCCAATTCAGAAGGGCATACAGTGAGGGGGGAAAGGGCTATTCCGCTAAAGAGGTTTTCTTTGTCTTTGAGGTCCACCACAATGAAACTTATTCTCACATATCACACCATGCTGTTTCTTTGCAAGTTACTACCCTCTTAGGCCCATTTGTCAGAAACTAGCTGCCTTGCTGAGGTACTCCTGCAGGTTGGAGGGGCTCTCAGTATGGCATGGTTTTGCTACTGAAGCATCTTTGGTCTAGAAGACTATGAAAGGAGGTTTTGTTAAACCGCTATGTTGACAAAAAAAAGTTACATAGGAGTGTTATGAATAAGAAGTACATAATTTCAAAGACATTAGGTAGTGGCGTTTTCAAAGCAGACAGAATAAAAAAAAATGGTTACATTAGATAAGATGATTTTATGAATGTGTGCTAAATGTGAAAGTGTTAAAATATGGTCGATCTGACCAAAGACTTGTTCAACAAGAAAAGAATCTTGCGATGAAACCTTATAGGAAATGCACTAAAGGTAAACACGGTATTGATAGGTTTTCCACTGATGTCCGTTGATTACATTTAGATTGCCTTAGCAGTGCATCTCAGCATTAAAGAGAAGTATCTGCTGCAAATACTAATGGCTACTAACTATATGTGCAACCTCAGGAACTGGATGACAGCTGAATGCCCCTCAGCAGACAATGGCAGAAACAAGTGTCTGGAATAAGGGAATAGAGAGAATTTGTTGTGGTTCAGCCACTTATTATTTGCTTATAGTTCAAATGTACATATTCAAACACTTGTTCCCCAAGAACACAGGGAAAAGTACCTAACCATTCAAATGAATATTTCCCAGTAGATTAATTCATAAATCTTTATTTAGTTTTAGTAAGCAAAACCATATAAGATCTACCACCAGGCCAACCCTTTGGGATAGACAAAGACAGTTGTATAAAGTTCAACCTAACCGTGTTCATAAAAAACGAGGTCTGGAGGTGGTGACCAGGAGTAAATAGGACTCGGCATGGGGAAACAGTCTTAAGAAACACATTCTCTGACCAAAGGCTTAGAGAGTTCTAGGTCTTACCCATCGGCCTAGCACCTTACATTCAAGTTAGCCTAATCAAAACAAAGTCAGATTTACTGATTTTCTCTTGAACAAATAAATCCCGACGGTCCAGCTGGAAAAACATCTTGTCTAAATATTGTAACCAAGGAACATGCTCTGCTTTTGCAAAGGAAAGACAATCATGCCGTTTAGCTTGGTTCAATAATGTCGCTTTGTTAAATCAAATAGTAAGCTATCCCAGAAGAAGACACATGGCCAAAATTTTAGAAAGTTAGCTCAGACCCAGCTTTTGATGAGCAATAGCCGCAGGGTGGATATGGGACATTCAATAATCACCTAACAAATTTATTTTCTGCAACCTGCAATGAAAAGGAGTCAAAATAGCTCATTATGTCGCTACCACAGGCCACTGCGGAGACACTTTTCACCTGATGAATTGCCAATGAAGCCACCGATTTTATTCCCCAAATCTAGATTCAAAATCAATGACAGAACCATAAATACATAACAAGCAATAGGTCTCGCATTAGGAAAGTTTGAGCAATTGGTATTGTAAATGACACTTTTTTATTTATGTGTTGGTTTTGAAAATAGGAAAAGTAATAGCTTTGTCAGTTACAATGTCAATAGTTTTAACTTTTGCAAATGTGACACCTATAGCATTTGTAATGCAATGTGTGTTGTATTTACGTGACTTAGATGTATTGATATTGCAAATAACAATGGCTTTTAATTTTGTAAATAATTAATACTTAAATAGAATTTATTGTAATTTATAATGGCAATAGCTGAAACGTTTGTAAATAACTTTTGTGAAGATTATGTTCAGTGTATTTTATTGTGACGAAAATCCAAGAACATTGCATTTGCACCTACACACACACACAGCCACACACACACACACACATAGATGTGGTGGTGGTGGATCTGGGGGATATGGTGGTGGTGGATGTGGTGGTGGTGATGGTGGTGGATGTGGGGGTGGATGTGGGGGTGGATGTGGGGGTGGATGTGGTGAAAGTGGTGGTGGATGTGGTGGTGGATGTGGTGAAAGTGGTGGTGGATGTGGTGGTGGATGTGGTGGTGGAAGTGATGGTGGATGTGGTGGTGGTGGATGCGGTGGTGGTGGATGCGGTGGTGGTGGTGGATGTGGTGGTGGTGCATGTGGTGGATGTGGTGGTGGTGGATATGGTGGTGGATGTGGCGGTAGATGTCATGGTGGATGTGGAGGTGATGGTGGATGTGGTGGATGTGGTGGTGGATGCGGTGGTGGATGCGGTGGTGGATGTGGTGGATGTGGTGGTGGATGCGGTGGATGTGGTGGTGCATGTGGTGGATGTGGTGGTGGATGTCATGGTGGATGTGGAGGTGATGGTGGATGTGGTGGTGGATGCGGTGGTGGTGGATGTGTTGGATGTGGTGGTGGATGTGGTGGTGGATGTGGGTGTGGTGGATGTGGGTGTGGTGGTGGATGTGGTGGTGGTGGGTGTGGTGGATGTGGCGGTGGATGTCATGGTGGATGTGGAGGTGATGGTGGATGTGGTGGTGGATGTGGTGGTGATGGTGGATGTGGTGGTGGATGTGGTGGTGGATGCGGTGGATGTGGTGGTGGTGGATGCGGTGGATGTGGTGGTGGATGCGGTGGTGGTGGTGGATGCGGTGGTGGTGGATGGGGTGGTGTTGGATGGGGTGGATGTCATGGTGGATGTGGAGGTGATGGTGGATGTGGTGGTGGATGTGGTGGTGATGGTAGATGTGGTGGTGGATGCGGTGGTGGATGTGGTGGTTGTGGTGGATGCGGTGGATGTGGTAGTGGTGGATGTGGTGGTGGATGTGGTGGTGGATGTGGATTTGGTGGTGGATGTGGCATGACATTTTTATTATATACAGAGGGGTACTTATTTTTTACCAATCACTGACGGATGTTAATGTAAGGGTTGTAGATGGTGGGTTGCGCATGCCTTGTTTTCATTTCCATTATAATGACAATAATCCTTTCTTTGACCCTGTGCTCAATCAACGTGGACTGTATTATAGTGAATACGAGGGGCTTAGATAAAGAAATAGGAGAGGCGAGGAGGAAGGGAAACTGGGGTAAGGAACAAGCGACGGAGGAGAACAAGACGGAGGGCATTGCTGGGGGGAGGAGAAATGCGACACGGCGGGCAGGGGAGGGGGCGGAGCGGGGAGAGCAGCGATGAGGGTGTGAAGGTCTCACATGAGGGGGCGTGGTATCTTAAGTCGTGTTGCTTTGGGAGGCAAGATTAAAAATGTGTAAGCACATCTCTTTCATAGGGAGTTAAACAAAGTTAAAACAACTGGCTCCAAAGGTTTTGCTTAAGTATGTGTGAAGTAATTAGCTGTCTGCCTCTGCTTTCTTCCATTGCACTGGCATCTAGGTGTTAGGCTCAGATGGCTTGAACAAAAGACGGGCTGATGGTCTTTTAAATCAGGCCTTTGTTTCTGCGCAGCTGCATGTTAAAATAAAGCCCCCTCCCTTCCACGCAGGTTAATACAGACAAATGCCGGCACTGCTGAATGATGTCCCAGCGTCCGAAAACGACACCAGAAGAAATTCAGCATGTTTTACTGAGCCAGAAATATCCGCCACATAACCCTTCTCTCCAACACTGTTTGGAATCGATCGGCTGATTTGTAAAATTACAAGTAGTCAGAGGGATAAATCTGACGGCAAAGAAGAAAAGGAACGCGAGGCTTAAGGAGATTAATGTAGGGATGGATTTGACAGAGAAAAACAGATATTTGAGAAACATTTCAAAGCAATGCGTCACCCGGAGATGGGGACATTAGATCCACAGAGTAGGAGAGAAAAGAAATGGTTTACTTTTTTGCTTTGGGTTATTTTAGATTTGGGAATTTCGAGCATCATTTGCTTAATGTAAAATCGATTTTTAAAGTGGAGTCCGCAGCACCTACTCAGGGGGTCCTTGAAAATTAAACAATATAAACTTGCTGATAAAATAAAAATGCACATAAATAGCCACATTGAAGAAGAAAAAACTCTATAAATGAAAATAAATGTGAAATTGCAGACAAAGAAATGAAGCTTGTAACTAGGCATGCTTGAGACGTGGTCCAAAAACTGAAAGTACGGCCGACCGGCCGTGAATAATTAGGGGGGGAGAAATGCGCTGGGAGGGCTGCCTTTGATGTGGTAATGCGAGGCAGGCAGGCAGGCGGCTGGTGGCATTGTGCACGCGCTTTTTAGGGCTTGCGCAATGACCTAAAAAGCACATGCACTGCATGGGATCGCCAGTGGAATCGCCAGTTAGGTAAACTCTCGATAAGCCCCTATATATGTCGCTCCCGCTCAATGCGCATGCGCATTGAGATAGGTCGCTCGACCTAAAAATGCATTTTCTTGGCTTTTAAAAGAGAGGATCAAGTTCCATCCAAGTCAAACATGAATCCCAGGTAGGTGAAAGAATTTAGTGTAGTTAATTCCTGGCCACATGCATGAAAGGTCCTTTACCTGGTAGACTTAATAGCCAACTACCATTACAGAAGACTTTCTGTAGTTGGTTGGCAGGTCAAGGCTGTTCATAAATGCCAATTAAGAATTGAAAAGGTTTTGAAGCCTCCAAGTGGTTCTTGTAAGGAGGACTCAGTCGCATTGCCCAATACGTTTCTAGTGACATACACTTCTTCAGGGGCTTTGGATTTTCATGGATAAAGCAATAAAACAGACATGATTTAGGCTAGGACAAGATTTAAAAATGAACTTCGAAAATGCCTATCTAAATGTAAGGACTTCAGCAGGTCATTCTTTCATGCCACCAGTTCAACTCACCAATGTCAGGTCAGATCCACATAAAGGTTTCCAGAGGAAATGTATGGTTGGACATTTTTTGCTCTTTCAGTGAGCCTTTTCTCTATGCACTTGTACTTTTCAGACAGGAAATGCATAATATTGCTTCTCATTTAGGCTTCTTGGTCAAATTGTATCCAGTTTAATCGATCCAATGTGCTTCTCATTTTATCGTTTTCAAACATGTATTTCTTGCACATATATAGTAAGGAATCCGATCTAAAACGTGATATTTCATGGGCTGCACCTTTTTCAATAAACTGTCTCATAAGTGGTGAGTTCATATTCATATTCCCAGTCCTAAGTTTACTCTTGTGCTAGTTTTATTGAGTTTTCACTTTCTTTTTCATCTTTCCAATGTAAAAAAGTCTATAAAGACCATTTATTGTGTAAACTGCCTATCTTCCTGATTGAAAACATCTGGAGGATGAAATCAGAACATACCCTTGCTGCAATGCAGTCGTTCTTGGGGACGATCCCCATCTCTTTGGAACGCCATACATGAAGATCTCCTTCAAAATATGAAGTTGATTTCTAAATGCTTTCCTATTGGTTCTGTGCCTTCTATCTTCATGTTTGCCTTTACTCTCTTCCTTCACTGTACCTCAACATGTCTTTTATGGCTACCTATTGCCACCAAGCTCCTCCTCCTCCTCTTTTCCTTATTCTTATCATCCTTCATTCCCAAGTGTTCAATTATTGCCTTTTCTTTTACTCACTTTTCACTTTTGTCTTACCCTCGGTTTGTTTCCATTTTGTTCTCCTCTCTCAGCTCCCGTTCACACTTGAAAAACCTCTTCTGCTATCTTGTGCTGTAACATACATCTTTATCCTCCTCTAGACCAAACTACCTCCCTCCCCTCAATCATCCCTCCAACCCATATCTCCCTCTCTCTCTCTCTCATCTTGCTTTTAGTATACGATCTTTCATATGTGTCCCCTCTAGGCAACTGGTTTACGATAACATTTAATGTTCATTCTTTTTTGCTAGTTTTATTGTAAGCAGGTTTCAATTCCCTAATGTTATTTTACTTGTAAAGCACATCAAAGCTCTGCTTGCTTTGAGTTGTGCCACATAAAAATGGGAAATAAAGTTTAAAAAAAAATCTAATGCAGCCATGTAGGATTTCGGTTCATTGCTTTGCCCTATGTGGGTGCTAGACTATATCAGATTTGACTACATGTTTGTAATAATTAAGAAGGGAAGGTTGCATTTGTACTGTGTATTCTTTATTTATTTAAACAACTTCTAGAGCGCACAAATACCCTTGGATGTCTCAGCGCTTTGGACTGTAGGGATTAGCGGAGGACTGGTTGCTTATTGTTCAAATAGCCAAGTTTTTACTTGTTTCCTGAATGATAACAAGGTATTAATTTGTGTGGGAAGTGAGTTCCATAGTTTAGCCGCAGCCACTGTAAATCTATCAACCCAGTTAACTTTCTTGGTTCTGGGGTTGATCAGAAGGTTGGCATCTGCTGAGTGCAAGGCTCTACTGGGCGCATATGCTAGAAAGGCTTTTTCAGGTATCCAGGTCCTGCATCCTGCACGGCCTTGTATTATGACTCTGAGGATGAAACCACTCCTTTTAAGGTCCTAGTTCTTTTGTAAGCAAGAACATATTTACTATGAAAGAAGTGTTCAGTTTCCTAATCATTTTGCTAGATAGACAATGTTTCAGAATTATACTTAGTTTTATCTGATGTGGGCAAATATGAAAGATGCACAACACAAATGAACACAGGGGCCTAAATGCCAGCTAATCTGGCTGGGCTGCAAATGCGGACTATCAAAGTCACAGGGGTGCCTAGATCACCAAAGGACAGCCTCTCAGACAGGGGTGAACAAGTACCAAATAGCGAAAAACACCAGACACTGTACAGACACCAGAACCATTCAAAAAGAGGTTGACAAGACAGATATTTGTTGCTGTCTCCTTTGCACTGGTCTGTTTTTAATTAGGGGTTGTTGTTCGGCTAAGGAATAAAAATGTATATATGAAGGACACATCATCCTATTTTAATTCATCACTTTTTGTCTTTTGTTGCACTGGAACTTCTCTATAACCATCAAAGATCAGCTACTAGATGGCGGCCCGTATCTGTTGGTGGACCAAATCCAAGACCAGCAACTAACGGTGTGGCGTTTTTATCCCAATGATCAGGGGGTTAGCCAACTCGCACTTGGGATGGCCAGATGATATGACTGATCATCAAGTCTTTTTGATGGTAACCAATTACCCGATGGTTTGGATTTTGTCAACCTCTTTTTGAATGGTTCTGGTGTCTGTACAGTGTCTGGTGTTTTTCGCTATTTGGTACTTGTTCACCCCTGTCTGAGAGGCTGTCCTTTGGTGATCTAGGCACCCCTGTGACTTTGATAGTCCGCATTTGCAGCCCAGCCAGATTAGCTGGCATTTAGACCCCCTGTGTTCTTTTGTGTTGTGCATATAGTGTAGCTGGGGATGTGAACCAGGCACGGGTCTTTAAACTTTGTATCCCTTTGACCCTCTCTCCACTGTTGGTTTGCGACAAATATGAAAGATGTCATTTGGGAGCTGGCAGTGAGTGAAAATTTCCAAAATGTAATAAATTATTTTCGTCGGTATCTTTCACACAGTTCTTTTGGTAACGCCCATGTAAACCAAGACGTTCAAAAAAGTTAATACTATGCTTACTCATTTTGATTTGATCATGACTGAATTTAAATTCCACATTACTGGTCCAGAGCTCTCCCGAGTGTCTGCTCAGCAAAACTATTGGTCATACATTTTTCAAAGATGGATATTCATGTTTTTTTTGCCCAAAAAGTTTAAAATAATGTAGTTGCAATTGAAACCTCAACAAGTTACATTTGTGTAAGATGGGGCCCTGTTGGACTGCAGCAATGCGTTAGCCATTTGGAGGAAGAATTTGTCTTTCTGCTGAAAATAGCTGTATTGCCGATTTATATGGCAGAGTTCAATAACTCATATTGTATTAGCTCCTTTTAGAATGTTAATCTTTAGAGGTTATATCCCCTCAGAATGTGAAATAGTGTGTAAGGGCCTCCTGTCCATGGTGCAGAATATCATATTTTTAGAGGGCAATTTATCTTTTGCAGTATTTCCTGAAAACTGCTTTTGCAAGACTTAAATAGGTCTTTATCATGTATTTATTTTATATATAAAAATTACAACAGAGATATTGAAATGTTGCAGATTGAAAGTCATACTTGATACTAGGAGATCGTGGTGGAGCTATTAAATGCTTGTGAAGTATTCAAGCTTGTGTCTGATGGATATTTAGGGATTATATAGCATCAAAAGATTGAGTTTTGAGATGTTCCAAATCAAATGCATTTTGCAGGGTATATAAACAGAGATGTCAATGTAATTATTCAATAATTACATGATTAAGAATATGGAAAGACCCTGAACACGTGCAGATCACATGACTAGACAATATTCATTTGAAAATGTTCAGTGACCTATGTTAATGAAACATTATTGATTCAATGTATACTTATGAACTAGTAGGCAGATAAATGTGACAATCGACTAGTTTAGAAGAATTGCTTGAAGCTACACAGTCCAACTTATGTGGGAAATACTGATGTTACAACAAAGTTGATATTTAGATATCGAACCTATTAACTACATAGGCACTGATGCAAATTCCCAAAAAAACATGCATGTAGCTTATCCAAACCAGGACAGAAGTCTTTAAAATAAAATTGCAAAGAATTTCACATGCAATATGTTATGTGTATTTATAAAGCGCACTATCACCTGTGGGAGTATCCTGGCGCTGAGCAGGTGTTTGTGCTTAAAACAGGTTAATTGAAAAGCCAATTCTTTAGCTTCTTGCAGAATTCAAGAAGAGAGGAGGTGCTGTGATGTGGAGTGGGACGTCATTCCACGCTTTAGGAGCAATGTAAGAGAATGCCAGTCCTCCAGATCTGGTACTGTTTATGCGTGGGGTGTGTGTATGAGAAGCAACTGTTTAGGTAGGTTGAGCCTTTGTTCTGTAGTGCCTTTTATGTGTGCGAGAGGAGTTTGAAATGAGCACATTTGTGTATCGGGAGCCAGGAGAGCTCTATGACGTCTGGTGTGATGAGAGTTCTGTGTGGGAGGTTGTGATTGAGTCTGGCTGCCGAGTTCTGGATGGTTTGAAGTCTTTCTAGTGAGTTACTTGGTGTGCCCAGCATGGAGGGCGTTCCCTTAGACCAACTTCCGAGTGATTAGGACATGAGTGATAGTTTTTGAAGTGTTACTTGGGAGCCACTTCAAAATCATTTATAGGTCGTGGAAGCAGTGACAGCGTTGACTTGTGCAGTCATGTCCAGTTTGTGGTTAATGATTATTCTGATGTTCCTGGTGTGGGTGTGGCTCGAGTTCAGCTGACCATCAGCTGGAGTGCCATGGTGAGGTGTTCTTGCTGAAGATCACTACTTTTGTCTTGTCAGTGCAGATTTCAAGACAGTTGGCTTTCATCCATTTAGTCTCTTTGATCATGCAGACAGTGAACTGGTTTCTCGTGTTGGTGATCTTGTCTGAGAAGGAGAGTATGAGTTGTGTGTCTGTGGCATAGGAGAGGATGTGGATGTTGTGTGCGCAGATGACGTTGGCCAGAGGGATCATTTATGAGTGGAGAAGAGTGGGGCTAAGCGATGAACCTTGAGGCACTCCACAGATGAGTTTGCGGGCTTCCGAGAAGTAAGGTGCAAGTCTGACAGCATGTGTTCTATCCATTCAGAAGGAGCTGATCCAACAGAGAGTAGGTGCTTGGATGCCAATCTTTTACAGGCGTTTAAAAAGGATGGAGTGTCAGAACGTATCAAATGCTGCAGAGAGGTCCAAGAGAATGAGGGCTGCCATCTCTCATCTGTCAAAGATCATGCTGGTGGCGAGTGAGGTTTCTGTACTGTGCTTAGGCCTGAATCCAGACTGCTTGGCGTCGAAGGAGCTGATGGTTGCAGAGGTTGTTGGTGAGGTGTATGTTGATTAACTTCATTACTCCAGGAAAACCAGTGTTCAATGACAGTTATCCCCCAATGACTCAAGTAATGATCAAATGAGTATGAACATGGCTACTGGAATTATGTGACAGGAAAGGACCAAATTATGTGGCATGGTTAGCTAAATTATGTGGCGAGATAAAGCTAATTATGCACCACAATGAACCACATTTCGTGAAAGTACTGCTAAATTATTTTGTCATATTTACACCTGTTAACACTGTATGGGCGAGGTTTTACTCCATTAGTACTAGCTTAACACCAACATGCAGCAATAAGCAACAGAAACGTAAGCAGTAAAACCTTGCAAAGGGCCTTCCACTGCGTGCAGACATGTCACTGAGCTTTAGTAACTCTGCTAAGAGAAGCAGAGAAGACTTGAGGTTTGTTGAAGGCTGGAGCCTGAAGACATGGTGTGTTAAAGGCTAACTGTTGGTGGCTGTGTGGTCCAAAGTCCCAGGTATCGAGGGAGAAATGGTCAGTTGGACTATGTTGTTGTGGTGGATCGGAAAGCAAGTAGCTAGTATTAAGAAAAACTAGTGTGGAATGCATTGGTCCAAGAGCTGTGTTTTCGAACATCCAAGCCTAGGGCAGAAGTAAAAAAATCAAAGCTAGAGAGGGTGTCCTGGTGCATTGTGGACAAACTTCTTCGAAGAAAAACAAGTTGCAAACATTTGGACCCCACACCAGATGGCAGGAGTATGCAGAGCATGAATAACTACAGCAATACATACTATGAACACTGTGTTCTAGCGCAGCATAATCAGAACCGTTGAGACAAGACTGATCATGCTGACAGCTCAGACTGGAATTCAGAATGACTTTTTGTCAAGGCCCAACTACCCAGACAGACTTTGCCTTGCACATGTCTACATCCCTATTTCAAGCTGTTGTGTGTCTGCTGCTGGATTACCTCACTGCCTGCTGTCCTGCTAAAGTTCTGATAGGAGACTGATGAAAGACAACCTGCTACAATGTAAAAGACACGGAGAACCTTAAAGGTTAGGGACAGTTCAGTAGGCTTGGCTGAAGTGGTGTCTGGCATTCTTTTCAGGTCCCTAACATACAAACAAAATGTTTCCCTGTTTACTTGCTAATCACCGATAGCACTTTGCACAAATGTGTGTATGTTAGTTATATGTGTAGTTAGTACCGTGAATTTAGAATTTAGAAGGGTCATTTTTTTGTTTCATTTTGGTTCATTTGCATTAAGATGGTTGGGAGGAATCAGAGTTCAAAAACGCAGATCAGTCAACTACCACTGATTCTACGTACTGGACCCAGTAATCATTGGTCCATGGTTTTTGTTAAAGTCTTCTGTATTTTTGGAACTATGTAAAACCCAATTTGTGCCTCAAATGGGAGCAGTACATTTGACTATTAACAAAAACGATGTTATAGTTCATTACACAATGGATTGGAAGTTGCACAGATGTTCACAGTATCCCAATGCCTTGCAGAAAGGAAATATATACCCATACCACAACATGTACATGACCCTAACTCCAATATTCACTTGACATTAGATCATCTTTATTTGGATGATGAATACATGAGAATGGACAAGCAAGGAAACCACATGTTTTAAGAAAACACTTTTTACTGACACTATTCTCTTTTTAGCAGAACACAAAGGAAGGTAATTGCAGTCTATAGAACAAGTTGTAACACTTAAAATATAAGAAGGTTAAGTTTTTACTTGTGAATGTTTCAGCTTGCATTGCTAGCAGTTTATCTTTTACTGAGAGGCCAACTGAAAGACCTGACATCAAAGAATAACAGGCACGTGTAAAATCAAAGTCTGTTTTTTTACAAAAACGTGAACTTGTCAAGTTGATCATCATTGTTCTATAATATAATACTAGAAATTGTGCCCATAATGTTCAAATGCTGCGTTTGATGGCATTGGAAAATGGTACGCTAATAATTAAGTTCTTATTAATGTTTAGGACTGCATGCTTATGTGAAGCCATTCACATCAATACAAATCTGTTTAGAATAAGGAACTAAAGCTTTGCAATCAAGGACAAATTCTGCATATCGGTCATCAGGGGGAGCAGAAACGGCCACAGAATAGGATGTTGCGTGTTTTATTGTGCCTGATAAAGAACAGGAAAGGATGGTCTGCCATGAACCTAGGCACCCTTAGTGCACATCGCCTCATCATGATTGCTGCAGTTGCAGCAGCTGCTTCTGTGCCTTCCTCATTTACATCCACAAATGCCTTGTGAACCACCTTGGACAGGACCAGGTCATTGCTATCTGACATTCCAGAGAAATCAGATTTGACCACATCAAATGCATGGACCATTCCCAGGGTTATCAGAAATGATTTCAGATCATAATCCTCCTCCAGCTTAAAACGGGGTAAAAAAAGCTCAACTTCAGTTGTGTCCATCATTTCTGGATTTGTCCAATCTGCAAATTTCTCAAAATTAATTTCCCTTTCAAGCTGAAAAAGGAGACAAAAATGATTTTTCAATGCAAAACAGTCAAAATCAGCCTGAAAATATGAATGACTTAATATTAATTTATTAATTTCATGAAACCCATCATTTCATGAATTTTTGGAATGCAGAAACAGGATCCAACTGTTTCGACCATATAACCCTTCTATTACATAAAAATCAAAAAGGATGCCATAGAATAGAAATCTTTCACAGTACAGAGCAACTTTGCCTAGCAAAACCTTGTACACTTTATAAAACTAGGTAAAAAGAAAAATCCTCTTAATGCAAGTGCAAGAAAAAAACTATATGTGACAATGTTAAGCATTCAATATACACAGGTCACCTGTATTTTTTAACAGAATAATATTTCTGATGTCCTTTTTTCATTTAAAACCTCTCACAAAGTGGCATGCTAACAACTTTTCCAAGTGGTGGCATAACACAAACTCCATTTTACATTTGTTCTGTTCATCCTCTAAATGATACACAATATTAAAATAGCACATTGAGATTGTACATTATTCATACTTTCAGTACTACCTTTTCTGTAACTTCATTTCACACTTGTGAATTTGTAAAACGGGCCACATTTTTATTCCTTACTCTTCTGCAGCCACCATTATTTTTTTCCCATCAAATGGAACTTAACATTGCTGGAATTTTTATGTTCACCGCGTTAATGTTTTTAATAACGAATATTAAAGTTATACAATTCTAATTTTACAATCATAATCAACCAAAAATTATAATTTTTTCAATTTGTCAGCACTTAAATGTGTGACTTTTGTCGGCTATGGAGACACACCACATACAGATAGACAATAATAATTCCCAAAAGGCATTTGGTATATGAATTACTGTTTTAGGAAGTCTAATATATTAAATTACATATCATATTATTCATTATTACAAAATGTTACAGGCTGATCACCTTAGAAAGGGCAACCATAGACTTGTCAGTGTCTTTTTTCATTTCTTTTAGCATCTTTTCATCCTGGGGGCCTAACAGATGCTCACTATCGAAAGGGACATGCACAATTAAGAATTTCTGAGTCAGGCAGGTCTGGTGTTATTACATTTCCATTATGAAATGTCACAAAAAACATTAAATCTTCAAATCTTGTGGTGATAGTGTATCTAAATTATTTGGCCAACATTTTTTGTGATCGTAGTTTATATATGATTTTCTTTGTGGTATGCTGTAATTTAAGTACAGAGTCTGCAATGCAAAACCCTGTCTCGAAATGGAAGATGTGAGATTACTTGTCCGATAACTTGTTGAAAAATGTTTTAGTAACTTTAAATGGAGGCATTTATATTCAGTAATCCAGTAATCATCTTTAGCTCAGTTGACCACTGAAGCATTCAAAGAGTCAATAGGTTCTTAAGTACTTGATACTCCCAAATGTAATTGTAAATGGGAGCCCATTCAAAGGAAGGGGAGCACTTGACAGGCATATTAATAATTGTAAGGTGTGCCAAGCAGGGATATGTTTCTAGCAATTCAGGCAAAATATTGACAAGCAGTCAATGTGGATTATACTCTGTATCCAAATGCAATTCATGTTATTATAATAAAACATAGGGAGTGGTCAAAGGATTTCCTAAATTCTCATAAAATTCCACTGTGCAAACTATTTCCTCTAGAAAATTACCAATTTAACTTCTTTATTTTTACATTGGTAACATAATATGGGAGGGTGAATATAGTAAGGGGTTATAACTTTGAAACAAAGATAATAATCAATAACAAAATATCTACATTTTATGTTTAAAGCTTGGACCTACCTAAAATAATTGCAATTCTGCCCATAAAAGGGGGGGGGGGGTTACCCAAATACTTTACAAATTTATGGCACAGTAGGCTTGTGGTGTATCAGATAGGAAATGTAAAGACACATTCGTAGCAAAGAACAAACAAGAGATAAAAGAAAAAAACAATTCAAATCAGGGTTTAATTAAATCGGACGAGAGTGGGATTTTGGAAGGCAATTTAGTTTGCCAACAGGTATGTGGCCCAACTACACTGAAGGGACTAATCTAATAGTAGCTTTTGGTATAGTGGTGATAATGGTTGCCAGATTTATGCCTTTCTTATGAAGCATAGCATGGGGGATCCACACCAACATTCACCTGACTATGACAGAGAAATATAGCAAAGAAAATTACCCAGCAATTTGTATATAAATGCAATTCTTTTAACAATGCAATATGTATACAATTAATATAAAATATTCAATATGTGGTTTGAGAACAGTGTAACACACACACAAGGTTAAACAAGTTCTGGCAATGCCGATGGGTCTGGCTTTAGAGGAATGCTGCATCGTAATATGAAGCATTATAAGTAAACAGCACGAGAATAGAGATGTATTTCTGTATATTAACACTGGTGCAGGTTAAAAGATCAGGTGACAATTGCACAGTCAAGCCATACCTAAAAATCCATGTAAGTTAATGCCTGCCCTCCTTCCATCTAAGAAAAGCAACAACAATTATCTAGTTATCTAAGAAGCCTTAATAGTATGCCAATTGTATGTCTGTGACACTGTAAGTTCAAGCATAGACAAAGGCATAAATAAACAAAATGATCACCACGGCTGCCTCAAGGGCAATCACTTTTTTGTCAAAGCACACAACTTCTGCACAATCAAAAGGTACTTGTGACTCAACTTGGAGGTGGAGCAAAAGCCCTTCTCTAGTGATGATCACATAACTGTCTGGCAATAGCTGCACTTTCGAGTCAGACCAAGAAATAGTGTTTAGTAGGTATAGGATATTGGCAACTTTGGTAGTTGAGGGATCTTGAGAAACTGATGATTCAAATGGCTCGCGCCATACTGAGTAGCATACTATCCTGAGCCATAAAGATTTTCTTTTATTGCGTTCTGTTGTAAGATATTGCAGTTAGCCTTCCTCAAAGTATGATGGCGTTTTTTTTTTAAAGACAATGCCAAACAAATATTGCTAGTTGTTCTTTGTTTCCTAGGTTTTGTGCCGAATTAGAAGTAATATACATTCCATTTTCCTTGAAGGGAGTTCCATTAAAGAACTGGTTAGTAAGAGATGTAAAAGATAAGGCAGGGTCAAAGATTACCCACAGATCGTACATAAAAAAAACAGAGAAAGGATTTTGACCTAGAGAAGTGGACCAAATGAGGAAAATGCCACTGTTGGGTAGCCCACTAGAGAAGACCTTTTTGATTTCTACTCTATTTCAACATAGCAAGGGTGTATTAACCACTTGGATGCTAAGGGGTGTGCTAGAAGGACCATTGAATTTCCATTGAAATCAATGGAAACTCCATGACGAGCTGAGCTCGTCATGAGCGTCGAAGGGGTTAAAGAGCCTCTCTGTGATCTATTATCCATAAGGGATAAGCCCAGACTTATTCTCACTGAGAGTTGGATGAACTCTGGAAACATTTGGAATTTTAGGTTGTAGATGCTAATTTTGTATGTTAAAAGACATATACCTGCTTATATTAATTTGCAACTTTATTACCTTCCTAATTGCACTACAATATATTATTTTCAAGAGCTAAATCAGCTACACTGTTCAACCTGATGTGTTGAAATCGCTATATAATAGATAAGTTGTCTGACATTATAGAATTCCTAAATGATAAAAAAACAAGCATTTGCAATGCAATCGGTATCGCATTAGGAAAGTGTGTGCTATTGGTACTGTAAATGACAATTTGTTTTAATATGTGTTGTTTTTGAAAATATATAAATTAATAGCATTGTTATTTACAAAGCCAATAGCTTACACTTTCTTAATGCAATTCCTATTGGCTATGGAAATGCTTGTTGGTAGCAAGCAAGGACAGTGCTGTTGTGGTGCTGAGTGATGCTGTGGTGGTGTCCTAGAGTGATGTGGTGGTGTCCTAGAGTGATGTGGTGGTGTCCCCGAGTGATGTGGTGGTGTCCCCGAGTGATGTGGTGGTGTCCCCGAGTGATGTGGTGGTGTCCCCGAGTGATGTGGTGGTGTCCCCGAGTGATGTGGTGGTGTCCCCGAGTGATGTGGTGGTGTCCCCGAGTGATGTGGTGGTGTCCCCGAGTGATGTGGTGGTGTCCCCGAGTGATGTGGTGGTGTCCCCGAGTGATGTGGTGGTGTCCCCGAGTGATGTGGTGGTGTCCCCGAGTGATGTGGTGGTGTCCCCGAGTGATGTGGTGGTGTCCCCGAGTGATGTGGTGGTGTCCCCGAGTGATGTGGTGGTGTCCCCGAGTGATGTGGTGGTGTCCCCGAGTGATGTGGTGGCGTCCCCGAGTGATGTGGTGGCGTCCCCGAGTGATGTGGTGGCGTCCCCGAGTGATGTGGTGGCGTCCCCGAGTGATGTGGTGGCGTCCCCGAGTGATGTGGTGGCGTCCCCGAGTGATGTGGTGGCGTCCCCGAGTGATGTGGTGGCGTCCCCGAGTGATGTGGTGGCGTCCCCGAGTGATGTGGTGGCGTCCCCGAGTGATGTGGTGGCGTCCCCGAGTGATGTGGTGGCGTCCCCGAGTGATGTGGTGGCGTCCCCGAGTGATGTGGTGGCGTCGGCGAGTGATGTGGTGGCGTCGGCGAGTGATGTGGTGGTGTCTGCGAGTGATGTGGTGGTGTCTGCGAGTGATGTGGTGGTGTCTGCGAGTGATGTGGTGGTGTCTGCGAGTGATGTGGTGGTGTCTGCGAGTGATGTGGTGGTGTCTGCGAGTGATGTGGTGGTGTCTGCGAGTGATGTGGTGGTGTCTGCGAGTGATGTGGTGGTGTCTGCGAGTGATGTGGTGGTGTCTGCGAGTGATGTGGTGGTGTCTGCGAGTGATGTGGTGGTGTCTGCGAGTGATGTGGTGGTGTCTGCGAGTGATGTGGTGGTGTCTGCGAGTGATGTGGTGGTGTCTGCGAGTGATGTGGTGGTGTCTGCGAGTGATGTGGTGGTGTCTGCGAGTGATGTGGTGGTGTCTGCGAGTGATGTGGTGGTGTCTGCGAGTGATGTGGTGGTGTCTGCGAGTGATGTGGTGGTGTCTGCGAGTGATGTGGTGGTGTCTGCGAGTGATGTGGTGGTGTCTGCGAGTGATGTGGTGGTGTCTGCGAGTGATGTGGTGGTGTCTGCGAGTGATGTGGTGGTGTCTGCGAGTGATGTGGTGGTGTCTGTGAGTGATGTGGTGGTGTCTGTGAGTGATGTGGTGGTGTCTGTGAGTGATGTGGTGGTGTCTGTGAGTGATGTGGTGGTGTCTGTGAGTGATGTGGTGGTGTCTGTGAGTGATGTGGTGGTGTCTGTGAGTGATGTGGTGGTGTCTGTGAGTGATGTGGTGGTGTCTGTGAGTGATGTGGTGGTGTTTGTGAGTGATGTGGTGATGACTGTAAAGTGTCCCGTGGAAAGGGATCTGTGAAAGTGCTATTCAGCCCCAATTCTAATGACGGGGCCAAGGACAATAGGACACCCGTAGATATACTGTAAAATTGCAGCAAAAACCCTACACCTCATAGGTTGAGAACCTACACCTGATACGGTGAGGAAGGAATTAAGTAATTTTTGGTTTCATTATTTAAAGTTTATAGACAAGATGAAATCCAATAAAAATGTAGTGTAAGTTATGATTCAAAAGAGAATAGATAACACAATTTCCCAGGCTGTCACTGAGCCTTGCAAGACCAAAACACGTTAGACACAGGGGCAAGAGAATCACTGCTTAAAAGCATCAAGCTTCAGAAAGACATAATCTCACTGTACAAATATTGAAGGTCAGACAACACATGGTCAAATCACAATATGGAACCTGCTTCAAATTCCTTTTCAACTGAGCTAAGTTGGCATTAAGTTTCGACCAAGTCAATATTCGCTAAATGAAGGAATTTTACTGATCAACAAAATTATCTATGAACAAGTTCAATTACTTTTCCACTCACTCAAAAAAGCACTGCAGCCCTGGCCATGATGTGAGGAAGTACAAAACAAAATACTCAAGGAGAGCCAAACAAGCCTGGATTCCATGGAAAACCAAGACCTACCAGGACACCTCATTGCAGACAAGCAGCAGCATCTAACACTTAAAGTAGCAACTTTTTTAATACAGTCAACTTAAGCTCCACGAAATACCTATGTCTATGAAGGGTTCCTTAAGTAAGTCATGAGTGGATGAAGGAATTTAATAAGAAAACAAGATGATCTGCTAATAGCAATGGCCTTGGAGCCAAATTAACCTTTTCAAAGAAAGGCGCTGTCCCATCAAGATAGGATATACTGTGTATTTCATGGTGTAATCGGACAGATTATGTTTACGGATACAAATTACAAAGACATTGACTCAATTCAACTGTACTAACTAATAAAGAAACAGGAGATGCAGCCACTGGTCTACAACTGAGCACCTAAATTTGGGCCTAGAGACATGCAAACAGGTAGCTCAGGTGCAGGACAATCTGTATAAATGTCATCAGTTTCACTTACTTTTGTCACCCCTTAGCCTCGGAACTCTCTGGATCACCTCTCTCCACATGCCATCTACAGTCCCTACATCTTGAGCTATATTTTTAGCCACATCCGGCATTTACTACAAGCAGAAATAAATATGTATATATATATTTTTTAAAGCCGTAATCATTCTAGTTTTAAATGCTGATTGACATGTACATGTCTCCGCGGAGTAAACAGGCACAACAGCTAAGTTTAAGATATGTGCATCGGTCGCTGAGCTTGGATCATGCACAGAAGTAAAGACTGGGGAAGCGGGGCAGATCTGCGAGAACAGCGCTACATCTTTAAGCTCAGTAAATTAATTCCGACTTTTCTTCAGTTTTTAATACCAGCCATTTTATCAGAGTCGTGTGCTGAAAGTTGCCAGTTATGTAGACAGTTAATTCTCGCCATTTTAAAGGAAGTAAAATAACACTACATCCTCTAGAATTCACTGATTTCAGAAATCAAATGTTAAATGAAACCCAGGACTGGAACAGTGATGCCCTGTAAACCAGACAAACTGTCAACTATTCTCATGCTGCCTGTGGGACCCCCATCTGTTCAGCGTCCCTCCTACAGGCTACAGCGGGCGCTCAGCTGCATGCTGCATGGCCAGCTCTGCGATGTCCTTCTGGCTGAAGAGGTAGGTCTTGGAGCTCAGCCACGTCTGCAGCAGCTGAATGACCACGGCCAGGGCTGCCAGCGCTGCCCGCAGTGCCCGGGAGCTGAGTACAGCCATGCTGCAGCCGGAGAGGACCTTGGGGTGCAATGCTCAACCTGCAGCGCGCGCTGACTCCCTTTCCCTGGCGCAGACGGCACACGCCCTAGCGCGAGACGGGAAGAGTGGCCACAGAACGGGGGCTCCGCGCGCACGCGCCCAGCTTGACACGGGCCGCCTGGAGACGTACCGAAAGTCTAGCACGCACAGGTTACCAGCTGCCAGTCGTGGAAGAGGTACCAGACAATAAAAGCCCCTGAATGGCAATGTGGTGCAGGGTGCAGCGTTTTTTAAAAACTGTAAGCCATAATGTACGGCAGAGAACGCCGCTGTGTAACACGTTTTAAAAATGAAAGTGTTCCTTTGCAATGTGAGTGGTGCTTATGTAAAGCACTCCAATACCATCGGAATAGAGTTTGCGCTACATAATTGAAGCCAAAAACTGTGAGAAAATAAGAAGTTGTGCTAAAAAAATGTGGCAAAAAAAGTATTAAATAAAAATCAAAGTGTTTGGAAGGCCATAAGGGGGGAGGGTGGGTGTCACGAGGGAGATTGCGTGAGCAGGGAGGAGGACATAGTGGGTTAAAAGGGAGGGGGGTGTTCAAAACAACAAAGGGGGTGGTGAATCTCAGAGTGTACAAGTGAATTGTAAGTGGTACTTGTGTAAAGCACTTCAATACCTTCGGGTCATGTCTGCGCAACATAAAGGCGCCAACATATAAAAAAAATATGACTAAAAGCCCCTGAATGGCAATGTGGTGCAGGGTGCAGCATTTTTAAAAATCTGTAAGCCAACTTGTACAGCAGCTAATGCCGATGTGCAACATGTTTTCAAAATGAAAGTGTTCCTGTGCAATGTGAGTGATGCTCATGTAAAGGACTCCAATACCATCGGAATCGAGTTTGCGTTACATAGCTGATAATGGATTGGGTATTCTCGAAGCGTTTCCCTTTACCATTTACACTATTTTGTGCAAAAAGATTTCTTCTGCATTAATGGCTCACTGGCACACTGTTTATCGCAAAGTACGGAACCTCCGTTATTACTTACGGAACCTCCGTTATTACTGGAAGTGAAGCTGAGCATGTCGTCATGCAAAACAAGTAAACTCACCGCCGCAGCCCAGCTTCAACAGGAAGCCAGGCAACCTTTGTTGGGACGGGGGCGGGGCCGGACAAATACAGGAAGCAGACGGGATCCTACCCCGCGTTCCTGTGCCCGCCGGAAGATTTCCGTCTCAGCTAGCGGGGCTCCGATGCTCGTGGAGAGCCCCGCGGCCCCCGCCTGTTAACCAGAATGACCCACTGGCTGCCGAGGGACACGCGAGAAGAACCAGGTGAGTGGGGTGTGAGGGGGATGTGTGCGCGCGTGTGTCTGTGTGTGTGCGCGCGTGTGTGTATGCGTGTGTGTGTGTGTGTGTGTGTTAAGAGACCGATGACTGGTTGGTGGTGGGGGGGGGGGGGGGTGTACGCGAGTGTCTGTCTGCCTAGCATAGCATGACGCCACATTCTAGAAGATGCACGCGAAAGCTAAACAGCGCACACACAGCAAGCAGCCAGCAGCAAAAGCGTGCTCACGAGGACAAATCTGAGACAGCAGAAGCGCGTGGCCGAACGCTGTATCAGATTCCCAGGAAACTGAAAACAATAGTTGTCGAGCTAGACCGCATGCTACGCATGCGCAACTCTAGCTCGACCTAAAAAGAATGAGTTTAAAAGAATGCCTAAATACACAAAGGGGACAGACATCGCAAGTTCATTAGGTTGAAAACCTAATCTGCACTAACATACAGAAAATATAAATCATTTTAGATCCAATTTTGCACACAGTCACTACAGAAAAAATTAAAATAGAGAAACAAGCCTGACAAAACAGATTATGGGTTTCTGACCATGCAATATCGCTAAAGAACCCACGAAATTGAAAAACTCTAAAACCTTCCCACTAAAAGATGGAAAAGAGAAACAGCTAAATATTATGCTAAACTGTAACCGTGCACCTGTGTGGGGGACTCACCATTTTTACCTTAAAAATAAAAAAAGACTTCTGGAACATCTAAGGGCTATCAAGAGAAATTATTACGCATTCACAAGAGTTAAATACTATGACAAAGTACATGGTAACAGCATCTTCAATATCATGTACTGTATGAAGTCAGAAATCAAGAAAGAATTGAAAACAAAATAAAACAAAAACAAAAGACAATTGGAATCAGGCTAGATAATAAAAACAAAACCATTTCGGTTGAGTAACGATGATAAACTACACGTCTTTCTAGGAGAATAAAGCATAATAAGGAATTAGTCAGTACCAAAACAATTATAGGACAATCTTGTTAAATCGAAATCAAAAAGGAGACTATTTGGAAATCAAAATAGGATTAACACAATCCAATGAGAATCATTTTAAAATAGCAAACGTAAATTAGCCAATCCATTTGAGGAAAATATACCCATAGCAGAGACTTCAGGCTTAAAGAAATGTCCATGCGAATCCACAAATAATCATCTTGTAGAAAAGCAGCCAAAAAGAAAAAAACTATTAAAAATAATGCAAATTAAAACTAGCCACCTGTAGAGTAGCAAATATCACCAGAAGACTTAATTAAATGAACGATGAATGATCTAATTTTCCATGAAAGAAGCCTATTGTGAAATCATGATAAATTCCACATTTTCACAACATCTACCACAGTGCACTTAGGTGAGGTAATTACAAATACAGCCTATTGGATAAAAAAGGAGACTATTTAAGTTATAATTGAAAAGATATTGTGAGAAAGACCTTGTGGTATACACGTGTGAGAGTAGATCTTTGCAGTTATGAAATAAAGGGACCAACATTTCCTGAGTTCTATCTTCTTTACTAAAGGTGGTTTTGAAAGATATTTGGCATGGTTGATCCATTCAACAGCACTAACTGAACGCCGTGATGAAATAGCTTCTCTGCATTAAATATTAAACACGAAATTACTATTGGCTGTAGAATGGCATACTATTGTATGGATCGTGCAATATATTTTATAAATCTAATGCAACACCATATTATTTGGAATGCTCAAGTGATGGTTAGTATATGTGAGTATGTATGTATGCATACACATTTGGGACACATTCAAGTTTTGTTGTAATCCAGGGAGACATCCCAAAAATGTGTTGTATAAATAGGAATTGGACGATGTACTCCACTGTAATCAATTTAGTGATCTAAAGGCAAACGGCAGACAATTGTTCTGGGTCTTCTTTGGAATGGAGTACAGAACCTTATATACAGGCTTTAAGACAAAAGTAGTACCACTTTAGGATTAGGTACTATACACCAATGGTGGCTGATAATACTGAAAAAAAATTTGTGTGGTGTAATTTGAGGAAGCAAGCAAGCCTGACTTCCGAGAATTTCTTTTTTTTAGGGCAAATTGTGCGCAAATTGTGCGCTCACACATGTATTTTCTAAGAAGTCATACTTGAAAGGGCACTCTAGTAGTTTTTACACTACGTTAATGGTGTTCAAGCAAGCCTAGGATTCCTTAGGAGTGTTGCAGGTTTGCCCATCCCAAATACATGAGAAAATTATAGCAAAATGGTGAATCCTGCACCTATCCGATAATTGTTAGGACCAGAATTATACCAAAAAATTTTTACATCTTGCAACAGAAATGCAGGCTTCATTATCTGGGAATCACTTCCTCAAGAATAGAAAATTATATAATCCATAAGTCCAAATGGTTTTATCCTGTGGTACATACCTTCACAATAGAAATGTATATTCATGCTGTAATGTACATGAGCAGTGATATCAATGAGCCATTTGGGACTTATTATTTACATCAAGTGTATATCACCAACAAACCACTTCCCAATAACATGATCAAAAAGGCCTCAATAAGAAGATTCAGCTGATCAAAGAGTGCTACTCTTGCCCTCTGTGTACTGATTCCTATATTGCATTGTTGAATTATATTTATTGCAAAAGGAACAAATGATGTACGGAATTCTGAACAATGCAGACATTCACCCCTAGTTGCAAAGATCTGGGGTTTAATCCATCGTTCTTTTGCTCACCACGCCACCCCAATTTGGATCCAGCTATATGCAAATCAGTCTTGACCCTGTGCCTCATGGAAACAGTCCAGCTCGAACTGCCAAACCAGGTCCTCCCTGGACCAGAGACAAGCAACCTGGAACCGGTTTCTGGGTATCACCCCTCATCTGTGGGAAGACATGAGGTATGCGGTGCCCACGCCAAGGAGGAGTTCTTATGTGCTATGATAAATGCACTATCCATGGTCAAACATAGTACGGACATATGTGAATTGATCGAAACCCAAGACATAGATTGTTTGTTACAGAAACCTGGGCTAAGGAAGACTCTGGACCTGATTTAGTGGCAGCTACCCCTCTAGAGTACACTATTGCTAGTCTTGATCGATCGTTTCACAGAGGTGGGGGATTTGCTATCATTTAGAAAAACGCGTTCAACTGCACTTTGCACCCATTAGCTCAGACCCACAAGACACATGCGAGGTAGTGCAGTATAGACAAATAATACGCTTTTCCCCTGGCTCTTGAACTCAGTTTATCGAAGCCTGGGATTAAGTCCTGAAATCTTTTATTAGAAACTCTCTTTTCACTATATTGGTTGATTTTATCTTCTGTTTGGAAGATACGGAATGCATTGACGTTGCTTTTTAGGTCTCGCCTGTCGATGCGCATGCGCATCGAGCTTGCGAGACTATTGGGGCTTAAACAGTCTTTAACCAACTTGCAAGGAATCGTGGCGATTCCTTGCAGTGCCCGTGACATTCAAGCTTAATGCGCATGCGCTTAAAAGCGCGTGCACATGCCCCCAGCCGCCTGCCTGCCCCTGCTGCTTTCACACCCTCTCGCCGTCTGTTCCCCCTGCTGCGTCATCAAAGGCTTTCACGGCCGGCCGTGCTTTCAGTTTCACTGCCGGCCGGCCGTGTAAAGTGCACTTCAAAGGCCGCTCTCCCTGCTCCGCCCCCTGTAAGACTTCCCCGCCATCATCCGCTCCAGTTTAACAGCCACGCGGGATATTAGTTTCACTTTCACGGCCGTGTCATGCTTGTTGGGACTTTCATTTTGGTGAGTGAGTGAGCCTGCAGTCATCAGCCTTATTTAAGATTAATTGATTTTCTCAAAATAACAAGATGTTTGACCCTCTCCAGACTACTCGAACCCTGTTCCGCAGCTTCGAAGGCGAACTCTCTTGACGCGCCCTCACTTTGCTTTCACCGTGGCGCCATCTGGAGCATGATTACTTTCCCGCTTCAGTTTCCTATCAGGCGCCATCTGTCTTTCCTTAGTTTATGGCTTTCCTATAACACTCGCAGGCACCTACCCCCTCCCTTCTCTCCCTCCCTCTTCGTCCGCTCCAGTTTAACGGCCACGCGGGAAATTAGTTTCACTTTTATGGCCGTGTCATGCTTGTTGTTTCGGCCGTGTGTCTTGTCTTCATTTTTTCTTTGCTCTCTGACGATCACAGCAGACCAGCTAATGTCTCGCTCTACCCTCCCCACACCAACACTTTGTCGCTTTCAGCCCGTTCTTGCAGATCAGCTCAAGCCTTGCGATGCTCTCCCCACACCATAACTTCCTATCGCTGCTTGGTTTACTTCTCCAGTCACTTCGCTATAGCCGCCTGCTAAGTAAAACAGGTAACCGGAGGCTACTTCTCTGTGCTTCCGAATTGCTGGAGCACATCAAGCCTTAAGTCTTGGGCTTGCCCCGTGATGCAGCCCCGACAACCCCGTTCCGGCATCACTGCCCTGTTCATCCCACAGATGGCTGATCCTCCACTCCTATCGCACGCGGACAGTGCAGTCAGCAGCAGGTACATACCAAACAAAACAGGTAACGGGAGGCTGGATCTCCATGCTTCCCGGACTAACTCCAGTTCCGTAGCCTTTTTCTAATGTTAACGCATGTATACCCCATAAATTATGTGTTCCTTGACTCACAATGCTAATAAACCTACCTAACCTTCCAGCGGAGCCACTTGAAGGAATGTAAACCGTGCAAAACATTTTCTTTCGGGTCACTGTGTTAAAACTATGTGCTGCGAAGCTCATTAAACCAGTTGCTAAAAAGTGCTTGAGAAAGTATTCAACAAACACAGAGCCGGTTATTACTTAGCTCTCGATTTCTTTTAATGAAGTCTTAGTCTGTTTCTCTCTAAGAACAAATTAAAACAAACTTCGGCGTCTCTACTCCTTTAATTATGTAGGCTGGCATCTTTCTGTGTGCAGCCACATTTGCTTCTTTCCACAGAACACTGTTAGAAACTCCTTATCAAAGGAGTTTTATTGCCTCCTTATTCAAACCGGAGTCGAAGTCAAAATGAGTGCATGGAAATGCTGCACAGAAGCAGGGTATTTAGAAAGTCAGCAGTCCATCTAACCTCCTTAGGATGCGATTTTGCTCCCGCATGCCCCATAATTATTCTTTCCTTACAATACTACGAGTACAACGTAGATTTACATAAAACATGTTTATTTACTACAAACAATACATAATTGTCATAAATTAACAAGCACTGGCGTTGCCAATAGGTCTCGCAGTAGGAAAGTTGGCGCTATTGGTTTTGTAAATGACAAAGCCCTTTATGTTTTGAAAATAAAAATACAAATAAAAGGCATTGTTATTTGCAATTGTAATAGCTCCAACTTTCCTACTGCGAGACCTATTGGCAACGCCAGTGCTTGTTTTTGTTTTTTAGAACTTATGAATAACTTGTTTTTTCCCCAAATCCAACTCCCCCACCCACACTGCCGGCTAAATGCTGGATGGAATCTTTGCCAATCACTCGGTCTTAGAGGTGGGCAATATTCTCCTGCTAAGCTGGTCAGACAACCTAGTGGTAACTTTTAGAATCATACTGCAGAAGGGAATAGAACAGACACAGCGTAAACCCGCATCTTATAGAAGTTGGAGTAAATTTTACTCCATAGATTTGGAATTAGCCCTCTGTGAAATACTAGTGAAAAAGAACAGGTTACAGGACCCTACGGCAGATGATTTCAATGTTTGGGTGAAGGCCACAACAAAACAAGTTTCTCCACTTAAATACAAGACTGCCACTAGAACTAAAGCACTCGCACTCTGGTTACCAGATGAGCTTAAAGACCTCAGACCGCAATGTCGGAAGCAAGAACGGAGGTGGAGGGCCACTCTCACTTCAGAGGAGAAATTAAAACAAAGTGCTGATTGCTACATACAACGCACCATTCTGGCTGCAAAAGAATATTACTATGCCAACAAAATCTGATCCACAAGCAACTCTCCCAACAAACTCTTTAAAGTGGTGAAAGAGCTCTCTACTCTCTCGGTCCAGCACTGGTTGAACTTGCAAAGCTTCTGCAATAACGGCACAGTTTATTTCAGAGATAAGATACTGAAGATCTTCTGGGATTTTAAGGTTAATGAGGATAGTCCTCCACTCACTATGGGTGCAGAAGTTCTCGTTGATCGGGATTCCATCACAACTATTTCCACTCTTCCCCCCATAACCTGCATGAAAGTAAAACAATCTTCTTATGCACCTAACTTCAGGCTCACCTGGGGAAACCTGTCCTCCCTAAGCCCCCACACTCGCCCCTGGGATTTACAACTTGCACCAGATCGGATTGCAACTTTTCTGGAAAGGATCTACAACCAGATAATTACTATGGAAACAGGCAGAAGTTATTCCCCAAAAAAAAGCCTGACGTGGTCCTGATGACCTTAAAAACTTGTGCCCAATCTTGCTCTTGCCTGCACTGGCCAAAATCTTTGAAAAATATATTAACCAGCTATTGGGCAAGTTTATCACCACCCCAAGACTTTCTGGATCCCTCACAGATTAGCTTCCAGAGTAGTAACAGGATTGAATTGTCACTGGTTGCTGCAGTAGATTCCATCAGTTGCCAGGTGGCTCAACGTGGCACGGCCATCTTGGTAATGCTGGATCTGTTAGCTGAATTTGATGAGATATCCCCATCCCGCTTGGTGCAAAAATGACACAAGCCAGGGTTGAAGGATAGCGCTCTGGACCTACTGGGTTCCTTTCTGACCAATAGAACGCAGACTGTCAGCTGCAAGGACTTCAAGGCAGAACAGTTTCAGCTCCTTTGTGGGGTTCTGCAGATGTCTTTTTTCCGCCCCACCCTGTTTAATTTTTGTGGCCCACTGGCAAAATTAGTTATTCAGCTTCTAGGTTCTATCCTATGCGAACGAGACCCATACCATTGCCTTTATATCTGATATGTTATCAGTTGCAGATAAAGTCAAAATCTGTAGGATGGATATCAGCATCTGGATGAAGGAGAACTGTCAGAAATTAAATGCTGAAGAGACGGATACCCTGGTCTTTTGGGCACAACATTTGGTACGGTCAGAGCGGTGGTGGCCAAAGGTGTGTGGTCCCTTACCTACACCAGTTGTCTTCACTAAAAACCTAGGAGTCATCTTTAACAATAACCTTACCTTTGATACCCAGGTAAATGTGATGCTTCCTCATCATTTAAACATTAATAAGTCCTCGCTCAACAAACTACAGTCATTTAAATTGTGACAGCCCATCTGGAATTCGATGTTCCTAAATGCCTTTCAGTTTGTTAGAAAGTGGGTGACTTTTAGAATGCTTGTATGGTCCATTAGGCGCAGGGGTAGTTACCCTCAAGGAAAGTATTTCACTGGTCCTCCCATAAGAGATAGCTGAGATCGTACTATCTGAGGAAGGTGCACATTCCTAGTTTTCAGAAGGCCAAAAGGGGGGGGGGGGGGTCACTCCTTTTCTGTAGTAGCGGCTAAAATGTGGAACACGCTGCCAATTCACATTGCTAGCTTAAACTCTCTAATGGCCTTCTTCAAGGAATTGAAAACTTGGCTATTCTTCCTTCTGTGACTGTAGTGCTGTGGACTCTCTTGGCAGCTTCTTCTCCAATGGTATCGCTTTGACGCCTATAGGCATAATGCGCTTTATATATTTAAATACAAATACAAGTGGATGGCTCTCCTGGAACAATACTTAAGTAGTGGAAGCTTGTTACACCTTTCGATAAAAAGGTGAGAAAAAGCTTATTAGCTTTGTGTACTCACACTAAATGCACCAAAGGGTTTAATGGCACTTCACAGGTTGTGCACCTCAATTTTGCATCATATTTACATTAAGTTTGGTAAGAAAGCAGGAAACGTGTTGTGTCACATGAGGTGCATATATATATACAGCAAATACTAGGATTTAACAGGATTGTTCACTTGATCATGTTCCCTTTCCTGCCACGTCATGCACCCTCCTATGTCTCGGTGTTCAGCTCCTGAAGTCTTCCCCAGTCTGCTTACTCAACCGGATACAGATAATACTTTTTTTGTATTATACCATTTCAGATTACCTTCAACTGTGCTGGGTACTAGAGCATATACTGCAAGCCCAGTGCTCTTAACGTCTTCCTTAACCCAAAGGATATTTCTTGTTTCTGCACCAATAGTTTAACCCCTTCCATGCTCATGACGGAATGGTTCCGTCATCAGCGTCTGTGCTCCGGTGCTGATGACGGAACATTTCCGTCATGAGCCAATACGCTTTTAAACCCTTCAGCACTGCAGCGAAATTCGCGCAGCACTGAAGGGGTTAAATCTGGGAAAAGAAAGATCCTCACATAATTCTAAGGTAATTTACTTTGAATACTGGCATTTTAGACCCCAAAGCTATATCTCTGTATTTCAAGAACCTTGCAAAAAGTTGCACGGGGTAATGCGGGCAGTGTAAGGGTGGCATTCTACTAATAAAGCATTTAGACCATACCTTCAAGCAGATATTGCTATATTAGGGACCCATTCACTTTCCTTCCACCAATACTGTTTGAGGAATCTCTGGACTCCTTAATGGCTTTCAATATAATGCCTAGGAAGTTGCAAAGGTGGTGACCAGGCCAGTAGGTCCACTGTAATCAATGACCATGTTTTTCTTTCTCCATGTAATATCAGTAGATTTTGTGTAATTGTATGCAGCAGTTACTGGTATTTCTAGACTTCCACTCACGGTTCCTATGCCTTATATTACATTTCCAACTGCACACAGTCAACCACATTGGCCCCACACTTTCTTCCTTTTGAGCAGTGGTTGGGAAAATAGAGTTCACTGGAGAACTGAAAAAGCATGGTTATTCACTGAACACTGTTCAGTGAGGACTGTGATGATGCTTTTGATAATGCTCATTAAGGTGCAATTTTTTATAATTAACAGCTATATATCCATTGATTAACGTGCAATGTAAAAGAGAAAATGACATGCATTTTAAATGTGGAAAGTTGCAATTGGCAGCCACAGCTATTAGGATAGGCTACAGAAATGCTAAAATACAAGTTTTTCTATAACTAGAAGTGAACTCAATATGGCACCATTTCATTTAGGAACTTGACCTAAATGTGACATGCTTAGAAATGTTCGTCATAACCGCAGAATGTTTTTCATCACAGCAGAATGCTCCGGTTTCAATAAATGTATCATTTTACTAAGCAACATATTTTTCAATGATTTAATGTTCTGTTCTCACCATGTTTCACATAATGCTTGAATATGCAGTTGTATATTTTAGAACAGTACTACGGCTTTATATAAATGAAATGCATTACTATACGGTATTTTGCAAGGTGATGTTTCTCTTATTTTTAAGCATAGATCATGGTTTACGCAGTGAAACATTTAATAGTAGAAGGTTAAACTGTACTCGATGTCCATGGGAACGGAAGTTCGTGAATAAAGGAGCCACATACGGATGAGGTCTGTAACAATTATTGTGACGAAACTTTGCAAGTTGCATGTTATTTTGTGGAAAAGAAAGAGATGAACTCGTTCTCAGACAAACGCTTCTGTTTGATTGGATCCGAGGAGAGACCCGCTACACAAATTTTCAACAATATTTTATATTAGTTCGTGTTCCCAATTAGTTTCTACGCTTTTTGGCAAAATGCTTCTCTGCACACTTTTTCCCAGACAATTGCCAACTGTGGCTATCTCCGCTGTTAATCCTTTGCCTTACTATTTGATGCTCGATTTGGCCGATTGCTATTGCAATTGTGTGCCGATTTACTCGAAATACAGACTCGGCTTTCTGGGAAGTTCAGCTGACTTGATCTGACTCGTGGGGTTTATGTTCTCATATCTCACTCTTTTGCTTCTGAATACAAACTCTTTGTGTGTTTTACTGAGCTAAAATTCTGATCTTAATCTTTATAATAGGGAACATTTCCTTTATGGAACACGCTTATTGCATTATTTAATGATTTATTCTAACCAATCTTTGTGGTGAGATTTCTGTAAAATTTGGTGATTTTATTGACTAATCTGAATGAAAAAGAATATAAAGATACTTCCTAATCTCCCGGCCCCTGCCCTCACAATCCTGAACGACTCTCTGACCTCCGGTATAGTTCCTTCATCGTTTAAAGAAGCCACGGTCATACCGCTTCTGAAAAAACCCGGGACTGACCCAGCTTGTAAGGCTAATTACCGGCCCATATCCTTATTGCCCTATCTGGCTAAGGTCCTGGAGGCCCACGTGGCCAAATGCCTCTCTAATTTTCTTGAGGACTCCTCCTGTTTCGATCCCCACCAGGCTGGTTTTCGGCCGGCACACTCCACAGAGGCAGTAGTCACCACAGTCCTGGATACGCTACGAGATTGCGCTGACAAACGCTCCCCACAGGCCTTGGTGCTCCTGGACCTGTCGGCCCCGTTTGACACGGTCGACCACAACATCTTGGTCGACCGTGTCGGACAGGCCGGCATACGGGGCACGGCGGTTGGCTGAGTTCTTTCCTGGAGAACCGCACGCAGGCAGTACGTCTTGGAGAGCTAACTGGCACCAGGCAGTCCATCACATGTGGAGTGCCACAGGGCTCTTCCCTGTCACCCCACCTGTTCAATCTATACATACTCCCTCTGATCCAGACTCTTGGAGATGAACAGGTGAGGGTCTACAATTATGCCGATGACTTACAGCTACTTTTTACTATTGACAACACTGAAAACTCTATCCTGCATTTCCAGTCAACCATGAGGTTCATAAAATCTTGGATGGACCAAAACTAGCTGAAACTGAACCCTGGAAAAACCGAGCTGGTCCTTAGTGGGGACAGCGTCAAGCACTTGGCCCCCGGATTTAGGTCAAGCCCCGATACCCTCCCCATCGGCCAAAACACTTGGAGTCATTGTGGACTGTGATCTTTCATTAAAAGCACAAGTGGGCCAGGTGGTCTCCAAGTGCTTTTTCCAGTTAAAAAAAATCCGGAAGGTTCGGCGTCTACTCACGCCCGAGGCAATCACCCAGGTCGTGATTGCCACTGTTCTGTCCCATCTGGACTATGCGAATGCCATCTATCTAGGTCTTCCCAACTACCTATCTAAACGTCTCCAGATGGTACAGAACTATGCCGCGCGGCTAATTTTGAATCAACCGAGGCGACAGGCAGCCACTCCCCTACTTAGGAAATTGCATTGGCTTCTAGTCACCCAGCGCTGCGCATTCAAAACAGGGTGTATGATATTTAAGTCTTTGCACTGCAAAAGCCCCAAATTCATTGACTTACTAATCACCAGATACATACCACCCCGCAACCTACACTCACTCCACCAGGGCCTCCTCCAGACGCCTTCTTTTAAACTCAAGCGCGCTGGAGGCCGCAGGTTTGCAACACTTGCCCCCTGCTTATGGAACACCTTCCCTCTGGAGATTCGGAACTGCCAAGACCTCCTCTCTTTCCGGAAAGCCTTGAAGACCTGGCTCTTCAGACAAGCACTGAAATAATCCTCTATTCCTCATCCACGTCTATGTTACTTTCGATCTTAGCGCCAAGAAACCAATCGGTGATAGCGCGCTCAACAAATATTTTAATCACATGAGAAACAAAGGTTTTAAAACTATTCCAAACTCATCATTGACTGGACTTAAACTGTTAATGTGATTTGGCTTGCGATGATGAAATAGATCCTGCTTCAAAACACGGCGGCAAAGGTCCATCTCCTGAGGCGATTGAGAAGAAGCAGTAATAGGAGAAAGGCTGAACCATATTTATTTAAATTTTCCCCTGATCCACACTATCACTTTTAATGCTGCCACACTCCTACCCTGCTTGCAGAATACAGCTAGATGGCTACCAGTGCTTACTTGTCTTCAATTTATCTCACCACAAACCCTACAGACTACGGAGGAACATGGGCATAGTTTCAGCTACCCCAAGCATAAAGCAAACAGCAAGTCAAGTATTTTAAATAATGAGGTAGATACTAGGACACTATTCCTCTTACAGATCCTAACGTTCCGGGGACCATCATCCAATCATGGAATCCTAAGCAGGAGCCATTATTCTTCTCCCCTTGAACAAGACGCGCTACATCTAGTCGCTTCACCATAGTGTGACAACAGCATCAGGCCTACCAACAATCCTGAATGTTCCTCTTCTCTTAGCATGTGCTGCAGCATCACTGCATACCAATGTCGAAGGGCTGATTACTGGTGCAGCAAGCAGGACAATGCTATTTATCTCCTCTGGTTGTTGGGTGCTTCTTCTCTCCTGTGGTCCTGGAGGCTTCTGAAGTTTTTTAAAGTTTAGTTTATTTGCATAAGTTAATTAAAACCATTGCATACCAATAAAATCATAAAACCAAGCCGGGAGAGATACTTAAATCTACAATTACATTTAAAAGCCAGGTACTCTGGGGTCTGTCTAAAGGTTTAGTTTGAAACAATACAATTGATTCTAACCTTAAAATTGCTTATAAGTGGGTTAGCAACAACTCATCACCAGTGAACACATTCCCCGTTGGGGACCAGTTGGCACTCTGTTACTCGACTCAGCCCCTTTACCCGTAAGCACTTAGCCATTAATCCTTTTCACTGTTAAGTGTGCGCGCATTGCGCAGATTTTGCTTTGTACAGTCCTAAGGTCTGTTGCTAGCGTGTATAGGTTTTTAAAGGAGCGGCAGATTGGAATTTTCTTAGAACACACAGCAATAGGGAAACGTACTAGTACCATTTAAAGTCTTTAAGGGCGAACGTAAATGAAATGCAATTGAGGGATCCCCTTGCTCATGTTCTTAGTTTGGGAATGGGTACCAATCTTGTTCAGTTGCAGTAGGCTCCTGTAGCGAGCTCGCTTTTATGATGCTGAATGACCTAAGAAGATCAATGCTGTGGAGAGGTTCGTCTATCTCCCCGTATTTTTGTAGTAAAGTCCAATATCAGTTTCTGGGTTTTGTAGGGGCGTTGAGAGGGTCCAGGCCAAGGATGAAGAGCATCCCTGAGTCTTTGTATAAATCTTCCAAAATGGACCAAGGTGGAGGCATCTGTGTGTGAAAAGCATATAGCCGAAGCCTCTAAGCAAGTGTGTGCTCTATTACTCAGTAATAGGTACCTGAGTAAAGTTTTCCTTTCACCGGCTATGGTGGGGCAGCAGCACAGGAGGTCCAACCATGATTCGTATTTGTACAGTCTGAAAGCTTCTCTGTTTTTTTGGTTGGCCCAGGCTCAGTTGAAGTCTGGTATCTGTAAAACCACCATTCGCATGCACATGATCTCTTAACGGGTTTTGCAGTAAAGGGAAGCAGAAATATAAGGCTGGGGTTTGGATACCAGATATGAAGAGTTTAACATGGGGCAAGACAGAGGTGGAACTTAATGAGGCATATCCTGCTAAAATGAAGCCAGTTACACTTGTCTGTTTATAGTCTTTTTCCAAGTTGTGTAGGAAGTGGAAGTTAGTGCTAATGTTGATTGATTTATCTCTGTGGTCGCTAGAGCGCTCTTAAGCTGTTTGTTCCATGGAGAGCCGTTTTTTCAAACATATGTCGAAGGCAGGCCTTTCGGGAATTTTCCAGAGCCTTTAAGATACAGATGTAATATTTAAGAAAATATGCCTTGGTTTTAAGAGCTTGTTTTATCAGCACAAATTCCAGTCTGAGTCTTGCCCTGTGTAGGTATTTCGGTACTTTGAAATTTTTTTGTAGCCCACACATTGAGCCTGCTCCAGAATTTCAGAGCAAGCTCCCGGAAAAGCTTGGTGCCCATATTTGAGCACTGGGAGGAGGGGTGCTTGAATTACTTTCTTTATTCCTTCTGCGGACGGGCATTTTAAGTTGTTATTGAGCCTAATGAAGCCATAAGTAATTGCAGTTGATTTATTTTCCAGAGCATTTTTATGAGCAGATGGTTAAGCGGAATCTGTGAACCACACCCTCAGACATTTATGTCTGGGGTCAGGCGTGATGGTCGAGAGGGCCCATGGTGCATTAGATTTGTTTTTTTATTTTTATAACGGCAGACTACAAGTATTTTTGTCTTGTCTGAATTGATAGTAAGACAATTTGTGATGCTGTATTCCTGTAGTCCAATCAATCAATGCTCGTTGGGTCTCCACTTTGGTGTGGTCTATGACTATAAGGTGCGGCGTGATGACCGGGGTGTTATAGACCCATTTCTCTCATAGACTCTGCGATTAAGATACCAGGCAGAGTCTTATTGTTTAAATTAAGGGATAACATCGAGAGTAGGGGAGGTCTATCAAACATCCAGTTTGGGTTTAGAGCGAAGAGAGGCACCTTGGACCAGTGTTCTAATCTGCATTTGTTAATCTCAAAGTATACGGTAGCCAAGAAGGGGTCCCTGTTCCTGGCCTTCATGGACCTCTCCTCGGCTTTCGATTTGGTAAACAGGGCAAAATTGTGGGATATCTTACTGGAGTTCGGGATTGATAAGCTGCTGGTGAACTTCATGGCATCCCTACACCAGGAGCTGTTTGCAACAGTAAGGGTCACCAAGGAGGGAAGGTGCACGAGCCGTTTTAAATCGGAGCGAGGAGTGCGCCAGGGCTGCATCCTGGCCCCCCTCCTTTTTACCATCTATATTAACGGCCTGGGAAACCATCTAGAGGCAGTGGAGGGAGACGTTCCGCGTGTAGGAGAAGCAAAGATACCGACCCTCCTATACGCGGACGATGCAGTCCTGATAGCCCGTACTGGGCTGGGTCTCCAGCGGTTATTGGATCTATTCGGCACCTTTATGGGCTAGTTAGATCTAAAAATTAACGCAAAAAAATCCCACACGAAGGTTGTAGGTTCCCATAGAAATAAGTGGAAGTCTAAATCTTTTGTGTGCAAGGGTGAGGTGGTCTCCAGGGTTACAGCTTTTCCCTATTTGGGGGTTGTTTTTGATGACAAGGGTTCGTGGGGCCCCCAAATTAAGGCCAAGAGTATATCTGTGGCTAGAGCCACGTCTGCCCTTATGGGGTTTTCAAAAAGGTTGGGGGCTAGGCCCATGGAGGCTATTTTAAAGGTTTACAATACCAAATGCATTACAATTGCTATGTATGGAGCACCCCTATGGGGTTATGTGTCACAAGATACGATCCAAAGAGTAGAAAATAGGTTTCTGAGATTCCTCTTGTCCGTTCCCCAGTCCACCCCCACCTTCTCGATTCACTGTGAGGTGGGTATGGACTATGTTACCGACAAGCTCAAAATGGCCCTTTTACTATTCTGGGTTAAGACATGGCTTAATCATGAACTAACCCTTAATCGTGCTATCATGACCGATGTCATGTCACTGGACAATGCGAAGAATATACCCTGGCTGGAATATGTGAGATACACTTTTGCACAGCTAGGTCGTCCGGAACTCTTCTTATTACCATCCAGTATCAGGAGGGAGGACGTCAATTGGATTAAAAAGCATTTTATGGATAGAGCTAGACTGGCTCGGGAAGAGCAGGAATTGTCAAAACCTACCGTAAGATCGCATTATACACTAATTTCTCCCTCACTGGAGCCATACCTTAGGATTGTAACCAAGCCTTTTCATAGACTTTTATTAATTAAATTTAGATTTAACTTGATTCACTTTTCCTTAGGCCGCTACCAATCATGGTGTAAACCAGAAGGGGGTCCACGTTGTAACTGTGATAAATTTTCCTCACAGGACACCATGCATTTTATTATGTTTTGCGGGCTATATTCGGACATAAGGCAAAAATATTTGGTACCAATCTTGAGAGAGGCCGGCTTTGTTCAAGTCAGGCCTGCCTTAGCATATTTACAGTCCTTGAATAGCACCCGCATCATATTTTGCGTGGCTAGTTTTTTAGTGGCAGCATGTAGAATAAAAACAAGAAATGTGCCATCCAGTGGATCTATATCCCCCAATTAATTGTTTAATTTACACTGTATATAAACTCCCTATTTGTATCTTTATCGCTTCTTGCTTAATTGCCCTTGCATGGAGCTTGTAATCTATGAAATATGTGTTTTATTTTTGTATATAAATGTTTTATGCCTTTTATGATTTTTAACGAAATCGAATAAAGTGTATTTGACTTTGACTTGACCATATTGTCCGCGTATTGGAGAATGTAAAGGGGTCTGTGGCCTAGAAGGGTTGGAGCAAGGCAACTGGTGGTCAGGGCTTTTCCCAGTTCAGCAGTGTATAGATTGATAAGTAGGGGGGCCAGCACGCAGCCTTGTTTCAGACCCCCAGTGGTCTGTTGCGATCTACCCAGCTCACACACAACGATCTCCAGTCCCTTAATGTCCACAGGGCTAAGCTGCAAAACAATCTCCCTTATTAGCCATCATGCAACAAGGCAGGAAGGACGACTCACTTTACCTGCCTCAGGTACAGCTACTCTCTTGCACAGGGACCCATTGAGGACACAAGCATTTAACTATTTTCAGTCAAAGACACAAGAGACCCCCTCTCCAATGCCAATGTCTCTGAGTAAATAAGAATTCTGTGGATTTGGATTGCTTTTATTGATTCGGAGGGTATTTACAAATTTAGGGTGGGGGTTCATGGAGGATCCATTCCGAATTTGCATGCGCAGCTCATGAAGTAAGAGGTTCATGTTAAATCCATTTCACACTGATCATGCATTGCGTTGTCACATTATAAAGCATAACAAGACCAAACTTTTAGTAGTCTTGATTAAAGAAAATGGCCTGGTGACCAGGATTTGAAAGTTGGGCTTAAAAGAATAGATACATTAATTTGTTTTGGAAACTTGTACTGTTTCTTCTGATACAGTCTTGATAATGAGTTGTCCACTATGTGTGATTTGCTTTATGTCAGTTGTCATTTCTCCATGGAATGTATTACGGGGATGGTATAATATGAAAGCGCATTTGACCAGATGTGAGGCTTCCCTTAGCCATGTGCCAAGTAGATGTTACTCAAGATTGCAATCAGACATTGATGCTAAGGATGGACTAGATCCTCTAGAGACAATAATGTGGACACCATTCAGTCGGTGTACTTCCTTATGAAAACTAAAACCGTCATGCACGTTGGTAGGTGATACTTTAAGGATCCACTTAAACACTATAGTCCATAGAAAGCTGGGAGTTGTTTCAAAGATCTTTAATATAAGACCTATAGAGTTCATTAAGATAGACAACACTGAGCCATGACAGGCAGCAACCTGGGGTATTAGCAATATGGGATAACATTTGTTCTAAGGAATTAATTTCACTAAATACATGGCACAGAACAAAACCATCCTTCATATATGAGACCTTTGGAGATGCGAGTGTGTTGCCTTTTTGCACTGCTGCTCCAGAGTAAGAAATACACGAGGCAAGTGGAAGCACATTAGACCTAGACTACAGAACACTAAGAGCTCTGCAGAAAGCAGTGGGAGCACACACACATACACACAGGGTTGCCTGGCTTCCATAACAAAGGCCGGATATTCCCCTATACTCCAGAAAGCTTGTACTATGTGGTGCAGTCCCCCGATTTCAGATTTAGATGGCTGACCACCATGCAAAGCTCGGGCAGGTCAGTAGGATGGAGTGTGGCACCCTTTCTGCCTGCATGTTTTCTTGTAAGGTTGACTCCATCTGTTAACTAGATTGATCCATGGCTGGTATACAGAGGTTGTTTTGGTCAAGTGTGATAAATTGAACCCTGAAGAGCCAACTTCCTTGAACCATTTATTGTGCCAACATGAGGACCACCCCACCTGCAGTAAAATGCTAATATAGTAACACTACGTAACCGATGCAGTTTATTTTACTCAAGTAAACATGGTTTTACACGTTTCCATCTGGTGTTAACAAGGCATCTGAGTGCAGTTATTTCAAGGTCTGATCCTGATTGAAATGGTGCATCCAGAACACTCGGTCCAATTTCCTCTTAATAAATCAAGAAATGTTCCCTGTGAGCAAGAGCACCATTTTGAAAGTGCCATTTTAGCATACTAACATGAAGGTATATGAAGGTGTAACTAAGAATTAAGCATTGAAAGAAAGGTTTTCTCAATTCATTAACCACGTCAAATCTATGTTGCTAGTCCGGCCTATTCTCTTTGCACTATTGGAATTTCTTACCTTTTCCAAGCCAGTGGAATCGTCGTTGATGTCATCGGGAAGCATTATAATCATGCTCAGCTCTTTATCTTCATAAGGCAGCTCGATGATCCTCGTCTGTTGTTCTCCGATATAAGTCATAGGATATTTTCCCTTTCTAAACATCATTTGGACTGGCTTTGTGTCATTCTGGAGATAAAAAAAAAAAGACAAAAACAATACATTTGAAGCATAAAATTAATCATTAATATCTTTAAGTGACAATAGCATTAATTATAATTTTAGAATGCTGAAACTGCTAGGGAGAATTTATTAGCTGTTTAGTTCCATTTCTTTACCAGACAATCTGTCCATACTCTCTACCTCAGAGGTCGGTGCATGCTGTCTCTCTACATGTATTAGGAAACTCTTGGGGCCTTGCTGTCATAGGCAAGCAAAATATACATGCACAGTGGGAGTTATGGCTGCGCGTGGATTACTGGTTTCCAGATACGGCATAAGTTTTAGCTGTGGCATCAGCACTAAACAACCTATTTCATCCGGTTCACATCACAGCTCTTCAATTTCTTTATCTCTAAAAACTGTAATCACATTTGTAAAGAGTTCTACAGAAATGTTATGAAATGTAAACAGAGGACATTTGCATAGAGGACTTCTCTGCAATGCCAGAGGTGACGTCTTCTAAACCGAGACAAGTAATGCAACTACCCCAAAATGATAATCTTTTGGACCCTCACAGACAGGATTTGCCGACTGAAAACAATATAGCACCACCAATTTATACAGGTTCATGTCTAAGACCGCTTCATTCCCAGTCTTGCAGCATGAGCACACCTAGATTGAGAGACAGTGAAAGAACTTGGAAGCAAAGGGGCTAGGCGCTGTAAGAGCATCAGTGGAGTGCGGTTTGTTGAGGAGCCGCGCAATACACCCATACCTGCCTCCTCACACGGTGCCACTGTGTGACACGATCAGCTCCTATCACACAGTCTCTCTCGGTGACAGGCGCGCAACACCCATTGGGTTCACGGGGCTTCAGACTCCCCCCCCCCCCCCTCCCACCCCCCATCCCCCGTCGTATGTCAGCCCGGGCTGACACAGCTTTGCGGGCTGGCAACCGTCTGATTGCAGCCGCACCCGAGTAGTTAACAGGTCTTTAAAAGACCATTTACTTGTAAATTAAGCTTTTGTTATGTTTTCACCCCTTCTTACAGCCACTCTGTCTATGGTTGTTAGAATTAGCCCCACCCCCAAAATATTTTTCAGCCCCCCCTCCCGGAAATTTGGCTCTAGTTGCCCGCCTGCTCGGTAAAGAGCCGATATCACACGGTGGCAGGGAACACGAGCTGAAAACCACCATAAACAGTGCATTTCCAGCTTGTTTTCTGAGGCTCTGAACTGCCGAAGTCCATTTAGCGGTGTGAAAACACCCCAGGACATCAGTACGAGCCTCCGCAAGCTTTTGTTTTTTTGTAAGGAGGGGGTTTGGGGGCGGGGTTCAAAGTGCCTCTTAGGTACCGCTCAGCACGAGGCTCCACCCCTTTCAAGGCCCCACCCTCCTCCTCACACAGTGAGATTGTACAACCAGTTGGCAGGTATGCACACCAGTGCTCGTCACTTGCGGCCTACGGAGGACTTATCGCACAACTGTGAAAATGTCTGCCCCGCTGAAGAGAAACACGAAATTGAGGATGAAAACCATAGGGGCAGATGTATATCTCAGTCTTGGTTTCGTGGACCTTTTGGACCACTGCCATACCTACCAACTTAAAGAACAATCTCACAGAATTGGGAAGGGTGTTGAGTCTCGTGCTAGGAAGTACCTACGAGGCACCTTCAAACCCCACCCTGCCGCAAAGACCCACCTTCCAAAAGAAAAGCTTTCTGAGGTTGATGTCGATGTCCTGGGTGTTTTCTCACCCCAATAGACATTGGCAGTTGAAAGGCTAGGACAATGAGCTGGAAATCCACTATTTACAGGGGTTTCCCTGCCCTTGTGCTATCGGCTCCTCACCGGGAGACCATGTGAAGGGAGTCGATATCGTGTGCCATACAGTGGCACAGTGTGAGTTGGCAGGTATGCACTGCACAGACACCCAGGAAAGACATTTGCGCTTCATTTATGTTGTATTCACAATGAAGGTCACTGTCAGCAGTACCAACAAGCTAATAAAGTAAACAAACACCTGCCATCAGAACAGGTATCCTTAACCCCATGGATGCTCAGCATATTCCCCTGCTGTGCTGAGAAATCGGAAATCCCACACAACATGACGAGCTGGGCTCGTCATGAGCGTGCGAGGAGGCTACTTCATGACGAGCCCAGCTCGTCATGAGCGTGGAAGGGGTTAAAACAGCTGTGCACAGTGTCCGACGGCACAAGTTGATGGCTAACTTAAAGCCTTCGAGGGCCCAGTCAGGTGAGAAGCACTCCAGGTGACACAGCTGAAAACTGGATGTTGTTCTGGAATAAGAAGGGACATGCGCCCTTCGCAATGCCTTCGTCCGAGTTTCCTGTCTTAATGAGTGTGGGCACGCTGCAACTACCAACGCTGTTGTTCACTGGTGGCGTGGCACTCGGATGAAAGTGGATGGCGATTTTAGAGCATAGTTGCCAACAATCTAGAACTAAAAAGAGGTACGATGTTCTGTTTTTTTCAAATTGATAATTAGCATAATGATGACATCACCGGAAATTATATTACATGATTATTTTCACTGTAATATTGGTGTAAATTATAACTCGACACTCAGGAAGGAGCTGTCCTAGCCAGACACATGATGCAGGGGCAGTCACTGATAAAAATAGTTCTGGCTAACATCAGTTTCAACAAGATTAGACAAAGCCGAAAGGTTTGGGGGACCTTTTAATGGTTATTGCAATAATGACACAAATATAGGAAAATCTGCCATTTCCTTAACGTGTCGGACACGTACGCAATTACAATTTTACATTTCAAAATAAACAACTGTAATAAAATGGTATGGGTGCTTCCTAGCAGGCCGGTGCACTTAGAAATAGGTACTGAGATTATTCTCAGTTTCAAAGCACATCACAGTGACACGATTACTGGTGAAAAGAAATGGCACAATTGGCTTAGATTTACTGTAACCTGAAGACATACTTTAAACACAAAGACAAAAAAAATTACTAAAATAATGCAAACAAAGAAAACATTTCTACCGGACTGGGTGTGCAGGAGGCAAAGCCCTTTGAAATATAAGGGGGGCTGGGTACAGCCCATCCCAGTCATCCTGCCAGAAAGGCCATCCTGTCATTTGTGTTACTTTCTGGACGCAACACACAAAGCCTCAACAACTGAGCCATTTTACCGTCTTGTGACCCAGGACAAGGCACAAATGGTTAGGATATAAAAACGCTAACTTTCTAAAAGTGGAATTTTCAGAATTATGACTTAAAATCCGACCATATCACCAAAGAGAATTTTAAGTCACATTTAATTTGCGTGCAAAAGTATATTTCTACGTACTCCCAATCTAAATTTATCACTTATTAAATGTAACGAGGTAGCTCAGTGTTTTTCAATGGAATAGATAGCCATTGCATCAGTGAAAAAAGAAGTTAGGAGATTTTCCCAGCCAGGACAAGTATAACTGAAGCACACATATCCTACTTTTTAAATACAATGCACCATACCCTAAGTGTGGTTAGAGTCTACCTTAGGGGTGATTATAAGTTTTAAAAATGAAGGTTTAGGCCTGGCAAAAGGTTTATTTTGCTAGGTCGAAATACAAGTTTAAAACTGTACTACATGCTGCAGTGACAGGCTGGAGGCATGTTTAATAGGCTACTTTAGTGTATGCCACGTTGACTGTTGTGGGTCCAGTAGTAGCATTTAACCTACAGGTCCTGGGTACATCTAGGACCATTTACCATGGACTTACAACTAAACTTAATGTGCCAATTAGGTGTATGCTGATTTACCATGTTTAAAAGAGAGAGCACAAGCTCTTTCGACCTGGTTAGCAGTGGCTAAGTGCACAGAGTCCTAAAGCCAAAAAGAAAAGTCAGCAAAACAGGAGGAGTGAAGGCAAAATGTTAGAGGAGTACCACACCAATAATTTCAGGTCTAACGCCAAGGACTGCCAGCACCAGTATTTTGCTATGGGCGCCTCCATTAGACAAGAACTACTTTCACTATGCCACGCATATGGCAGACTATCAAGCATAATACTCCTTTCTCACTCACGCCCATTTAGTCTTACTAATGAATATGCTACTTACCAGTATGCATCTGTTCTTGGCATGTAGGGCTGCTAACATTCATATCTTTTGCATAGATCGCCGCCTAGTGTTGGGTACGGATGATTGCACATTGTTGTCCTGGAAGAGTCTTCGAAGTATCACGAGATAGGTGGCTCCTCCCCTGGACTACAGTGCGCATGGGCATCGACTCCATCCCCAGATTGTTTTTAGCCATTGTGGTAGAGATGGAGTGAAATAGTGTAACTGATGTCCATGCTAATGATTGAATGCAAGAAATAGTCTGCAGCCGCTACGGGCACCGGGGAGGAGGGTGGGCGATATGAATGTTAGCAACCCTACATGCCAAGAACAGATGCATACTGGTAAGTAGCATATTCAGTTCGAGGCATGTGGGCTGCTAAATTCATATCTTTTGCATAGAATACATAGCAGTCCCTCCATTAACGGCGGCCGCCCGTGCCAGCTGCAGAGCTGCAGAAGTTTGAAAAAGAGTTTTGAGAACAGCCTGTCCTACAGCTGCCTGCTGCTTGGAATGCACATCTACACAGTAATGTTTGGTAAACGTGTGTGGTGTTGACCACGTGGCTGCTCTGCAAATGACTTCCAAAGGAATGTTCCCCAGGAAAGCCATGGAGGCTCCCAACTTGCGTGTGGAGTGTGCTCTGGGGGGGACCGTTAAAGTGCGTTTAGCTTTCTGATAACAAATCTGAATGCATTTAACGATCTACCTGGCTATTCCTGCCTTGGAAATTGGGTTGCCTTTGTGCTGGGCTGAGAAGGCAACAAAAAGTTGCTGTGTCTTTCTAAATTGTTGTGTTCTGTCAATGTAGTACATCAATGCCCTTTTGACGTCTAGCGTATGGAGCATTCTTTCTGCTACTGTTTCCGGTTTCGGAAAGAATGCGGGCAGTTCAATTGTCTGATTGACATGAAAGTGTGACACCACCTTTGGAAGGAACTTGGGGTTAGTGCGGAGCACAACCCTGTTTGAGTGAATTTGTATAAATGGCTCTTGTATTGTGAGCGCTTGTAGCTCACTAACACGTCTGAGAGATGTAATAGCAATGAGGAAAGCCACTTTCCATGTTAAGAACTGAATCTCACATGAATGTAGCGGCTCAAAAGGTGGGCCCATCAGTCTAGTGAGAACCACATTGAGATTCCACACAGGAGCTGGTGGGGTTCTGGGAGGAATGACTCGTTTTAGTCCCTCCAGGAAGGCTTAAATGGCAGGCACCCTGAAAACAGAGAGATGCTGCCTGTTCTGGAGATAAGCCGCTATGGCGGATAAGTGTATCCGAATGGAAGCGTACGCTAGATTGCATTTGTAAAGATGTAACAAATAACAGATGATGTTAGGAATGGATGCATCTAGCGGGTTTATGTGATGTTCTGTACAGTAAATGACAAACCGTTTCCATTTTGCAGCATAGCAGGCTCTGGTAGTGGGCTTCCTTGCCTCCCTGATGATGTCCATGCATTCCGGAGGCAGGTTAAGGTAGCCAAACTCTAAGACTTTAGGAGCCAGATCGCCAGATTGAGCTGGTGCGGATCCGGATGCTGAATGTCGCCATGGTTCTGCGTCAAGAGCCTGGGTGTGAGACGCAACCTTTGATGCGGTACCACGGAGAGTTCTAGAAACGTGGTGTACCACGGTTGGCGTGCCCACGTTGGAGCAACCAGGATGAGCATCAGCGAGTGTTGCCTTAGCTTTCTTGCCACCAGCGGAATGAGAGGTGCTGGGGGAAAAGCGTACGCAAATCTGCCTGACCAGTTCATCCATATCGCATTGCCCTGCGATTGTGGGTGAGGGAACCTGGCGGCAAAGCTTTGGCATTTTGCGTTTTCCCTTGTGGCAAACAGGTCGATCTCTGGATGACCCCACTGCTGGAAGTACGGGTGGAGTACTGATGGATGTATCTCCCACTCGTGCATTTGATGGCTGTACCTGCTGAGCAGATCCGCCATCTGATTGTCCGCGCCCGGAAGGTGTTCCGCCATGAGGAAGATGTTCCTCTGAATGGCCCACTTCCACATGCTCTGAGCCAGATGAGACAGCTGTGGAGAGTGCGTACCCCCTGCTTCTGGATGTAGTACATGGCTGTCATGTTGTCCGTCCGGATCAACACGACTTTGTTGCACAGATGTACTTTGAAGGATTTGAGTGCCATGAAGATCGCCATCAGCTCTAGATAGTTGATGTGCATCTTCCTTTGCTGCGTCGTCCATAGGCCCTGCACCGTGTAGTGGAGCACATGAGCTCCCCAACCTTGGAGAGAAGCGTCCGTTGTTAGGATGATCTGTGGCACAGGCTCTTGGAACGGTCGGCCCTTGCAAAGGTTGTGTGGATTCCACCAATGCAGAGAGGTGTATGCCCGACCGGTCACCAACACTAGGTCCTTTAACTGTCCTTGAGCCTGTGTCCACTGATTCGCCAAGCATTCTTGGAGCGGACGCATATGCAATCTCGCGTGCGGGACTATGAAGATGCAGGAGGCCATCATGCCTATCAACTGCATGAACACTCTCGCTGGGAGTGAGTGTTGCGGTCTGAACCTCTGGATGAGCGACTGTATGTTGTCGATTCTCGCTGGGTTCGGTTGAGCTGTAGCAGTCAGAGTATTTATCGTCGCGCCTAGATACTGCCGCACATGGGCTGGCTGAAGGTGCGACTTTGGATAGTTTAACGAAAATCCCAGACTGTGAAGGAGGTGAATAGTGTGGGACATGTGTGCGGCGCACTGCTGTGCCGACTTGGCCTGAACGAGCCAGTCGTCCAGGTAAGGGTAGACATGTATGGATTGTCTCCTGAGGTGCGCTGCCACGGTCGCCAGACACTTTGTGAACACTCTGGGGGCAGTGGTCACTCCGAAGGGTTGGACCTTGAACTGGTAATACCTGTTTTGTATGGTGAACCTGAGGTACTTTCTGTGGGATGGGTGGAGTGGTATGTGGAAATAAGCATCCTTGAGGTCCAAGGTTGCGAGGAAGTCTCCCTGGTTTAACAATGGAAGAACCTGCTGTAGTGTTAACATGTGAAAGTGTTCCGAGAGTATGTACAGGTTGAGGGGGCGTAGGTCTAGAATGGGCCTGAGCGAGCCGTCCTTCTTTGGGATTAAGAAGTACAGGGAATAAACCCTGTGCCTTCTTCCTCCACCGGCACGAGCTCTATTGCGCCTTTTTGCAGCATCACAAGGACTTCTTGCTGCAATAAGTGCAAGTGCTCTGCTGACAAAGGACGTTGTCTTGGGGGTATGTTGTGTGGAGTGGACGTTAACTCTAGACAATATCCGAACTGGATAAGTTTCCTTACCCACCTGTCTGTGGTGATGGACTCCCAGACTGGCAGGAACTGTTGGAGTCTCCCCCCGACGGGTGTTAGATGGTCGGGGGCAGTGACAGAGAGTCACTGTTTGTTGGCAGCAGAGGAACGGGAACTGTTGTTGCCTCTGCCTCTGCCCTTGGCGCTGTTTCCTCTGTAACCTCCTCTACCCTGTTTGGGGTATGAGGACTGTGCGCCTCCTCTATTGAATTGCGTCTGCTGTGCCAAGTGTCCTCTGGTAACACCCCGTGAACTTGAGCGACGAAAAGTGTTCCCTCTGAATTGCTGAGATTGAAGCGCACCCATGGATTTAGCTGTCTCAGTATCTTTTTTGATCTTCTCGAGGGTGGTGTCAACCTCTGGGCCAAACAGTCTGTCTGGGTTAACGGGCTGGTTGAGTATGGTTGTCTGGATCTCTGGCTTGAACCCTGAGATGCGGAGCCATGCTTGACGCCTCAACATCACACCAGTGTTTATCGCTCTTGCTGCAGTATCTGCAACATCGAGCGCACATTTGATTGCAGCGTTGGAAATGAGCTTGCCCTCCTGTATTAGCATCTCAGCTCCTTCTTTAAACTTGTCTGGAAGGTGTTGTAATAGCTGCTCTAAAGTGTTATAGTGTGCCCTATCATATCTAGCCAACAGGGCTTGTGTGTTAGCTATGCGCCAGATGTTGGCTGCCTGAGCTGCCACCCTTTTCCCCGATGCCTCCAGCACTTTTGACTCCTTGTCTGGGGGAGGAGCTTCACCGTGGTCTGTGAACTCGCCCTCTTGCGGGCATTGGAGACCACCAAAGAGTCCAGAGGCAACTGGCCCCGTATATAAGTTGGGTCTCCAGGTGCCGGTCTGTATTTTTTTTCTATTCGGGGGTTTACCACCCTTGCCCTTGTGGGTTCTTTGAAAATGTCTGTGGCATGCTTGAGAACCCCCTTGAGCATAGGAAGTGTCTTCACAGTTTTTTCTGATGCAGAGAAAGTGTCAAACAAAAAGTCAACTTCCACAGGGTCGGCATGCAGTTCCACCTTATGGTTTGTAGCCGCCCTTTCAATTAAGGCATTAAATGCCGCAGAGTCTTCTGTTGGAGAAGTTTTTACACCAAAAACCTGTGGGTCATGTACCACTTGTTGGTCACCCTGGTCCCCAGAGTCTACCCATGAGTCCTGCTGCTCATCAGGGTCAGTATTGTCTGGGAAGTTATACTCTTCATCCTGTTCACCCTCATCTCCCTCTGAGCAAGTGGGTGAAGGTGTTGGACTCCTCCTAGGTCTTTGAGGGATGGGTTCAACGAGGTCTGGCGTGTCTGGCGCTGGCCTCTTCTTCTTTAGAGGTATGACAAACGACTCCACAGGCTTGGAAGTAATTTTCCTTTTGTGGAGCGTTAATACTCCCGTGTCGGCGTCGATATAATGTTCCGACTGCTCTTCTAGTGAAGGTTGCCGATCGAAACATACACGTTCTTGCGTTTTCCCCGACCCTTCTGTGTCCTGTGGCACCGATCGGGGTGCAAAGGCCTTTGGCGCCACCTTGGGCGGTAGAGTATAAAGTATCGGCGTCGAAGCCTTCTTTGGTGGGGGTATCGACTGTGCCGAGGGCGTTTTCGGCTCCGACGTCAACCCCTTTTCCCGTATCCGCTTAAGGGAATCTGCTAACTGCTTCGTAAAAGAAGCGGATGGTTTTGTCGATCCGACCGATGACCTTGGTCCACCCACAGGGGAAGATCCGACCGTCGACTCTCCCTCGACGACTGCACTCCGGCTTCCTGCTCCAGGTGTAGGCGTCGACGCCGCAGGCTTCGGAGCGACAGCCTTTTCTTTTATTGTCGGGGCTCCAGACTTTGGCTCGGTGCCCTTCGCGGACTTCGATTCGACTGCCCGTTTGCCTGTTGGTGCGGCAGTCGTGGCCGAAGGCGTTTCGACAGTCTTCCTCGACTTCGACTCAACCACTTTGCTAGACACTTGCTCGACGACCTTCTTCGAGCTTGGCTCCTTGACCCCTTTCGGTACCTTAGCCTGTTCGACAGCCTTCTTCGGCTTCGAAGTCTCCGAGGACGACGGCGCCGATGGTGTCGCAGACGTCTTCGGCTTCGATGGTGTGTCGGCCATCTTTGTTGTTTTCGATTCCGATGTTTTTAGTTTCGGTTTCGTTTTTGGTAATGGAGGCTCCGCTAGTATGTCCGTAGCCGGGCCAGAAGGCGGGGCAGAGGATTGAGGTGTATGTTCGTGGGTAAGGCCGTGTGGCGATCCCGTGACCTGAGCCATAGTGATTGTACGTACGGGGCATAGCTCTTCCTCCGAGCTATCTTCCACGGCCCCATAAGCTTCCTCGTCGTCCCCTACCTCTTCGACGTATTCGTCTAGGTCTTGGCCCTCGACAGGTTCCCCGTAGTCGGCCTCGACCTCCGCCGATGTAGGTGAGATCTGCAGGTGAAGCTCTTGCTCGTCTGCTTCGGGGTCTACGAAGATGTCGACTGGCGCCGGTGCCGATCGCTGGGCCTCGAGGCGCGCCACGCGCCGAAGCTTGAGCGTCTTCTTCGACCTGAACTTCGAACAGGCCATACAGTTGGCCTCGTTGTGGTCCGGCGACAGGCACTTGTTGCATACAGGATGCACGTCGATGTGTGGGTACTTCGAACCGTACACGGGGCAGTACTTGAACGGACTTCGTTCCATCGCCGGGTTGTCGGGGTCTTGCTGCGTCGACAGGGCCTCGATGACCGAAGAGTCACCCGACTCCTCAGATATCCGACTCGAAGAGTTGGAGTACACACGAGACCGAACGCGAACAATACCGACGAAGTAAAGAAGGCCTTTTGGCCTTAAAGAAACAGTTTTATCGATTCCGAACAGGAGACGTCGAAATCACATCCGAACCCAATGGCGGAAAAAACCAATCTGGGGATGGAGTCGATGCCCATGCGCACTGTAGTCCAGGGGAGGAGCCACCTATCTCGTGATACTTCGAAGACTCTTCCAGGACAACAATGTGCAATCATCCGGACCCAACACTAGGCGGCGATCTATGCAAAAGATATGAATTTAGCAGCCCACATGCCTCGAACCTTGTAATCACTCATTCACTGTCACTTACTTTTGCACTCAATATTATGCTCACTCCCTAATTCTCACTCTCACTGTCACTCACATATTCTCACTAATTCAAATTCACTCTGACTCAATCACACTTTCTCACTCATATTTGCAAGTTATCTTTCTCTCACTACCTCTTACTCTCACTACCTCTTTAAATCACTCACACACATTGATAAGCACAATCTCTAACACTCCCTCACATTAACTAATTCTCACACAAAGGCACTCTTACTCTCATCTCGCCCATTCTCTCTCATACTTACAGGCACTCAATCTCTCACATTATTGCTCACTATTTGTCACCAACTCTCGCTATCACTTAACGCACATGCTTACACATGCATTCATATATACACACACACACACACACACTCTCTCCCTCTCTCTCATACATAAACATACTCTCACAAGCAAACATGCGCACATCATAAATTTGAAAGCATTGTTTTCACTTCCACTGCCAGGAAAGGTCCCATTATAGCTAATTGTACTATATTTTTATTACACTAATAGTGAATGTGTTATTCACTATTAGTGTAATGAAAACAATGGACTATAACGGGAGATTGGAGTCCCAGCTGACACTCATATGGACAAGATGCTTGTGTTCCTGTCACTCAGTTCGCCACCTTGGTCAATCCCTAAATGGTGTCCATCATGAGATAGACAAGAGGGTCATCCAATTAGGAGGAAAGGGATGAGCCAAAGTCCATTCTATGTATTGTACTGTAAACAATAGGTCTTTGGTGCCATAAAGCAGAAGTTTCTGTAGAAAGCTGAAGCTATCTTTAGGCAAGTCCTACAATGGGATCTGTAGAAAACAGTAGAAAGCTAGACGGGTTCTGTAGAAAGCTCAAACCTACTGTAGGAGATACCTACATTGGAGCCCTTTCACATTACCATATTTACAAGTTATTCATTTTAATTTCAATTTTATTTTGTATTCGCTCCTCTGGTCTCTATATACAATAGGATGCCAAGGGCCACCAGTTTAGTTCAGCTAAAAATATGAAGAGTGAATGATGGGATGGAGGGTAAGGATGAGATGGTCAAGGCAATGGTTGAGCTAGCGTGATCGTGGATTTCTTTCTTAGACCCAAATTAAGTGTTGCCTGTTAAATTGATTGTGATTTTCTCCACTTCACAATTATCATGAGTCCTGATACTTCTCATGCTGAGGAATGTATAAGGAGTACCATTTTTGAGGGAATAACATGACTAAATAGAGGTTTACCCACAGATTACCACATGATTTCCTCTAGTCTTTCACATGGAGATTGCCTACATTTGTAAATTGAAAGCTATGCAAAAAAGACAGATAGTTCTAATTCTGACTAGCCTGGTAAGTATGGTTACTGGACCCACTGGAATTTACATGCCACTTGTCAGGAGGGCCAACGTTGTATGCCAATCTCATAGTATTCAATTAGCATTTTGAGTGATTTCAGCGTTCTAAGGTTTCAGATATCATATGAGCAAGATAGCGGAAGCCTTGTTCCACACTAAACGTGTGCTCCGAGGGCTTGGATTATGGGTGGGGAGTGTACTATGGAAATCCTGTGACATCCCACATCAAACGCTAAAATTCAGTTTAAGGCAGCCACCAAATTCACAACAAACCCAGACCGGAATACGGCACCTGAAGTACCCTGCCTTTTTAGGTCTCGCCTGTCGATGCGCATGCGCATCGAGCTTGCGAGACTATGGGGGCTTATCCACTCTTTATCCAACTTGCAAGGAATCGTGGCGATTCCTTGCAGTGCACGAGAAATTGAAGCTCAATGCGCATGCGCAATGAGCTTCAAAGCGCGTGCACAAGCCCCCAGCCGCCTGCATTGCCTGCTCTCTCTGTCACAGCCTCCCCCAGCTCCGCCTCCTCACTTTTTGAATGCACGGCCGTTAGGCCGTGCCTCCCCTACTCTACTCCCCCCTCCTTCTCCACTCCCCCTCACGAGTGTCACGACGCACCTCCGGATCCGCCCCCTCCCCATTTTCTCTGCCTGCCATGTCGCGTCGCATTTCTCCTCCCCCCTCCCCCCAGCCGCCTGCCTTGCCTACTCTCCCGCCCCCTCACTTCTTGATTGCACGGCCGCTAGGCCGTGCCTCCCCTACTCTCCTCCTCCTACTCTCCTCCCCCCTCCCCTTATCTGGCCTTCCCTCCGTCTGTTCCCTCTCCCCGCTCCGCCCCCTCCCCTGCCCGCAGTCTGTTCGAGATATCTTCGGAAGCACGAAATGCCCTATTGCAATGTAGCGTTTGCCTTTTGAAGAACATGTTATTTAGAAGAAACGGCTATATAGTTCCCAGAAGCTCAACAACGAGAAAGTAAAGTGGTTTCTGGGTAAACTGCTTTTCGCGGTGATTTGGGGACAATGAGGGGAGCCGAGCACTGTGTAAAGATGGCACCATAATTTGCTTAAATCCTGCTGATCGTGTTGAATCGATACCCAGTGTGGCTTCATGGTATTAAAATATTCGGTCACTCGCTTTTGGGGGGACCTAAGGCTTCTGAAGGTCCAAGGCCCCAGAGATGTTTGTTAGACATGCGGAAAGCCAAGATCTGTACTTCAGGGCGTATTTCCAAGCCTCCTGCCCTCCGATGCCTCACTTTTAATATGGAAAAAGTGGCGCCAGAGGCTTGTAAATCAGCCCCTTCTTTTGCACTCGGGGCTCTGGGCGCAAGAAACGATTTGTCATTAACACAAACACAGTTAGAACCCCAGCCCTCTTCTTACAGCCCCCTTAACTTGATACCCCCTTGCTGACTTATGTTTATATTTCTCACCGGGTCTAGGCTGCTGGAATAAAAGCAGCGCACCTATTATTCTGTTGGGCAGTGAGAAAGCTCCCTTCACCTCGGAGTTACCTCACAGGTTGTACCTGTAGCACGTGGTGGTAAAGACTGACTACGAGGGCCGACCGGAGCAGGGGTCAGAGCTCACCTTTTACTGAGAACTTGAACTACATGTATTTCATAATCAGTCTCCAGCACCAGATGCGCTCCGCTGCCCGGGGGTGTCTTCAGGTGTGGGTGCGCGGGCACTGTTGTGCTCAGGACAACACGTGCTGCAGACAGTGCAAAGCCAGCCATGGACCCTATGTGGGGAATCAACAAACATGCACCCGCCACGGAAGCCCCTTCTCTGCTGCACGACCTGGCATTCGGACCCGGTGCTCCCCGCGGGTGCACGTGCCGGCTGCGCGTGCCCGCGGGCACTAGCATTTACATTTCTGAGTGCGCAGCCTGGCGACTAACAGCAACTCGTCCCCCGAACCGGCGCACATAAGGCCAAGGACAGTGGGCAGTTAGGGACAGACATACTTCCAAAGCACAGGAGCAGTGACTGTCACAGACAGAATGGCGCCTCGAAGCCCGAGGTCAGGTGACTAGTAGCAGAACTCTGCAATGATGCGTTGTGAGGCGTGAACACAGGTTTAATCTGTGCATTTTTTTACTCAAAGCCCCACTTTTATATGGAAAAGCAAAACCCTATGTCCCTCATTGCAAGCAGAGTCTCAGCACCGGAGACGCTACTCACACATGAAATGGGGCCAACGGGATAGTCCGGTCATGCTCCGTCCGAGGAGCGCATTTCTACGAGATTTCTTTTATACTGAATCCGGTCTGCTTCAATGAGATGGACAAAGTAGCGCCTGGTCAAAAAAATCCGAGCTACGCTATAGCGTATCACAAATGAGTTCATAATGTAGTGCCACACAACATCTTGTCACTGTCAGCGTTTCACGGAAAGCCCTCCAAAGTCTCAAAAAAGCCCTGACACTGTAGCCCAGACAAAAATAACTTTTGCCGGTATACAATTATATAAGAGGTGTGGTCACTTTGCCATCTGGTAGAAGCGCGTGGCTTACAACAAGTGTTGACAGCACAGAGACTCTTATATGAAAGCGTGATTCCTATAGCATCTCACAGAGGTGTGCGAAAATTATAGCGCCTCACCCACATCTTTTATGACAGTTTAGAGTCTCATAAAAAGACGTCTCTACAATACCTCACATGAGCGCGAGGTCAATACAGCGCCTCACTAGAAAGTGTTGATAGCGCCTCACTAGAAAGTGTTGATAGCAGAGTCGCATAAACGCCGTGACCACTATAGCATCTAACATAAGTACGTGGGAACTATAGTTTAAAAAAAAATTGCATCGACTCTAGCGTCTAAACAACGTGTTCACTGTAAGGTCTCACAAAATAACCTTTTACACAATTACATCTCACAAAAAAGAGTGATCGCGGCAGCGTAAGAACAAACACATGTAATACAAGGATGGACTGTATAGCGTCTTACAAAAAAACGTTAACATGTCAGTTTATCCAAAAAGCATGGTTGCTATAGTGTCTCACCAAAAATCGAGGACATTACCGTATGTCACAACAAATTGTGCGCTATAGCGCCTAAAAACACAGAGCTATATTTGAATGTGTAAAGAAATTCGCAAAGAATGTAATTTAAAAGACACAAATGGTAGGCAAAATAACACAATTGGCGTGTTATCTTGTAACTGGGGTGTTTTTTTTCGAAGTAATGCAAGACATATGCGTATTCCTTCGGGTCAGTTAAGGTACCCTTCTCTGATGTGCATTTTTCGCGCCTTTTCCTCTCTCACTTCGTCTTAATTCATTGCGTTTCCTCTTTTGAATATATTTAAATATATTTTTCTTATTTTGGCTTTCACTGGAAAACATCTTTGCGAGTAGAATAGTCTTTTGCGGGTCCGTACAACCGGTTCGTAATCCCGAATTCTTGCCCTGTCTAAAATGAAAAGCTCTTCCCGCCCTCTAACCCCTCCCTTTTTTAACCTTAATTCCTGCCTAAACGGTTTTGCTCCGGGAGAAGAAATCTTTTCTTGAAAAAAAAGAAAAACGTGGAAGGAGAGAAGGGCATTATTGGTCTAATCCTCTTAGCGGCCGTCATTTGAAGAAGGGCTGTTTTGGAGCCTGAGATTTGAATTCCCTCTCAATAGGTAGGATATTTTACATTATACACCACTACCTGTAAACAAATGTGACAGAAAGGTAAAATAAAGTCACGTTCCAATTAGGAAAAACATTAGCTGTAGCTGGAGCTCGAGTCAAGGATACCCGTGTTGTACGGCATTCTTTTAGTCTGTATCATTCTTTAATCTGCTCTGCCTGTAAACGGTATATTGACAAACTAATGTAACCAAAAAGCTCGTGCTCAGTTAGTTCGTTGTGTATCAACACGTATAATGGGTGTCGGGAGAACACACCTAATGGGTCTGTCTTGAGAGTCGTCCCAAAAGCGATTCAGTTGTCGTCAGCTTCAAATGTTTTCCTCTGGATTCAATCGGTGTTTTAGATTTTTGGATCTGTATAAGTTTCATTATGTTTTTAACAGTTACATTTTACTTCACCGGAGTCTCGAGTTTATATTAAATTAAACCTCGGGGCCCTGTCCACTTATATTCCGTCCATACAGGGCTAGGTGAGCAGTGTCTTAAGCTGTGCGCAGGTGCAAAAGAGTAAAGTATATTTGCGCGCTTGTCTGAAAGAGTAGTTCATCACAGTGTAGCCTCCTCCCTCGAATCACGCTGTGCGCATGCGATCAGTATTTCATGTTGCGCATGCCTATGGGATACACGCATGGTACCTTGATGAAGCTTTTTTTCAGGGAATTGTGTTCATAGTTGGGGTTTCTGGGTGAACCCCAACTCACCCTCACTCACCCTCAACCCCTCACCCTCAACATCAACCCCTCACTCACCCTCACTCACCCTCACCCACCCTCACCCTCACTCACCCTCACTCTCACTCACCCTCAACCCCTCACCCCCTCACTCACCCTCACTCACCCTCACCCACCCTCACCCTCAACCCCTCACCCTCACACAGTGCAATAGGTCTCGGAGCATTTGAGTTAGAGCTTTTAGAAATGTTTATGGCTTTTTTTTTTTTTTAATTCTTTAGCATTGGCTACAGGAAACAAAAATGCTAAAGATTTACAAAAAAAACCCATAAACAATTCTAAAAGCACTAACTCTAATGCTGCGAGACCTATTGCATTTCCAATGCTTGTTCATACTAGACAGTGAATACACAAGAATTGTCTTGACATCTTGTTATCTGCCTTTTAAGTGTGCCACAAGTGTTCTGTGTAAACCCAACAGACCTTTCAAGCAGGATTTGATACTCCAGCAGGATCTGAAACTGGAGTGTTATAAAAGATGCCTACGGCCCCCACTATGCATCTTCTGGGAGGTTCAGAGAAGTCCCCGCTGTCCATTCAGGTAAGCCTATTGTGTGAGCCTTGGAGGTAGTTCAGTCCTTTTGAACATGGAGGCCTTTCATTCATTTTGCACACCTACATAAATGCTAATAACTGGCTGAGGGAAGTTGGAGAGCAAAATAAATATTAGATGACAGGAACTTAAGGCAGGGAAAAGGTAATTTTCTTGAAAGCTACTTTTTCATTGTATTTATTGAAAGTCGGATTCATCATTGAATTGGATATTTACAGCCATTGAAACAGTTTTTTAAATTATTGTTCTAGCTAGTCCCATTTCCAAGATACAGTATTATGAGTTTAATACATACTCTGGGTTTCTTCATAGGACAGCTAAGTGTGCAGCAGTGAAAAATAGCTTGACAGTACTAGTCACTGTAGGAACATGTTTATATGAATTTTCTACATGTCTTTCTTTTAAATACCATGTAGCATGCCGTGTGGGCTACTTGGCCTACATAGGAGTTGCTAATTAATGCTTAATAGGAACATTTTGACCTCACAAAATGGTTTATTTGACAGGATGACATGCAGCTTTTAAACAGTTACAATCAGGCTACAATGGTAGGCTGGAAGCCAGGTTTGCACTACTACTGTAGTATATGGGCACAATAAATGCTCCAGTCAACGAGTAGCATTTAGGTTCCAGGACCTGGGTATATTTTATACCATATTCTAGAGACCTATAGGAAAGTTTAATATCCCAATTGGGAGTATGTCAATTTGAACATGTTAACAAAAAGGCAAACAAGCACTTCACTATTGGTTAGCAGAGGTAAAGCGCACAGAGTTCTAAAGCCAGCAAAAATATTCGGTACCACCAAAAGGCAAATGAATCTGTGGCTACCCTGCAAAAACAGTGGATTTACTACAACAAGGACAAGATCTACAAGTGGGTACAAATAAGAATATGATTGTAAATGGTGGCAAAGCAGTCCAGTAGAGCAGTAGTCCTGTGGAGCTTGTAATGGAGGAAAGCAGGTAGTAGGCTTATAACATGCAAAGTGGCATGCATGACTTCCAAATCCATATATTTAGGGCTGATCAGCTAAAAGAAAAGTCCACATTCCATCACACGAAAATTACAAAAGCATTAGAAACAAATCTTAACGAAGAAGCAAATCCTAATTTTGAAATCTCCCTATGTCTTGTTACAACATGGAACTTAGTGTTTGCCCCTTTCCTCTGGAGTGCAAAGGCCCCGTCTAGGCCTAACATGTACCCAAGGAATTTGAGTGCGCCCTTCAAATTCGCACATTTGTATCTGCTGAGGTGCATTCACTTTGAAAATTCCTTTCAAGTGAGTGTTGTGTTCCTGTGCATTTGTTAGCAAAGAGCAAGATATGAAGAAGGTCATAGGACATCGTGGATGTTGAGTAAACCATGGAGATTATATTTTGGATACCCTGACAGATGCAAAGTCATCACAACTCAACCTTCAGATGCTCTTGCCAGTCAAGAGTTTGGTGATTTAATGGGATACAGAGATTAGTGGAAGTTAAAGATACTTAGCATTTAGATTCAATTTACTATTCTCACTCAGTTCAGCTGCATCATCATTAATAGTAGACACAGGGTGCCTATATCACCCTTTGGCTTTGTTTGGCCAGCACATGGCAAGGCATAAATAACATTTTAATTAAGTTGTTTGGCTTGCTAGTATAATGGTGGATACCAATGGTCTGAGGCCATGCTTTTATGCCAGCTTCTAGTTCCTGAAGTGTTTTCCCCTGAGTGTGGAATAATATGAGCTGTGGGATATAGCTGTGGGAGTGCTCACTGAAATTATGTCTTCAGTTTAACATGCTTCATCTTCAAACAACCATTTCCACTGAAAATGCATTCCTACTCCTCCAGCAAGGCACAACATCCACCACTGTCATAGCGGCAGAGATGTTCAATCTGTTACAAGCATAAAGATTCCACTGGGGGCGTGGCTTGAGCACTGCCGTGCATGGTCGCCTGAGTCCCGATCTCCGGGCCGATCTCGGCGATTATCCTGGTAGATCTCCTCCCCGGCGGCGCCACTGACCCGCTGTAGTTCCTGGAGGTGTGGGGGCGACTCGACAGCTGCTGGACGCCTGGAAAACCCTGTGGTCGCCCTGGATTCAGCGGCCACCGGGAAGCCAGAGCGCTGACGAACGGCCATTTTGCTGGGGCCTACGCCTGTATCCGATCCCCGGCCTCGATTTAGAGGGGTCGCCGAGACATCTGACTCTCCGCGGCTGTGCGGGAGTCGGCGCGGCCGGGGGGAAGGCCCGTTACCGGGAGGCGCTGGGGGTGTCCCGTGCAGGCGTCCGAGGGCCTGCGGCTGCACCTGGTCGGCGCAAGCAGTCAGAAGACCGGACCGGAGTGGAGCTGAGGCGGCGCGGCGCCCGACCAGCGGAGTGTTGTCCGCCGAGGGGCACCTTTGATTGCGGCAGATCCGGCGGAGCGGGCACTGTGGGGCGCAGCACCGGACGAAGGCCGCCCATCCGGTGCTTCAGGGCCTAGGCTTCCGATCCCGGAGCGGAGCCGGCCCGGCACCGGGCACAGGAGTTGGTGCTCGGCCCCCTGCAGGCCCGGCTGTTCGGCTGGAGGACTCGGAGCTGGTGTGGTACCAGGGGCCTGCTAGTGCACCGGGGGGGACCGCACCCCTGACCTGGCTTGAACTTTGATGGTGGCGCTTTGGGGCCTGTGTCACGGGCCCCGGATCGCGGGAGGTCTCCGACCGGCCTGTGTCTAAGTGGCTGGCCCCCCTGGCGCGAGATTTTGGCCGGGGTCCCGGATGTGCGCTGGTGAGGACCCGGAATGACATTGGAGCCCCCCTGGCTGTGGGTCCTGTTATCTGGATACTCTGGACGTCTGTTGGGGGTCTGGTGCGACCTGGCATGGCTGGCATGGCTGGCGTGGCTGGTGGCCCGTGTTAGCGGACGAGGGGGTTGAAGGGTGGATCTGTTCTACCACCTGGAGTCGTCCAGTGGACCCCACCCTGCTACATACACAGGTCAGCTAAGAGGTGGTGCGCCTTGCAGCCCCGGTCGCATCACGGGACAGACACCTGGTGCCTGCCGCGATTGTGTGCTCTGGTGATACAATATGGGGAAGCCACGGAAAGGTGCTGGAGCGGCCTCGGTGGATCAAGCCGAGGACTCCCTTGAAGCGCACGACCAGCGACCGGCGGACGGCCAGAGCACGGGCCTCCAACAGCAGCAGATGGACCAGATCCTCAAAGCCATAGGGGACACGAGAGAAGCGCTGCGCCAGGATATTGCATTGGTATCCACGAACCTCGACCTATTGAAGGCGGACCACGACAAGCTTACGGCCCGCGTCAAGTCTGCGGAGCTGGTGCTGGAGGCGCTCGAACCGGCCCAGAAAGCGACGGACGCCACGCTGGATGATCTTGCGCGAAGGGTGCAGCAACTAGAGAGGAGGGCGGCTGATGCAGAAGGACGCAACAGGCGCAACAACATCCGAGTGGTGGGTTTGCCCGAAAATGTCGAGGGGGACGACATGATCTATCTTGAACGCTGGCTGCGGGATGTGGTGGTTCCTGAGGCCCTGACGCACTTCTATACTTTGGAGAGAGCCCATAGGGTCCCGGCCCGTCCTCTGGCTCCGGGCCGCCCCCCTCGGCCTGTGATAGCCCGGCTGCTGCATTTCAGAGATCGGGACATTATCCTGCGTCAAGCTAGATCGAATGGCCCGTACAAGGTGGACAATGCGTCTGTGTCCCTCTTTCCCGACTACTCTCAAGAGGTCCAGCGCAGCCGCTTCTCCTTCGTCGCTGTCAAGCGAGCTCTCCGCAACGAGGGGGTGCAGTACTCTCTTCTGTTCCCGGCACGCCTGAAAGTGCTGGTGGATGGAGTGGCGACGTTCTGCGACTCGCCAGATGACGCTTGGCAATGGCTGGAACGGTAGAGGGCGGGCAGGGATGGTACCGGTACATGGACGGAGGCTATGGAGGACCGGCCACGGCCGCTTCAGAGCAGACGTAATCGGAAACGAGGTCAGAGCCGGCGATCCCCATCGGCATCGCAGACGGAACTGGAGAGGCGGGCCGCCCTGCAGGCGGTGTCGCTCATCTCTGGTGTGGCGACGGAGGGCCCTGTGTTGGATTCGGGCTCCCGTTTGGACTCTGATGAAGCGGGACTGGGGGGCTCGGAGAAGGATCCCGGGGACCTGCCACAGGTTACCCCCCAGACGGCCGATGGACTGATGGACGAGTGACCACCGGGCAGCTGAGCGAGGAACAGTAAGGAGGGGTGCTCGGCCTCTGGGGGTGCCTGTGCCAGGGTTCCTGGAGACTTGTTCATCGGGGTGCTGGGTGTGGCGCCTTTCCCTATCTTACCGGGGTGTTAGTGGCGCTGACGGGGGCCCCAGGGCACTGTGATTTTGATTGGGCGGGGGTGCTGCTTGGGGGGGGGGGGGAGAGGTCCTTTCTTAATCGGGATCGGCCAATCACGGGGTGGTGGGTCTCTTGCTGTCCGGCCGGAGGCTGTTGAGCTATCCCCTCTTTCTCACATAGATTGGGAGTCTCTGGTGATTTCCAGAGTTTCCCTCACTTGTGGGGGTAGGAGTTTGAATGGGTAACAACTGTTTGGCGCCTGTTCTGGGGGTGGGTGGATTGGGGGTTGGTTGGGGGTGTTTGATGTTGCAGGGGTTTGTCAGTGTGCCTCTAGGGTTGTTGTGGATCGGCTGCCGCTATAGGTCTGCGGATGGCGGCTAAGTTGGAACTGAAATGTGTTACGTGGAATGTGCGGGGGTTCAACTCCATGAGTAAGAGATATAAGGTGCATGCATACTTAGTGCGTAGGGGGGGTTCAGGTAGCCTTTCTGCAGGAAACGCATTTAACTGTGACAGAGGGGCGAGCGCTACAGCGGCGATGGAGGGGGCAACTTTTCTATACTACCTACTCTGCCCATGCTAGAGGAACCTTGATTTGGGTTCGGGCGGGCGTCCCCTTCCAGCCCATGACGACGGAGGATGATTCAGAGGGGAGGTTTGTAGCGGTGTTGGGGAGATTGGATGGTCGAGACGTCACGCTTTGCAGTGTTTATGTCTCTAATTTTGATCAGGCCGTGTTCTTCTCTGCGTTGTCAAGGAGGTTGGCGTCTCTGTTAACTGGCACGGTGTTCCTGGGGGGGGGACTTTAATTCGGTGGTGGATGTGGATTTAGATCGCTCCCATCCCCCGCTGGATCAGTCGGTGGTGCGCAGGGTGGCCAAGGCCCGGAGAAACTGGCAAGAGCAATGGGGCCTTCTGGACGCCTGGCGTACGCACCATCCCGCCGTCAGGGACTACTCGTTTTACTCCGCGCCTCATGATCTCCACGTCCGCCTTGACACCATTCTCTGTACAGCTGGGGCCCAAGAACTAGCACGCAGTAGCGAATACTTGGCGAGGACCATCTCAGATCACAATCCCTGTTTACTCACAGTCCTTTGGTCTAGACAGCGGCAGCCGATTCCCACATGGCGGCTGAATCCGTTGATGCTGGAAGACCCGGTGTTTCGCACAGAGTTGCAGGAATGCCTTGAGCGCTATTTTCGGGAGAACGCGGGCACCGCAACTGCCAGAGCGATCGAATGGGATGCCTTCAAGGTGGTGGTGCGAGGCGTGTGCCTTTCATCCTCGACCGGGGTGCGTAGGACGCTGCTGCCTGACGTGCAGCAGGAGGAGGACTCACTCCGACAGGTGGAAAGGCTAACCACACGGCAGGGAGCGATAGGGAGGAAGTATTGGCGGCTCGGGAACGAGTAGCCGTACAGGTGGAAAGGCTTCGCTGCCATGACTACCGGGAATATATGGTCCGGGCCCACGCCGAGAGGGATCGGGCCGGATCGTTGCTGGCGTGGCTAGCGAACCCTCACTCTGGGAACACGCTGATTCTGTCCCTGAACACGCCTACCGGGGCGCTGGTTTATTCCCAACAGGAAATTAATAGCCAGTTCCTGGCGTATTACTCGGAGCTGTATCGGAGTAGACTGTCTATGCTCCCGGCGGGTCTGGATGCCTTCTTAGATGAAGCTCGGCTGCCGCAGCTGGAGTCGGACCAGGGGAATGCCCTGGGTGCTGCTGTTACGCTTGGGGAGATTAGAGCGGCGATTGCACACATGGCCCGGAAGAAGACGCCGGGGGGCGATGGTCTCCCGGTGGAGTTCTATGCCGCATTCCTTGACCTTCTGACACCTCAGTTGTTACAGGTCTATGGAGAGGCGTGGGAACTGGGCAGGCTGCCGGAGCCGACGAGGGAGGCGATTATTGTGCCGTTGTTGAAGAAAGGCGGCCAACCCACGGCAAAAACGGCGTACCGTCCGCTCTCGATGCTCACTGTGGACTATAAAGTGCTGAGCAGGATTTTGGCCACGCGACTGTCGGCCCATATGTGCACTCTCGTCCATCCGGACCAGGCGGGCTTTATCCCCACGCGGAGCACCTCGGCGTGTATACGGCGCTTGATACGGGTCATGGACGTTGAGGGGGAGGGCCCCCCGGACGCGGCTGTCCTCTCGGTGGATATCGAAAAAGCGTTCGATAGTGTGGAGTGGCCGTATCTGTTCGGTGTGCTTAGTCGGTTCGGGTTGGGGGACGGCTTCGTCCGTTGGACGCAGCGGTTATATGCTTCTGCTACAGCTAGGGTTCGCACGGGCCGTACGATATCCACGGCTTGTGCAGTGACGAGGGGTACTAGGCAGGGTTGCTCCCTGTCCCCGCTCCTATTCGCTTTGGCGATTGAGCCTCTGGCGGCGCGGGCACGACAGGGGCGGCATTACGAGGGGGGTACTGTTGCGTGGTGTTCAGCACCATATTTCGCTGTATGCCGACGACCTCCTGTTGTATCTGGCTGATGTGGAGACTTCGGTGCTGGGGGCACAGGCCTTGCTCCGAGAGCTTGGTGAACTGTCGGGGCTGCGTGTTAACTGGTCCAAGACCTGCCTGTTCCCTCTGACCCCCCGGTGTGCACGGCCCACAGAGCTTGGGGAACTGCGTTGGAAGCCGGAGTGTCTGCCGTATCTCGGGGTTCACATTTATCATACCCATTCGTCCCTGTACGAGGGAAATGTGGGCAGAGCGCTGAGAGGCGTCAGAGGCAATATTGGATTCTAGCGTACCCTTCCCTGGTCTGTGGCCGGACGAATAGCATTATTAAAGATGGTGGTCCTCCCGCGCTTGCTTTATTTTTTCTGCACACTGCCGGTGTGGATTCCGCTCTCCTTTTTTCGGACGTTGCGGTCGATGGTGATAGGATTTATATGGGGCTCTGGCAGGAGGCGCGTAGCTTTATCCACCCTACTCAGATCGCGGGAAGAGGGAGGCCTAGCAGTGCCGGATTTTGAGTGGTACTATCTGGCGGCGCAACTGCAGTGGCTCACGCAGGCTGTAGCGCGGGAGTTTAGGGGCCCGGACGGCTCGCAGGGCAGAATTATACAGCGTCACGTTCTATCTTTCATACTGCTTCAGCAGGGACTCCGACTGGACCAGCTGTCCCTAGAGGAACGCACCCTCCGCCACTGCTGGCTTCGTAGTCAGAAGCGGGCAGGTATCCACGTTCCTTATGCGCCGGAGATCCCCTTAGGCATGTGTACAGCCCTCCCGCACGGCGGGGATTGGTCAGGGCTGGCTACTTGGGAGGACCGTGGGGTCCACATGGTAGGAGACTTGTACAGGGATGGCGTCTTGTTGTCTTTTTCTGACCTGCGGGAGGCATTTGACTTGCCGAGAGGCGACTTCCTACTCCACGCGGCTTTGGTCTCTGCGATCCAGAGATGCTGGAGGAAGGGTCTGGCGGAACCTCCCACGTCGTTGGGCTGCCAATATGTCGTGATGGCGGCTGGCACCTTCAAAGCTATTACTTGTTTATATAGGAGATTGGCACTAGATGCCCCCTCCCCCACTGGATAGGCTGCGGGAACGCTGGGAAACGGACCTGGGCCGGCAGATACCGGAGATGACTTGGCCCCAAATTGTGCGCCGGGCCTGGAAGGGCACGCGCAACGTTTGGTTCCAACTGGTCCAATACTTCACTCTACATAGGGCGTATTGGACGCCGGCCCAGATCCAGCGGGTTTTCGGTGGGGCGCAATCGACGTGTCCTCGCTGTAACTCGGAGGGTGCTGACTTTGGGCACATGTTCTGGGCCTGCGCGGGGCTTGGCTCGTACTGGGCTGATGTTGTGACTTGTCTGAATGAGATTACAGGACGCCAAGTTGAAACTGACATGGGGGCTTGCCTCCTACTCCGGCACACCCCGTCCACGAAGGTTACCAGTAAATTTTTCGATTTGGGGTTGATCCTGGCTAAGAGGGAGCTCACTCTGCACTGGAAATCTAGGGGGGGTCCCAGCTTTCTGAGATGGCGGGGGTGTTTTCAGCAATGGGCGTCTAGTGAAGGGACACTCCGCTTACAATTAGCCAATCGCGCCGCTAATGATAAAGCGCTAGAAACAGCCAGGGCGTGGAGCGCGCTAGTGGTAGAATTACAATCAATGTCAGATGTTGCAGAGGGTAGTGAGGCGGAGGCTTCCGCGAGCCAGGAGGAGGCGACGGAAGCGGGGAGGGCGGGGTTACCGGCTGGGGAAATAGCACACTAGACCTACATACTCATTAACAGCCGAGGAACCGAATGGCCGCATCGAGGGTTGTGGCAGTTGGACTGAGTAACATGCACTGGTCTGCGTAGCGTTTAGGCCGCATGTAGGCTGGGGAGTTACTGTTCAAGACCTAGGAGGAGACACCTGCTATTTCATGCAGTTTATGTGGTACCGCAAGAGTAACGGATGAGGCACACTGACATGGGGGGGAAGGGGTAGTGGGGGTGGGGGGGAGCGGGAAGGATAGGGCATTGACATGTGGGGCGAAGAATGGAAATATTGAATTGTAACATGCAACTGGAGGAACCACTGTCATTTGTTTGTGTGTTGATGTATAAAATCAATAAAAATCTGTTTACAAAAAAAAAATAATAATAAAGATTCCACTGTGTGAAATATGTAATAGAGACTCTGTGCCCACTGAAGTATCATGGAAACATGTCTCCAGTTGCAAGGTGTTAGTGTATGACTGTCTTGAAAGTACCATGCACTATTATTTTGCACCTTGTAAGTGCTGGTGTGGGTGGAGTATTTACTGTTCAAACAGAGGGCTAACATAGCATGCAAAGAAGCAATGTTGCCAATAAGGTGTGCCACAGTCAATCCAGTCATTCACTGTTGGGACCTTGCCTTTTTGATTCACCTCTATGTTCTGGGAATCAGCTGAAACTATTAATGCACACATATTATTGGTGGAATAATCTGCCTAAATAGCCTTCCATTTGGGGCTTTCTTTCACATGGCAGAAGATAGAAGCCTTTCTGGATCATTTTCACATCATACTGCAGGTTTGGGAGCTCGGATCATGTAAGCAAATTAGATTTGCTAGCCACAATTGAGGTTTCAGATGACTAAGAGGCCAGTCAGATATATGAAGCGAGTCATTATCACAGCTTCTGTAGAATTTCCTGTGGCCTCCTAGTTGTTGTGAATCTTCTTGTTAGATTATAGGTGCACCAACTCTACAGGTCATGCCTGGCAAGGGGATGTGGCAAACCTCTGCAGAATACTTTGGGATTTTATTTGTGAAGAGTGTCACCATTATCATCGCATCTGTAAGCTAATTTTTGTCATGTGGTACCAAGAGTTCACAAAAGTGTTCTACCTGGTTCGCTCAGGATGTGGACATATCTTGTAAGACTGATTGCTTGAAAGAGGAGGAGTTTATTTCCAAAAATATATGATGGCATTTTCAGCATTTTACATGTTGAGTATAGAACAAAAAGGTGTGTATCGCTTCTTTAGGCCTCAGTCTAGCTCTTCTCAGGCTCGAAGTCTCATCTCAAAGAAATATCCTGCTGAGCTCGGAGGTATGTTGTTGGAACTACTGCTGCACCTATACTGCTGGCAGCATCGCCAGCAATGAGAAGAGACTTACAATGTAGGGCTACTGTTGGCAACGGCCTTTTCTCCAGGGTTACACCAGACTTTCGATTTCCTAGGCTGATCCAACTTTTCTTTGTTGGTCTTAGAATGATGCAAACGTTACCCCTGCTACCCAGAGTTAAAGTGCTTGTGCTCTCCATTTAATTTACTTATAAATCACTAGTGAACGGTCTAGCTGATTTGTACAACGTAGACCGAAACGTCGACAATCACAACTACTATGCAAAACTGTTGCTTTCAAGGAACTGTTGTCGTTTTAATCAGTCACATTTCCTTACTATACTCCTTGTAAGAGGTGTCCACATTAGTGTCAAAGAGGTGTTTGTAATATGAAATGATTTGTAAACCTCAGTTACTTTGTGCAGGTTTATTTAGACATTTGAATTAGCTTTTTGGTACCCTTTTAAAAAAAAAAAAAAAGGGGGTTTTATTATAAACTGAATTTCAGGAAACAATTACACCTGTGCAAGATATATGTTTTATCGGTCGATTCTAGTACAAATGATTTGAAATGAATTTCATAATCATTTAATACAAGTGACTGCTCAGAGCTTGTCAAGAATATTACAGCTATATGCAAAAATCGCTAATTGCGAAATCGCATATTTGCGAGGAATTGCATTTAAGGAATCTCTATTTGAGATTCCTTAAATGCAATCCATTAACAATTTTCTATTAGCGAATTCGCTATTCCTGGCCGCTATTTACCACGAAGTCAGACTTCGTGGTAAATAGCGAAAACTCAGAAAAATGCACTTTAGTGCATTTTTCTGAGTGGTATGTTACACACACACGTCCTTTGGACATGTGTGTGCGCAACATCTGGCTACATTTGCTTTTCAGGGGTGCTACAGGGTGTCCTTTGTACACCCCCGGAAACCTTGAAATCGCATCCTTATTTGCGATTAGCAAATTGCTAATCGTAAATAAGGAATAACTCCCCATTCATTCCTATGGGCCTTAGGCCCATAGGAATGAATGGGGAGTTATTTGCGATTAGCAATTTGCTAATCGCAAATAAGGAAGATGTAGGAATCGCAATATTTTTTGCAATTCCTACATGAATCCCGTTTTACAAGTCCTTAATAGCGATTCCTTAGGAATCGCTATTACAGACTCGCAAAATGGGACTTTGATGAATCTAGCTGTTAGTATGCTAAATGTTCAAACTGTGACTGTTAGAAAGTTGGCATTTTCCTGCCTAAACCAAATGTGTTTTCTGCTATGTCAATGGTCATTTGAATGTTAATGGCTCTCCTTACGGGGGAATGTATATTTCTACCAGACAGTGGGAAAGGGGCTTGGGTTTTAAGAGGTAAGGGTTTTTCTGATAGGACGATGAGGAGGAGCTGTGTCCCTGCCCTGATTGCCCTTTAAAGGACAGGTTAGGGCTATACCCATCCCTTCCAGACTCCAGAAGCCTACCAGCAGATGTAGCTCACACCTGCTAGCCCTTTGTTTTAATATCCAGGCTGGAGCCAGGTCTTGGGGAAAGTGAAGTACCGGCCAGAAGCAGTTTTAGAGTCCTGAGAGCTGAACTAAATTCAGAACACTCTTGGAACTGTGAAAACTCAGAATGTTCTAAGGACTGCCCTGCAGTCTGGTGGAAGTATGGACCAGCTTTCCTTGAACCCAATTCACAGAAGTGACTTCAAGGGTAAGTTGGCTGACCTACTGTGTGAACAGGGACACAAGTTTCCAGAGACCTTTCCTGCTTACCAGACCCAACTATAATCACCATGGTCCTCTCTGCTGGCCTGAATCCTGACCCCAAAGTTCTGTACCCAAGGTCCTGGACCCTTGGCTGGAGTGTAAGTGCACATCTCCCTGCATCACTGAAGGTTTGACCCGATCCGACTCAGAGGAATGCTAAGTCCAGCGGAGCTGCACAGCTCCTGACTGAAGGTTCCACTGGTGCTGAGCTCTCCAGAGTTGCGAGCTCCTAACCAAAGGCTTTACTGGTTCCGCCGCAGAGCCTCGCAGAGCCGTGCTGCGCAGCTTCCGACAGACAGCTTCATAGGGTCTGACACAGAATGAAACCGAACCCTACAGAGTCACACAGCTCTTAGGTGAAGGCGGCACCAGACAACGCTGAGTGAAGCAAAGCCTCATAACACTGTGCTGCAGTCCTTGTACCAAAGTTTAAATAAAAACTCTAGAGGGACGTAGTTGATCCTGTATACAGCTCACGCTTCATTGCACTCTGCTTGAACTTCTGACTGTGTCCTGGTCCAGCACGACCAGATACTAGCAGTTGGTGCTATTTTTACCTAACACTTTAAAAAGAAATCTCATGTCTATGGATCTAATGATTGGATTTGTCATTTTTGTGCCCATTTTATTTATCAAAATAGTCTATTTTTCTAAATTGGTTTGGCATTTTTCTTTTGTTGTGTTTTTACTTTAGGACTGCTTGTGTGCTGCACAAATACCTTACACATTGCCAGCCAGACTGATTTGTGCCAAGGTACTACAAGGTTAAACATAGGTTTCATTTGTGACTTTTGTGGTCCACCCTGACCAGTACTGTGATCATTATTGGGGGGGGAGGGGAGTGTTTCTCATACTTAACTAATAATACAGTTTCTTACAGCTGCAAAACAGTTTTACAGATGCTCTGGTAATCCACTCAAAAGGCATGGCGGGATGAGAGACCTTTAGCAAGGGAAGCCTGGCAAAGCATCCCTACATAATCTCTCCATTCCCATGCCTACCAGGAGGACTGAGTTTCATTGATAGATTGATAGATTCAAAAGTAAGAAAACAGCAATGAGAGGCAACATTGAGGTACTCTGTCCAGCGCATTGGTAGTTACATCCTTGTTAGAAGTTGGGTTTCTGGTTGGAAGAGGTATGCACCCTGTCAAAGCAGGAACCACAACCCTAACTGAGGGTAAATGTAGTACGCACTAAATGTTTACTTATGCCCACCCTCTGGTAGCATGGCACAGAGCAGTCAGACTAAACTAAAGAGGCAATGTGTAAAGTATTGGTGCACACACAGTAACACAGTGAAAACACCACAAAAGTACTCCACACCAGTTTAGAAAAAAAGTCAATATTCATCTGAATAAAACAAAGGCAAAAATGACAAAATCCAACATACACAAGTCAAGATACGATTTTTGCAAGAATACATCAAATAGCTCCAACTGGGGCTATCAGGTTGCGCTTAACCAGGGCAACCCAAAAGTTCAGTTCGACTGCGATTGAGCACCGGCCGGAGACCGGAGTCACACAGACCCGCAGACAGGACCTTGGATGCGTCGAAGCTTGGGACGACGCGTTGAAAAATGAAGGGGATGCATCGCTGTTGAAGGCGATATGCTGGTTTCCAAGCTGGGAAATGTTGTTGACACATGGATGTCAAGCGCACCATACGTCGGTTTTGAGGTGTCTATGTCGTACCGCTGGGCTGGAGGGGCTGCGTTGGCGCGAAGCCGCGCAGGGCCAGGAATGCATCGGATTCGGTGCGTCTCAGACATTGCCTACGCATTGTCCGAAACTCACAAAGCAGTGGTGATTCAGAGGCACTCCATCGGCAAAGCCGGGGCTACGCTGAGAGTCGAGGCCATTGAGCCGCGCAGTCGGTGAGCAGTGTCCATGGCCTTGGTGAAGGCAGTGGCGATTTTGGAGAATGCGCCAGTTCTGAACAATGCTTCGGGTTCGATGCATTAGTTTCTTGGGTTGCAGCACCACTTACTCACTTCCAAGGACCCAGGACTGGATTTGGCACCACTTCGGAGAGCAGGAATCGCAGCAGATGCTGGTAGCCAGATGCTGGTAGCCAGATACTGGTGATGTCTTTGATATCCCAGAGACTTCAGAAACAGGGGACAAGCCCAACAAGCCTTAGGAGAACGTTTAGAGATGCAGGACGTAGAGAGTCAAGTCCAGTCCACTCACTCCTAGGCAAGAAGTAGCATGCCAACCAGCAAAGCAAGCAGCAAAGTGGCAGTCTCTCCTGACAGCACAACAGCTCTTCTTCCTGGTAGAATGCCCTCAGTTCCAGAAGTATTCTGAGTATATGGTGTCAGAAGTCCAGTACGTATAACCATTTTAGCCTTTGAAATACAGAGACTTCAAAGAAAAGCATTTGTAGTGCACAGGACCCTGTCCTTTCCTGCCTCTGCTCAAGACACACTACAGGGAGGTATGCAACTCTGTGTGGGGACAGGCACACCCCAATTCAGGTTGAAGAGTCAGATTCCCCATCACTGTAGCTCAGGAAGACTCATCAGACTAGTGATGAGACATTAGGATATGCAGGGCACACCTCAACTCGCTTTGTGTGCGACTGTCTATAGGGAATGCACAAATCCCAGCTGTCGCCCAGCCCAGACGTGTATTCCAGAGACAGGCAGAAGCACAGAATGGTTAAAGTAAGAAAATGCCAACTTTCTCAAAGTGGCATTTTCAGACCTGCAATTTAAAGACCACTTCACTAAAAGATGTGTTTTTCAGTTGTAATTTCGGACACACCAAACTTACTCTTGCCATCTTCTCCCAATTGGAAGGCAGCTCCAATGAAAATCTATGGGAGTGATTGGCCTTGCTGTATTGAAAAACGAATGTAGCAGTTTTTCACTACCAGTACATGTAAAACTCCAAAGTGTGTCCTACCTTTTAAATACACTGCACCTTTCCCATTGGGATACTGAGGACCTACCTTAGGGGCGACCTATATGGAATAAAAGGAAAGGTTTGGGCCTGGCAAGTAGGTGAACTTGTCAGGTCGAAATGGCAGTTTAAAACTGCACACAAAGGCTCCGCAGTGGCAGGCCTGAGACAGGTTTGAAAGGCTGCTCTTGTGGGTGGCTGAGGCCCACTAGTAACAATTGATTTAGGCCCTGGGCATATGCAGAGCACTGTACTAGAGACTGATTAGTAAATCAAACATGCCTATTATGGAGAAACCCAATGCCATCACATGTTAGACACAGAGCACATGCACTTTAGCACTGGTCAGTAGTGACATAGTACTAGAAATCCTAAAGCCTGCAAAAACAAAGTTCAGCACAGCCAAAAAAAGGCGGTCAGAACACAAAAATACGGGAAATAACACCAAAAGAGGTCAGGTCTTACACTTGCTATCACATGTTTTGATATAATTATACCTTTTCAGGTAAGAAGCGCACAAAAGATAAAATATTCTTCAAACTGCAGTTTCCTTCAAATCGATCAAAACTCCAGTTTTCTGTGCTGCTGCTGCTTGCTGCCTGACAGGGACCACGGTCAGGACCACAAGATGCAGACCCCATAGCGGCCTGCCTGCCCGACGCCTACATCATGAACAGAGCCAGGAGGCGCTTTAAAAACCACCAAGGTCTCGCGCAGGGCGGGACTTGCGTGGGCATGCCCCGGCCAAGGGTGGGCCTGTCAGCGGCCAGAAGAGGCTAGGTTGGGCCAGGCCTCGGTTTTCAACTCGGAACGCACTGGTCCTTGGGGGTTACCAGGATGTGGCTTCCCCCATCTCTTTTCACTACGGTCAAGAACATGGTACTTTGTATATTTAGTTTTTAAGTGTTGTTTTATCATTGACCTTTCCGGAGCCCCCGCTACTAAGAATTTATATTAGGGAGAGTACTACCTATTTCCCTGACCTCCCAAGTGGTTTATATTGTGGCACACATGACAAGTAAGCCAGGTGAATCTAGCTTACACAGCCATGGGCAGAAGGAAAATGACCAGCCATGGGGGCCCCCAGAAAGCAACACGGTCACGACAACGGATTATTTTTTAACTAAAGCGGTGCATGTGATAAAGGAGATAGCTCTGACCGAGAGAAGGCTTTCATTGGAGTCAGAGAAATTTGCCCAGGGCTCTGCCGTGGCTAAGAATCGAGAGGTACTGGGGTTGACAGGGGACATAGCCGGGGACACAGCAGGTGTGGAAAAGTAAATTTTGCCATGTTATATGTGCCTACGTGTTCCTCATCTTATGTTATATGTGCATGATCGATATGCATGTATCCCCCTATGTTCGATTAAAGACGCAATTATAGTTGTGTCCAGCTCTAGTATGCCAGTTTCCAGTTCTCGTGAAAGCAACGAGTATTAGGCCTATGTTGCCACGTTTCACAGTGTGCACGTTAATTCAGTAAATGTCCCCGTTTCTAGGCCTCAAAAGGGCCGGACACCAGATTCAAGCTCCTGTCTCCTGAACCCTCTCCGAGGAGCGATACAGCCCCCACCTGCATCCCTGACCCTTCACTTCCTTTCGCGCAGCACAGTGCCCGGCCCGGCCTGGCTCTGCCTGCCTGTCTGCCAAGAGTATGTTATGCTTCTAGTTATCAGTCCAGCCCTCCTTCTCTGCATTCCTAAACTACTGAATCGCATCAACAGTTTCAGCTAATAGTCTAGCCTTTCTGTCTCCATGTAAGAGAAATACTGTATTAATATTCATAGAATATTCCTAGCACACGTAATACATGTAGAATAATGCATGCACCAGCCTTAGTGTCAAGTAGCCTTTACCCTGATAACTTTTGGATTCTATCAACATGTACTCCAAACACCAGATATGCCTTAGGTACATGTCGTCCTGACTCCACAGACTTTAGTCTCCTCTTCTAGCGCAGAAGTCATAGCCCCCAGTTCTCCCTGGTAACACATCATTGCCCGTTTGCGCGCACCGCTAGGTTAAAGGTCCCAGCTCCTCAGGTAGCGCCCACCATGTTTCCGCCCCATTCATGACACTTCTGTGACGTTCATATCACATGTCTATGTATACGCCCTGTACACGCCTCTTGTTACACCTACTTATGCCTTATCTTTCGCGACTGCTACAAGTCACGCCTACTGCTACGCCTACTGTATTGAATGCTATTGTAAATGTAATGTATATATACACCATGTACTGTTAATATGCTCATGCGATCCTGCCATTTTCCCCTGCCCCCGGCAGCTGCCATCCGTCTATTTTCATGCAGGCTGTCCTGTCCCTTCCCTTATGCCTTATTAAAGCCTGTAAGACTCAAGATACCTCGAATCCTGACTCTTATTTATTGAGCTATCTGTTTATTCAATGTATTTAAAAAATAGAACCGGTAATTAATTATTTATTTACCACATAATGGCGCCCGAACAGGGACTTGCCCTTTCCCCACGCGCCGGCGAAGCCACGCAGGCCCCCTGACCCTCTGCAGCCGTGACGGAACCATACCGTGCACGTGCAGACATTTCTGCTTCAAGTATCCCTCAGGCCCACGGAGGAGACGGAGGTTGCGGTCCAGCATCCAGACGAGGCGGTGTGGAACGCGGCGAGTCCCGACCAGAGCCCAAGCCGAGAGTCCAAGGTCCGAGGTATCCGGAGGCCCACCTGTAACCGAAGTTTCCGAAGTTCGTAGTCCGACGTCGTAGCAGTCCAGTCCAGTCCGAGGCCTTCCGTTCTTGCTGCCCGGTGAGTACCGTTGCTGGGGTAGTATCTAGACAGAGTCATTAATTTGTCTCTGGTCCGTGGGTTTGGGTACACAGATCCAACACGAAGTGTTCACCTAGGTGGACACGGGTCCAGACGTGTCTCTTTATGGGACCGGTATGTGTCGTACTGTTTTAGCAGTGCATCTAGTAATTCTAGTAAGTTGCGTTCTCGAGAAATTCATGTGTTCTGTTCCCAGTATATCAGGTAATATTCAGTCCGAACCGTTATTTTAATGTTATTTAATGTGTTTTCAATGTCGTGGTATGAGTGATTTGTTATTGTTATTCATCACTGTGTTTACCGTATACTGTATTGTGTTCAGATTCAAGTACAGAATGCCTCTATTCTCCAAGTTACGTCAGTTAAAGACCAGAAAAGGGCTGCTTGAAGAAGCAGTCCCTGTCCCTCCTAGGGACAGTCCAGGACATTTTATGTATCACAAGCATGGCCTAGACGCCATAATATATCTAGACTTATGGTCTGATTATACCAGACACCTCGAAGAGAAATATAGATGGCCTGTATCAGGCACATGGGATGCCGAGTGCATCATGCGAGTAGAAGAAGCATTATGGAAAAAGAAAGCCAGACAGTCCCAGAAAGATGCCATCGAGTTATGGCGCAAAGAATCTCATAAAAGAACCGAAAAAGAAATCAGAAAAACAGAATTAAGTAGAGAATCCTCAGAAAAAGCCCAAGAAAGGGAATTAATCGAAATAGGTGAACGAGTTAAAACAGAACAGTCAGACAGACAGAGGAATGCCCTTATTAAGGGTATGTACCCTCTTCTTGCCGAGGGCTTGCCGAAGGCAACCCCGGAGGCATCCAGTAATTTTCCGCCATCACTAGTTCCGACTAAGCTACGTCATAAACCGACCGCAGCTGATATTTTTCTTTCGTCCTATTTGGACGACACAGTCCCAGAATATGCAAATCCTGTTCCGCCTGCTCCTGTAAATAATGTAATTCCTGTTCCTCCCGCCACTGGTCCCGTGGGTCCAGTTAATGTTACAGCATCTGTTACAGCACCCCCGGCCCAGTCCACAGTACATGTACCCGTTCTACCAGTCACTCTACCAGCACGTACAGTGCACACCGACGACTCTAGTTTAGGAGCCGCGGGGGGAGGTTCTCCTCGTACCCCGCCTCAACATAGACGTATGACGCTACATGAACTAGCGTTACAGCGTACCCCAAAAGTTCATACATACGTAGATATCAAGCGAGCACTTACTGAATGTCGTTATGATCCCGTTCCAGGCGATGGCCACATGGTCATATATTCATTACGTTTAAGACGGGTCACCGATTATTTGGACACCTTGCCCGATACGAGAGAACATCTAGACAGAATATATCGTTTTATCCGTACAGGAGTGAATCCAGAAAGTGTTCACGAAGCCATGGCTCAAAGAAAAGTCGAGACTCAGCTCATGCTTTTAAAGTTTTTAATTAACTGTTTAATAAGAGAACACGATTGTCCGGAAAAAGATCAAGAAGAAATGAAAGTCCTGACCAGGTGGAGTGACAATATAGCCGAGGGAAAACACAAGACACAGAATTGTATAGAGAGTATGTACAAGAAAATAAGAAAAGAAATTGTAAGTATACACGAGAAAGAGAGAGTAAGTAGAGCAACCGAGAAAGAGAATGACTCTTCCAGTGAAGAGGTAGACAGCGAGAATCCCGACAGAATAGCGTATGTAGGTAGAACTAGACTTTCCGACAGACATTCACGCCTAGATTACAAGACAACTGTTCCTGCTCCAGCACCAGAACAATGCTCTCTAGAACAAGTATTCCAGGTTACAGATAAAATTCTGAAATCACGAATAGGTTATAGCGAGCTTAGTACCATGCATGAACAAGAACTAGCCCGATCAGCGGTCCGGTGGACTACTGATTCCGCCACGTTTCCTGACGAAATAGTGGCACAAACGTTTCTGAAACTGCCCCCAGCCGAGCAGCGACTGGTGGGTATGTATATGATCCAGCACCTCATCACTCTGTATGAGGAACAGCATTCCGATCCAGGTCCACTACATGATGTATTAAACGAGTTACTCCAGTACAGATGGAAAGGTCTAGGTACCGATTCAATTAGTGTCATTCTAGAACAGCGCCACAAATACCGAACGTTCCTGAACCCGCATTTTGTTCACGCCCCACCCCCAGAAAGTAAATCATTCTACATAGACAGACAGAATCCGTTACGAGAAGTACATCCAGTCAAGAAAGAGGGTGGTGGTCTAGAACGAGTATTTGTTTACACCCCATCACAAAGATGGAACTCTTAGAAATGAAGAAGTTAATTCCCTGTCATGACAAAGATCCAGCAGGGTTCCACCGTGAATTGAAGGACATGCTCCGTATGGGAGAATACACGTATCCAGATATCCTTAAAATGTTAAAGGTCCGGTTGCCTGCGGGCATATATGAAAAACTCAAAGAAAAAGAATGGGAGGTGGGAGAGAAAAAGATAGATTGGACAGCTCTAGAAGCTGAAGATAATACACGGGTACCAGGTACCGGTCTTGGGGATAAAGCTAAAGAATTGCCCGAGTTATTGATACAAGTTTTGCCAAGGTTACTAGCCACGAAAAAGGAAGACTGGGATGCCATCTCAGCCTGTAAACAGAAACAAGACGAAGATACTAGTGATTTTTATTCTAGATTTGAGAAATGTTTTATTATTAATAGTAGTCTGAAAACAAGTAGTGAGTCATACCCTCATCTTTTTGTCACGAAACTAGTCGAGAATTCAAGTCCACAAGTTAAAAATCGAGTACTGAAAGTCGAAAGTACCTGGCAAGCTAATACTCCGTCACAGATGTTACAAATGCTCCAGTATCACCAGAACAGAATCAGGGAAGAGCAAGAACACGAAAGGAGACGTATGAAAGACACGAAAATGAAAGTATTAGTTGCACAATCTGTTCCCCAAGACAGTCAGAAGAGGGGTACGAATCAAGTCAGTCATCCTGCAGTTCCTGTTAAAGGGACCTGCAATTATTGCAAACAGCCAGGTCATTTTATAAACGAGTGTGCAGTTCTGAAACACAACATAGCTACTGGTAAAACTAAAGAAAGACCACGTCCGCCTAGACAAGAACAAGTTTCACAGACTTTTCAGTCACCACAGAATGCACAACAGACAGTTACAGTACCGCAGCCTATAGCTGCAACACAGCACGTTACACAACAGATGTACCAGTATGCACAGTCCGAGTATCCAGATTATCAGCCATATTCATGAAACAGCCTAGAGAGGGAGGTAGGCTTGCCTCTCATCGAGATACCTGTAGATCAAGAGGGTCCCTATGTACACAGTCAAGTATTAGGGAAAGACAGAAAGTTTCTGATTGATACAGGGGCAAGTAGGACTACTATCAGTCATGACGAGGTTCCAGGGGCTCCGCTCTCAGGCTCAAGAAATGTTTCCCTTGGATTTTCAGGAAAGCCGATTGTTAATGAAATATCGAAACCAGTTTGCCTAGAAGTTGGTCCATTGTCCCGAACTACTGATTTGTTACTCACGAAGTCTTGTCCGGAAAACTTGTTAGGCATTAAGACATTGAAAGAGTTAGGAGCAGTTATATGCTGCTCTCCAGAAGGAGTACGATTGTTCCTGAGAGACTTCAAAGGTCATTATGTATTACGTGATTTTGATCCAAGATTATTGAATGTACCACAGCATTTATGGGCGCAAGGTCCAACTGATGTAGGTTGTATGCATATCACACCCCATCGTGTGACTTTAAAGCAAGGTGTTGTTCTACCACGAATCAGACAGTACAAATTGCCACCTGAGGCTATAGCAGCCTTATCCAAAATTATTGACGAACTCATTGCTCAAGGAGTGGTTGTAGAAACTGACTCCAATGTATGTAATTCTCCTATCATTCCAATTCTGAAACGTACTGATCCAAATGCACCTCCAGTTTATCGATTAGTGATTGATCTCCGAGAGCTTAATAAATGTATCATTCCCCAGTACCCAGTAGTCCCAGATATTTCTTCTCTATTGACAGCCATTGATTCTGAAGCTACGTTCTTTACAGTTATTGATCTCAAGAACGCATTTTTCAGTGTTCCCATTCATCCAGACAGCCAGTTCCTTTTCGGATTCTGTTTAAATGGAAGGAGCTATAAATTTACACGAGCTCCTCAAGGTTTCACAGAAAGTCCTAGCATTTACAGTCAAGCACTTAAAAGACAACTTGACAATATTCACATGCCAACTGACACTGCCCTGCTCCAGTATGTCGATGATCTACTGATCACAGCCCGTTCTGAACGTGACTGCGAACGCGCGTCACTTAAAGTACTGTATTTTTCTGGCCGAGATGGGGCACAAGGTGTCCCCTTCCAAATTACAATTCTGTGTCCAGCAAGTGGTCTACTTAGGACACTTACGGTCCAAGAGGGGTAGGCAGTTGACACCTGACCGTATCCAGTTAATAGCACATCTTCTACAGCCCAAGACCCAGAAGGAGGTACGAGCTTTTATCGGCCTCACTTCTTACTGCAGACAATGGATTCCTCAGTATGCATTTCTAGCCAAGCCACTGATACAGTTAACGACACAGGAGGCAGCCGCATCGACTGTCCTCCCTTGGACCCAGGAACATACACTTGCTTTTAATGAGTTAAAGAAAGCTTTATGTAATGCACCCGTTCTAGCAACACCGAACTATAGTAAGCCTTTTACACTTTTTGTCACTGAACGTCATGGTACTGCATTATCTGTTCTCACACAAGATCAAGCAGGACAATACAAGCCCTGTGCTTATTTTTCTAGCACATTAGATCCAGTATCCCAGGCTCTGCCTGCGTGCCTCAAGTCAGTTGCAGCCACAGCACTAGCTATCAGACAAAGTGATTCCATAGTGTTAGGACATTCCCTGACAGTCCAAGTTCCACACTCTGTGGAAGTTCTTCTAAACCGAACCCAGACTCAGCACTTGACAATTGCACGTTTAACAGGTTATGAACTGACACTGTTCCAGCCACACATAGAAATCAGACGCTGCAACGTTTTAAATCCAGCTACACTGTTACCGTCAGTTACTTCAAATCCTGCCACACATGACTGTGTGGAAGTTGTTAACACCATGACAAAGCCAAGACAAGACCTGACAGACATTGCATTATCTGATCCCGACCTGACACTTTATGTGGATGGTTCATGTATGAGAACAAGTACAGGAGAACTAGTAGCCGCGTATGCAGTGACTACTGAAACCGAAGTTATAGAAACACAACGTATTGACACCCTGTCCGCTCAAGCAGCAGAGCTAGTCGCTCTGACCCAAGCCTGCATACGTGCCAAGAACCTGAAAGTTAACATATACACAGATTTACGTTATGCATTCGGAGTCGTACACGACTTTGGAGTGCTCTGGCAAGAAAGAGGTTTTATGACTTCTCATGGAACCAAGATTCAGCATGGTCTCCTCATTCAAGCTCTGTTAGATGCAATACATTTACCGACAGCTATCGCTATTATGAAGTGCAAAGCACATACGAAAGTCACTGATATCATTTCCCAAGGTAACGATCTTGCAGATCGAACAGCCAAGCTCACAGCTCAGACTCCAGACATTCCAGTTAACGCAACACTGACACACTCCAGAACAGACTACTTGTATGACAGTTAAGGACCCTACACAAGATGTCATAGATATACAGTCACATGCTACTCCCGAAGAAATCAAGAAATGGTCCGAACAAGGAGGGGTCCAGACAGATCAAGGATGGTTGACGAAGGGAAAAGCCACATGGTTTCTCCCCGACTCTATGGTTCAAGTCATTATTAACACCGCACATAGTCCTGCACATTTAGGAGAAAAAGCCATGTTAGACAGTGTTCAGGACCTTTGGTTCAACAAGCATTTACGAGCAGCAGCCAAGCAGAAAGTCCGTACCTGTATGATATGTTGTCAGTTCAATCCAGGTAAAAGTGTCCCGGTGGAACGAGGTGGGTTCCATCCCCCTGACCACCCTTTTGAAGCCCTCCAGATGGATTATATTCAGATGGAGCGATGTCGAGGTTTCAAGTATGTCCTCGTAGTTGTATGCGCTTTGTCCAGGTGGACAGAGGCATATCCAGTCCCAGAATACACAGCCACGACCACTGCCAGGCAGTTGGTTCGTGAGTATTTTCCTCGTTACGGCTTGCCGAGAGTCGTATATTCAGACAACGGCCAGCCATTCTCATCCGAGCTTATGAAACAAGTTTCCCTTCTGTTAGGGTACCAGTGGAAGTTCCATTGTGTACGCCATCCTGAAGCAGCCGGTCTCGTAGAGAGACATAATCAGACATTGAAAATCCGCCTTGCTAAAGTATGCGCAGAGAAAGGTGTAGACTGGCTCGTAGCTCTGCCAGTTGCTCTGTTCTATATGCGAATGGTCGCACATTCCAGATCAGGTCTGTCCCCGTATGAGGTCGTATTCGGCCGCCCTCCAAATATGTGGGGTACACCTAGACCCCGAAAGATTACCGATGTTTCCAGTAATATGCTGACAGATTACCTAGCTTCCTTGATGTCTGCCCTACACTCTTGTCGTTCACAGGTTGCCGCTGCATTTCCAGACAACACTGAGGTGAAACCGCATGAGATCGTTCCAGGTGACATGGTCCTGGTTCGCAACTTTGATCGTTCAAGTCCGCTGGAGCCCCGTTGGAAGGAACCCCGCCTCGTCCTCCTCACCACCCGGACTGCAGTGAAGGTCGAGAATCGCAAAGGCTGGCTCCACTCCAGCCATGTGGAAAAGTTTCACGGACTTAAGCCAAAGACAATAATTAAAGACTGCCCTATTCTCAAGGACTGCCCAGATACAGACTCTGAATCAAAAATTCCCCTGTTAGAGAAAACTCCGCAGCAGGAGTATAAACAGAAACTCCGGTCTAGTAAAATAAGTCAGCCAGTTTAATTGTTTAAGTCCCTCTCGGGTGAAGCGGTTAGACAGGTTCCTGACATGTATGAGATAGACCCACATAGAGAGAGAGTTAGTCAAAACTCTAAGAGAATCCGTTATCGGAAAAATGTTTGCAGTAGATGCATTGTCACTTTGTTATTTCTTATGTTTTTGAGTCTTATGGTTACCTGCACAAGTTATGCTTTACATTTATGTTTTCCAATGTCACATGTACATATGTTTTCTAATGCTACAGTAGAGCACTCATTTAGTGATCTGCCTCCTCACGAGTTATCCTATCGTCTTGCTATGCGAAACAATACCTTTATCCGAATGTTGCATTATTCACACCAGACCAGCAATGCCACTAATTGTTGGGTATGTGGTCGGCTTTCCCCTTTCCAGACGCCGAAGGGAGTTCTGCCACTCTTTCCTTATCCATTTTCACATAATGGTTCGTGTGGAGCATGGTCCACGTTAACGTCATCCTCAACTGATATGTCCCTTCTGAATAGAACATGTTTCCCAGACAAGCAAGGTCTCACCCATAGAACAGGGTTAGATCTAGAAAATGAAGTATATGATTTAGGTAATTATTCCTCGAATTGCATGGTCTTGAATGTTCAGTCCGATACTACTCCAGATTTGCCTGCTATTTCAGTACTACCAGTCAAAGGCGAATTATGTGTCAGAAAGAATGGTTCCGCACATATAGGACATAGTGATTGTACTACTATTGTCGAGTATAGTGACAGTGGGAAATCTATTTTCAAGGCCTCACGTCATTCTTATTTTATTTGTGGTCAGACTGCATATGTTCGTCTGCCCCTCGATTGGGAGGGAACATGTTACATTGCCTTCCTACTGCCACCAGTTTTTCTAGCCCCATCCGATTATCACAGAAATACACATCTAGTACACGTTAGACATAAAAGGGAGATCGAGTCCCCAATTGTCGATCAAACTGAAACTACTCTAGAACAGTATCAAGATTTCAATAAAGGTTTCTTCTTCTTTATAGGCCCTGTCCAGAATAGTAAACTGATACGTAGGTTAACCAGAACCCTTGAAGCAGTAGTGAATGAAACTACTTCTGCTCTAGGTAACTTAACTGAAGAACAATCTGCTATGAGATTTGTCGTGCTCCAAAATCGTCTCGTTCTTGACGTCATACTGGCCGATAGAGGAGGAGCTTGTAGAGTCATCGGATCTAGTTGCTGCATTTTCATTCCTAATAACGCGCCGTCTGTTTATTCAGCTATAACCAGACTTCATAAAATTGCCCATCAGTTACACCAGAATCCAGGCACCTGGACATGGTCCGATTGGCTCTGGAGTATAATTTCTGCCTGGGGATGGAAAGTATTGTCATTCCTAGGTATAGCAGTAATGATCATATTCAGTTGCTGCCTCTGTTTACAATGTGGCCCTGCGATTTGCGGCATTTGTGCTACATCCTGTATTCCTAGTCCTAAATCCCGTTCCAAGACAATTCGAGACGAGCAAATGATGCTATATGAAATGATAGATGGTATCATGAATATAGATGTTTCCTGATGGAAACGTAGGGCACAAGGAGGGAATGTGGAAAAGTAAATTTTGCCATGTTATATGTGCCTACGTGTTCCTCATCTTATGTTATATGTGCATGATCGATATGCATGTATCCCCCTATGTTCGATTAAAGACGCAATTATAGTTGTGTCCAGCTCTAGTATGCCAGTTTCCAGTTCTCGTGAAAGCAACGAGTATTAGGCCTATGTTGCCACGTTTCACAGTGTGCACGTTAATTCAGTAAATGTCCCCGTTTCTAGGCCTCAAAAGGGCCCGGACACCAGATTCAAGCTCCTGTCTCCTCTCCGAGGAGCGATACAGCCCCCACCTGCATCCCTGACCCTTCACTTCCTTTCGCGCAGCACAGTGCCCGGCCCGGCCTGGCTCTGCCTGCCTGTCTGCCAAGAGTATGTTATGCTTCTAGTTATCAGTCCAGCCCTCCTTCTCTGCATTCCTAAACTACTGAATCGCATCAACAGTTTCAGCTAATAGTCTAGCCTTTCTGTCTCCATGTAAGAGAAATACTGTATTAATATTCATAGAATATTCCTAGCACACGTAATACATGTAGAATAATGCATGCACCAGCCTTAGTGTCAAGTAGCCTTTACCCTGATAACTTTTGGATTCTATCAACATGTACTCCAAACACCAGATACCAGATATGCCTTAGGTACATGTCGTCCTGACTCCACAGACTTTAGTCTCCTCTTCTAGCGCAGAAGTCATAGCCCCCAGTTCTCCCTGGTAACACGTCATTGCCCGTTTGCGCGCACCGCTAGGTTAAAGGTCCCAGCTCCTCAGGTAGCGCCCACCATGTTTCCGCCCCATTCATGACACTTCTGTGACGTTCATATCACATGTCTATGTATACGCCCTGTACACGCCTCTTGTTACACCTACTTATGCCTTATCTTTCGCGACTGCTACAAGTCACGCCTACTGCTACGCCTACTGTATTGAATGCTATTGTAAATGTAATGTATATATACCATGTACTGTTAATATGCTCATGCGATCCTGCCATTTTCCCCTGCCCCCGGCAGCTGCCATCCGTCTATTTTCATGCAGGCTGTCCTGTCCCTTCCCTTATGCCTTATTAAAGCCTGTAAGACTCAAGATACCTCGAATCCTGACTCTTATTTATTGAGCTATCTGTTTATTCAATGTATTTAAAAAATAGAACCGGTAATTAATTATTTATTTACCACAGTTCTCAAGCCCTCTTGCATCTGCTCTTACACCCATGGTAGCCCCTCCTGTTGAGCAGGCAATGCCCATAAGTATCTAGACAGCCAAAGCGCCAGCAGGTGACAATTTAATCCTGGACTGTACCCCCCCATCAAGAGGAAGCGAACAAGCTGTAATAGTCATGAGAAATTCCTTGCGGCCAAAATCTCCATTACCACTCAGGCCCAACCTTGAAATGCTGCTAAAGCCCTCTTAGCACCAATAACACTAAAGTTGGAAGGAATTGAGATGAGACTTAATTATTTTATTCCCATGTACACTGACGGTCTTATAAGGCCAAAGCCGGGGGGAGGGGGATCATGTTTTGTGTCTGATAACACAAACCAAGTGTTCCCGGCGAGATGTACTCAAGATCAAGTGAGCAAGAAATTGTCCTGTAGATCTAAAAACAACTGCTCACCTGGAGTCAAACCCAGCAGCCCAGGTGGCTCAAATGGTTATGTCGCACATATCTAAAGAAGGCCCATTATCTATACGTATCCCGCCTCAACCTATAATGTCTAAGTATGAAAATTTATGTATTCTTGATCTGCCCCCGCATCTGCTCCCCTAGTTGCTGTTTTAATGGGGGTTCCCCCACTGTCACAAGGTCTTAAGGAAACTTATCTGGACCTTATTTACAAGACCACTCACTGGTGTAACAATAACGTGGTTAATGGCCCAAACATAACCTCTGATATTATTATGGCCAGAAGAGTGGGATAGATTGGATGCAGAACAAAATTAATGTAGAGGGGGATTGCGCAGTTGTCAATTTCAAGCAACCTGAGCAGGCTAAGGCACCAGTGGGATGCCACTATAGGAATAGCACAAGATCTACAATCAGAACTGCTTCCTTACCGTTTTTTTTTTATCCCCCCTAAGCAGTCCTTAGCCAATCTCCAATGGCATTTGCCCTTTAAACTGGTTAGGCCTGGTCAAATAAGAAATATCAACACAATTCTACCCATGACCAACCGCTTCCAACCCCTGGCAAGTCTACAGGGCCCTAACGAAAACAACTGACTAAAGCAGGTGGTTGAAAAGACTCAGGGCAACAAACTGCCACTTAAGTTCATTAACAACCCAATCTCACTAGCGCCCATGCCTGAACCAATGTTTGATAAATCCCCTAACACTCTCTCCACATCCGTCATCTCTGGTGTCCCCTGTGTGAAGGTACTCTTGTGGAATATAGCTGGCCTTAGGTCAAAAAGGGGCAATATATCTTGGGAAAATGTTCTTTTAACGCATCATATTATTGCCCTACAAGTAACTTGGGAGACTAATGGGTAGAGCAAAGGGGGGCCTGCTCTTAATGTTTTCACTTAAACTTTCTTGCAAGACCAAAATGATAGCATGTCAATCACCCAATGTGCTAGCAGTAGAATTGTCATTAAAGAATCTTCCCACCCTGCTAGTTTTTAATTTTTTTATTTCCTTTTTCTAGAAGCCACGAGTTAGAACACCTTCCAGCTTTAGAGAAATTTTTCGAACACTATGGGGAAGGCAAACAAGCTTACCACAATTTGATCATTTTAGGGGATTTCAACATTCACCAATGTTATCTAAATTGCATTAGAGCAGGGGGATTACTTACCATTCACAAATCCTTTTGAGTACACACAGTCAGGCATTTTTTTTTCTCTCAGCCTATAACCTACCCTGCTTACAACAAACAGATATGTCCTCTTCCTATATCATGCTCTGCACCATTAGTTTTGGTCGTAGAGAGCCGGAGCGTCTCTTGGAGCGGCCATAGCAACCATAATCCCCTCACACTTGAGTTGTTCTATTCTGCTGCTCTAAAAGGGGTGGAGACTAGTTGCACCACAAACAAAAATATTAGTACCAAAGATCAAGCACGTAGGTTGAAGTGGGAAAGGATTACCCCGGAAATTTTCTTGGATGATCTGTATGACGTTTGTGCTACAGAAGTCCAAGCATGTATGGACCCTACCATGCATGATAGAGCCATTCTAGAGGCCTTTGATGAAATAACTAAGCAGATAGCATCTAAGAGGTGGTTTGACGGGACTTGTTCTGTGGTCACAGGGAGCTTTTGCAGGCCTTTAAGCATAACCCAAGGGATGAAGCAGTAGTCAGGAGTAGTAGAAAGGCATATAAGCTTGCAGTGCTGGAGAGGAAGAAGTTGATAAGAGAGCAGGCTTGGGAGGCCCTCGGGCAAGTAAGTGTCTTGCCAGATAGCTTCAAATTCTGGTCTGTGGTAAATAGCCCTTTCTTCTCCGATACGACAAACTCAAACACATACTGTACAATTCCTCCTGAGGTTTGGGTACAGCAATTTGGTAATATCTATAGCGGCACCAGTTTAGGAGAACTCGAGGGACAAATGGTCAGTGACCCAGCTAGCACTCACATTCACATTTGCTTAGAAGTGCTCCATAAAGCCATCATGTCGACATCCAGGGGTAAGGCTCCCGGTCCAGACGGGGTACGTGCAAGCCTATACAAGGCAGACCCTAATGTCTGGGCAAGGATATTAGCTCACGTTTTTAATGCAGCCCCGGTTCTGGTCATTTCCCCCCCCCTCCATCCCCCAGGGGCAACGGCTGTTACCACCATTTTTAAAAAGGTGGTACAGGACGATCCCGCATGCTAGAGACCAATCTCGCTTTTTGATTCTGCTGCTAAAATTATGGGCAAAGTGATACTGGATCGTCTAACAGGGTGGCTCGATCATTTTAATGAGTTGGTGGTTTTTTTACACACTGCCCACGAATACACCATGGCCGCAGTTAGATACAATGGGGATGGTGGTATGACAGACACCTGGGCAGGTAAGAGAGGGGTTGGACAGGGGTACATCTTAGCCCCCTTGCTGTTTACGCTCTATATTAACAAGCTAGGGGATTTTTTAATATCAAGCTGTAAAGACATCCCAGGGCTGGAACCAAGATGATCCCTGCACTCCTGTATGCAGTTGACACAGTCCTACTTGCTAGAACCGCTGTGGGCCTCCAACTACTTTTAAATGGTTTCATAGCTTTTATGGATTCATTAGACCTGGCCACAAACTTCACTAAATCACACACCATGTCCATAGGCTCCCTAAAGGCTGCTAAGACTAAATTGTACTGCAAGGGGGCTGAGCTAACTGAAGTGCCTACTTTTCCATATCTAGGGGTACTATTTGATGAACGAAGGTCCTGGTGTGCGCAAATAACGCATCAAAAGAATATTTTGGCCAGAGCGGCAGGGGCCACTCTGAACTTCGCAAAAAGACTAGGGTCAAAACCTTTTCCTGCCTTGCTGAAGATCTACAAAGAAAAATGTATCCCCATTGCAACATATGAATGTGATGTTTGGTGTTACAAGGATGTAAAAGATATTCAGAGGGCTGAGATCAAATTCATGCATAAGCTCCTTGCAGTCCAGCCCACTACCCCGGCATATATTTTACATAAAGAACTGGGGGAGGGGCACATCTTGGATCTGATAGCTGTAGCTCCTCTGCTGTGTTGTCTGAGAATCTGGGCCTGTCCCACCACTAACTTAAATCAACCTATAATTACAGACTGTACAGCGCTGGAGGGGGCTCTACACATTCCCTGGCTAACATATGTAATGAAACAGACAAAATGGCTCAGCTGCCCAGACCTGTACCTGAGCCCTAAGCTGTTAGGTAAAGTAGCTGCTAGAAACATCAAACAGCAGTTCTTGTACAAACGGCAGGGGTCCAGGGAAGAGAAGGAGCTAATAAAGCCCACTGCTATAAGGTTTGTCACACGGACCTTGAGCCAACAGGTTCAACCATATCTACCCTGTTAGTAATGCGCACCATAGTTTTGTGTGGACTAGATTCCGTCTGCATTTGGTCCACTGGCTATCGGTGTTTCCCCAAGGATTTACAAAACCTGGCACTTTAAAACCCTGCCCATGTGACATCTTCTCAGAGCCAGATACCCTACATTTTTATGTGACTATTATAAACCATTGCGCAGAAAGTTTATACTTCTCAGAGATCGCCAATTTACCCAAGTCAGGCTTTCACTATTATAACTTCAAATGCTATCTTCTCCTATGGTCTGCTTTGGGGTTGCAAGTTTTTTAACAGGGGCTATTAGACACAGGAAAAAGCTGTCCTTGCAGTAGCTAGCCTGATTCTCTTGTTTTGTGCTCAGGGATCTCATTGTGTTAGCATGTGCACTTTATGTTATATTGCCCACAGTATCTGGTTTTACCTTTAGCACTGTTGCACATTATATAATGTACCTCCTGTAAGTGTAAAACTTGAAGCTTGGCTGCTTTTATTGACTCAAACAGCTGTTCAAAGTTTATCTTTTTATGTGATTCTGGTTTTATAAATTGAATGTACCCTGACGAAATGTATTCTATTTAAAATGTCTGCTTTTATGGATTTCAGTTGCCGAATAAAGTACCTTTTGACTTGACTCGAAAAAATTCAAGTGAATTGATTTCCAAGCAGTATTGCATACATATATATATAGTCTGATATACATGGAAACAATCTACATTTTAATAATTTAAAACCGCAAAAATACACAAAGTTAACAGGGAAATTGGACACTGAAGAAATATCACATTTAATCCCTTTCGCAGATCTGCGTGTTATAAAGTAAGAGGTGTAAAAAGAGCCAACACATTATTGTGACTCCTGTTGCTTTTTCCAGGCTGCAATTAAACAAAACGAAAAGAGGCACTGTCCTCAAATGTAGAACTTTTAATAGTCATTCACAAAGATTTACGAGTTTCTCTATTAGGTTACCAATGTCAAAACTATTTTGTTTACCTATCAGTTAATCCTAAAAGCAATGCACAACTTTAACACAAACGTAGAACAGTTATTCCCTTCTTCCATCATGAAGCGAACTCTACCACAGACATTGATTCTCCACACACAACTATACGTTTTCCTCATATGTTCATCCATTTATAATTCCTCAACTTTATGCTAAAACAATATTTAACTGTAGTCTACAGCAATTGCATAAATCAATCGCAATGACAGGGCATACTTGTATTAATTCTTCAGTTCTTTTGACAACAAAAAAAAGGACCAGGTGCATCCACTGCACATTTAATTTAAGGTGGCACGACACGCACTGAATTTTAAAATGGGTCAGATTGTTTTAAGTTAGAAAAAACACAAACTGTGACATGGAGCACTGCAGTGTCAGAGCGATTTTTTGTTTTATATAACTTTCAGGCATATTGGACAGTAGCTGCTGTACAACATGGCTGAAAGCTTAAAAAAGAATGAGTCGCTATGATGCAGCCAAAATTGACTGCGTCATAGCTCTTTTATTTCTTTTCATTCAGCCATGCTGCACACAACTGAAAATCATTGACAAAGTCAAAGATTTTGCATAGTCGAGACATCTTGGCTTTGGTTTATAGAAAGCTACAAACTACATAGATCGGTTTTAGATTGTGTTGATTAACCCAACAGAGCTGATCGTATGTCGCGACTAACAGCAAATGTTTAATTTGCTATGTAAGGAGTAAATGAGCTTGTTATGGATTTTATTTCAGCTACTGGCTTGGATGGTATTCTCAATTACTTTACCATCACTAGGCTTGACAACCAATGTATTTGCCAAATTCAATGTCATCACAGAGACAACAACTGACTTTCACCAACTATCTTAGGTTGCCACAGACTCAAGAGAACTGATATTGAGACTGCTGCCAGGACTCCTTGAGGAGAGGGGGAGAGAGGTAGAGGGGGAGAGTGGGAGAGGGAAGGACAGTGTTTCTTCAAGTCAACATTCCTTGGCTCCATCCACAGTCCCAAATCATTTTGGAGACGGAGAGATGCTGTAATTTGTACACGTTACTTATACTGTGAGGCTCCAGACAGTTTTTTGCTGTGTTGCCTACGCTATGCTGCATTCACATTACGAGTAAGCCTTTTATTACATTCTGTAAATGTTCCATGTTGTTGAATTTAAGCATAATCTTCCTTTGCACATAAGAATGTATAATAGAATTCAAATGTTTATGTTATTTTTGTCACCATACATCACGGACACCCTCATGGAGAAAGGCGACACATAGGACACCATGCTGTGTTTCAGCAGAGGGGGCATTCGCTCATTCCAGCAGGGCAGAACTGGGATTTTTAGATCAGCATTGCTGAAAATAATAAATTTAGCCCCCTTGTGCAGAAGTACTAATGTGTGCTAGAACCAGAGCAACTCTTTCAAGTTGCCACCGGGGTCGCATAACGTGCACGACCGCTCTTGGAGGCCGAAATCTCCTGGGGCTCCAGCCTACTGGGGGGATTGCCCGCTTGCCCGGCTGGTCAATCCGGCCATGCACTCCAGAGAGGATAATCACCCCCAAGGACAACTGGCCAACTTGGCCTTCACAAAACTTGGGGTGTGTTAATTGAGGGTGGCTTGCCCTTGCATGACGTACACAAGTTCTGTACTCCACATCCCAAAATGGGAGATTATCTAGCTGCTAATGATTAGCAGCTGCAAGAAAAAGACATTCAAACTACTATCATGTTCGTTTTATTTAAAGTTCTTCAATTACGCAAACACATTATGTACTAGTTTCACTTCGAACAAAAGCCTCTACTAGTACAGATGTCTTGTGTTTTCTTCATCAGAGGAAAAAAGTAAGGGAGGTTCCTCTAACTGGCATGTCTCAGGCGAGTTTGACTGCTGTAGCAATATGGATCCTTTTTCAGGCGCATCATGTGAGAGGTTTCAAAAAACACTGGTCCATTTTATCTGCTTCATAAGGTAGGCCCACGACATGTGGGCCAAGAGAATTCCACAGGTTTGCTCAAGATTTCTTGTCATTGCACCAGCAGCACCATCACTGATGCCTTCCTTTGACCCCCCCTTGGTCTGCACAGACCATGGGTAAAAGGCTGTAGAGGAAAATGGAGCTACAACACATCGAGTTGGCTTTCATGCCTCCTTCAGGTTCATACAAACTGAAGGAAGAAATGAAATTAGACCACACTTAGCAGTAGCTCCGTCAGTGTCACAGAACAGCAGCATGATACCGCGGCTGCTCAAGGAGAGATGGAGTGTATCAAGTGCTGTGGGTCGGGTGGCTGGATGCCAGACATATTGTTTGCTGGGAGAAAGGGGGCGAGTTTGAGGATGGCAGGGTAGAACATGCAGCGGAGAATTATAATGCTGGCAAGAGGTGAAGTAAAAGTCTGTGTTTGTGTCGGGGGGGGGGGGGGAAGAGATTCTGAGAAAAGTGCTGCAGGACATCAAGTATTTTTTAATCTAGATTTCATTGAACATAAATGAGGGGATGTGACATGAGGCCCACTGTATTGTTTCATGGGAGTGGGAACAGCTGATAGGACATTTCAGTTATTGCTGCCCCATTTTACCTCTCTACTCCACACTTGAGTCTTATACCATATGCACTTGCACATGGGTAAGTATCAAAAAGGGGACGTTTTTTTCCTCTGGGTTTCATGAAATAAAACACGGTTATCAAAGGGTGCCAGGTAGAGTCCCCTGTCTTCAGTTTCGGTCTCGTGTTCAAGTCGTTTTTAGATTTCTGACAGAATACTCCTAAAGCATAGAACAACCTCCCACATCAGTACTGCCTCCACTCTTGAGTTCTGCATGAAGCTGAAGACCTGGCTTTTTGAATGGCCCCACCCCGGTGAGGATTGACTTACCTGCTTAGCGACAAGATACCCTCCCGGGTAATAGTGCACTGCACTTAACAAATGCACATAACAAATAACTCAATCTTTATTCTGCATAGAAAACAACCAAGGATCCTATTCACAAAGGTAAACTTAGACCCAAAGTCAAAGTTTAGATCTGACCTGAAGTCAAAGTTTAGACAGAACCTGAAATCAAAGTTTCTTTTAAATGCGAAGTCTTTCAGAGAAGGGAAAAAAGGCAACAATGTACATCACCACAAAGACCCAGTCCCTTCGACACACCTCTATTTCCATCTAAAAAGTCTCTTAGGAATAAAAAAGGCTAAACAAATGGAGCTCTAAAAGTGTGAATGATTTTTTTTCTCTGGTATAGTAAAATAAAGTGCTAAAAGATGATTGAATAATCTCAGTGTGCGTATAAGATTTATAGCTCTTAGCTGCAGGAGTTTCTTGGGTTCTGCCAACAGTGCCATAAGATAGGATGAACAGGAGAGGAGGTGGAGAGGGGAACAAGATGAGGACTGAAACCCGGGTCATCCAATGACCGGAACGAAGGGTCCTTTGTGATCCACTCTCCGGCCTAGCACATCTCCTCTGTATCGAAGATGAAAGATATTGGATAGAAAATGTGGTTAGGTGTCTCTTGCTCAGAGCAGTAACTGCTCATTTGCTTTTGGCTTTCCCTGATCTATTACGTCAGACCCTGCAGGACGAGAACCCTCAAAATAATTTAGAGGACCTGGATCTGTAAAGGTTGGTGTCCGCATTCAAAATATTGCACTACTCTGGAGGATCCAGACATTCACTACCATATTTTATCATAGTAACCGCAACCTTAGATATGTTCAACTCCTCCTTTGTGAAAGGTGCAAATGATCACTTTTCATCAAAATGCAGATCAAGCTGTATAGCATTTGTAAAGTTCAAGGAAAGCAAACATATTAAGTATGAATAGACTAGACTGAATAACACCCCAAGGTCAACATACAACAGTCACAGTAACAACCAAAACCCCACCCCCTCAGTTGGCCCTCTAAAGTACATGGATAAAATAGGAAAATCATTTTAGGAAACTTGAAAATGGTATAGGTTGGAGGGAAACAGGAAGTGGAGGGCCCCCCAGGAACCAACAGGGAAAGGTAATATCACAGATATGACAGTTTAAAACATTAGCATATCAACATGGATGGTGCCCAAAAGAATTCTGAGAGGTATCAGTTGCTGGAGTATCAGATATATAATAATGCGGTCAGTAGGGAGAAGGTGCAACTAATTACCTTACTTCAGAACATAGGAGGTAATGCAGAGAGAAATGGTGAAATTTGATATTTTGCTTCAGTGTAACTGTAATAAGTGCAGCCATCTTTTTGCTCCCTGCTAACCAACGCAACAAAGTCTGTGCCGGTCTCTGATGTGGAAATCCTTGGTCTCATTCCTGGCATTGTAACAGACATTTTTGCAAAGCTAGCTCAGTGCTTTATTTAGAAGTTTACTATTTCTGTAACTGTTTGGAGGTAGTTTAAATAATATTCCATTGCTTAAGATCCAGCATCTGTGTATTGTCTTTGGGGCCGATTACGACTATGGAAGGCCCGTCACCGCCAGCCATGCGGTGGCGGTCCTTCCGCAATCGGACCGCAATATTCCCCCTGCCACATTTCAATGGGAATTGCGCTTGGACTGTGGCGGAAGCAAAATGAAACCGTGTTCGTCAATATCCGTGCTGCAAGTCTAAATCATAGCGTGCGGTATAAGATTTCCTAAGGCTGCCCCCGTGAAGCTCACTGAATAGCTACACGCCACTCAGATTTGTCCGTAAAGTTCCGATCTTGATCACTAAGAAAAGTTCTTCCACCGCCGCCCGCTACACAATCAGTCTTCCCCTTATGTTTAGGGTTCTTCCTCACCCGAGTACAGTACAAGGTCGCCTGTACTTGGGTGAGCAAGAACGCTAAACTTAAGGGGAAGACTGATTGTGTAGCGGGCATGGAGGTACCACGAAATAACGCAAATTTGAGCCCTGAGGAAGCCGGTGGGTTACCTTAACCACTGCGAAACGCGTTGGCATAAGGGATTGGAGTTGAGAAAATAAATTAAAAAGAAAGAAATGATCATCAAGAGCCCAATGGATTGTTTTATGTTTTTGTAAAAATTATTGTGTGATACAGATTATGATAAGTGGTGTGCTGTGAACATTACTTGTAATACTGCTCAATTTTAGGATTATATAGAGAGAAGTAGGGTGTTCTCTTCTCCCATTTGGTTTGTAAGCACCCAAGGGAACTACATTGAAGGGCTACAAAACAAGTGTTTTTTCTGTAGGAGCGCTAGGAATCTCCCATACACCCAACGTTAGAGACTGTGGAAGATTGGCTGGTGGACGGACCAGATAGCCTTAAATGGTGGCGGGCGTAGCAGGGCACCGTCCACCAAATTAGGATGCTGGCTACAGCCGTACATGGAAAGGCTGGTGGGGATTTGTTATGAGGGCCGTTGCGGACCCCCCTTGTGGTGGGTGGACTTGTGGGTGCACTGGGGGTACTCATGGTACCCCCCCTACATTTCACATCACTAAATGGCAGGCACCAAACTATGAAATGAAGACTGATTGTGTCTTTTGTTAATAAACACTTGCAAACTTCGGATTACCGAATGCATAGGTTTTATTTTACAGAGTGAAGTGTTTTTGCAGATGTTAAGAAACAAGATTGTTTCATGGTTGAGACAGACAGGACTACAGTTATACTAGGGCGTGGCACTTCTGAGAAGCAAGGATGTATTTTTTGTAGGGTACTTGCAACAGCTACTGGCAAGAAGGAGAGAGAGCTATTTTTCTTGTGTAGAAGCAGGCTAAAGAGTTCTAGAAAAAGTTGTGGAGTGAGCACTAGCTTTTTGCTTGGTGCAAACGCCACAGGTTTTCCTCACTTTGATATTGTACCATTGTGAATGTAATGTCAAACTAACAAATGTAAATGTTGTGTAAAATGTGCAGTGACTGGGGAGCAGTGACTCAAGCTTCATACAAGTCCTTCAGTATCGACATGGGCAGACTTCATTGGTCTGGTGCTGCTTTTGTTCAATTGTCACTGTGTAATCATGTGTTTTGTTATCCAAGGAAAAGAACGGACAAAAAGGAAATGCAACTTAAAACTGAGACGTTATAGTTAAGAAGGTAATTCAGTAATTATGATACTCGAGTAAAGGATACACCTGTAAGAGCTGAGCTAATATAAATTCTTAAATAAATGGCCATTGACGACTGTATAACAAAATTCAATGAAAATTGATTCTGATCATAAGAACTTCAATTCTTTTCATATAATAAAGATTTTTCCAGCCAACGTCTGTGAATATATTGAGCTCAGCCAAGATTTTATAAACACAGCTGCCACCCTAATAGTTAGCTCACCTTTTAGTAGCCCATCGTTCGGAGTTCACGACCACAGAGGTGAAAAATAGCAACCCCTATTGTTTACAATGCTTACATGTCTGTTGTTGGAGTCAGAGATAGGAACTGTACTGAAAATAAGCAGCGCTGCGAAATACTGTATCCTCCAAGAGCAGACCACCACTCAGAGCACAATTACAGTATACATGTTCAATAATCTGTGACACATTTTCAATGCACCGCTTACCTTGTTAATTCTGAAAGGCATTTCCTGAGTATGGTCTTTCTTGAACTGGTCGGCCCAGTTTCCTTTGAAGTAGATTGCATTCACCAGGACTAATCTGGTAAGTGAATCAATCGTTCCCTCGACTAAAAGGTTCTGGATTTTGCCTAACAGAAGGAATGAAGACAACATTGATAAGAAACATAAATTTACCAGAAGACCTTCTTACAGATGTTGTTCACCTTTTGACATCTGAGGGCCCCCACTGAATCACTACTTGAAGCTAGGGACCCCAACCAAAGCAATATCTACAATTCGAACCACAAAACAATACCAAAAATGCAGAAATAAGCCTACATCAACCAAGTACATAAATTATGAAATAATTTAATTCACTAACAGTTTTGTTTTTATAAACTCATAATTTTAAATGGGAAAGTTACAGCTTTTCAAAACTAGTTTTTATTTCTGAAAGATGAAGCAATAGGCTAGACTGTAGCATATCACTCTGTCTGTTTTCCCTCTAATGAATGCAACACGCACCAGCATGTCAATTGAAGCTACTAAATGTTTAAATGGATACCACTGCACTCTCGTTTACCCCTGGTTCAGGGTTTAATTATAAATTGCCTGGGCTATGGTAATGCATTGTTTGCATCCATAAATGAAAAACTACTATCTAAACTTCAAGTACTGCAAAACATCGCAGCTAGGCTGTTGTTAAATCTTCCTCAACGTTCACCATTGGCTCCCAGCCTAAAGGCACTTCACTGGCTCCCTATAAAAAAAGAGGATCACATTTAAGATATGCTGCCTAGTACACAAAACTGTCAACAATAATGGACCAACCTATCTAGCAAAGACCCTGAGTAAATATCAACCAGTAAGAACACATCAGTCGGCCAGCAAACATCTCCTAACCGTTCCCAAGGTCCGTACGATGAAAAACGGCAGCCGGTCCTTTTCCAGAACCGCGCCGGAGACATGGAATACTTAACCGTTGCAGCTCAGTCTTGAAACAAATCACAAGACATTTCGTAAAGCCCTAAAAACATGTTTTTTCTAATAATATCCTGTTCTGACCTGGCTCCAAGCTAGCGCTATGAGACCTACGGGTGATATAGGCGCTTAATAAAAACCAATACATACATACATAATCATCCATACTAGATTCCGATTGCTGTTCTTTTGCAGCTCTCAAAAAAAAAAATCAAGCTAAGTAAACCAACTTAATTTTTTGCCTCTGATTACAAAATCTTTCACATTTATAGAGTTCTGAAATTCTCAATTTTACATTAAATATATATTTTGTATATTGGCAGATAGTCGTCAAAGCAGTGCAAAGAAAAAGGGAGGGTCAAAACAAGTTTTTTCCACCAATACTTTTTCCGTAGTCTGTGCACTCTAGAGTAGAACGAAAATGGATAGTCTGATTTTAATGACATTTGACAGGAATATGTTTTATGGTGTGCAGTTGATCCTTTTTTGTTGCAAAGGTAAGTAGGGTAACTTTTTTTTAATTACAAGCCATTAAAATATGGTGATATCGCAGGCTGTGAAATTTAATAAAATACCGCAAAATTATCATGGTATTTCATGGTACATGCCAATGACCAGGCAGTATATTATTGGGTAATGGCTGACTTTACGAAAGTAAAAGGCAGCCTTATTGTTTTACCAACACTTGCACAGTGTTTTCTGTTAAGACCTTAGATGTAGGCAAGCAGTATGTTTTATATTTTCCCCTACCTATTACCACTCTAATAAAGTGGCAATAGGAAAGGAAAATAACTCACAGGTTTCTAGATGTTTTTAAAAGTTACGAAGTACCACAGTACTACCTTGTAAGCAGCGCAGAGCTAAACATATATAAAAACGAAATTTAATATGTATAAAGATTACAGTGTACTACACTGTATTTCACAAATATATTGTATTTTCAATTTTATTTACATATTTAATTCTTCAGAAAAAAAGGCTATGGAGGACTGCAGTAATACCTCCAAATTACCATACAGCTTTAAGTAAAAACAAAAAATGTACATCTGTTGACAAATTTAAAATAGACTGAACTTCACTATATTTCACTAATATTGTGTACTATAGTGTATTTTTTTAATTTTGGGATTTGTTTTTCTTATGTCGCTGTAACTACATCTATACTTTCTGGGTACTAGTGCAGAACACCGTATTTTGTTTTGAAATATATAGAAAAATATAAACACATTTCCTTATCTATTACCACTTTAATAAAGTGGTAATAGGTACAGAAAACTATAAAACCTAATACTTTACCTATATTAAAGGCCCTAACCCAGAACACAGCCAAAAAGTGGTAAAAACAACATGACTGCCTTTTACTACACAATACTTTACCCCGCTCTATGACACTGCATTCTACACCACTCCCCTCTACAACGTTCTATGCCCCTACACTCCACCTTCCAAAACTCTATGACACATCACTCGACTGAACGACACGCCACTCCACTTTATGACACATTACTCAACTCTACGTCCCTCCACAGTGCTCCATTCCACGACACTACACTCTACGACACTCACACACCATCTTTAAATTATTATAACACATGCAACTCCATTTAGTGTAGTGAACTATGTCATTACATTAATATTAACTCGCACCTTCTCAGCACACAATTTATACCCTCTCATATTACATCACTTATACCATCTGAAATCAGAACATTCATAACACTTATGACATTGCAATTCACAACATTTGAGAGAACACAGTGCATGGTAGAGTGGTACGTTATTTTAATTTAAAGGAGGTGCATAATTTTAAAATTTAAGGTATAAATATAACTTGGTTGTGTAATTAATGTATGGTTTGTATAGAAAAAATTAAAAACAATTAAGCTTAACCCTTTGTTTTTTCATGATTATATATATATATATATATATATATATATATATATTGAGGGGAAGATTAAAAAGTGATGTTATAGTTGGGTATGGTAATACGATTCAAGCTTGCCTTAAAAAAAAAAAAGTATTCATTTTTTCCAAGACATTTTTGAGTGTTTTCTTTTTATTAATATTCAGTCAACACCCCAGCTTCCAGTCAGACTCCTGTGGCAAGCTCAGTCATGCGAGTGTCCAACCATATGCATTCAGGGGCAGATTCACAGAACTAATCTGAGACAAAATCCTAACCTAACTACTTTTGGTATTCACAGAAGGCATTTAGGAGGAGTAAATTTAGGATTGTGTCTTAAATTTGCATTTTGTCTTAGTTAGCATTTGGTCTTAAGTTAGGATTTTGTCTTAAGTTAGTGTTTGGTCTTAAGTTAGTGTTTGGTCTTAAGTTAGTGTTTGGTCTTAAGTTAGTGTTTGGTCTTAAGTTAGTGTTTGGTCTTAAGTTAGTGTTTGGTCTTAAGTTAGTGTTTGGTCTTAAGTTAGTGTTTTGTCTTAAGTTAGTGTTTTGTCTTAAGTTAGTGTTTTGTCTTAAGTTAGTGTTTTGTCTTAAGTTAGTGTTTTGTCTTAAGTTAGTGTTTTGTCTTAAGTTAGTGTTTTGTCTTAAGTTAGTGTTTTGTCTTAAGTTAGTGTTTTGTCTTAAGTTAGTGTTTTGTCTTAAGTTAGTGTTTTGTCTTAAATTAGTGTTTTGTCTTAAGTTAGTGTTTTGTCTTAAGTTAGTGTTTTGTCTTAAGTTAGTGTTTTGTCTTAAGTTAGTGTTTTGTCTTAAGTTAGTTTTTTGTCTTTAGTGTTTGGTCTTAAGTTAGTTTTTTGTTTTAAGTTAGTGTTTTGTCTTAAGTTAGTGTTTTGTCTTAAGTTAGTGTTTTGTCTTAAGTTAGTGTTTTGTCTTAAGTTAGTGTTTTGTCTTAAGTTAGTGTTTTGTCTTAAGTTAGTGTTTTGTCTTAAGTTAGTGTTTTGTCTTAAGTTAGTATTTTGTCTTAAGTTAGTATTTTGTCTTAAGTTAGTATTTTGTCTTAAGTTAGTATTTTGTCTTAAGTTTTATCTTAAGACACAATCCTAACTTAAGACACAATCCTAACTTAAGACACAATCCTAACTTAAGACACAATCCTAACTTAAGACACAATCCTAACTTAAGACACAATCCTAACTTAAGACACAATCCTAACTTAAGACACAATCCTAACTTAAGACACAATCCTAACTTAAGACACAATCCTAACTTAAGACACAATCCTAACTTTACTACTACTAAATGCCCTCTGTGAATACCAAAAGTAGTAAATTTAGTATTTTGTCTCAGATTAGTTCTGTGAATCACGCTACAGTCTTTGGTCCTGTATAGCAGCAAGGGTGGCCACATGACATGTGAATAACAAAGCGAACGAAGTGCCAATACTGATGTTCGATCAAAATTCACTTTTCAAGATCACACGTAAAACTCATTGTGATCTAATCATCACTTTTCTTTTTTCATTTCAATAGAAAAACGGTCAATCCATTATTTATGGTCCACACAAAACATAATTCTTCAAATATTTACATGAACCACACTACACCACATCTAATCAATAAACAATTATGCACACATATTTAGACATCACACTTAATTGACAATGAAAGAGAAAAAATAGACAAAGATTAATAAATTTTTAGACAACTAAACAAGCTCAAGTTCCAAAAACTTTTTAAAATTATTTAGAAAAAAGAAGAACATGCACCAAAGGTGAATTTTTGAACAATTAGTATTTCAACAACCCCAGTCATTGGGCAAAGACCAGACAGTGTACAGTCAAGGACAACCTAATGATTTAGTCAAAACTTGTTTTGAGCAGTTCAAACAAACATTATAAAAGAAGGTTGGCTTGACAGTCTGTTTTTTTCACTTGAAAGGTCATTGTATGGTCAATGCGTTTCGAACCCAGAAAGTCGTTTGTGGGTTCTCATCAGGACCTAGAACAAGAGCTTAGTCTGAGGTCAGCCGATCTCAGATCATATTATTTAGAGAAGAAGCAATCTTAGTTGCGGTGTTAAACATCAAGTTTTTAATAAGAATTTTGATACTCCAGGGATTGTAAAATGTGGGAGGACAGTGATTTCCACAGGCGTAGTGAATTTGATTTTGGAACGAAACGCGAATTGATTGAAGACGCTGTAAATTCAAGATACCTTTATGTTATTTAAAGGGTTATTGTGGAGCGAAAGCATAAACTCCCATCTTAGTGTCGCCCTTTTAGTACAGTGCAGTGTCGCTTACTGGAGGCAGCTGGTGGGCTAGTTGGCCCCCAGGGGCCCTCAGGATTGAAGGGGAATTAATTCCCCAACTTAAAACTCGCTACAGGGTGTGTTTGCACACGTCACCTCAGGCCCCGTCCCCTCCCTTCACCACTGTGTAAACGCGCCCTGTGGCCATTCTAAGTTGGGAGATTGAGTCCCCTTGAATCCTGACTGTCCCTAAGGTCCACCTGGCCCACTAGGTACCTCCAGTAAGTGCCACAGAGCTGCATTGCAGAGAGGTGTAAAAAGGAGCACGGCCTGGACCACCTCTCTACAACGCAGCGCAGTGGCGCTTACTGGAAGCACCTGGTGGGCTAGTTAGCCCCCAGGGGCCTTCAGGATTGAAGGGGATTTATTACCCCAACTTAAAACTCGCCACAGGGCGCGTTTGCACACGTCACCTCAGGCCCCGTCCCCTCCCTTCACCACTGCGTAAACGCGCCCTGTGGCCATTCTAGGTTGGGAGATTAAGTCCCCTTGAATCCTAAGGGTCCCTAGGGTCAAACTAGCCCACTATGTACCTTCAGTAAGCGCCACAGAGCTGCGTTGCAGAAAGGTGTAAAAAGGGGCATGGCCTCTGAACACCTGTCTGCAAAGCAGCTCCCTGGCGCATACTGAAGATATCTGGTGGGCTAGTTGGCCCTCAGGGACCCTCAGTATTGAAAGAGAATTAATTCCCCAACTTCAACTCGCCACGGGGCGCGTTTGCACAATGGTGAAGGAAGAGGGCGGGCCTGAGGTAACATGTCTGCAAACATGCCTTTGGCTCTTTCTAATTTGGGGAATTAATTCCTCTTCAATCCTGAGGGTCCCTGGGGGCCAACTAGCCCACCAGGTACCTCCAGTATGCGCCAGAGAGCTGGTGGAGGGGGCCACGTGGCCCCCCTCCTGGGCCACTTATGGCCTGGGGACCCCATCCCCAGAGCCGGCCCTATCTGCTGGGGACTGTGGGGGGTCCCCAATCCCCCCACGGTCCCGCCGGCATTGCTTTCCCTCATGGGGAGCTGCTAAGATGCAGCTCCCCGTGTGGAAAAGCAATCTGCTTTGGTATTTGGAAGAGATAGCAGGTTTCCTCTTCCAAATACCAAAGCAGAATTTTCTATGGCAGGGCGGGAGCCGCGAGGTTCCTGCCCTGCCATAGCAAACTGTAGTGTCCCAGGGGTGGGCACCCCGAGACATTGCAGGAGCTGGCGCTGGGGGGTGGCGGTCCCCAGGGCCTTGACAGGTCTCCAGGAGGGGGGCGCGCAGCCCCTCTCCCTCCATTTACAAAGCCCCGGGAAGGTGGCGGTCCCCGGGGCGTGTTGGGGACACAGGTTTTTTTTATTAAAAAAAACAAAAAACAAGCCCCGGGGGGTGGCGGTCCCCAGGAGTTGGGGGAGGCCTTTGAGCCCCCTCACACATGTATTTCATAAGCCCAGGGTGTGGCGGTCCCCGGGGCTGGGGGGCGGGCTGTGAGCCGCCCCTGCAAATATGTTTTATAGGCCCCGGGGGTGGCCCATGGGGCCCCCCCATTACAATATAAACATTGCCCCCGGGATTTGGCCCACCCGGGGGCTAAATATTAACGAAGCGCCGGATCCCGCGCTTCATTTTTTTTTTTGTTAAGCGGCCGGATCCGTGGATCCCGCGATTTTTAAAAAAAATGGTTTTTGGGACCCCCTAAGCAGGCCTAGGGGGTCAGGGTGTTTCTACCCTGCCCCCTTTTCTTGTTTTTCGCGTTTGTTTTTCTGTTTTCTTGTGCCTCGGTTCTGCCAACACTTCCTGGTTTAGAGTATTAGAATACAGCTCGTGGTCGGGAGGGTCTGCGGATCCACCGCGGCCATAGTTATCACTATTTTTTTACATTACATTTAGATTTTCTCAGCAACTACTGAACGGATTTACACCAAAGAGTTCTTTCTGAACCAAGGGCTACCTTTTTGCCGAATTTGGTGTAATTCCGTTCAGCAGTTCGGGCTGTAGCTGCGGCTAAAGTTTCGTATCGAAAATTGCATGGGGAAAACACATTTTGGGACCCGTCTTTTTTTCTCGGCTCCCTCTTTCCGAATCACCCCAAAACTTTCAAGATAGGAGCGGACCGGAGCGCCCCACGAATTTTGAAAGTTTTGCAAAGATTCGTCAATCTGCGCCAAAGTTATTGGGAATAGAATGTTGCGATTTTCCTATGGTAACTAGGTCCTAACTATAACTACCTACTGGCGACTGCCAGTAGGAAAATATATCCATACTAATATTATAAAGAGAGAGCCCAAACCTTTGAGGCGGGTAATCTCAGTAACCACAGCACCAATCACAACACCCAATACAGCGTTGGAAAGGGCAGTAGCAGCAGAAGGACATAGGCTATGCAGACGGCCACCATATTTTTTATTTATTTATATATTTATTTGCAGAGTTTTATATAGCGCAAACTTGACCCGAACTGAATCAGGTATCAGAGCGCTTTACATAGCACCAGTTACGTTACATGAGGACACACATTAATTTTTTTAGGCACGGGGAGATTAAGTGATTTGCCCAGAGTCACAGGATGTTTGGCGTCGTTACCAAGACTCGAACCCAGATCCCCAGGTCCAAGGTCAAGCGCCTTAGCCGTTAGGCCAACTCCTCTACACATTTAAAAGGTAAAAGAACCGTGCCAGCAAAGTAGTCCCTTGTGGGCGTGTCTGCGTTGTGCTGTGGGCGTGGGCTGGCGGCGTGACTAACGCTGGGGGCGTGTGGTACGGCCATCACATCGTGGGCTGTGGGCATGTGCTGGGGGCGTGACAAACGCTGGGGGTGTGTCCGCCCTTCATGCCATGTGAGTCGTACATACAAGCGCCAATTACGTTGCTGCACAGCATCAAGGGGCAGGCGTCCGGCCTTCATGCCACGTGAACGCAATTGTGCCGCATCAAGGGGCACGCTGGGGGCGTGAGAAACGCTAGGGGCGTGTGCTACGTTCCGCCCTTCGTGCCATGTGGGTCGTACATTAATCAGAAGATAGTCTGCTGAGTCCGTGTGCTGGGGGCGTGACAAATACGTTCACCTGGAGGCCTGGTAAGTAACGTTCCTGCAGCCTCTCCTGCGCGCTGTTACTGAACTCTCTCATTCAACAAAATTACACGCGCCTGCTACCATCTAGCCGGGCTCAGGCGGCGGATCAGTACACTAATTACACGCGCCTGCTAACATCAACCAGGGCTGCAGCTGGGCCTCAAGCGAGGGAACACGCGCCTGCTAACATCAACCAGGGCTGCATCTGGGCCTCAAGCGGGGGAACACGCAAATGAGCGTGTCTGCGGGGACAATTACTGCAGCCTCTCCTACTCGCAGTCACTCAACCCTCTCATTCAACGACATTACACGCGCCTGCTAACATCAACCAGGGATGTAGCCGGGCTCAGGCGGCGGATCACTACACCAATTACACGCGCCTGCTAACATCAACCAGGGCTGCAGCTGGGCCTTCTCTGTCCCTATTCTAATGAAACAAAAAAATGTTGTCTACCGCGAGATTTTAAAATAAATTGCCCTTGCCAAATACACACATTTTATTTCATACCCAGACAACGTTGGGACGGGATATATAGATATATATATATATATATATATATATATATATATATATATATATATATAGTGGTTAGGGGAGATGAGGAGACGGCGTGTTCCACAAGCATGGGAGGAAGGACGGTTCCCCCTGCAACTTCATGTACCTGCTCCACGCAACAGCCTCCTAATAACAAACTATGGACAATGCATCTTGGGACTGGTAGGCGCAGCAAAAATAACGGACTACCAGGGCTGCTTGCGCTAGGCATACACCTTTAAGGAGCAGGACTGTGTGCAATCAATCAGGAAGGGCAGGTTATTATATCCGAGAGACACGAACCTTCCTGATTCACTTACACCCATGGCGCTGAGGAAGGCAGATAATACGCTGAAATGCATTCGCCTGTAGTGGGTGAAGGAGAGCTGCCATTTACCTGTGTGATGGAATAAAGCCGGTTTCTCAACACTCCCCTGCTGTGGTCTCTTCACTTTTTCCTCGGCGAAAGTGTGGAGGTGGAGTGTGATTGAATATATATATATATATATATATATATATATATATATATATATATATATATATATATATATATATATATATAAAATCTCAGATGCTGTGGTAGTCCCATAATGCTGGTGTTCAACTTCACCTCCATTGTTCCACTTCCCAGAAAAAGTTTGCCTGTACTGCGGTAGCATGGGTATGAAGCCCGAGTGGGGGAGGCCCGGGGGAGGGCCACCGGAGTCCCTTGGTGCATCATGTGCGAGTACCACAGTACCCATGGCGCCTTTAAAAAAAAAAAAAAAAGCAAACATAACCTTGTACAAAAGGTGCCGCATTTTTGGTCCTCGTGCAATCTCACAGTTGCTTACTTAAGGAGCTCAAAATCGACTTCATTACGCTATTCCAAACTTGACACGGTAAAGTTACACATCACCACAATACTGCGAGGGAAACAACCAACTCAGAAGGAGTCTCATCAAGATCTCAATTTGATAAAAATAGTTATTTTTAAAAGACGCTAACTTGGGATCATTGCACTGACTTGAGATCACCTGCAGTCATTATTGTTAGTTATCTGACTGAGGCTGCGATGCAGCTCAGTGGGGAAGGGCGAAGCCAGAAATCTGTCCAATTACTGGCAGTGTGACTGAACACCAACACCTTCGTGTAAGTAGATGAAGCTTCAACATATGTGCTCTTCCATCCAATCCCCCACTAGAATGGAATGTACGCACTAGGTCTGGTAAAATTCCCTACGTCTGAACATAAGCTGGGTCTGCTCAGCATTGACATGATCTGTGAGCCCAAAGGTTCCAATTAAAGTATACACATGCTGAAGGACACGGGCACGAGATTAAGCCCTTATGGAGCCCAGGCACCTGTATTCACCATTAAGTCTGCTCAGTAGAAGAGAATGGCCTCTAGTATCAAAAGCTGGCAACAGCCTCAGTTAAGTCAGGACTCTAGACCCTCCTTGACCTGTGAATCTTCTCACATTTTCAGTACGGACACCACTAATAATTCTGTTCTTCTCCATATGAAAAGCACAAGCCTGTGCGATGCACATCCAGAATTCTGTCACATTCAATCAAATGTTGTAAATGCTGTACAGCTGCCTGCTCCTTGCCTTCACCCTAAAGGGAAGCTCTAAAACTGACTGGGTCCAAGTTTGAGAGATAGACTTTCAAGCTCCTTGGGCAAGGTCCGGTCACAAAGGAGATTATGATGAAAAGTAAATGTTTTTTCAGCAGCAAAGTGGCCTTCTTAAGCAACTAGGGACTTTAGAGGGGGTCAGAGTGATCTACAGGCCATCTATCCATGATATTCTGCCTATTTTTAAATCTTATTATGCATTAAACAAGCCAATTATTAATAACAGGTTAACAGTATACGGAATATGTCCCCCTAGGAAATAAAAAGTTCAATTTTCTGCATCGTAGTAGTGTGGTCTTACAAAAGCTTTAAAGCGATCACAATAATCCTCGTTCCCAATTCCCTTTCCTGACTCAGATAACCAAAATATTGTCCGAGACAGCTTTTCTGTGGTAGGAACTACATTCCGGTTTCTCACATTTTCCTTCCCTAAGTGCTAAAAACAAATACAAGCCTGGTGGTGGCTATATGGACAGAAAAGCTCTTATGAAGCACTCATGAGAAGAGCTAATGTTACTGCGCAAGGGACAGTTTCCCTACCGTTAGACTCTGTCAATGAACGCACATTATCAGAGAATAATAAGGATTAGTACAGCAAATGTGGGAGTTTATTTAACACTGGAAGTTCAATGGCGCACGCCAAGTGTCATTCTGTAAATGGTTCAGAATCTTTGCGGTGCAAAAGGTGAGGGACAAACCTCTAAAAACCTCTAGAAAAGGACCTAGGTCCTTAACACTTGAAAGCAATTCTTATGCACACGCTGTAGTATTGTATAAAAGTTCAATTGTATACAGATGTAAAGATGAAAGAAAGTGAAGTCTTGTAAGATGTTCTCCTTGTTTTAATTCAATGAGAAAATGACAGGGTCCAGCCAAAACGTGTTTCGTCTTTAGGGTAGTAAGTCTTTTATCAGAATATTTACTTGGGTTCTCTATGACCAACCGGGTTGGAATTATCACCGGCTTATAGGTCTGAGTTCTTGTTCTCTCGACATCCTTGAAGAAGTCTAGGGTTACTACCCTAAAGACGAAACACGTGTTGGCTGGACCCTGTGTTTTTCTCATTGAATTAACACCTTCAGCGCTACCGCGTTTACCTGCCCTGCGCTGGTAGAGGAGCAAATGGCTTGTTTGTGACAAAGCCAGCTCGTCATGAGCGCAGGGCAGGTAACGCCCATGACGAGCTGGCTTTGTCATTAGCGTCGAAGTGGTTAAAACAAGGAGAACCTCTTACAAGACTTCACTTGCTTTCATCTTTTCATCTGTATACAATTGAACTTTTGTACTATACTATTTTTTTTTGTAAATATATTTTTATTGCAGCAAAGTAGGTGGTACAAACAAAGCATTAGCATCAATCCCCTCGGTGCCCGGTAAACCCATTAGTCTCCTGTACTTGTTCCACACAGCCGTTTAGCTCACACCCCGGCGGTCGAGCGGCGCAACCGTAAATGAAAACTCGTGTAAGGAGATACAGCATGACTCCGTAGCATCTGGGCGTCCGTGAAATGGCAATGCTACTTTCCAGTTCTCCTTGTCTCCCCCCCCACGCACATTGTCTAGTAGGATCAGTAATTATACTTCTGCATTGCTGACCAACTATCTCCACCCGTTCAACCTGCTAAACCTCGCCTAACCCCCTCCCCCCCTGAAACTACCCCTCCCACCCTTAACTCTGGAGAAGTGTGGCTCACTGGTTAGAGGAGGCAGACCCGGACGCTGAGATCAGACCCGGGACCAGGGTTCAATTCCCGACGCGGCAGGGTCTTGAGCCCAAAATGTCCACGGACTCGGTAATTCTCGCTTCGGTGCCTACTCGAATCACAGGTTCACACTCTGCAACTCTGGGCAATAGCTTGCTTAATCTCCACTACGGCCCCCCCGCGGCGGGATGCCCGGCTTTCACCTTGGGGATACCCAGTAAGGGGCTATCTCACAGGGAAAAACCAGGACGGGTTCCCAATGCAAAGCGCTTTGAGACCTGGCGGTGATATTGCGCTATATAAAAACCCATCCATCCATCCATCCAACTCTGCCCCCCACCCCCCCAGACGTGCCAGCGGAACATCAGTGCGCATCCACACCCATCCCGATCAATCCAGACCCGAAGCAGACCATCAGGAGCAATCAACTAACATCATTCAGTCAACTCTTAGGAAATAGGGGAATTAGGAAGGGGGACTAGGACCCCATCTCATCAGGCGGCCGGTTCACCGGAGCCGGACTATGTTCTGGGGTGTCCGCCTCGTCCACGTCTAAAAGTGCGAACTCCAAGATCAGCCCCTCCCACGCCCTGGCCCCCTCCAGAGCCACATCATTGTCTGCCCTAAGTGCAGCTTGCATACGCAGCTCCCCCTCACATCGGGCCCACTTGAGAAGCTCGGCCTTCCACTTCTCCACCGCGGGGCCCTTATTCGCCTTCCATTGGGACGTTATGGCCCTCTTCGCTAGGAGTAGCCCAAGGTCCAGGAACTTGCTAGTAATCTTGTTCTTCGATGTGTGTGGGAACCAGTGTAGGATGCAGTGCGCCATGGTGTATTGCAAATCTCTCTCCGTAGCCTCCTTCAGGCTGTCCACAACTTCCCGCCAAAAGGAACCCAGGGCTGGGCAGGACCAGAACATGTGTCGGAAATCAGCCAAGTCCGCCGGACAGCGCGGACAGGCCGCTGGGTGGGCCGGGAAATATGTATGTAGTTTGTCAGGGGTCAGGTAGGCCCTGTGTAGGACATAGAGGTGCACCAGCTGAAATCTAGCGTTGCGTGTCCCGTTGCAGACCCGGGCCACTATGCCGTTCCACGCCTCCTCAGGTATTTCCGTCAATATGTCTGCCTCCCATTTCGCCTTCAGGGTCAGCAGTGGGGCGACCGTCTCCGAGACCATGCGCCTGTATAGGCACGTGACTGCCTTGATCGTCCCCGCCATCATCACCACGTATTGGCAGCCCAGGGACAGTGGCGGTTCCGTCATGCCCGACTTCCAGTGCCTGCGGATCGCCGCCGTTAGTGTCGCATGAAGGAGGAAGTCTCCCCCCCGCCAGATCAAAGCGGTCTCTCAGAAGGTCAAAGGGTAGCAGGACGCCGTCCTCGTAGAGGTCCCCCATGAACGAGAGTCCGTGCAGCTCCCATCCACCTAGCCCGTGCCACGAGCCCCCATGTGGTAGCGCCCCGCACAGCCTGAGCGGGATCTCAGGGGCGTAAGGGATCGTAATATGGCCCCTTCGGCGATATCGGTTCCAGCATTTCCGGGCCGTCGCAAACTCCTGAGTGAGGTGGAAATCTCCCATCGGGAGCCCCAGAACTATCCGGGAAAGCACCTGAACCGGGCCCGCCGGCTCCCCCACTCCATCCTCCCCTTGTCTGGCTCTCGCAACCCATTGCGTCAGCCATTGTAACTGGGCCGCAAGGTAGTATAGCTCATAATCCGGCACCGCGAGCCCTCCTTCCTCTCGAGGGCGGAGGAGCGTACTGTGAGCCACCCTACGTCTGCCCGCCCCCCACAGAAAACCAATTACCAACGACCGCAGCCGCCGGAAGTAACTCGCCGGGATCCAGACCGGGAGGGTCCTGAAGAAATAAAGCAGCCGTGGCAGGGTCACCATCTTAAGGAGTGCCACTCTTCCCATTAACGACAGCGGGAGCGTGCTCCAAAAATCAAAGTTCTCCTTAGTATGCCTGATCGCCAACCCAATATTTCCCTCAAGAATGTCCTTCTTGTCGTGGAAGATTGAGGTCCCTAGGTATCGCATGCTCCGTTCCTCCCATGTCACCCCCTCCGTGGCCTGTGGGCACATCCCCCGCGGGCGGGCCGGGAACAGGCAGGACTTCGCCCAGTTCACCCTGAGTCCCGACACCCTGCTCAACGATTGAAGGAGGGTTTTTGCTCCCCGCAGCGAGTCAGTGGAGTCCGCTAGGAACATCAGCAGGTCATCTGCATATAATGCGATGTGGTGCACCTGCCCATAAACATCCAGCCCCGAATATGCCCGACCCAACCGGGCTCGCGCCGCGAGGGGCTCAACGGCCATGGCGAACAAGAGGGGGGAGAGAGGACACCCCTGGCGAGTGCCCCTGCCCACCGCACACAACTCAGAGATAACTCTCCCAGTTCTGACCCTCGCCGTTGCGTTCCGGTATAGCAGCTCCGTCCAATCCACAAATCCCTCGCCCAGGCCCAGTGTACGCATGACATGGAAGAGGTAAGGCCACTCCAGGTTGTCAAAGGCCTTTTCTATGTCTACAGCAAATACCACCGCCTCATCTCCGTCATAGGTGTCAGCCTCTAAAACATGCAGGAGCCGCCGCACGTTAAGCGCCGTGTTGCGGGCCGGGATGAAGCCAGACTGGTCCGCATGGATTAGCCTGGACATATAGGGGAGCAATCGCGTCGCCAATATTTTACTCAGAATTTTATAGTCCAGGTTGAGCATGGACAGGGGGCGATACGCCGTCCGGTCCCACGGTTGCTTGCCTGGTTTTAAGAGGGGGACTATGAGCGCTTCGCTAGTGGACGTCGGCAGGCTGCCCAGTCGCTTCGCCTCATTGTAAAGGCCCGTCAACTTGGGTGCCAGAAGGTCAATATAAGCCAGGTAGAACTCCGTCGGGGAGCCCATCGGAGCCCGGCGACTTGTTCCTCGCCATATCCTTGATGGCGACTCTCACCTCCCTCTCCTCGATTTTGCTCCCGAGTCGCTTCGCGTCCTCCTCCTCTAGTTCCGGTAGGTCTAGTCCCTCCGTGAAGCTCTGGAAGTCTTCCACCGACGGTAGGACCCTGCTGCGGTACAGCTCCGTATAGTAGTCATAGAATATCTCATTTATCCCCCCTTGGTCAAACCGCGCCGCACCAGAGTGGTCCCTGATCTCTAGGATGACCGAGCTCAGTCGAGCCGGATTCGCCAGCCAGGCCAAGGGAGCTCCCGACTTATCGCGCTCCGAGTGTGCACGTGTGAGGTAGGCCTTGTAGTCAAAGCACCTGAGACGCTCCACCGTCGCCGCCACCACTTCCCGCGCCTCAAGTAGTGCCTCATGCACGTCCGGCCGCTCCGGCCTCGCTCTCCCCAGTCCCCTCAGCTTCTCTTCCCCCTTCGCAATGTCATCTAGCAAGGTCATTCTGACTCCTGACGCCGCCGCAATACATTGCCCCCGCACCACTGACTTGAATGCGTCCCATTCAATCGCAGTTGAGCTCGCGGAGCCCGCATTGAGCTGGAAGTACGCCTCGATGTTCGAGGCTATAGTGGTGCGAAAGAGCTGGTCGTCCAGTGCCTCCGGGCGCAGCTTCCAAGCTGGGACTCGCGGGCGGCACCGCGACCAGCGCAGCTGAACAAGGAGCGGGTTATGGTCAGAGATCGTGCGCGTAAGATATTCACTGTGGCACACCTCTGCGTGCACGTCCTGAGAGCACTGGAAGGCATCAATGCGAACGTGGAGCTCGTGGAGAGTGGAGAAAAACGAGTAGTCTCTGTCTGACGGATGGTTAGCCCTCCATGAGTCGACCAGACCCCATTGGCGTTGCCAAGCAGAGCGCGCAAGTGCCAGTTTTCCAGCTGGTGCGTTAGGTAAGGGGGGGTGCGATCTGTCTAGTGTAGTGTCAAGTACGCTGTTAAAGTCCCCGCCGAGGAGCAAAGGCTCCACCAAAAACGGGGCCAGCTTGTTGGACAGCAGGGAGAGGAAAGCCGATAGGTCAGTGTTCGGGGCGTACAGGCAACCCAAGGAAAGGTCCCTCCCATCCAATTTGCCCCGCACCATGACATATCTCCCTTCTGGGTCAATTAGTTGCTGAGTGCACTGGAAAGGAACACCCGCCCACACCCAAATGGCCACCCCCCTAGCATATGCGGAGTAGCCAGTGTGGTAGATCTGTCCCCTCCACCTCCGTTGTAGCGCTCCCCCTTCTTTAGTTAGTAGATGCGTTTCCTGGAGGAAGGCGAAATGAATGCCCCTTCTGACCAAATAGGAGTGGATTTTGTGGCGTCTGTGCATAGTATGCATTCCCCTAACATTCCATGTGAGACATTTGTAGCCTAGGTCGGGTCCCATTGTATAGTCCGTTGCGCTCCAACCACACTCTCAGCGACCCCCCTGGCACGTCCGGGTCCCCCCCCCCCCCATTCCCCCCCCAAACTTATCAAGGAAACTTCCCCAACTCCCACACCCCAGTACAAACATCCAACTTGGAAACACCATCCAAACTCTAGCAACGAAAGTGTATCTCAAGTGAATAGGGCTAGGGTGGCCAGAGCGCCTACCCAAACAGGACCGGAGTCCCCCACTCCCGCCCCCCCCGGTACAGTCAGGAGAAATCCCCCTTGCTCTATCCCCCCCCCCCCACATTCCAGTGGTGAGCATCAGGAGATCTCCGCATCCCACTGCATAGCGTCCAAAGGCCGCTCTCACCCACAACCCAGACCCAGTACCTTACAGATTCGTCCAACTGCTGGCCGTCTACATCAGCCAAAGATGCCGTCCGCTGTCTGGGGAGTCATTACCGGCAGGTCTGTCTCCGAGAGATCATGTCCACTACTGGAGCCAGGACTGGGAGCGCCGACCTTCGATTGCTCCGATGCACCGCTGGCAGGGCTGACGTCTCCCTGACTGATGGCCGCCACCGCCAGCACCGCCTTAGCCCTCTCCTACTGCCATCTCGACGGGGAACCAGATCTCCGCGGTGACGTCGTCTCAGCTGAGTGCCTACCAGGTGAAGCCCCCGGAGGAGGGCCCGCGTCCGACCCCCCCCTGTTATCCAACCAGCACCAAGCCTCCTGCGGTGTGTGGAAAAAATGGGACCGCTCTTCAGCGATGACCCGCAGCCGGGCCGGGAACAACATAGCATAGGGTAGCTGCAGCGACCTCAGTTTCCGCTTGACCGCCAGAAAGGAGGCCCGTTGTGTTTGTACGTCTCTGGTGAAGTCCGGGAAGACCATGACCCTGCTATTATCTATTCTCAAGTCCGGCAGGTCCCTGACCCTCCGGAGGATGTGATCTCTGTCTCGAAAGTGCAGGAGGCGCATCACGATTGGTCTCGGCGGTCTCCCCGGCTTGGGAGGGCGCGCCGGGACCCTGTGCGCTCGCTCCAGGGCGAAAAACTGGGAGAGTCCTTCCGGAGCCACCTCGGTCCGCAGCCATTCCTCCAGGTATGTTACCGCATCTTGGCCTTCCACCTTTTCCGGAACCCCCACGAGGCGGAGGTTGTTTCGTCTGGAGCGCCCTTCACTGTCTTCGACCCTAAGTTCCAGCACTCGGACCTTCTGCGCCACCTCCGCCAACGACGCTCTCAGAGTGGCCACATCCTCAGGTAAGTCTTTCAGGGTTACTTCCGAGGTCGCCACTCTCTCCTTCAGCTTCCTGTGGTCATCCTTCAATAGGGTCAGGTCTGAGCCGATGGTGTCCATGCGGTTTTCAAGAGCTTCCCGTGACGCTACCATCGCCTGCATTATATCACTCAAGGACGGATCTCGCTGGCCAGTCGAGCCGCCCGCTCCAGATGACGGCGCTCCTTCCTCCTCTAGGTGGCCCGGGTCGTCCAGCTTCAGTGCTTTGAAGCCCTTCTTCTTGCCTCCTCGCGCCATTCTGCCAGGCGGAGAGGCCTGTGTATCACAACCGTGACACGAGTGGAACAGGGGATTCCCGGGTCCCCCTCCGGTCCCACCACAGTCGCTCGGTACTGCACCTCTAAGCCCCCGCCAGAGAGGGCTCCAGGTCGTGGAGCAGCTCCAGCCGCTATGTTATGGGCGGTGGCTGCCCCTCTGAGTGTTCGAGGCCGAGTTCGCGTCTGCAAGCGGCAGGCCCAGGGCAGTGTGTGGCGTGCAGGCGCCCCTGGACAGGGATCAAACCCCTACCGCCAGTAGTCCAGGCGTCCCTGTGGCGGACACCAGCAAGGCAGAGCACCCCCCTCTTGTACCGCCTCAGTTGTTCGGCCCTACCGTGTTGCCCAACCCTTGCCAGGCGGGGTCCCAGGGCATATGCTCCTCATTCCCTCCTAGGCACTTCAGCATCCCCAGCTCCCCGCCTTCAGATCGTGGAGACACGGGTCACAGCCGCCATTTTGTCCACACAGCTCTGCGGCCGTCTCGCCTCGGGGCTTTTCGCTTCCGGCCCCCCAATGCCGCTTGTGTCAGTCTATCTAGGGCTTGAGGCCACAGGGGCTCCTCAGTAGTAGCAGGGCGGTATCCCTTCGCAGCCCGGCTGCGCCGTCACTAGTGCCCGGACCGGCTACGGGACGCCGGGCCGCCATCTTAAGGTCAGGCAGCTCGTCGCGCCGCCGGCCGTCGATCCCCTCAAACGGCTTCACGCTGGGCAAAGTCCCCACTCACCCCCGGCACCGGAGGGCTCCCGCTGCAGCGCGGGCGGTCTGGACTGGCTTCTGGTGTTCCCCGCCGCCTGCAGGGACTCGTCGTCAGGCGTGAGCAGCAGGGACCGCGGCCGCCATTTTGGGCGCCTGATGCTCCGGGCGCTCCTGCGGGAGCAAAATCGCTTGTTCTGGACCGCCACGGGGACTTCAGTGCCTCCAAAGTCAGTCCCAGCGCTCACCTGACCCTCTCCTGTATGTCTGGGGGTCAGATGGTCGAGCTGGGGGCCAGGATATGTTGCGGAGTGAGGCGGGAGCGGAGGAGCTCCGCAGTCCCGCTACCAGTTACATCGTCGTCTTGGCCACGCCCCCAACTTTTGTACTATACTATGGTGTGTGAATAAGAATTTCTTTCAATGATTAGTACATTCACTAGGGAAAGGAGGATTATAACACAACCTTAACAAATGTAGATTTCATCTCTAGGCAATAGTGTCAACTGGTTGGGTATGCTTTTCGGTCAGGGTTCAGATAGTATTATCCAACGCACACAAACATGTTAAAGGAAAGTCTTTTGATCTGCTTCATCACCAACTAGTTTGTTTGGGTGAACTCCCGTCCCCTTCAGTCATTCTTTGTATAAGTTCTGCACATTTTGAATTCACCCATGTCATTTCACCGATATTTGAAACTTCCACCTTACATTTTTCATACATCATCTTGCTCGGCTAACAAAGGAGCACCTCAGACATCACAGAACTTTGGAATTGCATTGTCATCTAAGATGGTGACCGCATTAACGTTTAGGACGAACGGCATAAACTTAGATTCAGAGAGGAAACCGGAGGTGACCTTCCTCATCTAAGATTTCCACCATGTCAACTTCATGATACAAGGCCATTTTAGATAAGAGGATTCCAGATGGCCTTACAATAATAGTGGCAGCTGCCTTTCTCCTTCTAGGTTACAAAAAAACAGAAGAGAGCCTGGTGGCTTTTCTACCCATGCCAGCGTGGTTACATCTTCTTGATTAACAAGAACCTTCGACACACAAATAGAGCGGTTTGATGTAAAGATAGACACTTTCAAGATACAATTGGCATATTGTTTTAGGCCTCTGAATGGAAGCAAAAATAATTACACGTGGAAGAGTGACTTTGGAACTTTAAATGTTGAAGCCGCAAGCTATATACAATCTGCCACCCTTATAACAAAAGTACAGTCGAGTTCTTTTTATTTTAATAATTGTACAATTCAACTAACCAATAAAAAGAGACATTCAAAAGGATCTCCTGCGATAGCTTAAGATTTAGAGAGTAGTGGTGGACAACTATGAGGCCTTTAGGAACAGCCTACGGTATTGTGGCCTGGTAGAGCAACGGCTTGTATCTCACTCAAGAAACATCTAGTAACTGCTTGCAGTACTGTACTTTTGTGAAAGACTATTTCTTGGAAATTCACCTTTTTTGTATTGTCACCCCAGATTTTCCACCTTAGCCAAAGCCTATATTTTTGCTGGCTTTAGAACTCTGTGCATTTTACCCCTGCTAACCAACAGTAAAGTGCCTGTGCTCTGTATTTATATATGGTTGAACTGCCTAACGCCTAAGTGATATATGTAACTTGACAATAAATCCGTAGTATATGATGTAGAAAGCCTATCCAAGGTCTGGAAATTAAATGCCACTAGTGGGCTACAACACATTGTGCCACCTGCTACAGCTGCAGTGCAAACATGGCATTAGGCCTACCCTGTGCAGCCTGACAGCTGCAGTTTTTAACTGCAGAGACAACTGCCAAACTCAATCTTTTGACATTTATAAGGAAGGGTTTTACCTATTAATCAGCAACTCACTCCTATGTAAGCCTAGCAGCTCACAACGTAGGTTTTGTGGTTTTTTAAAGTAGGACATGTAGAAATGTAAAGTTAACATGTCCTTACAATGAGTAGCACCAAAAAACAATTTTCACTGTAGGAATGCTGCCTCAGAGAAATAATGAGATGGGATATTACATCCTAATACTGTTAACTCAGCAAAGAGACTAGCTAGAAAATAATTAAATAATTATTTTTATTAGTTATTAAAATTAGACTTCAATGGTTAAGGTACATTTTTAATAACTATTAAGGAAACAGCTTTTAGAAAGTCACCCTTCACGTGCCTAGACTGTCACAAGACTAATTAACATAAGCCTCTGCCAGCTGTCAGCCTGTGCTCAACCCTTGAATATGCGTCACTTGAGGTGCACAATGCACCCCAGGAGCAAACTATGAGCTGACTTGTATAGGTAGAGAAGAATGCTCTGAGCGCAACAGGATTTGCCAGGTGGGGGCCTTGAACTTCATTTGACAGCCCAGTATGAAAAGCTGCTTGACAGGTTTGTTGAGCCTTATGTAACGCTTGGGGAACACTTGAAAGGAAAACAGGATGTCCAGACAATTCTTGTGTATTATCTGTCTTGGTGCTGAGGGCTCTGCTTATGCCCTACCAGATTTCTGCCTCTAGGTTTGTTGTGGTTACAGTGCCCTTTTCAATTTGAATTGTAGTGTCAGATGTGGAAGAGCCCTCAGAATCTATAGTACACTCCTCACTCATACACTCAGCGAAGTTTAGTGTGGCAGAAGGCCTTAGGCATTTTGGTTTTGCCCGGACGCATTGCATTTCAGCTTGTTTGCAGAAAGGCAAACGGGGACTACTGAAAAAATAGGCCGATCATGGGCTAGGAACCTTTACCCCATTGAATAGGAAGGGGCCACAAGTAACCCCCACCCACTTACTAGTTCCGAACATAAATATGGCGCCTCCAGGTACCCACTTCAGAAGCTTTACTGGATCTGCTGGTCCAGATCAATAAGATCTGTAAGATTAGAAGAGGAATGGATCTGCGGTGTGTGACCCAAGAGGAGCCCTAAAGGATGGTACCTGCTCACTCTTGTACGCCGCACAAGGAAGTGGCCTCTAAGGGTCAGGTGGCTGACCTCCTTTGTAGCTACAGGGAGACAACAAGCTGCAAGATACCTTTCCCTGGAAGTACTCAGCTTACCAGCGACAACTGGACCAGGACTGGACCCTGCGGCTGGCCTCTGTCTGTCTCAAAGTGCATCCACTGAGGTCTTAGGGCTTTAGAAGTGTACTCCGGTGTTTGGTTGGGACTTAAAAGGCTAGGTTAGGAGATAAAATCTTTAACAAGGACAAACCTGATTGGTGTTTCCAACCCCTGCTCCGTTGCGGTCAGCCTAAAATTCTGCCCAGTCCTGGTCTTCTGCGATCATTGACTATCTTTGGCACTTTTGTGTGCTGATTTTCTCTCTAAGAAAAGGATTATCAACTGTTCCCCTTATTGAATTTTTGTCATTGTGTTTATTAAATCGTACTCTGGTTTTTTCAGATTATTTTGAGAGTTTTATTGTTTTGCAATTTTACTTTACTATTACATAATTACTTTACACATTGCCCTATGTTAAGCTTTTTCCATAGCTACCAGGGAGTTGTGTTCAGGTTAATTTAGTCCCTTTGAATGCCCACCCTAACATGCTCACCCACCCCAAATAATAATCTAATTTCTTACATTACTCCAGCTCTTGTGCAGGACACAAAAAGAACAACTCCTCTGCCATCCTCCACAACTTCAACAACACACCAAACAAACTGTGCATCCCCCAATACCACAGTAGGACCTTTCTCCTGCACCCATTACAGTTTTGACAAATAATTGCTGTGTTTTACAAAATTATTTTGTCCAATCAATGTAGTGATATGTCTAGTGTGTGAAGGGCTCTCCCCACTACTGAGTCTGGGTATAGAAAGAAAACCGGGAGTTTAATGGTCGGCTTGAGGTGGAAAGGAGGGACCAGCTTGGGTAGAAATTCTGGGTTATTTACAAGGACTACCTGTCAGCGTCTCTACCATTGTGAGAGCTTGGATCTTGCTCACACGCCTAACGGAAGTAATAGCTACTAAAAACACTACTTTCTGTGACAAAAATTAGAGAGGACAAGATTGAGCCGGCTCAATAGGGGGTCCTATGAGCCTAGTGAGGACTACACTAAGATTTCAGAACGAGACTGGAGGTAATCTGGGAGGTATATCCTTTTAAGCCCTGCCATAAAGGCCTCAATGACAGGGACTCTGAATAGTACTGTTTCTTAGTGTTGAGTGAAAAGACTCAGCCTGTTGAGAAGGTTCTAGTGAGGGACTACAGACAGCTCGAGGAGAGTTATGAACCATGGCTTCCTGGTCCACATGGGAGCTATTGGGAGGACGGTGACAGAGGTTTGCCAAAACATCCGAATGGAAACCTGGAGGCAGTTGCAAACAGATCTTTGTCGGAAAACCCACAATGTTGGAAGTAGGTGAGCAGGACTTTGGGGGGTGGGTTACCACATGCGGACTTGTAGCCGCATTGTGCAGAGCAGGACTGCAAAGTTGTTGTCTGATCCCATAAGGTACTCCACTAGCAGGTGAAGTCTTTGGTGGATCGCTCAATGCCAAAGGTCTTGCGCTAACTGAGAGCTGATGAGGAGTGCATGCCCAACTGTTACCACAGGTAATGCATAGCAGTCAAATTGCCTTTTTTGACCAGGACCATTTTGTGATGTATGTGGCAGAAGGCGGCCTTCAGAGTCAATTCAACTGCCAACAACTCCAGATAGTTTGTGTGAAGGTCTGTTGAAGGAGTATCCACAGATCCTGAACAGTCATGTCCTGAAGATGCACCCCCACCACCAGCCCCTGAGATAGGTGTTTGTGGTGATGGTCAACTTGGGGACTGGGTCCGCAAAAGTCCTGCCCCGCAACAGACTACTGCTGACCAACAACTGCAGTGAGCGATGGGTGCTGACACAAAACACTATATCTTCCATAGGCCCTCCGCTTGAGGCCACTGTGCTGCCAGGAACTCTTGGAGTAGAAGCTTGTGTAAGCAGGCATGGGAAACTATGGGGATGCAGAAGGCCATCATGCAGAGGAGGCGCATCGCTGTTTTCAAGGTTAGCTTACAATTTGGCAGAAAGAGGCAGCAGGAGCTGGAAGGCTTGGACCCCTGTGTGACTGGGATAAGCTTTCCCGGTGACTGACTGAGTACAGTATTGCCCCTAGAAAGGTTTGTAATTGTAAGGGTTGGAGGTGAAAACATTGATGGTGAAACCTAGATCATGGAGGAAATCTAAGATGATCTGCGTGTGAACCATGAACCTAAGGTAGCAAAGATGTGCAGGGTGGACCAGGATATGGAACTAGGCGCCCTTCATGTCGGGTGCAGCCATGAAGTTGCTGTGCTGCAATAATTGAATGAAGTCCTTGAGTGAGACAATGTGGAAATGCTCCGAGAGGATGTACTTTTTGAAAGGCCAAAGGTCTAATATGGGCCCGAAAGACCGGTCTTTCTTGGGAATTAAGCCAGTATAGGGAGTACACCTGTTTGCCATGGTGTTATTGGTGTTCTAATGAAAGGCAGTGTTTTCAGGGGGATTCGTTTTGTGGTACGGAAGTGAGCTTCATGCAGTAACCCTGGTCTATAACGGACCACCCATTGATCTGAGGTGATGTTTTGCCATTGTTGAAGGGACCCCTGCAGACATCCCCAGACAGGTGTTGTGTGATCGGGGAGGAAGAGGAAGACACTGCTTGGCGGGTGAGGCTTCCTCAGTCACCCCATATCTACCGCAGAACTTGGAATGGTTTCCCTTATAGACCCGGGAGGCTTGGGGCTGGTGCTGCTGCCTCTGATAAGAGGTAGAGGCCTCTGGGGAGGTGGCTTTGGCACAGTCACAGAATTGTGAGTGACGAAAAGTCACATGGGATGATGGAGACTGGATAGCTCCCATTGCTTTGGCTGGGTATGTGTCTTTTTTTATTTTTTCAGGCATACGATAAGGTTGAGGCCCAAAGAGGTATTTCCCATCTAAGGGCATGTTGATCAGATGCTGCTGGACTTCTGGCTTGAAGTCAGAGACACAGAGCCAAGTATGTTTACAGATCAGGACACTGGAGGACACCAGGCCTCTGGCAGAGGTGTGGGCCATGTCAAGAGCACACATGATGGTGGTGTTGGAGAATCTTTGCCCTTCAGCTATCATTTCCTGTGCCCGTTTTTTTATATTGGTCGAGGAGATCCTATATTAGGTCGCACATTTCGTCCCAATGGCCATGGCAATATCTGGACAACAACCCTACAGAGTTGGCGATCTGCCAATAAGTTGCAGATTGTGTGGTAACTCACTTCCTTGCTGCTTCGATTTTCTTGCTTTATCTGGCGACAGGGCTTCCAAAGTGCCCTGTGCATTTGCCATTTATGGGTGGTGTGCACGACCAGATTGTCAGGTGGCAGGAGGTCTCTAATGTAGGGTGGAACAGGGGTGAGGGCTTGCGAGTAAAAACAAATACACCTTTGGGTGACTATCCAAGTCTTGATTGGGTCATTAAAGACATACTGTGTGGGCTTAAGCATACCCTTAAGCATGGGCAAAAACTGTATGGAATGCAGTGTATGTGAGAGTGTCTCTACTAGGAAGTCATCCTCCTCTGCAATAGAGTGTAGGCCTACCATGTGAAAGGTGGCCGCCCTGTGAATGACTTCATGGTAAGAGGTGGTGTCGTCTTGAAGAAAGGCTTGGCAGGGTAGAGATCAGATTTGTCACCTGTTGGGACAACCCCATACTCCTGAGGTTCTGGGTCATAGGGAACATTGTGAGGGTCCTATTGCTGAGGACTCCCCTTCCTATATGAAGAATGTGTAGAGCCATACCAGGAGGAGGCTGATGTCCTTGTGGTGGTGAGGGGGAGGTAGAGCTAGTTGGTAGGGAGAAGAAGGTCATGAGGGCAGGGAACTGGTTGTTGGCCAGACATGGTTATTTTACAGTGTTATACACATGCGCATTACGACCTGGAATGTTGCCGCCCGACCTCTGGGTTGTGGGCTAAATGGCTGTGTAATTTGAATTTTACTGTGTCTCAGATAACATATGGTGTTCATATGATTGTTGATCGGCATCACTGTGTGACAATATATCTGCAATAAAAAAATATAAAAAAAAAAAAAATGGAGGGCAGGGAACTGGTACCCCCGTCTTGGAGCTTCTTCAGCATTGGAGGTGGAGGGGACTCCAATGCTATCCGCTCTTCAAAAGCCAGCTTCCTCTTGTGAGGAAGTGACTTGTGCATCTTTGCGGTGATTTTAACCATATGAATAAACAGTCTTCACTGTCGAAGGTCCAGTTCCTTCTGAAGGCGTTAAACCATAGGCAGCTCCCCTTCCTCGAAGTCTGCCGTGGGTTGTAGACTGGGCGCCGAAGGCTGTTTCAGCTTTGAGGCTGTTCGACGTTGACTAAAGTTATGACTCTCAGGTGCCCATAGGTGACGGCGCTAAGACCCTAGAGGTTGTGGAGGGAGCTGTTGGCATGGAGGTGGGCGTGTCTCGGGCTGTTAGCTCAGCACCTGGTGTAGAGTTGCATCCGAAGGCTTAGATTAGTGCCGCCTATGGCTAGGAGGCAGTGCAGCCCAGAAGGCTGTGTCCCCGATTTTGGGTCTGAAGCCTGGCCCTGGTGGGGCGTGGAGTGAGTTGGTGGTGAGAACTCCATACTCACTGTTGTCATCTTCCGACGCTTGCCTGGCGTGGGCTGAAGTTCCGCAATCTCAAGAGTCCAAGGGTGAATCGGGTTCCAGGCTAAAGGCTGCAACTTGCTCAACCTGGTTTTCTCCTTCCACTTATTAGAGGTCTTCCCTAAAGATGTTAAGAATATCATCATCTTGGTACAGTTCCATTGTGCATCAAGTATTCCTATAATCCTGATGGTCCTTTTGGAGCGGAAGGCGAAGCAGGCTGAATAGGAGGACTTGTTATGCTCCTGCCGCAGGAAGAGGTTACAAACTGTATGTTGATTTGCCCACGAGTACTGTGAACAGTGGCGAACGGGCGTTTTTGCCATTAACATGATTGCATTCTTGAGAGCATGAGCCAATAGAATAGGCAGGGTGTTGATGAACCTAAAGACGCGGATCCAATGGAGGAACCACTGCAGAGATGGTGAAAGCTTAGTGCAAAGATGGATTGTCCAAAGTTATTGGGAGTGGAAGACTCAAGACGCCCTGATGAAGAGCTCCACATGGGGTCAAATCAGAACCTCAGCGAAGCATTTCCAACACCGATAGCATAAGAAAACAATCTGACTATAAAGTTAATGCCCATGCACATCACTAGTCGCAGGAGGAATCACTATTCCTCATGACTCGAAAGATTTATTTGAAGAGAAACAAGTTGTACACGTCCAAGCCCAACACTAGATGGCATGGGCATTCAAAGCATGCATATACATGCCAAGAACATGTGTTTTCAAGTTACAAACGTCATATCAACAGTAAGTCAAGTGCCAAATGGACGTTGAGCATGGAAAAAAGAGAAGTCATATGTGAGGAATGGATATTCACAATAAAACAGTTTTTGCTAGGATTAGTATTCAATCTGACTACATTTAAAATTAACGCAAAGTGCTAGCTGTGTTGGTGACTATGTTCACCACCCGGTGAGTTACATTCTCTGGGAATATACTTCTAATTAAACATAGCTTGTACGAATCAACTAACATTTGGTTGTAAGCTGACATTTACGTTTATGGCCCCATTGTTTTCCAATGAGAAAATTCAACTAAATAAGGTCTGAGTGACAGGCTAGATTATTAAGAACAGAACAATTATGGTTAAGAGTTTTTCACTAGTTTGGATATATGGTGCACAAAAAGTGGACCATATATTATCCTTGCAGATACATCAATACATTTTAATAGTGTCCACACTTCTTCATTTTCACCGTTGAGTCTGCATTTCAAGTCTGTTGCAAAGCAGACTCCACTCCAATGCATAGCTAAGCAGCTCTGGGAAACTGGAATAAACAGCAGGTTGCACCATGTACCTGAAATGTTCCAGAGAAAAGGGAAAAAAGGGTGTCTCTGTAAATATACGATTCTGGAACGGGTAGTACAGACCATCAGTCTGAGCAAAGAAGTGGATTCTGTTCCTCAAAATGGGATCACCAATGTTCACGTTTCTAACGGATATATGGAAAAATATTTAAGTGTGAGGGTTGGTAGAACCTGTTTTAACCCCTTCGGGGCTGATGACGAGCTGGGCTCGTCATGGCGCACACTGGTCGTGCGCTGATGACGAGCCCAGCTCGTCATGAGCCCCACCCTCGGGGGAAGCGCTGGCGCTCCCCCGAGGGTCTCCGATCGCGCTTGTTTTGCTGGGGGTGGCAGCGGAAGAGTTTCCGCTGCCGCCCCCACCCCTCCCCATTGGAATCCCCGATGACGTCAGCGCGCGCTGACATCATCAGGGATTCCCAGCGCTCGGGAAGCCATTTGCTTCCTGAGCGCCGGGGAAGATGGTGGGTTTTTTGTTTCTGGCGGGGGTTTGGGGCCGCAAAGAGGCATCAGGGGAGAGGAAAGATTTTCCTCTCCCCGGATGTCTCTTTGCAGGGCATTTCTGCCTCACGATCGCGCACAGCGTCGCGATCGTGCGGCGGAAATGCCCCCACTAGCACCAGGGATTTAAATTTAGTTTATAGAAAGCGACCCCTTGGGCAAGGGTCGCTTCCAGGCGGGGTCTGATTATGTTTTCGTTTTTCTGCCCCCCCCCTGGGGGCAAATCGGCCCGTTTTTTCTGCCGTTTTGCCCCCAGGGGGGGCAGAAATTCCCCACTAGCACCAGGGTTGTTTTTTGGTGGCAATATGGTGGCCATTTTTAATGTTTACGTTTTTCTGTCCCCCCTGGGGGCAAATCGGCCCGCTTTTTTTGCCGTTTTGCCCCCAGGGGAGCAGAAAATGCCCACTAGCACCAGGGATTTTGATGTTAGCTTTCAGGAAGCGACCCCTTGGGCAAGGGTCGCTTCCAGGTGGCCTCACAATTAACTTTTTGTTTTTCTGCCCCCCCTGGGGGCAAATCGGCCCGTTTTTTTTGCCGTTTTGCCCCCAGGGGGGGCAGAAAATGCCCACTAGCACCAGGGAATTTAAATTTAGTTTTTAGGAAGCGACCCCTTGGGCAAGGGTCGCTTACTGGTGGCAAGTAATTATGTTTCTGAATTTCTGCCTCCCCTTGGGGCAAATCGGCCCGTTTTTTTTTACGTTTTGCCTCCTGTTTTTTGGCCTACTAGGCCCTAGGATTTGAGTTTTGTTCCAATGGTGGTTATAATTTTGGTTGTTTTTTACTGTCCGCCTCCCTTGGTGCCGGTTGGTCTTTTTTTGTCCTTACTGCCTTGGCTGGCGGTGTGTGTGGAGTGGTGCTTGGCTGGCGGTGTGTGTGGAGTGGCGCTTGGCTGGTGGTGTGCGTGGAGTGGTACTTGGCTGTCTGTGCACGGAGTGGTGCTTGGCTGGGGGGGTGTGTGGAGTGGCGCTTGGCTTGCAGTGTACGTGGAGTGGTGTTTGGCTGGCGGTGTGTGTGGAGTGGCGCTTGGCTGGATGGTGTGCGTGCAGTGGTACTTGGCTGTCTGTGCACGGAGTGCTGCTTGGCTGGCGGTGTGTGTAGAGTGGCGCTTGGCTGGATGGTGTGCGTGGAGTGGTACTTGGTTGTCTGTGCACGGAGTGGTGTTTGGCTGTTGGTATGTGTGGAGTGGTGTTTGGCTGGCGGTGTGTGTGGAGTGGTACTTGGCTGGATGGTGTGCATGGAGCGGTGTTTGGCCGGCGGTGAGTGGCGCTTGGCTTGCGGTGTGCGTGGAGTGGTGCTTGGCTGTCGGTGTGCGCTGAGTGGTGTTTGGCTGGCGGTGTGCATGGTCTGGTGCTTGGATGGTGGTGTGGGTGGACTGGCGTTCGGCTGGCGGTGTGTGAGTAGTTACTTTCTGTTGGTCACTACACACACTGCTAGTTGAGTGACACTCTACGCAGTCCATCATTTTCTGTAGTTGCTGTGTCAGATATGTGGGCGTGTGAAAGTGATTGGCCCTTGAATGGCGCTGGCGGCTGGCGGTGTGAATGTTTTGTATGTGTCACACGTACGAAAGGTGTATGAATGTCCTTACTGCCCCCGTGTGATGGGGGTACTGGTAGGAGCAAAAGACCGACTGGCACCAAAGGGGTCAGGCAGTAAAAAAAATTCAAAAAATTAACCAGTGTCTTGATGTTAAACCTCATCTAATCCCAATTGGTCTAAGCCCTATTTGATGGCCCATCTGGGCGAATTTAAATTTGGGGGGCAAATTTGTGTGTTGTTTTTTTAATTGTTATATTGTTTGTGAAATGTGGTAGTAATTTTTTTTTCTTCTCTATTTTTGTCTTGTTCCAGGCTTTTGCTGTTTGGATTGTTGTAGGTTGCGGGTCTGTTTGCAGCTTGTGTAGTTGCTTGTGCTTGGTAAGTGAATGTATTTTGTACTACTTTCCCTTGATGTTTGTCTTTTTGAAAAAGGTTGTACTTATAGCAGTTTGTGTGGCTCTGTGTTTTTTTTTGGTTTTTTTCAGCATTAGTGTTTGATGTGCACTTTGTTTTCTAATCTGTCATTTCTTTTTTTCTTTCTAGTGGGATATCATTTCTTTTTGCTGTGTCTCAGCAGAGTAGGTGCTGGTGAGTGTAGCTATATTTTGTAAGAGTGAAATTGTTTTGGATTGTATTGATCTTTTTGTGAAAGCCTTACCTTGTTTACTTCTTAGTTTGCACAGTGTAGGTTGTTGTTCACTTGCGTGTGCAGTCTTCTTGCTTTGTAAGGATAATGGCTAGTCGCAGGATTACTGCTCAGCAGGTTCTTGGTTTGCTTTTTGAGTCTTCCTCTCACCATGGTTCAGAGACTGAGTCCGATTCGAACCCAGAGGTAGGGGCAGAAGATTCAGGCAGTGAGTTTTCTCTTCGCATGGAATCATCATCATCGGATGATGAATCTTCTTCTAGTGCTGATGAAGGGCCTATGGTAGAGGAGGACATTGATGTGCCGGTAGTGGGCCAAGAGGCATCTGTGCTGCTGCCTAGGGCCGCAAGGTTTCCTTTCTTTTTACGTCGGCAAGAGGCATGTGGGGGGCTGCAGCCTGCGCCCAAAAGGCTTCACATTGCTGTGGTGCGCCAAGAGGCATCTGGTGCTTTTCGTCTTCCTGCTGGTGTAGTGCAGCAAGAGGCATCTGGGGCGGTTAGGCTTCCCATTGGTGTAGAGCGGCAAGAGGCATCTGGGCCTGCTTGGTTTCCCGGTGGTGTAGTGTAGCAAGAAGCATCTCAGGTTCCTAGGCTTCCCGTTGGTGTAGTGCAGGAAGAGCCCTCTGGGGATGCTAGGTCTTCTGTTGGTGTTGTGCAGCCAGAAGTATCTGTGGCTGTTAGGCTTCCCGTTGGTGAACAGCAGCAAGAGGCTTCTGGGCTGCAGGCTGGGGTGGCTGCTCCCCCCGTTGATAGGGATGGCCTCTGGGTTCCCCCTGGCATGGTGCAGCCGGCATTGCCAGAGTTCACTGGTGTTCCTGGGTGTAGAGTGAATACTGAGAATTTTCTGGCAATACATTTTTTTCAGTTGTTTTTTGACGATGTGTTTTTGCAAGAGATTGTTGATCAAACTAATTTGCATGCAGAACAATTTTTGAGGGACAACAGTTCCAGCCTTAAGCCCTATTCTAGAGCAACCCGGTGGACTCCCACAAATGTTGAAGAGATGAAGAAGTTTTTGGGATTAACTTTTTTGATGGGCTTGCTAAGGAAGCAATCAATGTCTTCATATTGGTCCACTAGTCCCTTGATGGCAACAGCTATATTTCCAGCAGTCATAAGTCGTGATCGGTATATGCTTCTTCTTCGGATGATGCATTTTGTTGATAATGGTTTAGCGATGCCACGCGATCACCCTGATTGTGACCGTTTGTTTAAAATTCTGCCTGTCCTTGATCACTTTGTTGATCGTTTTTCTGAGATCTTTGCCCCTGGTAAAGACATTGCAGTGGATGAGTCTTTGCTATTGTTCAAGGGCCACTTGGTTTTTAGGCAATACATTCCTAGTAAGAGGGCACGCTATGGAATCAAACTGTATATGCTGTGTGACAGTGAGACTGGATATGTCTACAATTTCAGGGTGTACACTGGTAAGGAGTCCAGCATTAACCCTCCTGGTTGTCCTTCTACTTTTGGAGTGACTGAGAAATTTGTGTGGGAACTAGGTAGAGGATTATTTAACAAAGGCCATCATTTATATGTAGATAACTTCTACACTGGTGTGCGGTTGTTCAAGGAGTTGGCCAAAGTGGGCACTGTTGCTTGTGGCACAATGCGCAGTAACCGTAAAGGTTTCCCAAAGGAACTTGTTTGCAAAAGGCTTGTGCGGGGACAGTCTACTGCATTGCAATGTGGGGAGCTTCTAGCTGTGAAGTTTTCAGACAAGAGAGATGTGTACATGCTGACTACTATCCACGATGAAAGTACTGTACCTGTGCCGGTTTGGAGTTAGGGTGCTGAAGTGCGGAAACCTGTGTGCATTTTAGCTTACAATAAGTTCATGGGTGGTGTTGACAGAGTAGATCAGCGGTTGGAACCTTATGCTGCTCTTCGAAAGGCTTACGTTTGGTACAAGAAGTTGGCTATCCATCTGTTCCACTTGGCATCCTTTAATTCTTTTGTTGTGTACCAGAAGTCTTGTCCTTAGACGAAGATGCCTATTGTTAAGTTTCAGGAGTCTACAATAGGCAGCCTTGTACTTGTGGAGCTGGCAAGTGTTCCTAGATTTAAAGTGGTGGAGGATGTGGCTAGATTGAAAGATCGCCACTTTCCTGAATACATTCCTCCCACTACCGCAAGAGACTTTCCGACTAGAAGATGCAGAGTCTGTTGGCGAAGAGGTGTGCGGAAGGAGTCTCGTATGTACTGTCCTGACTGTCCTTCTAAGCCTGGATTGTGTCGGTCAGCTTGTTTTAAATCGTACCACACGCAAAAGAAGTTTTGGGAGTTTTAATGAGCTGTAAAGTGAATTGCCTGGTCTGCATTCTGTAACATTTTTTTGTTTGTTTCAAGGATTAGCATTAGTGCAAAGTGTTTAGTTTTAGAATTTGTGTTAGCTGATTTGTAGGTATTTCCATTTGTTTAGTGTTATTTTGAAAAAAGAATTCTAAATGTGTTTGTGGTGTGTGCAGACTGGTGCTTGGCTGGCGGTGTGTGTGGAGTTGCGCTTGGCTGGATGTTGTGTGTGGAGTGGTACTTGGCTGTCTGTGCACGGAGTGGTGCTTGGCTGGCGGTGTGTGTGAAGTGGCGCTTGGCTGGTGGTGTGCGTGGAGGGGTACTTGGCTGTCTATGCACGGAGTGGTGCTTGGCTGGCAGTGTGTGTGGAGTGGCGCTTGGCTGGTGGTGTGCGTGGAGTGCTACTTTGCTGTCTGTGCACGGAGTGGTGCTTGGCTGGCGGTGTGTGTGGAGTGGCGCTTGGCTGGTGGTGTGCGTGGAGTGGTACTTTGCTGTCTGTGCACGGAGTGGTGCTTGGCTGGCGGTGTGTGTGGAGTGGCGCTTGGCTGGTGGTGTTCGTTGAGTGGTACTTGGCTGTCTGTGCACGGAGTGGTGCTTGGCTGGCGGTGTGTGTGGAGTGGCGCTTGGCTGGTGGTGTTCGTGGAGTGGTACTTGGCTGTCTGTGCACGGAGTGGTGTTTGGCTGCTGGTGTGTGTGGAGTGGTGTTTGGCTGGTGGTGTGTGTGGAGTGGTGTTTGGCTGGCGGTGTGTGTGGAGTGGTACTTGGCTGGATGGTGTGCGTGGAGCGGTGCTTGGCTGTCTGTGCACGGAGTGGTGCTTGGCTGGCGGTGTGTGTGGAGTGGCGCTTGGCTGGTGGTGTGTGTGGAGTGGTACTTGGCTGTCTGTGCACGGAGTTGTGCTTGGCTGGTGGTGTGTGTGGAGTGGTACTTGGCTGTCTGTGCACGGAGTTGTGCTTGGCTGTCGGTGTGCGCCGAGTGGTGTTTGGCTGGCGGTGTGCATGGTCTGGTGCTTGGATGGTGGTGTGGGTGGACTGGCGCTCGGCTGGCGGTGTGTGAGTAGTTACTTTCTGTTGGTCACTACACACACTGCTAGTTGAGTGACACTCCACGCAGTCCATCATTTTGTGTAGTTGCAGTGTCAGAAATGTGGGCGTGTGAAAGTGATGGGCCCTTGAATGGCGCTGTTTGCTGGTGTGTGTTGAAATGTGATGGGTCCGCGGCTGGCGGTGTGAATGTTTTGAATGTGTCACACGTACGAAAGGTGTATGAATGGCCTGTCAAGAGGTTGGTGCCTTGACGTGGCTTTACAGCTCACGAGCTGTGAGTCAGTGGTTCAGTTAATCATACTTTCAATTATACGCAGTGTATTTCATTTTTTGTGAAATTACTTGCGAATACGATTGTATGTACTGAATCATCACTCACCCTCGTGCCAAATCCAACCAGTATGTGTGTGTGCTTGCGGATTAGATGGCTGTGCAGTAATATTTGTTTTTTTCTCTTTCTGCAGTAGGGTGTACCTTGTCCCTTATTGTGATTGTTGTAATGTGTTGCTTTTCCTTCCAGATGGTGTCAGTGGTCTGGTTTGTATCTGGTATGAAAGGTGCGTGAATGGCCTGTAAAACGGTTGGTGCCTGTCGTGGCTTTACAGCTCACGAGTTGCGAGTCACTGGTTCGGTTTTTATTTATTGACAGAGCATTTCATTTTTTTTAAATATCATGTTAATAAAATTTTATGTACTGAACCATCACTCGCCCTCGTGCCAAATCCAACCTATATGTGTGTGTCTTTGAGGAATAGATAGCCGTGCTTGATTCTTTGTCTTTTGAGTAACTCAGTTATGGTGTATATTATAGCTATAAATAACTTTCTAAATTTAGATATTATTGTTAATTCATGGTAGTATATGGTCATGTCTTTCTGGTGAATTCTATTGTTGTTTTTTGTCCACAATCTCTTGCAAACTTGAAATTGTCTGTCACAATTTTCATGCGATATTGTCCCCTGAATCGCACGTTCTCCAATTGAAAACTTAATTCATTCAAAACAATTTGGTTTTGCAAGGGGGTTCCCATGAGTTTTTGGCCCGGGGCTTGGCGGGCATCTTTGGAAACTACCAAACCCAAACAGTTCTGAAAACTAGACACCCGGGGGAGTCCAGGGAGGTATGGCATGCGTGGGTCCCCCAATGTTTTCCTAAACAGAAATCCCTTCAAACCTTAAATTTAGGTTAAAAAAACCACTTTTTCATACATTTTTGGGTGGAATCTCCCTGCCGGCACAAATGTCCTACTACCCAGCGTTCCCCTTGATCTCCCGAGTAAAATGATACCTCACTTGTGTGGGTGGGCCAAAGCCCTGTGACTAAGGTTGGGGTGCTTAATTTGTCAAACCTATATACTAGATTTTTTTTAAATTCATTTTTAGCCTGTTCTGCTTTGGGGCACCCACACAAGTGAGGTATCATTTTACTCTGGAGAACAAGGGGAACGCTGGGTGTTAGGACATTTTTTCCGGCACGGAGATCCCACGCAAAAAAGTTAGGAAAAGTGTTTTTTTTACCTAATTTTAAGGTTTGCAAGGAATTCTGGGTAGGAATACATTGGGGGACCCACGCATGCCATACCTCCCTGGACTCCCCCGGGTGTCTAGTTTTCAGAACTGTTTGGGTTTGGTAGTTTCCAAAGATAGCCGCCGAGCCCCGGGCCAAAAATTCAGGTGCCCCCCCCCCCAAAAATCAAGGTAGTGTTGCTATAGGGTACGATTTGGACCATTTCCTGTTGCAGCCACTATGCCTAACCACGCAAGTGAGGTACCATTTTTATCGGGAGACCATGGGGAACGCTGGGTGGGAGGAAATTTGTGTGAGCCCAGTGATGCCACGCTTTCCCATACAAAAAAGTGTGAAAAAAATGATTTTTTCAGCTAAAATTGAGGTTTGCAAGGGATTCTGGGTAAAGGAACGTTGGAGGATCCACGCAAGCCATACCTCCTTGGAAGCCCCCGGGTGTCTACTTTTCAGAACTGTTTGGGTTTGGTAGTTTCCAAAGATGCCCGCCAAGCCCCAGGCCACAAACTCAGGTGCCCCCCCCCCAATAAAATCAAGGTAGTTTTGCTATAGGGTATTGTAAATTCACCACCGTACGATTTGAACTTTTCCTGTTGCAGCCACTATGCCTACCCACGCAAGTGAGGTACCATTTTTTTCGGGAGACCCGGGGGAACGCTGGGTGGGTGGAAATTTGTTGATCCACGCAGATTCCAGAACTTTCCACCACAGAAATGTGAGGAAAATGTGTTCTTTTGTCAAATTCTTAGCTTTGCAAGGGATTCTGGGTAACAAAACCTGGTGGTAGGCAATCGAGTCACCCCATCCTGAATTCCCCTGGGTGTCTATTTTTCAAAAATGTATATGTTTGCTAGGTTTCACTAGGTGCTGGGAGAGCTAGGGCTCAAAAACAAAAGGTAGTCTCTTTGTCCAAAAATGACAAGATTTCACTGGGAAATTGAGGTGAGACCACGTTGCGTTTTTCGTGAGACCTGGGGGAACGCTGGGTGGGTGGAAATTTGTTGATCCACGCAGATTCCAGAACTTTCCACCACAGAAATGTTAGGAAAATGTGTTTTTTTTGTCAAATTCTTAGCTTTGCAAAGGATTCTGGGTAACAAAACCTGGTGGTAGGCAGTCGAGTCAGCCCATCCTGAATTCCCCTGGGTGTCTAGTTTTCAAAAATGTATAGGTTTGCTAGGTTTCCCTAGGTGCTGGCAGAGCTAGGGCTCAAAAACAAAAGGTAGTCTCTTTGTCCAAAAAGGGCAAGATTTCACTGGGAAATTGAGGTGCGACCACGTTGCGTTTTTCGTGAGACCTGGGGGAACGCTGGGTGGGTGGAAATTTGTTGATCCACGCAGATTCCAGAACTTTCCACCACAGAAATGTTAGGAAAATGTGTTTTTTTTGTCAAATTCTTAGCTTTGCAAAGGATTCTGGGTAACAAAACCTGGTGTTAGGCAGTCGAGTCAGCCCATCCTGAATTCCCCTGGGTGTCTAGTTTTCAAAAATGTATAGGTTTGCTAGGTTTCCCTAGGTGCTGGCAGAGCTAGGGCTCAAAAACAAAAGGTAGTCTCTTTGTCCAAAAAGGGCAAGATTTCACTGGGAAATTGAGGTGCGACCACGTTGCGTTTTGCGCTGTTTCATGTCGCAGCCACTATGCCTACCCACGCAAGTGAGGTACCATTTTTTTCGGGAGACCTGGGGGAACGCTGGGTGGGTGGAATTTTGTTGATCCACGCAGATTCCAGAACTTTCCACCACAGAAATGTGAGGAAAATGTGCTTTTTTGTCAATTTCTTAGCTTTGCAAGGGATTCTGGGTAACAAAACCTGGTGGTAGGCAGTCGAGTCACCCCATCCTGAATTTCCCTGGGTGTCTGCTTTTCAAAAATGTATAGGTTTGCTAGGTTTCCCTAGGTGCCGGCAGAGCTAGGGTGCAAAAACTACAGGTAGGCACTTTGCCATAAAAGGGTCAATTTTTAACTGCAAAATTGAGGTGTGACCATGTTGCATTTTGCGCAGTTTCCTGTCGCAGGCACAAGGCCGACCCACACAAGTGAGGTACCGTTTTTATCGGGAGACTTAGGGTAATTCAGATTTGTAAAACAACTGTCATTACCAATTGAGTTTTCATGCATTTCTCCCTTCCGAATGAAAGACATTGTGTAAAAAAAGAAATCTTTTTAAAAATGACCAATAATTCTCATGCTAGTATGAGTATTCCCAATTTTGAAAATGTGCAATTATATACTGTTCCTAGACTCTATAATTTGTACCCAATTCAGAAATACATAGGTGTCTTTCATACCGATTTTTCCACATATACATTTTCCAAGAATAAGTGCTCTATACACAGTAAATAAAAAAAAATCATTGCAAGTTGCTGCTAAGTTTTTGGATCTGGGTTCGTCGGGTTCTTGGAGAAACTACAAGTCCTATATATCCCCACAACCAGGAAGGTCTAACGAATGTAATGGTACATTGCTTTCCAAGAGCTGTCAAAATTACAAGAAGTTATAGGTGAAAACGTTGAGACAAAAGGCTGTTTTTTTCAACAAATGTTTAATTATTCCAATATTTAACTGTTAGTTTATATAAAGAAACCTTCATGGATTTAGACAAATGACCCCTTTTTGAATTCAGAATGTTGTCTACTTTTCAAAAATGTATAGCTTTCCAGGATCCCTTATTGCTTTCATACTCATTTCTACCATTAACTGGAAGGTGGTGAAAAGCTCTAAAAATAGCAAAAATAGGCTATGTCCTAGAAAAATGCCAAAACTGTGTGAAAAATGTTGGTTCTCTGACAAAAGACTGTCATTCCCTAAAAGCTAAGAAAATGGAGATTTCAGCCCCACAAACCCTTTTTAGATACCATTTGCAGGGAAAAACCCAGAGGCTTTCATTTGCAGCCCGTTTTTCCCATTTTTCTGAAAACAACAAAAATTTCACTATATTTTGGTTAATTTCTGGGACCCCTCCAAGGGAATCCACAAACCCTGGGTACCTTTAGAATCCACATGACGTTGGAAGAAAAGGACGCAAAATTGGCATGGATACCTTATGTGGTCAAAAAGTTACAGGGGCCTAAGCGCGCACTACCCCAAATCGCCAAAAAAAGGCTTAGCACAGGAGGGGAAAAGGCCTAGCAGCGAAGGGGTTAAGCAGACTAGCGAATGCCCCCTCCTGCAATATTGACGATGCTTGTCAATGCATCAAAAGGGTTACAGGTTTCCAGCTTTGTAGCACAATGGTCATCTAGGCAAAAATGAAACTGAGAAATCGACATAGTAAATGGTAAGAGGAATAGGAGTTATATCGCTCAGCTACAATTTTCAGGTAACTCATTGCAAGTAAAAGATAGCATAGATGGAATGAAGAGGCAAAGCACCCCCACCCCCTCCCCACACACTCCTTTTCAAGTTCCTTAACTTGTACCACATTTTAAAAACGTGTGCAGCTTAATTTCAAAAGAAAAAACATATAAATAAAAACAAGTTTGTGTAATGTAACTTTTGATTTGAAAGAACTGATTATTATGGACTTCAGCTCAAAACAGATTCTGCAGACCTTTAGTGTAGTAATCGCAGCTTGCACTAATTCTGCAGATAATATATATGTGATAAGGGGGTGCTCACCTTCAGTTTTTTCTTCTACCCAGTTATTAATTCGTCCTCTGGCTCCTTCATATTCCTGTTGGAAGTCAACTTGCTCTAGCTCCGACAGGTAGAATTTACTGCAAGAATCCAGGAATCCCTGAAAGAAGAAAGAGGTCAATGAGACATCAGTCAAAAGTTCAGTTTTAGTGTGGGCCATAGTAGCCTCGGTCGAAAATATCAACATTGAGGTAAGTGCAGAAATTACCAAAGATGCAAACCTCTCATGAGAGAAGCCTGCAGAGTGGACAGACAGTACCAGATAGGGGGTCAGTAAGGTGACGAGAAGAGGCTTTAAGGTGGAAAGTGTGCATGCTTCTTTTCAAGGGCAGAAACGTGAAGGTAGGGAGGTAAAATACTGAGGAAGCAATAGTAAAATCAGAGGTGAGAAGCAGCAAAAGACCGAAGTGACAACTATCAGGAGGTGTTAGAGTAGTCATGAGAGATTCGGTGGAGATTTCAGTGTAAAATACAAAAGTGTATGAGTGAAGTGAGAAAACAGCTAGAAGAACATGGCGCTGCAGAGCAGGGCTAGACCTACAGATCTGGCACAAGTATAACTGCACTGTCACCAGTAAGTAGGGTATTGCACAAATTGTGACTGGCTATGTGGTACAGAACAAACAGCTTGCCTTGAAGTCAATGAAAGAGGAGTTACTGTAATGGGACAATATTTATCTTTCAGTTTAAACGCCCTTACATGGAAATTCAATGCCACTTTCTTTACTGTTAAGTTTGTGAACTAACAACTTCTGGAGAATGAAACAGGGTCCCCCTGGCTGCACGACCCATCCATTTTAAGGAGGACAGAGACAGACACCTCTTAATAGACTGGCTGGAGTAAGAGTTCAAGGGAGATATGGAGACAATGTTTGGGAATCCTAATGAGGAAGGAGAAGAGTTCTTCAGTGACAATTGTTACAAAGTGAACCTCTTTTTGGGTCATCACCTCAATTTTTCCATTTTTGTTTTGGGATTTACCTGCTGATCATCTTGAATCCAATCACTGGAACACTTTTATATAGTGCCCAGTGTCGGTGCTCTCACCTCTAGAACGTGCCGAAATTTTCTTCAAACAAGATTGCCACATTTAACTTTCCTATAAAGCAGTTTATGGGCAGAATTACCCCAGTGACATGGAAAGTTAAATGGGACTTGTGAACTGCAGCACTATTGTGCCATCCACTATAGTGATACATAGCTTCATTCCTACTCTGTAATAATAATAATAATAATCCACATTTGTAAAGCGCACAATCACCCGTAAGGGTCTCTAGGCGCTGGGGGCCATCGGGGAGATTAAGCGAGCTATTGCCCAGAGTCACATGGTGCTGGGCTAACCTGCCGCCGGAGCCGGGGATCGAACCCTGATCCCCAGATTCCAGCGTCAGTCGCCCTGGCCGCGGCGCCACACCTCTCCTGTGCTGCCTGACAGCAGCACTTTGAACTTTATTGTCAAATTCACCCTTCTAGCAGGTAGGAAAACTTTAGTTGATATAATAATAAATAAGTTACCCCTAAGAATGTGAAATTTGAAAGGTGCTTGTTCTCCCTGTGACTAGACACATAATGATATTGTCACTGGTAAAAAAGTATGTGAGAAATACATGTGAAAACTGCCCCAAAACAGATCCAATGCCTGGAAGTTGGAATGTATTTCTTCAACTGGCAGGAAGAACAGTTGGGGTGGCCCCAGGATCTTATTTAACTTTAAAGGGTCCTGTCCCGTCACAAGCAAATGCTAGATGACACCTGGAAAGCCCCAGATGTTGTTCCCCTCATCAAGCTTGCACGAAACCCTGTGGGAGAAAAGCTACGCCCAGAGCCAATTTTGAGTGACCACAGAGGAGAAGACTGCTCATCATCCAGGCCACACCTCTGGGTTGACACTCATACTCTGCACAAGGGGAAGCAGGGTTTGCCCTGTTTTAGCTCAGTAGAATATGTGCTGGTCTGGATTTCATTCACGTAATATCACTCAACATTACAGGACCTCATCACAAATGGATTTTCAGAATAATTCAAGTGGTCATTTTTAATGTAGTCTACATGCATACAAGAACATCTAAAATGGGAATATTCCGGGAATATTTATACAGTTGGCACAAAGAGCTGTGCTCCATTTGCTCTTTTACCAATTGAGATTAAAAATGGCAGGGCTGATTCGCAAAGACATGTGAAAGAATCCCCCATAGTACTATTTCCCCACTCATAAATGCTTTATTGAATCTGCCACAACATGTTTCACTACATTAAAGTTTGTATTCTATTCACTTTAAATGGAGGTTCCAGTCATTTCCAGTCAATGGTACGGTGCCTTTGTCTCACCTTAGGTACTTTGAAAGGTAGCTGCCTGGAATCTACAATTCCATTACAATCATAAGAGCGATCTTTGTAAGTGTGAGCAAATATTTTAAAGTCCCTTAGCCATCAACAAAGATGCTCAACAACAGCATCTTTTTGACAGAGAAACAGTACGATTTAAAAATGGAAATGACGACTAATGTAACTTATTGAATCTCTGAAGTAGAGAATGAGACGCTAGTGTAACACATAAAAAGAAAATGTATGCCAACCAAGAGGGACAGTATATTAATACAACGTAAGAAATCGCAAACAATATTAAATCCCTAAATTTTTATTAAAGGTGGCATCTTACTACAGCGTATCTCTACCTAGATTCTGGATTTTCATACCACTAACACAGGCCTTCTAACCTGCCAATGTACACAAGTAATATGCACAGGCTTGACAGGCAACAAAGAAACCAAATCAAACATAATTTTTCATATATACAAAGAAAGCATTCACAGTGAAGGGGCAGGGCTGCACCTGCACCTGGAGACACTTGTGTGCTGTACAGAATGGAAAACATAAAAATAAAAAAACAGCAAAAGTGCTTTAATAGTATTCTCATATAGATGTTATCGCTGCATAAGGTGCTATGAATAAAAAGGATACATTTATTAGCAGTGTACTTAGAAGCAAGCTTTGCATACAGGTCAGCAGCTGAACTACTGTATAAAGCCGTGGTGCAGTGCGGAATACAAGATGCCTGGTGGAGATTCAATGAAGGCTGGTGTTGCTTCCATCATCCCACCCTCCTATTCCTAAGTCCTATAGTTGGGCAAAGCGTATGCTCCATTGGAAGCAACAATAGCAAATGCAGTCTACCGAAATGGATCAGCCATGGAAAAGAACTTCGCAGTCCCCAAGAGCAAACTCGAAATGCAAAACTCTCAGCAGATTGCAATCAACAAAGTTTGGCTGGTAAAGCGGACATGTACAGTTAAAGGAACCAAAAACAGAAGGAACAAAATCGTGGGTTGAAACATGCCTTCAAACAGATCCGCATCCGGCACAGTCAAACCTGCAGTTTTCTTGTAAGTAATACAGTATGGAAACCAAGCCTCAAGGATGGGTTGTGTATCCTGATAACTACACAAAGACAGTAAACGGTGAATGTACTGAATCACGTCTGATATAAAAATAACAGACAAACCACTTAATAATATATTCAAAGTCACTCAAAGCCATGTTCTCAGCTGAGCATTATGCAAAAAAGAGGAGTATGAAACGGCACGAGATTCCCATAAAATTCAGTAAAGTGACATACTGAACACAACATGAAGAGCCATCCTATCAATGTACAGGACGTAAATGTAACAAACGTTGACAAAGTCGAAAGCTCGGAAGTTGGCTGCTAGCCTTTTGGCTTTGTTGATGCTTCTTTTGCATTATGATTTTTGTAAAAAAATTGCTGTTGGGGAGCTGCTGGTCCCTCAACAATAAAAAAAGAAAACATTGGCTAAAAGCAAAAATATATTATGGTCTCAAAAACTAAGCTTTGCTATAGTAGTCCCTGGCACTGAAGGGAACTACTTTTGTGTGTGGATGTGCTCCTTGTGAAAGAGAACGCACTTTCGCTCAGTAAACTTGACCAATGGCTAAAATGGGCTGACTCACTGCCCCAAGATGTATGGAAGAAAACGGGAATTACAGCAACAGATCAACTGAAGAGGGCTCTGCCTGAAAGCCCCTATAAATATGGATTATGCACATATAATCCCGGACCTACAAACTGAACATACTGAACAACAATTTAAGTAACTTGAACAAAACAGCAGGATGCCCTTGTATAGTAGTGCAGCTGGGGAACAATAATAGAAACAAGGTACATTTTGCCATGGGCAATGTGGTTAGGCACCGTCAAACAGGATTTGTGTTTAGCACACTTTTTAAATATATTTTGATATCATGCGTCTCACTAGGCTTAAAGCCCGGTGTAAGAAATTAAGGGGGTGATGAACAGTGGTTAATTTAAAAAAAATAAAACTGCCAGGGCTCCTGGTATTCCACTGTAGTTGACAACACCCGCAGCTCTTATCACTGCTACCGAATGCCAGTGCCAGCATTACATACTGACCTTAACCTTAAGCAAGTGTGACATTTTAGACTATTGAAAGCCAACTCAAGCTCCAAGGATGGCCTTGAAGTGCTAGTTTTTCATTTGTTATTTACAACTCCATATATGTGTTCTGCTTAAAATTAGACCAATAACGGCAACATGTGACACATTCCAGTAAGTGCTGGTGCCAAGCATCAGCACAAATTAAGCACTGGGATGACCCAGCTTAAGCAATAACCACAACACTTGTTACTGTGAATCACGAAAGTAATTCAATTAACCTGAGCTCAACCCTGGTAGGTATGACACAGCGCAGCCAGTCTTAACTTAGAGATGCAATGTAAAGTATTTATGCATTACCAAAACAGTAATAATGTGAAAAGCACACGACACGGAAAACCCCAAATCAATTAAAAAAAAATTGAGTAAACATTAATAAATAAAATCACACCATAACAAGAAAAATCCAATAGGAGGAAACAAAGATGATTTTTTAAAGCAAGCTTAAGGAAAAAGTAGTGACACAAAAGGTTTAGCACCAACCACAATCAACTAGTCACAGTAGACTGGGACCTAGGCACGTATTGAGGCCAGCCATGATAGAACGGAGGTTGGCTTCCGGAACTAGGTTCGACCAGGTCAGAAGTTTTACATTCAGACTTAGTTACTGAAATAGCAGTTTAAAATCTTCAGCGAGGCAAGGCAGCAGGCTTTGGGCAACAAGGGGTCCATGAGGTCGCACAGCCATCGGATGAGGTACCGGTAAATCCATTGACGTTTGCCGGGAAAGGGCGAAGTGGGAAAAATTTGAATTTCGCACCCAAATCCCTCGTCGGATGGATACTTTTGGTGCCTTTGCCCAGTGAAGATTTCGATGTTCAAACTTGAATCACATTTTGGGCAAAGCTGCAGGCCTTGTGAAGAAGGCTTTACAAGGCCAGATACCTTCTCCACAAGGTACCGCTGAATCAGATTTGCTCCTGCGGGAAAGCTCGGAGGGGGTGAAAACTGAATCTTCAACCAAGTGGCAACACACCTTGGTCAGATCAGCTTGGCAGATTTGTCCCGATCCACCGGAGAACATTGGAGTCCCAGGTTTCTCTGGATGTTATCAGGAGTACACATGGACAGAGCCCAGGGTTCCAAACGTCAGGAACAGCACTTGGGGTACAAGACTCACTCCAGCAGAAGCTACCAACAGGGTCCAGGACAGATACAGTTGGAACTGGTCAGATGGGCAGTTGCAGAAAAGGCCTCTTGTAGCTTGTTGTGTCTCTGTAGCTTGAAGAGTAGGTCTGCCTTATGAGCCTGAGAGTCCACTTTTTTGTCCTGGGTACAAGAGGGAGAGCAGGTCTAGTCCTTCAGGGCTCTTCTCGGGTCTCAGACAGCATGTTAATCCTCTTCTGATATCCCTAAATCAGATCCACAAAGCATTCGGAGGAGGGTGCTGGGTATGCACCATGTATGATTGGTACTAGCTAGTGGGTCGGATGACTCTTCGCTCCTCCCTAACCAATGAGGTAAATGTTCCCAGGGCTTAACCTACCCATTTTTGCAGCATTTCCTGTGTGCCCTACTGCAAATAATACTGCAGTGCCCATCTCTGCCTAAATCCAAGATGGTGTAACCCTTCTTCCCTTGTGTAGAACCTGTGTGACCACCCAAGAGGTGTGGCTACAGAAATTAGCAACCCCTTCTCTGTAGTCACTTCAAACCGGTTCGAGGGGCAGCCCTCCTCCAAGCAATTGGAGCTTGGCTGACTGGAAGAACAAAGAAGGGGATGCACAAGTGTCATCTGCCTGTGATGAGAGGCGCCTCTGAAAATAATAAAGTTCCTGGGAACTACCCAAATGGCCATCCTGCCTGATGAACAGAACAGATCCTCACACACAAGCCTTTGTCTTTTGCTCTGGGTGCAATTTTCACACCTCATGCAGGGTTAAGCATGCAGAGGGCTGTAGCTGGAGGCTAACGCAAAAGGGCCTCCAAAGTTTTTAGGCAGGACAAATGTAACTTTCTAAAAGTAAATTGACCTTGGTATTTATTTTGTTTTAAAATCACACTTCAACAGTGTATTGGTATTTCAATAAATGTCACAACAGTCCAAGTAGGAACTTTCTTCCCTTTTCTAGAGATATCATTATTAAATGTAATATTGCATCCCAGTTTTCCTATGGAATCACCAGCCTTGCTACAGCGAAAATAGCTTTTGGTAGCTTTTCATTATAAGGGCATAAGTAACACTACATTTCTACATGTCACACTTTTAAATACCATGCAACCTCCTTTCTGGGCAGTAGGGCCCTTCTTAGGGGTGACTTAAAATTTGATGGGATTATATTGTTTGATAGAATTACAATTTAAAAGGCTGCTTTAGTGAGACTACAATGGTAGGCCTGAAGTCACTGTTGTTGATGACACAATGGGTATTGCAGTCCACTAGTTACATTAAAAAACAGGCACTGGGTACATTTTGTACCACATACTAGCGTCGTATAGCTCGGTTAAATGCTAATTATAAATAGAGGTATACAAATGTCATCATACTGAAAGGTAGAGCGGATGCACCTTAAAACTGGCTAGCATTGGTCAAGTGCACGGTTCTACAGCCAGCAAAAACAGTGAAGGGACAAATCTGGGGGTACACAAAGCAAAAGATGGGCGTTTCCTAAACACAGTAACAGTCTACGCACTAAATGAATTGAAGTATATGCCAGAAGTGCTAAGCCATAAATTTAGGCATTCGTTGATTCATCAATGTGTGCTTCTTATTGACATTTTTGCTAACACACATTTTATGTGCTAAATTGTCATTTTTAGGTTTCGTAACCTGGCGAGGGGCGAAGCCCCTCCCAGATCGAAATCTGTTGTTTTTAATAGTGAGGTTAGGACAGCCTCTGTTTCCAATTGGCTAGCTCCATAAATGGAGGCTAGCCATTGGGAGACAGAGGCTGTCAATCGCGCTCTCTCTTGAAAACGCGATTCGGGGGCGTTTCTGGTGCTTTTTTTAAGCCCCGCCCCTTTGTCCCGGGCCGCGCTGCGATTGGCTGCCGGCCCGGGACACCCCCGTGACGTCATTCCCGGGCCGTGCTGTGATTGGCTGCCGGCCCAGGACACCCCCGTGACGTCAGCCAATCACAGCGCGGCCCGGGACCTGACTTGTTTTATTATCTCGCCCCCTCACCAAAGCAGGACCACCTTACACTTATGACACATCTCTAGTGTGTTAGGAACCAGGTTTAGCGCCATGCCTTCAGAGGACTAAAAACTGGTAGAACATTAATGCATGGCCAGGGATTGTAAAATCCACTGATGCGAGTACTTTTGAGATGGCCCCTGAGGCTCGTAACAGGCCATCTCCTACGTAATCCATTGCTTGGCTTACTGTTCTTGACACGTGACCACGCCCCCCTTGTTTCATTTTGGTTCCTGGTTGCTGCGCGTTTGGTGTATTGTCCAGCTCTCTGTCCCGTCTTTAATTATGGGTTTATCCAGCCTCGGCCCCGGACTCCTGCGGACCTCCTTGGCCCCCTTTCAAGAGAGGTACATTCCTGTTGGCGTGCACGTCGCTGTTCCGCTCCGCCCGCTTCTAAGCCGGTCAGCGCACCACACCTTTAATTTTGGCATCTCCCTTTCGCCTTTATTCGAGTTGCTGCTCCGCTCCTGTGAACTTGGAGCCGGCCAGCACGCGACCCCCCCCCCTCATATTTCTTTGCTCGTGAGTTCTGCCTGCACGCGCATTGCTGCTACGCTCCTAATTCCTGAGCCGGTCAGCACGCCGTGTCATAGGTGTCACTCCTCAGAGTTCCCATCATTTCTTTTTATCGTATGTTTTGCTGCTCCGCTCACGTACTCAAGCTGAGCCGGCCAGCACACTACGTTTTGGAGAATTGTTTCCTGTACACACTCACGTTGTTGCTCCGCTCTGCCCGCTACTTTGAGCCAGTCAGCACATGATTTTTCAAAGGCACTTTTTGTGTAGTTTCCCAGTCATATTATCCCATTCCCTTCGACCCTATAACTCATCTATAGAACCTTGAACCTTCCCCTCTCAGTTGTTTTATACACCACCCAATATCCTCCTACAAACCTGGCAGAGTGATGGATGAGAGTATCCCCTTAGTGTAGTACATGCAAAACAGAAACATCCTAGATACATCAACTACTGGCTCCTGTTTCTTTCACGATGTTCAGGGATTTTCCTCTCTCCCTTGGCCTTGTTTTTTTAGCCGTCTCTCTCCCGCCCGCCCACTGTCCGTGCCTCCTCCCTCCCGCCCGCCCACTGTCCGTGTTCGATGCCTTCATAAATAAAAGAAATAAATAAAATCCCCCTCCCTCCCTCCCGTTGTCCTGCCTTCTCCCTCCAGCCCGCCCACTGTCCGTGCCTCCTCCCGCCCGCCCGCCCACTGTCCGTTTCCGATGCCTTCATAAATAAAATAAATAAATAAAATCCCCCTCCCTCCCGTTGTCCTGCCTTCTCCCTCCCGCCCGCTGTCCGTGCCACCCCCCGCCCGCCCACTGTCCGTGCCACCTCCCGCCCTCCCACCCACTGTCTGTGATGCTGTGAGGAGAGGGGAAGGTGTGTGGGAGGGGCAGGCGCGAGACGGCGCGTGCCGTGCCTGGAGAGAGGAGCGTGGTGCGCGAGACCGGGGGACATGCAGTTCTCCATCCCAGAGACCGAGACCCGCAGCGGGGAGGGCGGGTCCTCCTACGTGGTGAGTGATTGGGTCCCTGAGGGCGCCCGTGCCTCTCACCTCTCTGCTTTACTCTGTGCCCTTCTCACCCCACCTATCTCTGGCTGTCCCGCTGTCTGTCTGCGGGTGTTGTCACCCTCTCCTCCTGTGTCCAGCTGGCGGTGCTCCTTTTGATTTTGATTATCCTGCATCTCTCGTGCCTGTCACCCCTCTTCTTACCCCGCCCCCATCATGCCGGTACATGAGCATCCTCCTGTCTGTACCCCCACCCCCCCTCTGCAGGGCCAGTCTCCCCTTCTGCCTACAATAGACTAGAGTCGACTCTGCACTGGCGTGGCTTCCGTTCTGTTGTGCCCGAACACCATGCAGCAGCCGGTGCCCACGTGAGGGCCACAGTGCCCGGAAGGCTCTCAGCACATCCCTTGGCGCCTACCTACCGACTGCCCCCAGTGCGGAGGCGGAGTCATCCCCCACCTGCCCCCCAAGTCTGCCCCGTTCGTCAGAGCATCAGATGCATTTTTAATATTATTTACATAGCGCTACCCGTACCCCCTTGTGGCCTGAAGCGCTTCCTCACTTCTTAAGTGGCTACTCCGTGTATGTCTAGCGCTTCCTGGCCCTACCGTTTACAAAATATGAACCAAACAATGCAATCCACTAAATATACGAATATACACCATAATGCACCTTGACACCGCGATCTTCGCCCTGCTCACCTGGCTCCGGCCTCCATCCGGAAGGCCTGTCCTGCAGCGCTCCGTGGGCCCCCTGCCGGGGCTGCCCCCCTCCTTCTGAGCCCCTCCCCCCCCGTCACTCACCTCTTGGTGGGAGCTGATTTAGAGGCTGTTCCAGTTTATTTACTGCCTTTCACTGAGTGAAACGCAACCTTTGACCCCGCGCACTCGCCAGGATCAGCAGGGGACGACCCTCACCTGGGAGGGAAGGAAGGAACAGGGGGCTATAATTACAAGGAAATGGCGCAGCGGGGTGTTGCGGCCAATTTAGCTGTGCCATGCCGCGTCATTTAAAACAAGTGCTGGCGTTGCCAATAGGTTTCGCATTTGGAAAGTTGGAGCTATTGGTTTTGTAAATGACATTTTATATTTATATATCGTTATTGGCATTGTCAATAACAATATATAAATATAAAATGTCATTTACAAAACCAATAGCTCCAACTTTCCAAAGGCGAAACCTATTGGCAACGCCAGTGCTTGTTTTTTGCTGTTCCTAATAGAACACCCAGAGAAGAATATTTCCATTCGCAAGCTTTTCAGATTCGCTAGAATCCTGCTTGCATAGTACCCTAGTGCAAATTCAGTGCCAGTGGAGTTAAATGATACAATGTAGCCAGCTTCCTTATGCTTCCTAATAAACTTAAAAGAACACGGCGGTGTCCCCTGTCTAACAATTGTAGGGTGGGAGTGTGAGGAAGACCCTCTTGTCCCACGCACCTCAATGCACGTAAAATGTATAAAAACACCCTAGCAAACGATGAGGGGCAAGCAAACCGACTAGCTGCTGGGGAGAGATGCTGAAAATCCAGGGCTCCAATTCGAGGCCTATTGGCATACAGATATGTTGGGTGGAATTAAGATTTGCACAACTCTGCAAGTGTTATGATGTAATGCATTAAGCAGTGAACAAACTAACAGGTTAGGTAGTTGTGAATGACTATGCTTGGGGTGCATCAAGATTTCAGCCTTATTTTACTTCTGTTTGCCAAGATGTTTATTATTATGCTGATTAATTGTATTCACCAGATTTATGTGGGAATAGCACAAAAATAATCGATACATTGTAAAATACCACTATGTGTGCACTAATTCAAGGGGGGTCAAGGGAGAGGCAGTGCAATATTACCTGTAGATGTAAGAGGTCCTCGGGCCGGTTTGTCGGACTTTTAACACTCACACTCAAGTACAGCATTAGTCATTGGGAGATGCAAGAACTTAGACAGATTACCTTTTGTCCCAAAAGGGCATAGTCGATCTCATGATAGGAACGAAAGAGGCTAACAGCATAGCGAAGAGTGAAAATGGTATCCACAGAATAAAGAGCAATGTTTTTATTGATTATAGGGGGAAATGTAAATAACACAAGCCAGAGATCTCACTGGAGGCATACCTGGGCAGTCAAAACACAAGAATTGTCAGGTGATTAATAATGGTACAGGCAGCAGGAAGAATCTGCAGGGTGTTGTTAAGCAGACGGAGTGACGGTCCGACTAATAAGGAATTTCTAGTGGCGCTCTGAGGAGGTGGACCAACGCTGATAAAAGGGAGTGGTGAGGTACTGTTCAAGTTTTCTTGGAAGAATTTTATTAATTTTTCTTCTAATGTTCAATGTGTAACAGATAGGCTTTTGGAGTAGATTAAATGAGTAGCAGATAGGTAATGGAAAGATCACAGGGGTGGAGAAATTTGACCTCTAAGTTAGGAATGGAACTTGGCTGCAACATTTTTCACAGAAGGCAGGCCTCTACAGAGACTGTAAAAGTACCTTAGGTGGGGCGGGACAGGCCAGGGGCAATCATTGCTAGGACATTTTCTAGTACTCTGGAGCATGGAAATATACTCACAAAATGCAGGTGGGAAGAGTATATTCTCACTGTTGAGATTATTTCAGATATGCACACTGCCAGATTCTTTACTGTCTGTGAAGGGAGAGGCTATTGGCCTTGGGAGGGGTTGGGGTGGTGTAGGTTGCCAGGGAGGATTATTTAAGTTGCTGTGTACTTAGTTAACCTTGAGATAAAATGCCAATATATACTTTACTAGGTCGGAGGGTTGGTTGGGCAATGTTCTGTTTATTTTAAGAATAATGTACTTGTCATGTGCATAGTTTTAGAAGGTAGGCCCGAGGGAGGGAAACAGGTGTACCAATGAGTCAGGTAGTCGAACACGGAGATTGGAGGAGGAAGTCTGAGTTATTAGTCAAGCGGCGGAGAAGCTTGAAGGATTGAAACGGTACAAAAAAGGTATACCATTTGCAATCCAAGAAAGACATGGAAGAGGAGACTGAACTGGATGTTGCTGAGTCCATCCATAGGATGCAGTGTTCCTCCAGGTATAGCACGATTGCCCATATCAAAGTCTGTTGCGATGTCCATAGCACAAAGCCTCATCTTATTCTTAGTTTACTTCAATGCTAAGGTATTCAAAGAGTGACACAATAATAGTCTCCTTGCCTCAGTTGAGCAGGAAGCCTGCTGGAGCCAAATACAGTAGAAGGGTGCTTCGAGGCATATTTGCAGTTGTCCAGAGGCAAACATACTCATTCTGTGCCCCCTGGAAAAACTATAGTCTATCTCATATTATGTTTATACTTGATTTTAGATCCCAGGATGTGCACAAGTGGGCTGGTTAGGAAACAATGTTTGTGCCTATTTATTGTGCGTACTTTTTTGTTTGTGGTGATTTGGTTGGTCGTTTTTTGTGCTGCTAAGCTTTTCTGTGCTACATTATTGCAATGTGGTGTGTTGCATGGCGATTGTGGAGACAAACACCAATACAACACAACAGAAAGGAAACATCAGTATCACTAGGGTCAAACTTATGCAAGGGTGCGGGGTCTTTGAATTTATGCACTTGCTTGGGGTGTAGTGGAGGTGTGCCACCTTCACGAGTGCCATGTAGCACGGGGGAGGAGGGGGGACAGGCAGGGGCCCCATGGGACTCAAGGAGGACACTAAAGAACTCTTGATCAGGCTAGCTCGGCAAGAGAGCAACAAAGTAAAAGATAAAAACACAAAAGTTGTTACAGAGTGGGATTTGCTCACCTACAATTCAAAACTGAACTTTCATTACGATAAAACCCAATAAGGTGTTATAAAAAAAACGTAAATAGGTGAATTTCATGCAGTCTATCACTAGTGTGGCGTATGAGGGGCACAAAGGTTGTTTGTGAGAGTCTGCATCCAAAAAGGTCACGTTTTCAACAGGCAGCCTCATTCTCACTTAGCAGGGTACAACAGGTTTGGTAGCAGTATGTTAAGCAAACAGAGCTTCAACAGGATTAGTGCTACCCCAAGGTTGTGGGAAGAATAGGTAGTCTAAACTCCTGCTGCAATTCAGCAACAAGGGGTCCATGCAGGTCTAATGTCGGAGAATGATCAGCGAGCTGCTGGGCAGCTCAACATTATATTTACAAAAGTGGGCATTTGGCTGAAGCACAATGCTACATCAATAACCAGTATATCTCACAGTATCGAAGTGCCGCCAAATAAGAAAGAGTCAAGATTCCCTCCTTGGAGAGGAGTCTGGTATAGCAGACATCACTTGCTTAGTGGAGACGCTGCAAGAGAGCCATCCAAGTGCTTCTATGTTGGCAAGCAATGTGTATTCTACCACAGAAGTTCAAACGAGAAACACATTTTATTTTATTTTAATATAGAACGTTTTATATAGCGCGAACATAATCCTTGCGGATATCAGAGCGCTTTACAATGTTTAAGGAGACCGGTACACTAGACCTCATCATCAAGGAGGGCACAGGATATGACAGAATACCCAAGAGAGACCACCTCAGGGTCCAAGATGGACAAAAATAAGAACATAACATGCGAGAAATTAGCATGCGTGCAGACTTGGGCACAAATTGTGTCCAGGAGTAGGGTTTGTGAGTTATAAAGCAGAAATGTGTTCATCAGTATCACTTTAACTTTTTTCTTGAATGAAACAGTTGATGGGTTCATTCTGATTTCAGTAGGTAGGGCATTCCAGATTCTCAGGGCAATACCTGAAAAGGTTCTGTTATTTATATTCTTTTATAGAATGTTGGTGGTTTCAGCAGTAGTGTGCTAGTGCCTCTAGATGCTCTACAGCCACCCGTTTGCTCAAATGTTTGTGCAAGGCATCTCAGGGTGTTGAAGTATATGGCTTAATGGGCCATGCATGCACTTTTCAAAATAATCCTTGCCTCATAGGGGAGCCAGTTTAGATATTTCAGATCAAGAGTTATGTGATTTTTTCTTTTAGATCCTGCGATGAGTCTAGTAGCAGAGTTAAGAGAGGCTCTTAATGGCGCCAGCTTAGATCTGGGTAGGCAACAGAGGGTTGCACTTCCATGGTCCAACCTGGCAATCCCTAGGTCTTGAACAGCTGATTTGAACTCATGAGGCGGTCGGAAGGTTCTTATTTTTCTTAAGATGTTCATGTGGACACTCGCTCCTTTGGTGGCAGAGCTGATGGAATCCTGCATGTTCAGGTTCTTGTCAAACGTTATTCCCAGAGATCTCATTAAATCTATAATGTGTGGTAAGCAGTTAAAAGTGGATAGTTGTTTCACCATTCTGCGATGTCTGGTGAGTGTTTGGGTGGGGCAATTAAGACTAAATCCATTTCGAGAATGTTTAGTTTGAGGTGGTTAAAGGTCAGCCAGATTTTTTTTTATTTTTTTTAAGGATGTGTTGAGAGAACGAATATCTTTTCAGGTACAGTGGTTTGTCATCTGCGGAAGTGTGATAGTGGATGTTAGATAAATTCAACAATTCAGTGAAAGGCTCCATGAACAGGTTAAAGAGTCGTTGACAGCGTGGACCTATGTCGGACCCCTAGTGTGACCTGTGTAGGGTTGGATAGGGAAGTATTTACTTTGATTCTTTGAGTTTTGTTGTGGAGAAAAGACGCAAACCAGTTAAGAATGGACCCAGATAGCCCCATCCCATGTTCAAGTAGGTCTAGGAGGCAGTCATGTTTGACCATATCGAAGGCCGATGAGGGGTTAAGGTAAAAAGGCAGGATTCTCTCTGATCCAAATTTTTTAGCACATTAGCAATTATGCGTTTAAGTGCCAATTCAGTGCTATGGCCCGGATGTAAGCTGGGTTGGAATTGACCTTAGAGACTGAACTGTTCAATGTGGCTGCATAGTTGTACATGGACATATTTCTCTAGGAGCTTTGCAAGGGTCAGAATATTGGAGATTGGGTAAAACCGGGGTAACCTGCCCAGTTTTAAGGCAGTCAGGTATCGATCCTTGAAGTAGTGAGGCATTAACTATCTTGGTCCAGAGAGGGAGTAAGGACATTTTAATCTCCCTGAAGACCTTTGGCGGTAGAGGGCCGCTAAAGTGGTTTAAGGGGTTTACTGCTGTTAGGATTTCGAGAACGGTGCTTTCATCAAAGGTTTTGAATATGCTCCAAGAAACATTGTTTTAGGGGTGTGGGCTGAGAGACATTGAGGCTCAGAGATCCTGGGTGGGGTGTGCTAATAAGAGGTGTAAAAAGAAGGTGCTCTCTAGATGTCTGAAGGTCACTTTCGACCTTTCTTTCTTTTCCATGAATGAGACAAAATTCTCGCAGTTTGGCCGTGGATTAGAACCTGTAGGGGAAGGGTTGGGTTGGCTACTATATTGTAGCTCGACAAGTTCAAACAGTTTTTTGGGGTGATTTCTAGCTTTATCTAATTGAATCATGGTTTTGATTCTTTGGTGGACATTCTGTTTAGCTGAAAGGGTGCTAACAAGTGTAGAATGTTCTGCATGGAGTTGCTGTAGCGATCTGTGAGGTTATGGACACCTGCCACATCCAAGGGAGGTGGTAAGATGTTATTGCTGATGGATGTCAGATCGTTCAGGTTTATACTTCGCCTGCTTTTCCCAGTGTTTGGGTTTCTTTAGTTGAACCTTTTTTGTCCTCGGATTCTGTAATGAGGAAAATGATGCGGTGGTGATCTGTCCGGTCACAAGGGATGACAAATTCTAGTTGGATGGTATTACTTTTGGGAATGGTAAGGTCCAAAGTCGCACCCAAGTTGAGGGTAAGACTGTTGCAGAATTGAGTCCGGTTGAGATCAGCTAGGAAGGATTTAAAGCGGTTGACTGCTGGGTCATAAGAGCCATTCCAATAGAGGTTGAAATCTCCAAGGAAGATCTGGGTGCAGTGTTGTCCTGCGTTGGTTGAGATGGCTTCCATAATTTGTTCTATGAATGGGATGATATCTCCTGGCGGTCGGTAGAGTGCATGCAATTTGCACAGTGAATTGTTTCTCAAAATATCAATGCCGAAGTATTCACATGAGGATAGGGCAATGTTATGTTTCACTGAGAGATTGATTCAGTGTATGCAAGCAATACCTCCGCCTGGTCTGCTGAGGTCTCACTAATCGTATGATGTTGTGATTAGGTGTAACTAGTAGTCAAGGGTAGGTGTAGAGGCATCATTTAACCTTGTTCTGGTCGGGATTAGTAGGTCCAGCTCGTGTGAGAGGATGAGGTCTGCGCTGTCCGCTGCATGTTTCACTGCCTATCTGCAATGGAGCAGCATGCATTTCAGATGTTGTTTGGGTCAGCAGAGGTTGACTGAGAAATAAACACTTGCTTAAGGTTAGACTGTTCACAGCTCTGTGGTTGGACCTCGGTTCTCTGTGTAAGTTTGTAAGAACTATCTGGATTTACATGTAGTGCCAGTTTACTAGGGACTTATAGGTAAATTAAATGTGCCAATCAGATATGGGCTAATTCTATCATGTTTTAAGAAGTGAGCACAAGCACTTTAGCGCTGGTTAGCAAGGGTAAAGTGCACAGAGTCCTAAAGCCAACAAAAACAAATTTCAGCAAACAGGAGAGGAGCTGGAGAAAGGTTTGGGGAAGGCCACACCCAGGCTTTCAGGTCTAACAACATGCAAGTGTCATGCAACGTAAGAATGTGCAAAAGAAACAAAGTCTTTTAACAGCTTGCTGTGGTTACCGAGTTTGTGAACATCTGGTGCTTATTTTGTTATGCAGACTTTTGTGCTTCGTAGAGAGAGAGGATGAATCTTTCATCATTTCTAGGTTTCTTACTTCTTTTGAGGTTGTGAGTGGTGGGCAGGTAATCATTGTGTTTCCAATTGCCACCAGTTACAATCTTAGTTTTTGATGCAATGATATACTGGTGATTTATCATCATCAAGCAGCCATGGCTCTAATGCAACCCTTTAATTTTGAGGTGGAAATATAGTTGTTTTCCAACTTAAGTATTTATAGGAGTATTGCCTGTATAGCTGTAAAATGTGATGCTAAAAGATCTGATGAGCTCCAGGAGTGGTTCGATATATGTCGAAAAGCAGTGCCCAGATGAATAAGCCTTCGCATACACCTGCTCTGATGCTGTAGGGAACGAGGTGAATGGAGGTACTGAAACAATACTTTCAGTCCAGAAGCCGTGAGGAGATCCATTTGAGGGAACTTCTTCTTAGGTCTGTTTCTTTTCATCTTTGTAGTAATAGTTTGTAATGGACTGTGCTGAAGTCTACTGCAAGGTCAAGAAGTAGTAGTGCTACAACTTTTTTTATCCACCACTGTACTTATGGAAATCATAGCCAATTTCAGTGCCTCTTCCAGAATGAGCCCTGCTTGTCGGTCGGATATAGACACTCCGGGAAGTGTGAGATTTGGTAGAAAAGTGCTCTGTCTGTTAGTTTACTGAGGAAAATACAGTTTGCGATCAGTTTGTAGTTGTTAGAATTAGCTGGTTCCAAGTTGTCTTCTTTACTCATGGCCGTAAGTATGGATGTCCCGAGTTCTGACAGAAGTGTGCTGGAGGTTTGAGATATGCTGATTATATTAATTACTGCAATAGAGACTGATATGGATAGCAAAACATGTTTAAAGATTTAGTAGAGTGTGGATCAGACAGTGAGACTGCTGATCCACTTGATTCTTCCACATCATGTGGTTCTGCAAGGGTCAGTTGTTTGAAGGAAGTTAATAATAAGGACTAATTATTTGAAAGGAATCCATTACACTGGAGATCAAGTAGGTCTTGTGTTGCTTTGCTTAGTAGATGTATAGTTCTTGCTTTGCTGACAAAGTGATATGCCAGTTGATCAGAGAGGTCATTGGCATTGAGATGCATTCTGTATTGTGAAATTCGGGCACTGCTTTTTTAAATTTCTCTGTGGGGCATTTGGTATTGGCGATCCTGTGTATAGTGTGCTCGTTTTGGTATTTCATGGTGGCTTTACAGATTCTGTTGTGCATTGGGGGTCTTTTTTGTCCTAATGGCTCTTTATTTGGCACCATTTGATGCAAAGGGCATAACTGTATGTATGTCTTTTATTTCATTATTCATCCGTGGTGTTTTCCGAATCTTTTTGTTGATGACAAGTGATTTTCAAGTTGTTATCTTGGTGAATACTCTGGCCATCCAGTTGTACAACTCTTACTACTGTGTTAATCTAGTCTAGGTTTAGGTTTGCTGTAACATTAGCTTAGAGTTATTCCACGTTGCGCTTTTTCCATTGTCTGTAGGTTGAATTATGGGAGGAAACTTTGCCAGAAAGTTTACGTGAGATATAATTAATTAGGGTGGTATGGTGATGGTGCTCCAGGGGATACAGTCAATAGCATTGATGACAATGTCTTCCTGATTGCTGAACCAAATGTCAAGTGTGTATCCTGCCATATGGGTGGGGCCAGAGACAACTTGGCAGATTATAGCTTCCAGACTGGATGTGATTGATTGCAACATAATTTGTCTGGTGAAGCAGATATTCAGGTTGCCAAGTCTACATAGTTTAGGATGATTCAGGGATATGTTCCATGTGGCATCTGGCAACTTGTCTGTGAAGGCTCTCATGTTTGGAGGTGGTCAATATGAAGAAAAGAGTTAGAAAATTAATTCATTAAGTACCGGTATCATGTATTCTCCTAGCATGCTTCAGTAATGCCAATATGTCTGGTTTTATGCTGTTTATAGGTCATAGATAAGTTGTTTATTCTTGGGGATAGAGCATTGATTAGCAGCAGTTTATTTGGGGCAGTACTGTGATGGGAACTACAGATTAAGGTAAAGAGCGAGACTGATGTGTGTTTTGCGCCCAATCTAATTGTGCAGTGGGCTTGTGATTTGCGTTGGTGAATGCGAGATTGGTTAGTGCACTTATAGATGTATAAGTGGGGGAGATCAAGCGCTGAATTGTGGATTGAGTAGGTAAAAGTAAATTGTGTTAGAGTGAGTTGAAACTAAGTGGGCTGGAAGGATGAACATTAAATATTAGTGGGTTCATTATGGTTCTCACTTCCACTGGAAGGGATTTTATGGCGTTTGTTTGGAATGTATTTGAAAAGGTAGTGAATGCCATTTTTGGATTAACGTCTTTTTGGGGTGGTACATATTGTGTATTGTGTATTGTGGCTGCGATTTGCTGCTGTGAGCCAAATGAGAAGAGACGGTTTTAGTAGAGATTGGGGGCTTTGTTTCCCTTTATATCTTCTGAATGTGGATGGGGCGCACATTGGTGGTGGAAGGGGACTGTGGGGTCAATGTTAAGAGCTCTGAAGGCTGAGGTGGCTGTTAGTCATTTATTTCTGTGTGTCACAACTGATTTTGGTCCAGTGAGGATGAAGGTTATGCTAGAAAGAAGTTGGTGATGTTCTAAGCCTCACTGTTCTTTGTTGCTGTGGATGTGCAAGATGTTGTGATATGTGGCGAAGGTGGAGGGAAAGTAGGAATCGTTTGAAGTATAAAAGAGGTTGAATTTAACATGTGATTAATAATATTTTGAATAAAAGTGATTAGCTTTATCTTTGGCATGTGGGTAGCTTAGCCAATGGTGTTTTAGGTAGGAGGCAGTTGTGGAGGCCTAGGTCTATGGATGGCAGTTGTGATAACAGAGTTGGAAAGCAGATGCTGGGGTGAGTCAAGGTATGTGGAGTGAGGATGGAGAAGTTAGTTTATTGTTGAGCACTGAGTACAGAGACAGTGTGCAGAGTACTGACGGATATGTGTTAGTAGTAGATCGTAAAAGTTGTGTTTGTTATAAGAGTGCTTGTGGGCCTGGCGGTTTTGAAAGGAGAGGACAGGCAAGGGTAAAGAAGACAGAGTTGAATGTTGTGAGCATATTTTTGGGTGATGTTTATAATAAGGGCAATATCAGCAAAGTCCTGTGCACTCCTTAAGGGTGATTGGTTCTGATGTCAAAACCAGACAGTTAAATACAGTTCCTCAGAGATGCGTAATAAAGAATCGTAGTCCAGCGAAGCATGAATGGTGTTTTATAATTCAGTCTTGATCAGTACAAAATAAAACAAGCAGACACGTGTTTCGTCACATCGTGTGGAGATGCGACTCTTCAGGGCTGAAAAGAATCTCGGTCGAGATGTAGGGACGTTAAAAAGGCGATATGTGGCTCGATGATGAAGTGCCCTGGAGGGTGGGCACGTAGGGATGATGAAGGGCGGTATGTCAAGTCTGCTCAAGGCCTTTGCCAAGGCAGAAAAGTTAAACAATCCTCCTGTCAGGATTTGAAGTGCATTACAAGTGACTGCAGACAGTCAGAGTTGGTAGCCATAACAAGTATATTAAGCTAAAGAACATATATGGATCTGAAATTGACTTATCCCAGCGGTATCCAACATTTGTGGTAGGGGAAAATCCATGTCACATTTTCCCCATTTAGTTTAATTATATGAAAATGTATCCGAAGTGAATAGTCTGAAAATCGGGCACCCAAATCTCTTAGACCAAGGCTGCAACACGGAGGTAAACACTGTGAAATATATTGCAAAATGATACACCACCCTCCGGGTTGCTGTAGGGGTGGAAATATGTTGAAATAGCATGTGCAATGTGGTGGTTTTTCACATACTAGTCTAATTTACTCCTTTATGTCACATTTTACTGCATTTAGACAGCACCAATGTACGCATTTGGGAGGTAGTTTGTATTCTGAAAGTAAACTTAATGTAACAGGTCCTAGCACATGGCTCTAAAAGCAAGATGAAAATCCTGCAAAGCCACGTTTGGCTTCACTGCATTGAGACCCCGTTCTGCAAAAGGAAAAGTGCATTGATGCCATACATAAAGGTACACTGAGAACCATAATTTGGGGAAGCAGTAAGCGGTCCCTTCGAGTGGCTGCCTCCATCCCAATACCAGAAGCTGCACCACACTTGGTAGCAGCTGTTGGCATAGAGGCATAGATAGCTTCCGCTCCAGAAGTCTGTACTGTCTGTCATAAAATGTAAATTACAATTCAATGCTTCTATATTGCATGGGCATTTGTATTTACATAGCTGAACGCATCAATTGTATTTTAAGGAGTGTTGTATTCTCCTGAATGAGAAGGGACTTATCACGCGTATCTCGCAAATCGCAATAGGAATTGCATATTACACTGCAAATTTAATTAACTGAGAATAGGGATTATAAAGTTACAAAACCAGAAATTTGTGGCAGGTTTACGAAGCAATAAAATAAGGTTTGGTTCATTTGAAGACTATTTTCATGACATCACTACGGAACCAGGTCTAAAGTGCAACAGACTTCAACAAGGATAAAAACTAATTTTAGTACATGAATTATGTGCATCTTCCGTCAAGGAGTAAAACCTTTAAAAATCAACATAACTTACAGTGTTGAATGTGTAGCTCTTCTCCCCAAATAGTCTGTTGGCAATCCGAAGTAGGTATTTCGTGTCAGATTTGTTAATTTCTGAGGTCAAGGACTGGAACCCGGGGTGGACATCTTTGGCTTTGTGCAGCTGGAGGGCCTGAGAAGGAAGAAGATGGTTATTTATTCTCTTGATTGAAGACCCTTGCAGAATATTTTCACTCACAGTCATGACCGAGTCTCTTTGGCCCCTTACTTTCCAGTAAAGAAAGTTGAGCATATCTAAAATCGATTAAAAGAGGAGCCTTATTCCAAACCCACTATGTTTTTATTTCTGGATTCTTTCTCCTAAGCTCCAAATTTCTTCTGATTTAAGTCAAACTGGTTTGATTCTTGTGTGCACCATGTTATGTAACAGGGGCTCATTTTTGATGGTGGCACTGAACGAGGACTATTTACAATGGGTCTGTAAAAGAAGTTATTAACCATATGGAATAATGAGGAATTACTGGGAAATGCGCGGAAGCTTTTTAACTCTGGCTACTCAACGACAAGAAAAAATCCTATCTGACGACACGCAATAAAACAAGACAATTATTTTACGAGTGCAATTATTTGCTTTCATATGCAGAATTTGTAGACGGCCATCAAATAACCTTGTACTGGAAATCCGAACTGGCCAGTTCTTTTTCCTCTAATCCTTACCCACTTACCAGAGCCGGTTTTAGCACTGGCAGCGCCAGGTGCAACAACATTTATTGGTGCTCCGTTGTGACCTCCTTTATGGATTCCCTCACTACCACCCTCCAAGGGTGCCCCTCATCTCTCCATAGCCCCTCTCTCACATGCATTTCTTTTGTGGGTGTTAAAGCATTGTATTTCAGACAAACAGTATACAAGTCATACAAGTGTGTACATTGTTTTATTTGTAATGCTACAAAGAGACAATGTCCACTACAAGGTGTAGAAGTTACAGTTCATCCAGAATGGTAGGCAGCATATTTTGAGAGAGCTTGGTCTGGAGAAGCACCAACTCAGGATTTAAAGCATTACACAGTGGTTGGGGTTAGCTTTACTGATAACAATTTATTTATACCCAAACAAACCCTTTTTAGCAACGAAAGACTAGGCAGAAAAACACAAGACTACAAACCTATGCACTTCAGTTCATTTGCAGTTCTTTGATGCCAGTTCATAGCTCACGGAGACAAAAGACCTTATGTAATATGAGGCGCTGTATTAGTTCTCTCCATGCCACAGGAGTCAAGCTAGCCAGGCTGATGAGGGGTGATACTACGAAACCGGTCCTAGGATACTTGTTTCTAGTCCAGGGAGGACCTGGCCTGGCAGTTCGGGCTGGACTGCTCCCAAGGGGAACAGGGTCAAGACTGATTTGCATATAGCTAGGTCTAAACTGGAATTGCATGGGGGGCCACAAAACGATGGATTTAGGCACAGATCTCTGTACAGGGGTGAATGCATGACATTGCTCAGCATTCTGTCCATCAATTATTCTTTTTGAATTTGTCACCCCGAATGGGAGGCAGGGGGGGGCTCTTCCACAGAGGAGCGTTGCCCACCTGCTTTCTCGCAGTGTGAGAAGCAGAAACATAAAATGGTAATAACTACCATTTTATGTTTCTGCTTCTTGCACTGTGAGAAAGCAGAAGGGTAGGGTTTGCTTGTGGGAGGGGCTGCTCTGGGAGCAGGGCTGGGCAGGGGAGGAGTTGTCTTCCCACTCTTGAGTGCGCATGACTGATTTGGTCAGCCAGTCATGCGCACTCTGCCCTTCTCCATGCAGGCTGCAATGCAGCCTACATGGGGAACATGGCTGGGCCATTAGCCCCTGGCTGGGCAGGGTCCCAACCAATCAGCGCTGTGCTTGGCTGTGGGGTAGGAGCCTGGCTGCCTGCTTCCTGTTCTTGTCAGAGGCAGTAGAGGAGCAGAGACGACGCGGGACGCAGCCGGCGGGAAGGTACGTTTAATTTTTTTTATTACTCAATTGAAACCCCCCCATGAGTCATGTCGACCACGACTGGTGAGAGGAGTATGCCAGACATGGGTCCCACGATCTCCATGCCACTGGAGTCAAGCCAGCCTGGCTGATGAGGGGGGAATACTCAGAAACTGGTCCTAGGATGCTTGTTTCCAGTCCAGGGAGGATCTGGCCTGGCAGTTTGGGCTGGACAGTTCCCATGGGGAACAGGGTCAAGACAGATTTGCATATAGCTGGGTCTAAACTGGAATGGCATGGGGAGCAAAAAAAACGATTTAGGCACAGATCTATGTACTAGGGAAAATGCATGGCATTGGGGAAAATGCATGGCATTGTTCGGATTTCTGTCCATCAATAGTTCTTTTTGTATTAGTGGCAACTGGCACAGATTCAGGTGTCCAGCTTGGGGTAGAATCCCTGCCATTAGAATTTAGGATGATTTTCCCTTTTGGTCATTACTGTTCACAACTGACTCATTGGATTGGATCACGACATAAATTAATAATCATTTTTCATAAAGAGCCATGAGAGGGAGGTGTGTACAACTGGGTTGGTTGAGTGGTTGTTGGATCAGGCTGGTACTTTTTGGACCTTGATGAGAGAGAAGAGGGGTGTGCAAAGGCAGAGAATGATAGGAAACACTTCAGGTTAGTCTGAGATAGGCAACTTAAACGTAATGTTTCAGTCGGGGAGGAGGTTGAAGAGATTGAACAGATTTAGAGTAGATTGTAAGGTGATAATATTTTGGTTAGAGTAGGCAGCATTGCATTAAGGTTGTAGGAGCCGTCAAGTTTGAATCACGCAGGTCTGGGTGGGTGGTGAGGCGGGCACTGGGTTGGAGCCCCAAGAACGCAGATGCTATGCAGTAATGTGAGGTGCATGTCACACATAATAAAGGTGAAGGGTACAGTTCATAGTGCAACAATCACTCCGATATAAAGGGGTACACGGTGTAGGTCACTATTCACAGAGGTTTAAAGCACCACCCACTCAAATGCAGGAGGTTGGTGCAAAGTTGGTGCAAAGGGCAGAGCCTGGCTCATAAAGGTGCACACAACACTAAAATACACTACACCCCACAGTTCACAGGGGCTCAGTGCATTAATCAGCAAACTGCACATGGGAGGAGGTACAGTTTACAGGAGTGCAGGATACCAATCACTGAACTGCATAGATGTCGGAAAGCGTTAAGGTAATTTGTTATCTTTGATTCTGCAAAGAGTTCCAGCTTTTGAAACAAAGACAGGACCCTCAAAGAGGACAGCATTCTCTTCCAAACGAGAAGCAGGACATATCCATTAATCGTTATAAATCCCCTACATTCCTAATAGGCCAGCTTTCAGTCTTGCATAGCTGAAGCAGATAGTCCAAAGAAGTGGCTCATGAAATGATTGTAGAACCTCCTGAGGCACAAGCGTCTCCCTCTAAAAAAGTGGAGTGGTGTCCTGATGTCCTACATTAGTAACAGAAATGCCTCACTACAAACCACCCTTGCTTATAATGCAAAACCTCAACAGCAAACCAGTGACTAGATATGAAACCTACCAATTTTCACAGGACATCATCACTAAGATCAACCACAACTAAAATCCTCGCTTTTTCCCTTCTAGCACAGACTACTAAATACTGCTGGTCTGTCAGCTCACTGATCAAAAGGTTTTCAATGTTTTGCTTCTGTTAGTGAATGTTCCAGGCACAGAAAAGCATGCCATTTTAACACCTTTTGATGATAAACTTCGGAGCCAGCAGTTCAGACAAACTACATTCCGAGCGGTCTTCCATCCTCTATGGAGATTACCAAAACAGGGGTTACCTCAAAACCACAGGTCATGTGGAAAAAAATAACCTCTGCAGTAAATTAGTTTCGACTTCTGACCATGCTGACGTACACATACAACTTAAATAACATCAGGTAGAACTGCTCACTGTGAGTAGCCATGCAAGGACATCACAATGGTCTTCCCTAATTGATTCGCCTCCTGGGATACATGGAGCATACATTCCTGTCCCTGGACTAGATTTGAAGGGATGGACTTCATTAGTTTTATTCATTCCGGTCAAACATTACCCAACAAACAAATGTTGGTCTGTTCTTCTGCAAATCCCTCAAATTGTTTTGCAAGTTTAGGAGACTTCAGTGTTTGGCTTTAACTGCCACATCAAATGCTATTTCATGCCTAGACACATAACCAAGATCTGCATCACGATAGCTAAGGATAAGAGAAATAGCAGTCCTCTTGATTGTGACTTGTAAGCATAAAAATAGAAAACAGTTTCTGCACGAGTGGTGATAAAACTAAAGTATTTCTTCTGGTCGTTGGAGACCCTAGCTTGAGTCCACTTCACAGACACTGCTATTGGGTACCTTCAGCTCGCATCTAGCCTTTCTAACAAGCTAAAACCCTAAAGTCAGCAACTTGGATATCATCCCTACAGTTTTCATCTAACTTTTAAGATAACCTGATCAAACATAGGCTCATCGATTTTAATCAACTTCAGGGATCCTCACACTATTGCTTACTCAACACCACATTGCCTTCCTCCTTGCAGTGGCCCTCTTGCACATCACGTGTAATCATGCAGGTTTTCCAGCGTAGATGAGGAGAAAGCTCCAAGGACCTTAAGAAGAACTGCTCACTTGCACTGATGTCACTCTACAGGTTGCCGATTAAACAATGGATCCATTTTAAAAGTGAACATTTAGTCCTTAAGGTATTTACAACAGCATAGTGCAGAACCTGATCATTCCGTTTCTCCTGTACTGCCTGAGCAGATACCATGGATGGCCTTCCAAATGTGTCTCACAGATCCCATTGGCATACAAAGAGTTAAGAGAAAGATCCCTACCTTATGGACTTTCTTATCTTTGCCTCCTGACCTTAAGGTGGACTTCAAAATGTAAACAATTAAAGACCAGCCTCTTCGGGCAAGCTTAGAATTATAAAAATGTGTTTCTCTGTTGTTCTGCTCTCCCACACCTATCACTGCAGCTGTTCTACCCGCATCCTGAAAGATCCATCGAGTTGCACTATAGCTATACATACGTTACAAAATCAGACTGTGTATACACAGCAACTGTAGAAAAGATACTCTAGCTTTCCACTGCCTTGGATGAAAGAATGCCACTGGGTTAATGTTTTGTTTTGCTTACTTACTCAACGACTCTCTACATTAAGTCGCACCCCAGTTTATTTATTTATTTACTTTATTTTATTTTTTATTTTTATTTGAGCAGGTTCAAAACGGTACAACTTAAATAAAGGCTTTATAAGGTACAATATAAAAAATAAAAAAAAGTATACACAACATAATACTGCAAAAAAACAGAAAAAGAAAAATTCATTGCCTTATTCATTCCCAGCATTCAAATTAAATAGGCAGTACAATAAGACATAATTCATTTCGAAGTCTCTTCCTGAGGATACTTCAGTATGCTCCAGAGATGGAAGGGAAGTGGGAATACATGATTTGTGGGGGGCAACCAGCAATAGTATATTAATATTACGATTTCTATTACAGGAACTATGTGTTTCTGTGGTTAACAAACCAGGTGGCAACTGGAGCCCATATCTGCTCACCAGATCTCGATTTTTTCCCTCTAGTTCTATAGATTGCAGCCTCTTGCTTATAAATACCTAATAGTCTACTCAGCCACCCCTGGAAGGTAGGAGCATCTGGGTCTTTCCACCGTGCTGCCAAGATGATTCTATAAAACAGCCGTACCTACAAAAGTAACCATTGCTTCTTTATTGCTGTGCCCTAAGGAGTCATCATAACCTAGGACAAAAAGTGTCGCTGATGTTCTTAGTTCGTGGCCAAAGATTTCAGCCCAATACTTGGTCATGCCTTTTTTAATCGCTTTTAATTTTGGGCACTCAACTAGCCTGTGAACAAGATTAGCTGGACCCAACGAACATCTTGGGCATTGATCGTTTATTCTTTTGCCCCAGGTGAATAATTTTGCGGGGGTAAAGTAGAGATTGTAAATTGTTTTATAAATTTGAGCCTTTAGGTTTGAGGCCAGAAGTACTTTAGATGATAAAATCAAACACATATCGATCAATGTTTGAATTATTCAACTTAATGGCCCAGTTTCTTTCCGTTTGTTCCAGATCATCAGGATGATTCTTTATGAATAATTCATAGATGCTGCCTATCCGAGTTGTCTGTTTGCCTAAGAGGTTTAATATCGGTATTGTTTTTAAGTCTATGGTCAATACCGACTGTCTAAGGGAGGTGTAAATTTGTATAAATTTCAAATAGTCAGTGCGCGGGATTTGATATTTTGCACAGAACTCTTCGAAATATGGTATATATTCTCTACCCAGAAAATCTCCCACTGTCACTACCCCTAGTCTCTCCCACCTCCTAGAGGTGCTGTCGTTAAGTTGGATCGGAATTATTGAGCTCTGCCACAGGGGTGTATATTTGGTATATCTTGGTATTGTCAAAAGTTTAGTGGTTCGTTTCCAAATTTTCAAAGATGGTTCGACTTGTTTCAGCAGCAAACCTCTGGCCTTATCTCAATCAATCAATCAAAGACATTTATAGAGCGCGCTACTCACCCGTAGGGTCTCAAGGCGCTTGGGGGGGGGGGGGGGGGAGCCGTTACTGCTCGAACAGCCAGGTCTTCAGCTTCTTCCTGAAGGAGAGGTGGTCTTGGGTCAGGCGCAGGTCGGGAGGGAGGAAGTTCCAGGTCTTGGCGGCCAGGTAGGAGAAGGACCTTCCTCCTGTTGTCGCTCTTCGGATGCGGGGGACGGCGGCGAAGGCGTGGCTGGTTGATCGGAGGTGGCGCTTGGGAGCGTAGAAGTTGATTCGGTTGTTGAGGTAGCTCGGGCCTTGATCGTGTAGGGCTTTGTGTGCGTGGGTGAGGAGACGGAAGGTTATTCTTTTGTTGACGGGGAGCCAGTGCAGGTCTCTCAGATGTCCGGAGATGTGGCTGTTTCGTGGGATGTCGAGGATGAGTCTGGCTGAGGCGTTCTGGATCCGCTGGAGTCTCTTCTGGAGCTTGGCGGTGGTTCCGGCGTAGAGGGCGTTGCCGTAGTCCAGTCGGCTGGTGACGAGGGCCTGGGTGACAGTCTTCCTGGTCTCGTGGGGATCCACCAGAAGATCTTCCGTAGCATGCGCAGGATGTTGAAGCATGACGAGGAGACGGCGTTGACTTGTCTGGTCATGGAGAGGTAGGAGTCCAGGATGAAACCCAGGCTGCGTGCGTGGTCTGTCGGTTTGGGTGCGGTGCCCAGGGCGGGGGCCACCAGGAGTCGTCCGAGGCGGAGGGCGAGGAGCCCAGGATGAGGACTTCCGTCTTGTCTGAGTTCAGTTTCAGGCGGCTGGTCGTCATCCACTCGGCTACATCTTTCATCCCTTCGTGCAGGTTGGCTCTGGCGGCGGCGGGGTCGTTGGTCAGGGAGAGGATCAGCTGGGTGTCGTCGGCGTAGGAGATTATGTTGAGGTTGTGTTGGCGTGCGATGGCCGCGAGGGGGCTCATGTAGACGTTGAAGAGGGTTGGGCTCAGCGAGGAACCTTGAGGGACGCCGCAGATGACTTTGGTGGCCTCTGACTTGTACGTGGTAGGCGGACTCTCTGTGTCCTTCCGTCGAGGAAGGAGATGATCCATTCCAGTGCCTTCTCCTGGATTCCGACGTTGCTGAGGCGCTGCACTAGGGTGCGGTGGCAGACCGTGTCGAATGCCGCGGAGAGGTCTAGGAGGATGAGGGCCGCTGTGTCTCCGTTGTCCATCAGGGCTCGGATGTCGTCGATGGCAGCGATGAGGGCGGTCTCGGTGCTGTGGTTGGCTCGGAAGCCAGACTGTGAGGGGTCGAGGGATCCATTCGTCTTGAGGAAGGCGGCCAGCTGCTTGTTGACGGTCTTCTCGATGACTTTGGCTGGAAACGGGAGGAGCGAGATGGGTCGGTAATTCTTGAGTTCGGTGGGGTCCGCTGTGGGTTTCTTGAGTAGAGCGCTGAGTTCGGCGTGCTTCCAGCTCTCAGGGAAGGTGGCGGAGTCGAAGGAGGTGTTGATAATGTCCCGCAGGTGGGGTGCGATGACAGCGTCTGCCTTGTTGAAGACGTGGTGAGGGCAGGGGTCAGTCGGAGATCCAGAGTGGACGGAGTTCATCATGCGCACGGTGTCTTCCGTGCTGATCGGAGTCCAGGCGCGGAGGGTGGTGGTGGGTGGCGTTGCTGTGGTCGTGGCGTGCGTCGGATGAATGCTGAAGCTGTTGTGTATGTCTGCGATCTTGTTGTGGAAGTAGGAGGCGAGGGAGTTGCAGAGGTCTTGCGATGGGGTGATGTCGTTGTTTCCTGCGCTGGGGTTGGAGAGCTCTTTCACGATGTTGAAGAGTTCCTTGCAGTTGTGTGCGTTGTTGTCCAGCCGGTCCTTGAATGCGGTTTTCTTGGCGGCGCAGATCAGTTGGTGGTGCTTCCGGGTGGCGAGCTGGAGGGTGGTCATGTTGTCCGGTGTTGGTTCCCTTCTCCAGACTTTCTCGAGGGCTCGGCAGTTCTTCTTGGAGCTCTTGAGTTTGTCGGTGAACCATGGGGCCTTCTTGCTGCCGGGTCTGCTGGGCGGGGTCCGTAGAGGGGCGAGTTCGTCCGCGCAGTTGCTGATCCACTTCGTGAGGTTGTCGGCGGCCTGGCTGGGGTTCGCTGAGCTGGCAGGGGGGTGCTGGCTCAGGGAGGCGGTGAGCTGGTCGGCTGTGATCTTGTTCCAGCTTCTACGGGCAACCTGTTGCTGGTGGTGGTGGATCGTCGTTCTTTTGAAGGTGAAGTGGACACAGCTGTGGTCCGTCCATTGAAGTTCTGAGGCGTGGCTGAAGGCGATGTCTGTGCTGGATGAGAAGACGGCGTCGAGTGTGTGTCCGGCGAGGTGGGTGGGGGTGGACACCAGCTGCTTGAGTCCCAGGTTGGCGAGGTTGTCGAGCAGGGTGGTGGTGTTGCGGTCGTTGTTGTAGTTGATGGAGCGAGATAGAAAACAAAATTTTGTTTAAACTCGCAAAGTCACATTTCCATAACATGAATAAAATTATTAATGATTTGTGATATGTCGTGCTTATACAACCTAGATTAAACTTTACACGTGGGGGGACTAACATGTGTGCTCATAAACGTGCATAAATGTTGCATCTTTTTGTTAGTGCAAAATAATAAAATAATTTATTGTTTTCGTTTTTGTCATTACTAACTGCTGCATATTTAAAATAAGCATGTGCTTGTTTTGCTTTTTCTTGTCTGTGTGATGTCATTTCTACTATTCTAGGTGCATATGGGTCTCATAGAAAAACGGAGACTGGTAAATATAAACGCTGCTTTATTTGTTTGCAATGGCTAGGTAACATTTTGATTAATCGGGTGGGCTAATTATTTAGTAAACCATGGGGTGGATACAGAATATACTTTATTTCTTACATTAATACTTTTCTTGTGTTTGTTTTATACTAGAAATCATAAGTTGCCTGCTTTTGAGGCCTAGCTATTTGAGCCGCAAAATAAAAGCTGATCTGTAATTCTGCAGAAAGTCACGAGACGCCCATTCTGAATTAAAACGTTTATTGAAGCTACATTCACAAAGCAAAAACTGATGAGCTGACATCATTCTGTCGGACATGGCCAAGGTCGAAAGTGAACTTTTTGTCAGTCCTTAACTTGGCATCCGCGGAAGTTGCACCGTAAGACTATGGAAGCTGCGAGGATGACTTAAAACAAAGTTGCAATCGCAGGAAGCCTCTGGCTTCACGTGGAAGAGACAATGGTCTTTGTAAGACATGATTTTGTGGAATTTTTTAAGAATCGGGTGACATGTCACTTGTCACTCTCAGCCAATGGGACGTCGAGTATTTCTGAAAACTTTCCTTTGCTAGTTTAGTTAGCGTAGAAAGGTATAAAAAGTCATGCCCTTAGGGTTGGGCTGGCTGCTGCTTTCTGACTTTCCGATGAGGGTGATGTGCTGCTGGACTTTGCGTGGAGCACGTAAGAATCCTCAAAGAACTTTACTTTAATTTCTGTCTATTTAGCTCAGTTAGGGAAATAGGTTTTAGAAATGCTAAACTTTATATAAATTCTTTAAATTGATTCAATTGCTTAAATTGTAATTTTCTTATTTCTTACCATCATGCTTGCTTTAATGCTAATAAAATTCAATTATAAAACTTACAATTTATATACCATAATTTAGAAAATAAAATCTTACTTTTGACAAACAAGCTGGTCTTGGTTATTTAGAAGTATAGGTTACCTTTAGCTAGATCACGTCGCCTATGGTGGTCGTTTAAATGGTTGAGTTTTATTCTAATGACAATATTCTTTCTGCAAATGTATAAAATTGTATATATTGTGTAGATAATGTGTATATAGATTTATTCTGACCACCTGATTCAGTAGGCCCAAAATATATCAGGTTCATAAATGGGTCCATGTTTAGTATAGAATTTTGTTTATAGGTTATAAAGTTGGGTAGCGTAGTTTATGATATATTTTCTATAGCCCGCTGGATCAATTATCTGGTAGCAGAAATTGATGGTTGCTAAGAGGTAACCAAGGTAACATGTTGGTTGCTAAGGATTGCGTCATGGTATGAAAATAGGATCAATGTTTTAACAACTTGTTAAGTTCGTTTTTCGTGCCTATCTGTAAGCTATACCGGTATAGATTGTGTGGCGAGAAATTAGTCACGCAAGCCATCTGTTCGTTTGTAGTGATATCGCCGAGTATCACAAGAGGTATCGCCGTGTACCATAGTGTTGTCGCCGAGCAACACAGTTTTAGGGCTAGGTCTGATTCTTGTATAGTGAGGATTTTCTAAGAAATCAAAGCAGCATGAGAATAGGGACAAAGCGCCTTCCATAAAACTCACTGTGATGAGAGTAATAGTTATATCCAAGCTTGAGTGAAGGGTAAAATTTAACGTCGGTGCATGATTATCTATAAACAGGTTAGAGTCCTGTACGGGTACATGTTTCATATCTATAAACAGGTGAGAGCCCTGTACGGATAACGTCGTTATTTTGCTAACGGTGCATGATTTCTATAAACAGGTGAGAGTCCTGTACGGATTTCGTGTGTATTTGAATTTAGGGAATTTTCCGTGTAAAAGTGCGAGTTTGAGTTGTATTTTATGTTCAAGTGGAACTCTTAGAACTTTCACTTCGCGGTGGGTTCAGAGCAAAGCGAGTTCATAATTATACGTGTTAGAAGGGTGGGGTAAGGTTACTCTACTGACAATTGAATATTATCCTTAGTGTGAATAGCGCCGTCTATTCCGAAGTGTGGATACTTGAATGTATGTAAACTATCCTAATTAGTGAAACGAACAGATGTTGTCTTTATAAGTCATTGTTAAGAATTAATTTACACTGAAAAGTGTTCTTAAAATGGCGCTGTGAAAAGATTTTGTGAAGGAGGGGTAAGCGCCAGGAGTGAGAAGCGAGAAACCGCAGCTGCTGTGTACGTCACAGAGCCGCGCTGGGATTGGGTGACCTACGTCACAAGCTGTATTCTGATTGGCTCCTGAGTCTCTGACAGCCTGTGAGCTGATTGGTCCTTCAGAAAAACTCTAAATTTATTGGTTGAGCAGGAAACTGACGCAGCTCAACTGCCATTGGCTTGTTAGTGTGTTTCGCGCACGGATTGGTTGTTTGCGGAACATCCCGGAAATATTTTACGAACGATTTTGTGAATTAAATTTTACTTTTAAAAATGAGTTATCATTTTAAACATGTTGAGAAAAAGACAACATTATTTCAGAAATTTAAGAATTTATTTTCACCTGACAAGAAAATCGAAACGCGAGGTGGTAAACTACTTCATAAGTATAAAACACCTGCAGCGTACATGGAAGGTGAATACGGATATCATACTGTCTTATGGTTCGACAGTTGGAAACGTTATACTAAAAACGATGGTGTTTTGGCTTGGCCTGATGATGGTTCATTTAATGTAAGAGTTTTAAGAAACTTACGAGAGAAAATGAATGCTCTTGTTCCGAAACCGAGACCAACTCAATTTGAAGCTTTAGTTGAGTGGGAAGATGAAATGTATCAGTTACAAAGAGAAGCTAGTGGAATTAAAAGACCTTCTAAAAATCCATCATGGAAAAGAGAAACTCATGAAGATAGATTACGAATGTGGAGACAGGGAAACATGAGTGAAGGATTGTATTTAATTCATGAAATGGTAATGGGTTCTCCTACAGGGAAATCTATGGAAAGTGAATCTGAGGATGCAGTTATGGAAGAAATATATACAACTGCTAGAAAGAAACAGCCTAATCAGCCTTTGAGACCTCCTAGATCATGGTCTACTCCGGTGGTTTCTACTGAAACTTCACCGAGTGCACCTCCAATTAATGAAGCTCCTAAACTTTATCCAAATAATTGTGAAATCACTGAAACTCCTAGAAGACCAGAATTTGAGAATGCTCGAAATGAGGGTAGACATTTTTCAATGACTCCAAGAGCAAGGGAACCTCCAAAAGATTATACTAGAGAAACAAGAAATGTTGAGGATGATGATTATAATGAATACTTAAGGTCTAAAGAAGAATTAATTAAAAGAATGACAAAAGGCATGGAAGCTGTCACAGTTCCAGTAACAATAGGTCCTGTTCAGCCTATATTTGATCAAAGAAATACAAACAAAACTGGATTAACTATTCCTTTAAATACAGAAATTCAAAAGCCTGCTGAAAAATTTTATTCAGATTTGACAGAATTAAACACTTCTAGATCGAGAATGCCTGATTTAACCTTTAATGAGGATTTATCTCCAAAAACACCAATGGGTGCTATGTCAGATGTAGGAAGTCCTGAAGTCAGGGTAACTACACCAAAGCTTGATGTGGCCAAATTAAAAGCAAATATTGAAGAATTAATAATTGGAACAATTGGCCCAGATAGTTTAAATTACTATCGGGATGATGAACTATTATTCATTTGCAAAAGTATTCAATGGAAAACGAAAAATAAATATGATCAATTAGAGGATCTAGCTGCAGAACTTGAAATCGATGTGAGTAAACAAAAGAATTTTGCAAAACATTACAGATTAGATTTCTCAGAAAGCGACATTGAGAGTTTGAACTCAATGGGAAGAATAGTTCACATTAAAGATTTAATTGTCTATATCAAAAAGCTAGGAGAACTGAACAAATGGAGAGTGAAATGGACCAAAAGGAAGGAAGATGAAAGATTAGAAAGAATGTCAAAACAATTTCCAATGAGAGAAGTTGCAGGTGGAGGATATGTTCATGTCCCATGGTCGAGACAAGACATTCTGTTATTCACAAATGATTTTCCTAAATTAAGAGAGAAACCTGTTGAGTGGTACAGGCAAGTCGATAGATTTATCAAAGTGTCAAAAGTTCTGTGGATTGATTTGGATGGATTTTTTGACATTGTTGTTCCATCTGATCTTTGGACAGAATGTAAAATATCTATTAGTTGGCCAAAAACAGAACCTGAGCGAATCAAAGAAACAGGTGCCCCAAATCCACTCGTAATGGATTTTTACGAGAAAGTAATTGTTTGGATGAAAAACAAAATTCCACCCAAAGAAGTTGATTGGGTTAAAATAGAAAGAACAGAGCAGGAAACAAAAGAATCAGTTCATTCTTTTTATGAAAGACTACTGTTAATCTTTAAACAATACAGTGGTTATGAGAAATTAGATGAGAAAGACATGAGTCATTTTATCTATAGATTTGTTTATGGACTAAAACCTGAAATTGGAGAAATGATCAGAACTAGTATTGTCGGATGGCAAGCACTATCTATTGATGATATTCTGAGAAAAGCAAAATATTGTAGCGATGAATTAGAAGTAAAACAGAAGAAGCTGAAGGAGAAAGCCATGTGGGCACAGGTAAAAGTGGCTGAGCAACAGATTGCCAGCATGGGAAATAAGAACACTAATTTTGTTCAAACTGGAAATACGAACCAGATACAAGGAAAGTTTAAAGGTAATAATTTCCAAAAGAAATTTAGCCCAAAGATAGAAGAGCTGAAACAAAGATTACCTTGTTTTAATTGTGGCGAAATTGGACATTGGAGGGACGAGTGTCCTCATCCTCCTAGAAACTTAAAGAATCCCTTATTGAATCCACAGATGCAGAATGGTGTTAACGTGCAGCAACAGCTACAGATGCAACAGGGGTTAAATGAATTTAATATTCAGCGACAGTTACAACAACAGCAACAACAACAGGTGAATAATCGTCAAGACCAGTTGCCACAACCACCTTTTCCGAATTGTGGGGGAGTTCAAAAATATAATCCAAACGTGGGATTTCAGGGATGTGAACAGGTAATAAAACCACAAAAACAGCAAAAGCAGCAAAGGGTTCAAATGCAAAATGCTTCACAACAATTTTTATTGACAGAAAGCCAAGACAGTGATTCTGATGATTATTGCTGACGGTGCCCGAGAGAGGAGGAAGAGTGTGTTGTTGGAGCCACTCTTGAGGTTGACCAGTCTGGTCCTTATGTAAACGGGAAAGTTAATGATGTAGACATCACTTTTCTAGTGGACACTGGTGCTACCCGTTCTACTGTTAGATCAGTGGAAATTGAAAACCTACCTCTCTCTGGGGATACCATCCAAGTTGTCGGAGTAAGTAATCAGCAAATTAAAACAGACTTAACTGATCCAGTACCAGTTGAAATTGGAAATTACAGAGACAAACACAGATTTGTGGTTTGTAATAGTAGTCCAGTAAATCTATTAGGCAGAGACATCTTATGTAAAATGAATTGCAGAATATATTGTTCTCCTGAAGGAGTTGAATTACAAACAATGGAGGAAGATGGTTTGTACAGAATGACAATGATGATGATGGAAGCAGAAGAAACAAAATTGTTTCCTGCATTTGAAGAAAAAGATTTACCTGAAGAGCTAAAAGAAACAGTGAAATCTGAGATATGGGATTTTACTGGGAATGAGATGGGTCTGATGAAAAACGTAGATCCTGTTAAAATTGCATTGAAGCAGGGAATAGAATTTCCAAACACTCCACAATATAAAATGAAAACAGAGACAATTGAAGGTATTACACCTGTAATTGAAAAATTAATCAAGCAAGGTGTATTGGAAGAAATGAAGAGTAGCTCTTGTAATTCACCAATTATGGGAGTTAAAAAGGCTAACGGAACATTTAGGATCGTACAAGATTTGAGAAAGGTTAATCAAATTGTTATTCCATGTTGTCCTGTGGTTCCAAATCCAGCAGTGATTCTATTTCAGATTCCATATGATGCTGAATGGTACACAGTCATTGACCTTTGCAATGCATTCTTTACTGTTCCTCTACACCCAGACAGTTATGAAATCTTTGCTTTCAGATTCCAAGGTAAGACCCTTGGATGGACAAGAATCCCTCAGGGCTATACAGAAAGTCCTTCAATCTTTAACGAACTGTTAAAAAGATCATTAGAAGATTTAGACTTACCAGGTAGGTCTACGTTAGTGCAGTATATTGATGATTTGTTAATAGCTGCTAAGACAAGAGAAAATTGTGTAGCAGACACAATAATTCTGTTAAATCGCCTTGCAGAAGAAGGACATAAAGTGTCCCCAGCAAAACTACAGTTTTGCAAACAGGAAGTGAAATATCTTGGTCACAGAATTGCAAAGGGAAAAAGACAAGTAACAATAGAGAGAATAAAAATGATTCAAGCAATGTTACCGCCAAGAACACAAAGACAGGTCAGAATGTTCCTGGGAATGGTAGGTTACTGTCGACAATGGATAAGTGGATTTTCAGTAATAGCGAAACCACTACAAAGACTGACCAAATCAGATGTAAAAGATCCAATTATTCTCAATGATGTTGAGATGGAATCTTTTGAAAACTTGAAAAAGAGCTTATGCCAAGCTCCTGCTTTGGGTATGCCAAATTATGAGAAAGATTTTGAACTGTATTGCAGTGAGAGAGAAGGATGTGCATTATCTGTGTTAATTCAGAGACATGGAAACCTAAAGAAACCTATTGCATATTTCTCTGCAGTTCTTGATCCAATTGCAAAAGCATTACCAGGTTGTTTAAAAGCAGTTGCAGCTACAAGTATCAGTCTTGAACAAAGTGAAGGAATCATTATGGGATTTCCTGTAAAAGTTTTTGTGCCTCATTCAGTTGAAATATTACTGACAAGAGGTAAGACTCAACATTTAACAAGTAGCAGATTGACAAAGTATGAGAAAATCATACTAGGAGCAGATAATGTTTCGATTTCAAGATGTTTGAATCTGAATCCTTCTACATTACTGCCTGATTCAGAAATCGTTAATGACATTGAGACAGAACATGAATGTTTAGATGTCATGGAATTCTGCACAAAACCAAGGAAAGACATCAAAGACAGACCTTTGCCTGAATCGGATTTTGTCTACTTTGTAGATGGCTCATGCTTAAGATCCGAAGGTGGTGTCTTGAAAGCTTCATACTCAGTTTGTACAGTCGAAAACATTAAAGAAGCATCATGTCTTGAAGGAGTTCGTTCAGCACAAGTGGCTGAATTGATTGCTTTAATTCGTGCATGTGAAATATCAAAAGATATAAGAGTTACCATCATTACTGATAGTCAGTATGGGTACGGAGTTGTGCATGATTATGGACAACTCTGGTCACAGAGAGGATACATGACATCAACAGGATCACCAATTAAAAATGCGGTATTCATTAGAAGATTAATTGAAGCAATACAATTGCCAAAAGAAATTGCCATAGTCAAGTGTGCAGCACACACTAGAGGGACTGATTATATTTCCAAAGGAAATGCCTTCGCAGATGAAACAGCAAAGTACTGCGCAAGGAAAAATTATTCTTACAATCGGAATAGAAGTACAGAAACTGATTCAAATTCATTAATGCTAACAACTATTGTAGAAACATGGAATGAGATTAGAGATTTACAAAACGAAGCAGATGATGAAGAAAAAGACCTATGGTTAAGATCAGATTGTAGACAACGTGATGAAGATGGAGTGTGGGTTTACAAAGATGGCAGAGTAGTTTTACCAAATTGCATGATTTCTGACATGGCCAGATTATATCATGGTCCTGCACATTTAGGAAGAGATTCCATGGTCAGACTTTTTAGAGAAACATGGTTCAATACCAAATTCAGAACAATTGCAGAATCTTTTTGTCAAAGGTGTTTATCATGCCAACAAATGAATCCAAACAGAAAATCAGTGGTGGGGACAGGAATAATTGGTCGAGAGGGTGGTCCCTTTACCAGGTTACAAATAGATTTCATTGAAATGCCCTTACACAACTGTTTGAAATATGTACTTGTAATTGTATGCTTGTTCTCAAGGTGGGTAGAGGCTTTTCCTACACGACATTGTGATTCAATTACAGTAGCAAAACTAATGCTCAGAGAAATCATCCCAAGGTACGGTTTTCCAGTCACTATTGAGAGTGATGGAGGAAGTCATTTTGATAATAAACTGTTGAAGTTAATTTGCGAAGCTATGAGCATTGAGCAGAAAATACACTGTGCATACAGACCAGAGGCATCAGGTGTAGTTGAACAAATAAATGGAACTATCAAAAACAGAATTGGAAAAATGTGTCTAGAGACAGGAGTTAAGTGGACTGATGCTCTTCCACTTGTTTTGATGTCAATAAGAAGTACACCAGATAAAAAGACAGGTTTGAGTCCTCATGAAATTTTGATGGGAAGAGTTATGAGGCAAGCTTTTGTACCTGTAGGTAAACTATTGAGCATAAATGACAGTGCAATTTTGGATTACTGTAAAAGGTTATCTGATATGGTAACTTCTGTGTCTAATCAGGTGGGAACTGAAGCACAATCAAATGACAAAGTTTTGACACATGATCTGAGACCTGGAGACTGGGTCAGAACGAAAGTACATCGGAGGAGGAATTGTCTATCTCCTAGATGGCAGAAACCTAGGCAGGTAATCTTGATCACTACTAATGCTGTAAAGTGCAGAGGATTGAAGCGCTGGATTCATCCAAGTCATACTATTCCAATACCAACTCCTGAGAATTCTGATGTTGAAAGTGATACCACAGATGACTCTGATTCTGAAGCAGAAGACAGAACAGAAGGTGAAGTAATTCCAGATTCTGAAGATCGACAAGAAAGTCGACATCTGGAAACTGTGCCAGTGAATGGAAATCTGACAAGAAAAGACTTAGAAATAATTGAAATAGATTCTGAAGGTGAAGAGAATCTGTTAAAAGGAAAGATAACTGAGGATTCGGTTGTCTATGTTGAAGACAGAGAAGCTGAACCAAAAGAAGTTTCAGACCAGGAGAGTATCGAAAGGCAGAGAACAAGCTCTGAAGTAAGGAACAAAAATCCGAAATCTGGGAAGCTAGAGGTAATCGAGGAAGAGGAGGAGATCGAATTACCGAGTACCAGTGATGGAAGACAAAGTGAAGTTCCTGAAGGAGTGAAATTGCCGTATAGAGAAGTTCCTGAGTCAATTGAAATTTCAGACTACGAAACTGAGGAAAGTGACGTGGAAGGTGGAAGTGAAAGCAGAAAGAAAAGGACTTGGAAATCTGAATCGAATAATTCTGAACCAAAGAAAAAGTACGTGAGAAAAGCAGACTACTGGCCTGGTGGAAGATTGAGAGTCAGATTGATTAAAAAGCCAATAGAACAAGTTGAAGAAATAAGTAGTCAAAAGAGTCCTGGAAAAGAGGTTGGAGTTGGAAGAAAAATAGAGGTGATATCGAGAAAAGGGAAGAGAATAATTAGACCAAACCAGAAATACAAGTCTCCTGAGTGGACTTACTTAGTAATTCCACCTGTTATAGACATATATGATAGTAGTGAAGAAGAAAACGAAATCCAAGAAATTAGTGACAATGACTGAAGTACAAATTTATTAAATTGGCATAAGGCTGAAGAAATCCTGTTAGTTGACACAAGGTCGAAGAAAACTGTCTAATAGAAGAAAACTTATGTATGACATAAGGTCGAAGAAATCTTGTTTAGGGTTATAAAAAGAAAAATATTTTAAAAGGGGGGTGTATATAAATTTTAAAATTTATTTTTATTTTTATTTTATTTTTGAGGCTAAAACTAACCTAAAAATGCCTTACATTAAGGAGAGCACTTCAAAATGCTCTGTTTTTAAAAGATGCTGTAAGATGACTCTGGTGTGTCTGCTCATTTTAGTTCTGCTCTGGTTGGTACTAGCTGTGATTATACCTTTAGAAATGAATAGAGAATTACACAAAGTTAACATAACAAGCAAAGCTCTGGTTAGCCAAACTAAACATAGTGCATCTGCAAAAGTAATTGATCATCAGCCTAACATTCATCAAGATAAATCAATAGGTGATTTTTCAAGCAATACTTTCACAAAGCTTTTGAGTGAATATGTAAAGGTAATGGATGCAAAGGATTGTTATGTATGCGTTAAGTTACCCGCTTCTGTTTCTGAGGGAGTAACATATAATATGCTTCCTCTCACTTATGCTGTTACATGTAGTGTATTAACTAGTTTATTTTATCAAACTGGTCGTTTAGAATATTACTATTCAAATTATGATGAGATTTTTGCTAATGTTAAGATTGATAATGCTTTAAATAAGCATAAGAAAGCTAAACAATTGAGAGAATATTTCCTTGTTACTAACGAACTCACTTATGAGTATGCTTACAAGAATAATCTAACATGTAAATTAAGTGCTGAAGGAAAGAAATTTCTGAATATGGTTGAGGAGAGAAGAGCAATTTATAAGAGAAATGAATTAGTCAAGCAGACTAAGTCATCATTCTGGCAAAAAGAGGATGAGAAATTGAATGGCAAAATGCTTGAAAATATTGCAATTCACATAGACAAACCTGTTAGTGGAAAGCTTTGCATTAGAAGAGATAACACACTTTTTGATAATTATTTTGTAGGTGCAAGCAACTGTGAAGATACTTATCAGATTATGGGAGGTTGGGGATTTAAAGGTGGAAAAGATCCTATCTTTCCTGGAATTTATTTTGTTTGTGGTGATAAAGCCTACTACAACCTTCCAGACCATTGGTATGGAACTTGTTATGTGGGAATTGTTTTTCCTAAAGTGTTTCATGTTGACAGAGATTCAGAAGGATTGTTTAAAATACACAATTATGTAAATAGAGCTAAAAGAGAAACTTTTACTGAAGTTCTGGGAGATATTTTCCAAGCTGTAATACCTTTTGTTGGTATAACCCTAAATGCAGGGAGAATCAGAAAATTATCCACTATAGTTGATAGATTATCAACTGACACTGCTGATGGGTTTCAATTAGTGAATGTTGAAGTTATTGCTATTAGATCCATGGTAATTCAAGATCGTCTTGCTTTAGACATACTCCTAGCAAAAGAGGGAGGAGTCTGTGGCATTTTACATGTCCAACATTGCTGTACATATATACCGGATGAAAGTAAAAATATTGAAATGTATATTAAGAATATTACACAAATGCATTCTGAAATAATTCCTTTAGAAGAAGAAGATTTTACTGGGAAACTTTCAAATAGGTTTCAAGCAATTAAAAACTGGTTTCATAATATCGGAAGTTCAATTCTTGGCAAGATTCTGGCACCTTTGATTATAATTATATTCATTTTTATTTTGACTAAAGTAGGTTGTCTGTTGCATAAAAGAAAGAAGCATTTAAGAGAAAAGAAGAGAATTTATAAACTCAGAAAAGAAGAGGAAAGGGAGATTGAGTTGCAGGAGTTACATAGAGAGCGTCATGTTAATTGTAAAGATTATGCTGAAACAGACTTTTAGGTTTACTAATACAATGAATTTGAATCGATTTCTTATAAATTAAATTTACCAAAATTTTGAGTGCTGGTGTGGTGATTTGTTAATCACCAGATGAGGGAGTTGATGGAGCGAGATAGAAAACAAAATTTTGTTTAAACTCGCAAAGTCACATTTCCATAACATGAATAAAATTATTAATGATTTGTGATATGTCGTGCTTATACAACCTAGATTAAACTTTACACGTGGGGGGACTAACATGTGTGCTCATAAACGTGCATAAATGTTGCATCTTTTTGTTAGTGCAAAATAATAAAATAATTTATTGTTTTCGTTTTTGTCATTACTAACTGCTGCATATTTAAAATAAGCATGTGCTTGTTTTGCTTTTTCTTGTCTGTGTGATGTCATTTCTACTATTCTAGGTGCATATGGGTCTCATAGAAAAACGGAGACTGGTAAATATAAACGCTGCTTTATTTGTTTGCAATGGCTAGGTAACATTTTGATTAATCGGGTGGGCTAATTATTTAGTAAACCATGGGGTGGATACAGAATATACTTTATTTCTTACATTAATACTTTTCTTGTGTTTGTTTTATACTAGAAATCATAAGTTGCCTGCTTTTGAGGCCTAGCTATTTGAGCCGCAAAATAAAAGCTGATCTGTAATTCTGCAGAAAGTCACGAGACGCCCATTCTGAATTAAAACGTTTATTGAAGCTACATTCACAAAGCAAAAACTGATGAGCTGACATCATTCTGTCGGACATGGCCAAGGTCGAAAGTGAACTTTTTGTCAGTCCTTAACTTGGCATCCGCGGAAGTTGCACCGTAAGACTATGGAAGCTGCGAGGATGACTTAAAACAAAGTTGCAATCGCAGGAAGCCTCTGGCTTCACGTGGAAGAGACAATGGTCTTTGTAAGACATGATTTTGTGGAATTTTTTAAGAATCGGGTGACATGTCACTTGTCACTCTCAGCCAATGGGACGTCGAGTATTTCTGAAAACTTTCCTTTGCTAGTTTAGTTAGCGTAGAAAGGTATAAAAAGTCATGCCCTTAGGGTTGGGCTGGCTGCTGCTTTCTGACTTTCCGATGAGGGTGATGTGCTGCTGGACTTTGCGTGGAGCACGTAAGAATCCTCAAAGAACTTTACTTTAATTTCTGTCTATTTAGCTCAGTTAGGGAAATAGGTTTTAGAAATGCTAAACTTTATATAAATTCTTTAAATTGATTCAATTGCTTAAATTGTAATTTTCTTATTTCTTACCATCATGCTTGCTTTAATGCTAATAAAATTCAATTATAAAACTTACAATTTATATACCATAATTTAGAAAATAAAATCTTACTTTTGACAAACAAGCTGGTCTTGGTTATTTAGAAGTATAGGTTACCTTTAGCTAGATCACGTCGCCTATGGTGGTCGTTTAAATGGTTGAGTTTTATTCTAATGACAATATTCTTTCTGCAAATGTATAAAATTGTATATATTGTGTAGATAATGTGTATATAGATTTATTCTGACCACCTGATTCAGTAGGCCCAAAATATATCAGGTTCATAAATGGGTCCATGTTTAGTATAGAATTTTGTTTATAGGTTATAAAGTTGGGTAGCGTAGTTTATGATATATTTTCTATAGCCCGCTGGATCATTCTCCAGGTGGAAGTTGAGGTCCCCCAGGAGGATGTAGTCAGCGGAGGGGAGGGCATGCGGGCTGAAGAAGTCGGCGATGTCCTCGCTGAATTGGGTGCGTGGTCCCGGGGGTCGGTAGATCAGGGTGCCTCTGAGGGTGGTCTTCGGGTCGGTGTGGATCTGGAAGTGCAGGTGTTCCGCGGTGTTAAGGGAGTTGTCGGTGCTGGTCGTGATCCGGATGGTGTTCCTGTGGATGATGGCGATGCCTCCTCCCGTCTGGTTGGCGGTGCGGTCCCTCCGGGTGATCTTGTAGCCCTCAGGGATGGCGATGGCGATGTCGGGCGCTGAAGAGGCGTTCATCCAGGTCTCTGTGAGGAAGGCAACGTCCGGGGCTGTGGTGTCTAGGAGGTTCCAGAGTTCGATGGCGTGTCTGGACGGAGCGGGTGTTGAGGAGGATGCACTTGAGGTGGTTGCTGCTGGTGTTCGGTTTGCCAGGTGCTGGTGTGGGGCAGGTCCGGATGCAGGTGAACTTGCAGGCGTTGCAACTGAAGGGTCCGTGGGTGTGCTTCGGGGTGGCTTGGTGGCATCCAGGGAATCTGCCGGTGTTGAGTGCGACGAGTTCTGTGGCGCTGTAGGACAGTCGGGTCGTCTTCCGTCGGCGGGGGCCAGGGGTCCTGGCACTGGGCGCGGTCCAGGCGCGGACGGGCGCAGACGGGCTTACCTTTGGCGCGCCTTCGGCGCACAATCGGCGCGCCCGCTGCGCGTCAACGCTGCGCGTTCGCACGGTCGCCATATATGGCGAAGTGCGCGGGGGGCGGAGCAGCTGGGAGGCGGGAGCGGGGAGGGTACAGAAGGCAAAAAGGGGCGGGGTAAGCGGCGGTGGCGGGAAGCGGGGAGCGGGGAGGGAAGACGGAGGGCAGTTACAGACAGAAAACAGCAAAACAGGCAGAACAGAAGTAAAGATTTAACAAAATACAACAGTTCCAACAATTAATACACCAGGGTGAGAAGCGGCGAGCACGGACCACGCCGCTCGATGGAGGGGGCGTGGTCACGCGGCGGCAGCCGGGCGGCGAGGCAGTTAGGCAAGGAGGCACACGCAGCAGCTGGTGGCCGTGCGGCGCGGGGGTGTCCTAGAACTAGGTCACACTCACCTGCGTTGCACGGTCGCCATATATGGCCAAGTGCGCGGGGGGGCGGAGCAGCTGGGAGGCGGGAGCGGGGAGGGTACAGAAGGCAAAAAGGGGCGGGGTAAGCGGCGGTGGCGGGAAGCGGGGAGCGGGGAGGGAAGACGGAGGGCAGTTACAGACAGAAAACAGCAAAACAGGCAGAACAGAAGTAAAGATTAAACAAAATACAACAGTTCCAACAATTAATACACCAGGGTGAGAAGCGGCGAGCACGGACCACGCCGCTCGATGGAGGGGGCGTGGTCACGCGGCGGCAGCCGGGCGGCGAGGCAGTTAGGCAAGGAGGCACACGCAGCAGCTGGTGGCCGTGCGGCACGGGGGTGTCCTAGAACTAGGTCACACTCACCTGCGTCGCACGGTCGCCCAAGTGCGCGGGGGGCGGAGCAGCTGGGAGGCGGGAGCGGGGAGGGTACAGAAGGCAAAAAGGGGCGGGGTAAGCGGCGGTGGCGGGAAGCGGGGAGCGGGGAGGGAAGACGGAGGGCAGTTACAGACAGAAAACAGCAAAACAGGCAGAACAGAAGTAAAGATTAAACAAAATACAACAGTTCCAACAATTAATACACCAGGGTGAGAAGCGGCGAGCACGGACCACGCCGCTCGATGGAGGGGGCGTGGTCACGCGGCGGCAGCCGGGCGGCGAGGCAGTTAGGCAAGGAGGCACCCGCAGCAGCTGGTGGCCGTGCGGCGCGGGGGTGTCCTAGAACTAGGTCACACTCACCTGCGTCGCACGGTCGCCATATATGGCCAAGTGCGCGGGGCGGAGCAGCTGGGAGGCGGGAGCGGAGAGGGTACAGAAGGCAAAAAGGGACGGGGTAAGCGGCGGTGGCGGGAAGCGGGGAGGGAAGACGGAGGGCAGTTACAGACAGAAAACAGCAAAACAGGCAGAACAGAAGTAAAGATTAAACAAAATACAACAGTTCCAAAAATTAATACACCAGGGTGAGAAGCGGCGAGCACGGACCACGCCGCTCGATGGAGGGGGCGTGGTCACGCGGCGGCAGCCGGGCGGCGAGGCAGTTAGGCAAGGAGGCACACGCAGCAGCTGGTGGCCGTGCGGCGCGGGGGTGTCCTATCTCCTAGTGATAATTCATATATTGAGGGTATAGCCTGATCCCGGTTAATGCTTACTGGAGCTCGAGTAACAAAGAGGATGGTCATTTGTTGCAGGAGGGTCGCCCATGAATAGTATGTTAAATTTGGTATTGCTAATCCTCCTCTGAGATATGGTAGAGTTAGCTTAGGTAGTGCTCTAACTTTGCCGTAATCCCAAATAAATCTCGACATAACAGAATCTAGATTTTTAATTATATCATTGTCGACCAAAAGAGGGATTGCCCGAAACAGGTATAGTATTTTTGGGAACACACTCATTTTAATGTAATTACCCCTGCCAATTATAGAAAGATGGAGATTATTAACTCTGAGAAGATCTTTCTAAACTTTCTTAATAAGCGGGTCATAATTTAGCTGGTTAATTTCATTTATTTTAGGCGAGATGTTTACACCCAGATACACCGCGTTGTTAACTCTATATTGGCTAACAAAAGATGTATTCTCGGTGCAGATAACCATCGTCTTATCCCTATTCAGGGAGTATCCTGAGTATAAACCAAAAGACCGTGTAATTTCTTCGATCTCATCAATTGCCTCTGTGGGGTTTGGTGTTAATACCGCCACGTCATCGGCATAGGCCAATACTTTGGTATTATACAAGCCTACTTTAACTGGTTCGATTACTGGTGAGGTAATAAGTTTAAGGATAAGTGGGTTAATAAAGAGAGCGAAGAGTAACGGGGAGCACGGGCAACCTTGCCGCGTGCCCCTCTGGATGTTAATAAACTCTGATTCGCTACCCCCTACCATAATTTTTGCCGTAGGGTCGACATAGAGGGCCTTAATGGATTTTATAAAGACCGGGCCAAGATTGTTAGTCGCTAACACCTCCCATAGGAACTACCATGAGACCCGGTCAAAGGCCTTCTCAGCATCCAATAGGATCATCGACATCTGGCCTCCCTCTACTCCCATGATGTCAAAAAGGGAGATGGCTCTACGAGTATGATCTATCGTACTCTTACCAGGAATAAAACCGTGCTGCCAGGGGGAAACCAGTTGTTCGACAATCCTACTGAGACGGTTGGCAAAAATCTTGGCATAAATCTTTGAGTCTGAGTTGATAAGCGAGATTGGGCGGTATGAGGAGGTTTGTTCCGGTGGTTTATCTTTTTTTGGGAAGATGGCTATATTTGTGTGTTTCCAAGACTCAGGGGGTTTGCCATGCCATTGCACACCAAGAAATAAGTCGTAGAGGAATGGGAGGATAAGATTACCAAGCAGCTTATACAGATCTAAGGGTATTCTGTCTGGTCCGGCTGCTTTTCCAGTAGCCAGTTCTGCTAGAGCTAATTCTACCTCAGAACTTGAAACCTCTTTTTCAAGGTCTTCCCTTTTTATTTCATCGATGGTTTTACCAAGATTTGTTTCTATGAGCCAGTTATTCAAAAACTCTTTAGTATTAGGTGTTCACTGTTGATCTTCATTTTGGTATAACTTCCGGTAATAATCTTGAAATGACGCTGCTATACCTTCAGAGGAGGTGTGTTTCTGTCCTCCGTATTCAATGGTTTGAATGGAATTGTGTGATTGCTTCTGGCGGGTTCTAAGGGCCAGATGTTTCCCCACATTTTCTCCGGTTTCATATATTTTATTCCGGTTTACCTGAAGAGTTTCTGCTGCTTTTTGTGATAGATCGCTATTAATCTCGGCTTTTAAAACCAAAATCTTACAGAGAGTATCTTCAGTTTGTTCCCCAAGATGGATTTGGGTAGCGTGTAAGTGCTCTAGGTTTATTAGTTCATTGTTTAACTGTGCAGCCAGCCTGTCACGGTCTTTTTTACGCGTGGCTACAAAAGAGACAGTTTCTCCCCTTAGAGCTGCTTTGTAACAATCCCAGACAACCACCCTGGACGCGCTGTATTGGTTAAGCTCAAAAAACTCTTTAGTCCATAGCCTTATGTGTGTTATATATTCTTGATTAGCAAGAAGCTTACGATCGAATGACCATTGAGGATATAATCTCTTGTAACTGGCAATATCAAATACAACAGAGAGAGCGTTATGATCTGATATCGTCTTGGGGGCTTTAGTTATTACAGCATTTAGGGCAATGTCAGCAGTTGACATTACATAAATCGATACGTACGTATTTATTGTGGGGATAGGAAAAATACGTGTATCCCGGGTCCCCTTTATTCTTCAGAGTCCAGATGTCTCTTAAATTGTGGCTGGCCATCAATTACTGCACTGCCCTAAATACCTTGGGCTTACGTCCTACGCAAGTATGCTGAACTTGTCTGTTCTGTGGATGGCCCATTGTTATATTAAAGTCCCCACATATTATGAGTGAGCCGGTCCAAGATGCCAGCTCGAGTTCTAAGTCATTAAATAGAGCAGGCTCGTCCAAGTTAGACCCGTAGATCGAGCAAATGGTAATGCCTATGTCAAGCTGTATATTAGTCCACCTGCCGCGGGGATCCGCCATTTTTCGCGTTGGTTTACCCAAATAGGCGCTCGCTAAGATGGCTACACCCAGTGTCCTAGATGTCTGTGTGGTTGAAACAAGAATGTTAAACCCAGGGATTTTTAACTGATCTATTTCACCTATTGGGATGTGGGTCTCCTGTAAGCATATAATATCCCATGAACCTTGGTGTATTGCTTGACATAGTTGTGCCCTCTTCCCCCTGTCGTTAAGACCCGCTACATTCCAGCACCCGAGTTTTAACTTCCCCATAGTCTCTTTCCAAAAATCAGACCATACCTAGTGTTATAATAGATGGTTTGTTTTCTTGGTTTCATACATTGAACCTCATTTACTGCCTCAACAATTGTGTTAATTACTGAATTAATTGTGCCCTTTGACCTGCTCATTTTTTATTCTTTCCCCCCCCCCCCCCCGTGTCCCCACCCCCCTCCCCGACAGAGCCCTCCCCCCTTACACCCAAAAAAAGGCAATTAGACTCTATAAGAGTCTGTGACGATGGATTAGCGCTGCCTGACCAGTACAAGACAAGCACACAGCCATAAGAATAAGAAAGAGAAAAATAAGGAAAAGGAACTGAAAAGAGAATAAATACAAAAACAAGTACAAAACTAATTTCATATTGCAATAATACGGAATATATGCAAGGAAGTCCATAATATCATAATGAAGCCATCAATTGAACATTATTTATACATTGATATCATACCTGCTTAAGACATTAGTGTTGTGATCATTCTAAACTACACTACCCGTCAGTGCTACCATAGATATCGATCCACATTCCAGATCTAGATTCAAAGGGATGTAGTTATGTTTATTTTATGCTCTCCAAGTACTCCTTTGCCTTAACTTCCGAAGTAAAATACTTTGTTTGCCCACCATATATAACTTTCAGTTTGACTGGATTGTTAAGATACACCATCGCTTTTTTAATCTAGAAAGGGCTTAATTAGCTGTCTAAGGTGCCATCTCCTTTCCACTGTAAAGTGGCAGAAGTCTGGGCGCACAAAATATGAGAACGATTCTCTGCTGCGGCGTTTATCAGGTGTAACTTTATCCGAGATGGCTTGCCGAAGTGAAAAGTTCCCGAAGTAAACCAAGACTGCTTGTGGATATTTCCCTGTTGTTGCTGTGGTTTTTAGTGTTAATGGAACTCTGTGGGCCCGTTGTACCTCATAGCTCCAATCCCAGCTAAAGAGTTCAGGAAGGGTGTCGCGAAAAAGCTGTATAATGTATAAGCGGCAATCCTCCCCTGCGCTCTTTTCGGGAATACCAAGGACGCGTAGGTTGTTTCGGCGTAGCCGATTTTCGCAATCCTCGAGTTTCCATCTCACGTCCTGAAGATCAGCTTCATGAGCCTCCACTCGTTCATGAGTCGTAGCTGCCTCAGTTTCATTTAAGACTATTCGGTCTTCCATCTCATTCATACCGGACATTAAATGTACCTACGGTTTTAGTGAGCTTGCGGACAACACCTTGGACTTTTTGTAGTGCAGCCCGTGCCTTGCGCCCATCTTTAGATGTTTCTTCGCGGTGAGATGCGATAGCCTGTAGTACTATGTCCATAACTTGGGTTAGTGTGGCCCCAGACTGTTCTGTTTGATCCACTGAGACTGCTTGGGCAGGGAGAGAGACTTGTGATGTGTGGGAAGGGTGCAGATGACTTTGGCTCAGTCCATGACTTGTTGGAGTATAGTCCCATACCAAGTCATTTGCCCCGTGATGACCTCCCTTTTTCTTCTTTAATACTGTCTTCCGCCTGTCCCGTAACCCCTTGGCACGTAGGTCTAAATCACTTTCCGTGCTGATGACTGACTCCACATCATCTTCCAGTTCTTCAATCTCCCCCTCTGTGTCCCCCGACCAGCTAATGTCCTCTGAGAATGAGTAAAAGTCCGTGGGATCTGCGAGATCCTATCTGTTTCAGTCATTTCAGTCATCTCAGTTTCTGTGGCTTCAATTGCATTGCCCTGCAGATTAACCATTTTATTCACTTTATCAGTTGTATTCTCTTCGGTGAACACCTGGTGGACTTTACAGGCGGGCTGTGCAGTTGGATTATGACTCTCTCCACCGGCGTTTTCTATTAATAAGATGGGTATAGGTATGGATACGGGTACATCCATGTCCAGCCTGGTGGCACTGCCCCCATAATCACTGGTAGAAGGGATATTCGGGCCCTGTATATTATTATGAAGAGGCAGAGTAGGTATTGCAGGTAACTCTGGTGTATATGGAGTTAAGTTCAAAGTCGCACTAAGCGCTGCGCAGCCATTACCCCCAGGGGACATACCTCTTCCTGCTTGTGGCTCCAGGAGATCCGCTGCTATAAAATTTGGAATCTGCAGCCCAGTTATCGCTGAGGCCTCTTGGCTCCTTAACTGCTCGAGGGACTTCCAAGGATCCAGATGAGCCCGGACATTCAGCCGCAGATACAGGAGAGGTATCTGATGCATTTCTCTCTGCGTACTCCGCCGCAATCGCTGATGTTTCGGCCTGAAAATCCACACTCAGCAGTCCTGGGGATGCCGGGAAGGTATCCGTTATTTGTTTTGGCTGTGTATTTGGAGCTTTCTGGCTGGGGACACGTCGTAGCATTGCAATCACGGAGGGGGTAGGGGTATTGGATTTCGCCGCAGCTTTCCGGGTAGGTGTTACCTCTTCTGGCCCCACCGCCGTGCTGCTTCCCGTATTTCCAAGGCCGGCCGCTCTGCGTTTATTCATGATCTCTTGATCACGGAGAGCTTGTTTTGCAGCTCTGGTTTTCGCCGCGGCTGCAATAATGGCTGCATTCTTCGGGGCCATTGTACTGGCGAGAGTGCCGTCCTCGGTGCTTTCCGCCTGCTGCCATCAGGGCTGTACACCTGGGGGTGGGCGGATACTACTCAGCAGCCGTATCACCGTGAAGCCGATCAGGGAGGCGAGGAGTGAGAGCTGTGCTCTCAAAGCCGGATTTTCTCCTGCGTTACCCGCGCCGCCTGCCTGTTTCTCTGTCCATGCTGCCGCCGACATTCTCTCCCTTTAGTTCTCCCCCAACATTCTGCTTAACGCCGACCGGAGGATCAAGGAGCACAGAGCAGGTAATTACGCTGTGGAGGAGTCGTGTTCAAGCGGCAATAACATTATAGTATGTTCGTAGCATTTCTCTTATCAGTCCATCAGCGTGCTCATCGGGACTGGTCAGGAGCTGCTAACAGCGATCTAGCAGGTCGCCGCCATCTTCGCCTCCCAAAATCCGCACCCCAGTTTAGCATTAGATTCTCTCTTTAGTAATGCAACTGAACTTGATCAGACTGCAGTAGGTGTAAGAGTTTCATGGCACACTAGGGCCTTTAGAGTATATTAAATGGGTAACAGAAATGATCTTCTTACAAAAAAAATAAAAAAATACTTGGGACGGTCGGCATGTGTGTCTTATGTGTGCCAAAGGCAAAATTCAGTCATCATTTCTAGGACTCGTAGAGCAATTAGGAAGTTGAGGCAGCCCAAGTGGTGCTAGTCTGTGCAAATGTTTGGCAGTAGGCAGAACCCTTACAATTTGACACAATCCCACAAGATACTTTACAACTGAAGATCAATCTTTTAATTATTATATTCAACTTTTTAATCTATAAATAGTCCATAACGGGAGGTGGAAAGGTACAGATGGTAGATTCCAACTCAATAAAGTTCCTGGAAATAAAAATCAAGAATGTGAGTTCACTAATTGCACTCCGTGAGAAAGTTGCATAGCGGGAAATTGGTGTAGATAAGGGGATGCTATGCAGTGACGACTATTTCGTCACTTTCTTTGCATACATTAAAAATAGTTAATTCCTCATTCTTCTGCTCTTGAGAACATGGTCTATCGTTAGAATGAACCCTAGTTCACATATTGAGACAACAAAGTGGGTCAATGAGTTAGGTCGCTGCTGCTGACATCTGTGAGTAAAATGGAGGTCACATCTTCAAATCCTGGTGTGAACAGCCCTTCATTCAATCAGTTCCAGGTTGATGAATTGTGACATCATATTAAATTATAGTAACAACTTTTATAATGCTTAGGGAATATAAACGGTGGTATTAAGAGCTATATAAAACATGTTAATATTATTATTAGAAACCTCTATGGTATGTTGAAATTGACATGATCAATTAAAATGCTAAGAATTGCTGGCACAATTACTCTTGTCTGTCTGGATTTTTAAGCTATGTGGGTGTGTGGTTTAGTGATACAAACGGAGCGGAACAGTTGACATGTTGTATGGCGGTGTTTGATTCAAATGAAGAGAAGGGTGATATAAGGGAGAAAGTACACCCTGCTGCACATTTTAAGGATATTGCAAGTTTCATAACCATATATAGGAAGTGAGGCCGAAGGTTGAGTTCCTTTATAAGGTTATAGAAGTCCGAGGTGACTTGAAATATCCTTATCATGTACCCAAAGGGGTACTTTATCCCATATAATACATGGTCGCACCATCACCTTTCCTACAAACCCCTTCAAACCTTGGTGCGTAGTGATTTGACATGAAAGAGAGAGCATGCTTGCAAACATGAAGTATAAAAAGAAAACCTCTAGAGCAAAATTAAACAGATCAACAACCTGTTAGATATTTGTGTCAAACAGATATTAGAAACAGGTCATTAAAGTGAGATTTTGTATTAAAAAATAAAAAGCTGCTGTAGCTCAGAATGTGTAGAAACATGCAGAAAGATTCTAGCTTTTCTCTATCCAAAGAGTGTAAAAACAATAATAATAATAATAATAATTCTCTCCGATTGTCATTGTAAACTATTAAGATAGGGCAGAAGAAAGAGAAGCAAAGCAAAGCTTCAATAATGCTCCGTGGCCTGAACTGCCCTTCACCTTGGCTGCTATATCTGGCAGCAGGCGGGACGTCTGTACTAGACTGTAATAAATTAGAATAGTCTTTTCTTTATTATCGGCAACAGGGTGCGTCACAAGTTGCAGATTATAAAGAAATCTGATACTGCAATGTTTATAAAGGGAGAACATAATCCCATGTATTAGGAGGTTATTCAGCGCAGTGGTCTCCTCCTGTTTTTACCACCCCTGAAGAATCCGCAAGATTAGCAGATTCTTGACCACTGAGGCTTTGACTCTGGTCGTATTAGCACTGGTAATCTCACGCATTGATTATGCTAACTCACTATATGCCGGTATCCCAGCTTACCAACTACATTGTCTACAGTTAGTGCAAAATCAGTCGGCAAGGCTGATTGCCCATCAGCCTATGCGACATCACGTCAAACCCTTTATGAAGAGCCTACACTGGCCATCGGTGGCCAAATGCTGTGCCTTCAAGCTAGGCTGTACCATCTTCAAAGCCTTAGCTGGGAATGGACTAGAATACATTTCCTCGAGGATCCAGCCTTATATCCCTTCCCGCAATCTATGCTCCTCCAACTCAAATTTTTTGATCACCCCCTCATTTAAACGTAAAAAACATGGAGGGCTTAGATTTGCGGTCCTGGCCCCGCAATTTTGGAATTCGCTCCCAATGGAAGTGAGGCTGGCAAACCCTTATGAACACTTCAGAAAAATGCTAAAGACCTTTCTGTTTTCTGTATCATATCAGTAAGCTTACTGTGCTGTAAATGCCGTCTTTTTTCCACTGACCGTAGCGACATGAAACCGCCTGTTGTACGTGCACTTTATAAGCTCTTTTAACATAACATAATCACCCAAGTGGTGTCCAGCGTAAACAGCTGGTAATAGCCCTTCCTATCATTATGCAGCCTCCCAATGCAATCAGGCCCACAATTGTGTGGGGCGGCAATTATTGAATGAACCAAAAAGAGGCTTTAGCAGTTCGTGAGAATTGATTACCCAGTTGAAAAAAGAAACCTCCAAAAGGTAGTGTTAACTGAATGTTTCACAAGGAAAGAAAAAATACAAGCAGCCATAGTATTAATAGAAGGTTCATTCAGTTCAATGCTTTATCACCCAACAGCTATAATACACAATTGCTACAGGTATATCAGCAAAAGGTTGTCTAACAGCTCCCTTTACACACGCGTATTCCTGCACTGCAGCACTTTTACTGTACAATGGAAACAAACATACCTGTACCATCTGGGCTGCTGTGTCCCCTCGGGCACCCAAAAAAACCATAGCCAGAGCAGACGAAATACTTATTGGCGAATAAAATAAATTTTTCTTCTTGTCATTTTCACTCAGTTTTTTCCAGAGGTCAAGGGCGAATGAAGTATTGGCTTCGCTAAGAGAATCCATTCTTGAGAATCTAGAACAGAAAGAGAAAACTAAATGTACAAACATATTTTTTTACTTTCCTTAGACAAAGTGAATCTAGAATTAGAAAGGATATCTAAAGAAACATGAACTATTGCATGGTGTGACCACATTCCTCTCAAGTCCAGGTTTTTAAGAAATGTAGCACGTTACATGATACCCTAAGCTGAATGAGTTATTCACATAAGTGTGCTAACCAGGGAAAAAAACAACTCTGCTTGGCACCTAAAAGAGCCATCACTGGCACAGGGGCAAGGACCTACGTTATACCAATTACTGCTGCCTTGTACTCTCGAGCCACGGGATGTCCCTTTACTTGCATCATTTGGGCCAATTACCCATTTGTCTGGTCACTATGTATTACTGTGGCGAGGGAGGCAGCTGCTCTGGATGAGAAATCCTGTGGCAGTTTGTCACCCCGATAGAGATACAATTTCTTGTGTGCAGGCAGGAATTATGCGGCAATTCCCATTTCTCATCCTTACTTCTCATTTATCATCCATTTATCATCCATTATCCCTACTTCTCATCTATCAACCATACTTCTCAGCCATCATTCACATTTTTCATCCCTACTGCTCATGAATTATCCAAAATTCTACTTCTCATGCCTATTTCTCAAAGTCCTGCGGACTGAACTTAGAAGTGTAAAGCCAACAACCATACCCTCACAATGGTCTTTTGCCTAACCACCAAGATGAAATAGTTTTAAAACCAACTGATATGTGCGTACTCAAAGTCCCGACGCTATAACTACGTTAAAGTGTTAACTTTCAGAGTTAAAATACTACAACCAGGTCTCACTAACAAGAAATTCATCAATCAGATTGCTGTTCATGTTTGACAAATGCCAAAGTCTACGTTTGATTTCTATCCAGCTTTGTAGATGCAGAAAGTTAATGTTCACAGGATTTCTTATCTTTGGTGTGTGCTGGATTACAGCTTTCAAACTTTGGCAGAGGAACCTACAGTCCAACCTTCAGGCAGCAACGTGTCCTCTTAGAAGACAAGACCAGTCCTCCTTGAGTACACAGAAGAAAACGTGGCATGCATGTGAAACTCTAACACGCTGGAGAAGACAAATATAGACAAACATAACATCTGGTCATTCTGCTCACTTAGCAAATTATCCTACCACGCGGAGACTCGGAGCATGGTTCTGGCCTTGGCAGACCTCAGTCTAAATGGAATGATAAACCATTCCGATGCAAGAGTGAGTTACCAAAGACTACTGAACTCACAAATGCTTAGTCTGGATGAAGAGCAAGGAGAGCATATGGCTAGCCCCGTTATGTAATGGCCTAGATGGGTTTAACAGAATGGAATGGTAATTGGCGGCAGCCTGATTGGTTAGGAAGTGCTCAAACACGTCCGCTAGTCAAATTGTTATTGTCCTGCACATCACTCCACTGTCTAGCACAAGACAGACTCTTTACGATGTGGACCTCTGACCTAGGGAGAATCTATGCCTACAGTCTGCCAAAGTATAATCTGCACTACATTTCTAAACTCCTTAACATAGCATACAAAAGCACATATATTAGACTTTCGAGTAAATGCACAGAAAATCCTCTACACTTGGATAGAATAACAACATCAGATGGAAGACATGCAAGACACCTCTTCACGGACCCCAATATTATCCATTTCTCAGAGAGTTACTAAGTTTCATCATTTTCAGTTCAGCGATGGATGATATTTTGCATAGAATTGGAGGTCAACAGACTGACCTGTACCTGAATATGCACAGGCGGTGCTACCGGTAGACAGTTACCACAACACACTTCGGATAATACCCTATGAATGAAGAAAGCCTACCGTTAACACTCACAAACCAATCTCAGCCAATTCACGTTACGACTTCTATTAATTGGTTCAATCCACACTTATGGTAGGGTGTAGAGGGGGCTGTGTTTTGGATGGTTTTGTTGTCATTCTGGCTATTAAAAAACCCTAACAGACTCTCTGGGCGATCAGCTCTCTGCCAACACACCGATTAAATCCTAGGGTATGGTCAGTAGGGAACATACACAAAATGGCGCAGAAATTATCCAAGCCTTTCACATTCTGCTTCTTGTTCTACTCCAATACTAAAATTGTGGAATTCATGGTGAGATACATGTTAATTTCTCACATCTTCATTAAAATGCTACATCTCTCAGCTCTGTTACACAGCTTTTTCTGAAAAAATATTGAGAAGCTCAAAATATGGATTAGCTCAATTCTAGCACAAATAATAAGGTGCTGGCCATGCTTTACTCATCCCCAATTTTAGGACTGCTGTGCAATGAAACAACGGGACAGTATCCTCAAGATTTGTGCTACTACTATGCGGTTATTGCTTGTTCCACAACAGTTTTCAAAAGTTTGACCTCTATTCGTGTAGCTTGCTTAAGTGTGGTCATGGAAGAAAGCATACGCAGAGATGATGGACAAGAAAGCATGCGTAAGATCAAGATCAACAGAGGCCATAAGAGGATTCGTCCTTCAGGCATATTTGTTTGAATACTTAATATTGGCTTATTTAAGTGAAAGGAAGGACAAAGTATATTGAGGTCGTTATCAGAATAGGAAGCAACTCCCATGGTGATAACATCTCTGCCAAAATCAAACAATCTACTGATTTCATTCAAGTCCTGCTTTTGGTCAAATACATGGTGCAAGGAATCCCAAGAGCCAATGGTCTGTTTCGGATTCAAGAGATTTTCAAGGTCCATGCCTTGTGACTGCCAGTAAACGTCTCCCTTTGGGTTGCAGGACAGAGTGAAAGGAATTTGTTCAGACACTCACATGTAAAACGAAGAACTGACATAAATCACAGTTGCTGCCAGCACACCATACCATCCAGGTAAAATTGCAAACTTCAGTCTACCATCGAGTGACATACTCGTGCAACGTTCTTTCAGAAGGAAGCATGTGATTCCATAACTAGGACAATCAGCATGATGATCAATTTCTCTGGTAGATTCATTGTACTGACTTGGCCTGAAGAACACGATCTGGTTATGAAGCATATCCACATCTGGTTAATGAAGAAATACCTGTGTCTGCCTTGATCAAAGACATTAGAGCCCTTAAAAGCCAAAACAACATCAGCACCCTATCGAATACATGGCTAAAGGATGCTAAGGGATGCCAAGGGATGCCTTCCCACGAGGTCCACAAATATGGGCACCAAATTTAATTTGAAATTGTACATCACAATCCAGGTCCAATCACTAGAACTACTCCAAAAGCTAATACGTCCCCTACTTCTGAACTCCAAACACTGCACTACACTTCAGAGATGATTGATCTTGACTAATGTATCTCTGCAAGTACAGCACATTCAACAGCCATGATGCAGACAGTGCAAAATATCCTAACAAAGTGGTGATAAGAATCTTCAGCTTCAAGCTTGAACAAATAATCCAATACTATAGAATAATCTACTGGTTCCCGTTAAAGAAAATAATTAAATGCAAGTTGTATACAACAACAAAAAATAGGTGTCATAGCCCAAAGTATTAGAAAAGACTACTTCAGCATCCATTTTAGGACACCCTCATTACTCACTCCCCATCCCTACGTCTCTTCCCTATAACTCATCCATCAGCCTTACTTCTCATCCATCACTCCTTACTTATCAATGCTATTTCTCATCAAATATTCCTTTTTCTTATCCAAAATCCCTACTCGTCATCCCTACTGGTCATCACTGCATCACATCCATTGCTACATCTCATTCCCACGTCTCATAACTGCTGCTCATCCTTACTTCTCATCCACCATCCCTGCTTCTCAATCATCATTACGACTTTTACTTCTTATCCCTACTTCTCATCTGTCAACCCTACTTCGCATTCATTCTCTCTACTTCTTATCCATCAACTATCATCCTGATTTTTCATCCTAACTTCTCATGCATTATTCATTATTCCTACTTCTCACCCATCGTCCCCTCTTTTCAGCCACCATTCTTACTTCTACTTCTCATCCCTACTTCAACCATCATCCCTACTTCCCAGCCATCCTCCATACTTCTCTTCCAAATGCCATCCCTACTTCACATTCTTACTTCCCATGAATCAGCCATTATTCATACCTCTGATCCATCATCCCTATTTCTCATCCCTACTTCCAGTGAACAATCCATAAATATACTTCTCATCCCTACTTCTCAGACCTAATTCATAAACCATCATTGCTACTTCACACTCCTCCTCCCTCAGTCATATCAGCACACTTTCAATGTTGTAAAACGCACCTTCACATTGATTGACTGGCAACAGCCAATTAGAGTTAGGAGAGAGGGCAGCATTCTATTGGTTTAGCCATTAAAAAACAGCCTTTTCTTTGAAAACGCAACTGGTGTTTGCTTACAGTGAATCCAAGGTTGTACAGCATTTCATTTTATTTAAGTAAATGTTTTTGTGTTTACACAGGCCTCTGCAGAAAGAAAGCTCCGATGGTTTGGGGAGACTTAGGGTCTCCAGCTTGGGCTATAAATCAACACATGGAAACATCCACCTTTTCTGGTTTCAGTTTCATACCCAACAAAGAACATGTTTACAACCATCTGTCTTTTATTTTATTAGCCAAGGTTTTGGTGGCTGAAGAAGCAGCTGATTTGAGAAAAACACAGCATGGCCTAGGCCACATCAGTAACAGGGATCAGCCTTAGGCACCTACAGATTTGGAGGATATTGCCTCTGTATGCAGCACATTGCGCTAAATGTCACTTTTCTTATGGTGTCGAGGTATGTTGTTTTGTGTGTGTTTTGGTATCTAGACATCACCATACACTTTGTGGGGTAACCGTAAACAGGTGGAACTTAAACTGACCCTTTCAGTTGCAGCACACATTCTTGAAGTTGGTCTGTAACCTGTGGACTTCACTGAGATCCTACTTGCCGTCACCGAAACCCCCTCAATGTTCCACGCTGACGTGTCACGAAACAGAAGGCAGCTAGGTGACAGCTGTCTGTGTGTAAAATAAAGGGTGCTTGATGTAGGTGGTCATCAGCTTCCTTTAGAATTGGCAAAGCCAATAGGTTTCACCTTAGTGAGATCTATTGCCTTTGTCAATGTTTTTAGACTTGCTGCACAGCAGCGCAGCTGCAGTGGAACATGGCTGAACGCAAGGAAAAAGTACTATGACATGGCCAGCTTTGGCAGCTTCATAGTGCTAATATTTCTTTACTTTCAGCCATGTTGCACAGCAGCCATTGCTGCTGCCATTGCTGCTGTGAAATGTGTCTAAAAACACATTGACAAAGCAATAGATAGCAGGATCCTCTCTACCAGCTCTTCATGTGAGAGCATGACTAAGTCCAACTTTAACAGTTCCGGTCATCTGCCAATGCTGCTGTAAATTCCTCTGGAAGTAGCCTTTGTTTATCCGATTGCTGTTATTTCACAGTATTACAAATTGTGTTTCTGGACTCTGACTCACTAAGTGTTCTTTAATAACTTTACCCAGGAAAAAAATACCTTCATGGTGCTTAATTTGCAACACACTCGTAACACTTATTTAAATGTAGGTGGGGTGTAACTTGGGTTTTCAGTAACTAATATTTTATACTGTGAACCCCCATTCCTTCATCTTTTTCCTTTTTCTTCCCTTCCACATTTTTTGAGATTTCCTCTTTTCTTGTTTGCCTTTTTCCTTCTTTGCGTGTTCCCCTTTTCCCTTTCCTTGTTTATTTGCTTCTTTCTTGCTTTACTTCTTTTTTCATTCCTTTTTGCCTTTTTCCTGTTTTTGCCTTTTTCATCCCTTCCTTTTGCTCTTTCCTTCCTTTTTGTCAATTTCCATTTTTTTTCTTTTGATTTTGCCTTTTATTTCCTTTATCTTCCTCTTTCCTTATTTATTTTGACTTCCTTTTCTTTTTTGCTTTTGTCTTTCAACTTGTTTTTTGTCATTCCATCTTTCCTTTCTGCCATCTTCCCTTTTTCTTTCCTTCATTTGTTACATTTCCTTCTTTTTCTTTTCTTCTTTCTTGCCTTTTTCCATACTCTTTCCCTTTTGCTTTCTTTCCTACTTTGACTTTTTTCATCATGACCTTTCCTTCTATTGTCTCTGTTCTACCTTCTTGTATTCCTTATTTTGTCTGTTTTGCTTAATTCTTTTGTTTTTTTCCTTCCAATTACTTCCCTTTTCATTCTTTTTGCATTCTTTCCTTTTTCTTTTCTTACCTTTTTCCACTTTTCCTTTCCTCCTTGTTTTATTCCTTTTTTCATCCTTCTTTGTCTCGTCCTTGTTTGAGTTCCTTCCCTTCCATTCTCCCTTCCTTTCTTTTTTACCTTCCTTACTTTTATGTCTGCCTTAGTTTCTCTTCTTCCTTCCCCTTTGTCTTCCTTTCTTTTCCTCTTTCTTGCAGTCTTTCTCAAAGGCAAGAGGCAGGCTACCAATACCAGACCAACTATTGTTTTTAGGTTAGCCAAAACCATTTGGTTTCACTTAAAGTATGCATAACATAGTTACTTATAAGAGTTTTCAGTCAGAGTATACCCATTATTTGACGACTGGGTCATTTATTCCACCAAGCAAGCATCAACGGAAAATTCGTAAGCCCACTTAACTATCAGTTATGGCCTTCTTTCAATAGGAGCACACCCACACACAACACAGTTTCCTTCAGTGCCAGAATTACTAAGTACTTTTTGGAGACCCCAAAAACATTTTTGGCTTTAGCCAAAGTTTTATTTAGATTTGATAATGGCCTCGGTAGCTCTCTGAACAATAAAGCTTTTAAAAAACCATGAAAAAACAAGAGTTGCAAAAGGCTGGTGGCCAACGCCAGACCTATTGGCTTTGCCAATACTTGTTTCCTTTCAGATTTCAGGTCAAGCTGGGTTTCCAGCCAAGTTGTCAAAAACAAGGAAGAGCAAGGCCTGGATAGAGTTTTTACATCTAAAACTAAAACCAGAATGGCCCAAGCCTGGATGCCCCTTATCTTCACTAAAGCCTCAAAGATTTCCACAGAGGCCTTTTTAAACAGAAAAGCACTTACTTAAATAAAATGCAATGCTTTATGTCCTTAGATACACTGGAAGTAAACATGCAGTTGTATTTCCTCTCCCCTGTACTTAACCAGCATGTGCAATGACATGGCTGTTCTTTTCAATAGAATGCAGCCCTCTTTCTTACCGCTGATTGGCTGCTGTCAACCAATCAATCAATGTGAAGGGTGTTTCATAACATTAAAAGTGTGTTGGTATAACTGAGGGATGAGGAATGCAAAGTTGAGGTTATGGATGAGAAGTAGGGATGATGGATGTAGGGGTGAGAAATATGGCTGATGCATAATGGATGAGAAGTAGGGGTGACAGATGAAAAGTAGAGATTAGGAGCGAGGAATAAGGATGTCCTAAAATGAATGCTGTAGGAGGCTAGCAATTCACTACGTCCGCACAGGCAAAATTTACAACAAATTCTTCTGATGAGATCGCAAAAAACAGATGTGGGTCCTGTTCTCAATGGGAGAAACCAGTCCTAAGTTGCTTCTGGTTCAGTGAGGACCTAGCCTGGCAGCTCTGGCTGGACTGTTCCCATGAGGAGCAGGGTCAAGTATGATTTGCATATGACTGGGGTCAAACTGAGGTGGCACGGTGAGTAAACGAACAATGGGTTTGGATGCTACCCCGAGTGAATGCCAGCCGTTTGCCAAATAGCAAGAATTCTTTCCATCACCTTTTGTGTTTGATGTCATTGCTTCACAAACATCAAACAACTATTACACTTGAATTGTGACAGATTCCTATTAGCAGCTAGAATGGCCGTGGTAGACTATATATGTTACTAATTTAACAAACATTCCCAATAAGGTGTTGACTTCACCCACAGATAGGTGTGTTTGCTCTACAAGGAAGGCTGTGGATTTGGTGGTGGGTAGAAGGCAAGGGATTCGCCATCATAAAGAGAGCGCAGAGAAGCAAGAGATAGTTGCCCGCCTCATGTCGGAGTGCATGGACACAGTAGGAGAAACATGGAAGATGGGTGGGCAGGCATGGATAATGTGCAGAGAAGATGGGGGTGAAAATAATTTCGAGCCCCTGACGTTCTCATACTGAAGATGCGTGGGTTTTAATAACCACAGAGGTCTGGAAGAGGTGGCAGTGAGACTAGAGACCATGAGCAACGATGGAGCCATAAGATGGATAAACACAAATGGAGGTGGGACAAGTGAGTGGTGTGGTGATGAAGAACGAAGAAACCCAAGAAGTGAGGCACACACAGTGGGTGGGGGAACTGGTGGCAGTGGAATGAGTGCCTGGGACCTAACCACACAACATAAGCCTGGACAAAACAAGGACACAGCGTGGGGAGAAGGAGAGAAAGCACGATGGGGCACTGAAAGGGTAAAGGCAAGAATCTTCCCTGAGAGACTGAGGAGGTAAAAGATACTGAAACACAAGAAGCAGGTTGGTACTGAGACAATTCATTGGAAGCAAGGAGCTGGGGGATGGAACACGGTACGGGTTAGCTGGGAGGGTGGACTAGGTAGGAGGACCTGAGCTAACTGGAAAGATAGGAGACACAAAAATGTAAGAAAGGAGAAGTTAAATAAGGGGTAGAGAAGCAGCTACAGAGACATGAGCAGCTGGGGCAGAGGTTTAACGATCAGGAACAAGTGGAGAGACTAGAAAAGCTGTGATGGTGTGGGTGCTTATGGGACACACATGTGGGTGCTGCAGCTAGATCGCATTGCATCCTTGGTGGACAGATATACCAAGGATACAGTCGTCTTTGTCAGTAAACTTGTAAGCTTTTTCCTAGAAAGTTAAAAATCATAGCGTTCAGGTTAAAAAAAAAAAAACTCAGGCTACATCCTCCAGCGAGAAGTTCATAAAAAGGTGAACTAATTTTCAACCGGGTAACAAGCTAAAATGCAGACTTCAGCATGCTCAACTATTTTACAAAATCCTCTTTAAATAGAGGTTTCAAAAGGCCATGAAGGCGGCAGGGAGTGGCAGACAGCAATTTCTATTCGCCCGCCACAAACTGTCCCACAAGCAAATCTGCTTGTTGACTCATCATTACAAAGGAGAAAAAAAAACTACTGTTACATGTGTGCAATGCAGACCACATTCCAGGTCAATACCACTCCCTTTCCAAAGAACACAATGAAAAGCTTTTTGGCTGAATCCAGCAAGTAAAATGCAATTTCATGACAAGGCTAAGTCAGAGGCTTAGGGCATGGCAGCTAAAAGCAAGATTTCCATAGGGACAGTTATATACAAACAATATAATAGTAACTAATGGCATGAGCTTGAATATATATAGCTATACATCCTGTACAGTAGAACTTTTCTTAAGGAAAAAGGAGCTTATATATTTCTGTAACATCTTACAAACTTGATTTCACCAATAGGAAGCATTTCAACTTGCAAATATTTCCTGGAAACGTAACTGCAAGGAAAGACGTGTATTATAAGGTGTGGTTGTGCAATATCACCGTGTAATACACGCAAAATACCATCTAGAGTCTGCTCAGGTTTGTTTGTAAAACCTTAAGTTATTCCGTGGGTAGCTGTGGCTTCCAGAAGTCAGGCTTTAAAAAAAGGAACAAGTGTAAAGCATTTAGAAGTACCAAAACAATAAAATAAGAAATCCACACAACACAAAGGAAATCGGACACTAATTTACAAAACTAGATCTTATTTCCATGAACTGTTGGACACCAAAAACAAACAAAATCCAGCAGAGGGTTCTAGAAATATATATTTTCAAATACAAATTCCAACAAGCAGTGCTAGTCATAAAGTTTGGAAACTTTGATTAATCTTTTTAAGACTTGTGTTCGGCTGCTCTGGCCTGCGTTGAGCAACCAATTCCATCAGGGGAACCTCATGGAGACAAATAAAGAGTAGTAGGATGATTACCTTGTCACCAAAGCAGTATCAAGTCTAATTCCAGGTTCTAAGGTCAAACTGCCATAGACTTCAATGGAGTAGTCCTGATGCAAGGGATACAGGATAGTGAAGATGCGGTAAGATGCTGTGCGGTCGACGGGGGCTTCCTTGGGCTATTCCTCAGTCCACAGTCCCGGTGGGGTGTCTTTTACCACAGGGGTCAATGTCCCTCGAAGTCCTCTTTTGTCCAGCAAAAGTACAGTTGCTACTGGACTACTGCTCTCCAGTCACAGCAGTTCCCTTTGGTGACAGCAATTGTCTGTCTTGGGTGACCAAACGGCACTCAGATGACTCTCCCAGGTCTTGGTCATCCGGGCTACACATTGGCGGTCAGAGTCGAACAAGCAATTGTGGCTACTGACAGGATAGAACGGGCCTCAAACAATTAGTGCCTCACCCATGTAGACATCCTTATTTAACGTGGACCGGGTAGGGATATAAATTATCACTCCTACCTTGGATATGTCCAATAACATATACAAAAGGGTCTGGATGTACTCTTTTCACTTAAAATAATAAATCACACAGGACCAAGTCATTCACCAACAGAAAAGTTGTGAAGAATAGAGAGAGTACCTCACGGTAGAACAACCCGAGGGGGTTCCCGGTCAGTGATTCCCGGTTTACCCACTTCTCATCATCGGCGACTCTCTCTATTTGTGAAAAAACAAACGTGCACTTGACAGGAAGGTAGTGCAGACTTGAGAATAGTGAGAAAATATGAAGAAAGAACACAAATAGTGATCAACAAAGAGAAGTGTCCACATACAAGTAACGAAACCCCAAACAAACCACACCATAAACAAATAAAGTGGGTGGTGGTGCTTTGCTTGCTAGTACCGTTTTATTCTGATGCAGCAAAGCACTACCAAATAAAATTGGTTACTTGTATACCAACACAGATTATCTCCTCAAGCCGACATGTTTCATCGCTCCTTCTTGTGGGGATTTCATCAGGGCAACTGAGGGGTTTGTTATTCTCAAGCTTTTCACTTTAAAAATGGACCTGGAGTGCGCTATGTCAGCACATACCAGCGTCACTCCTCAGGACTCCATGCCAATTGTCCACGTGTCCGTGACCTGGACAATTCACAGTCACTTGTGCCGCGTCCCTCCGGCGCTTCCGACGGTCCACACCGTGGGGTGTGGACCGTCGGTGTGACGCTGGTATGTGCTGACATAGCGCACTCCAGGTCCATTTTTAAAGTGAAAAGCTTGAGAATAACAAACCCCTCAGTTGCCCTGATGAAATCCCCACAAGAAGGAGCGATGAAACATGTCGGCTTGAGGAGATAATCTGTGTTGGTATACAAGTAACCAATTTTATTTGGTAGTGCTTTGCTGCATCAGAATAAAACGGTACTAGCAAGCAAAGCACCACCACCCACTTTATTTGTTTATGGTGTGGTTTGTTTGGGGTTTCGTTACGTGTATGTGGACACTTCTCTTTGTTGATCACTATTTGTGTTCTTTCTTCATATTTTCTCACTATTCTCAAGTCTGCACTACCTTCCTGTCAAGTGCACGTTTGTTTTTTCACAAATAGAGAGAGTCGCTGATGATGAGAAGTGGGTAAACCGGGAATCACTGACCGGGAACCCCCTCGGGTTGTTCTACCGTGAGGTATTCTCTCTATTCTTCACAACTTTTCTGTTGGTGAATGACTTGGTCCTGTGTGATTTATTATTTTTAAGTGAAAAGAGTACATCCAGACCCTTTTGTACATGTTATTGGACATATCCAAGGTAGGAGTGATAGTTTATATCCCTACCCGGTCCACGTTAAATAAGGATGTCTACATGGGCGAGGCACTAATTGTTTGAGGACTTTTTGAGTGGGGGGCTGCCTCGCACATCCCCATCCCCCTGCACCCCTCTTATTTGTGAGGATAGAACGGGCTTCTTCAGCCTTTATGGCTCTAGAACTGTAACAAATTCAGGTAGCTTTCTATTGGAGTTCACCATCAGTGTCAGGCTCAGGAGTGAATTTTCCATGATCTAGGCGCCACAGTCTGCTCTTTGCTAGCACAATCTCTCTCACGATCTCTCTCCTGCCTGCCCTTATGAAAATTCTGGAGAAGCACATACACACGGTGCTCTCCAATTTTCTGGAATCGCATGAGCTCCTGCATGCCTCCCAATCGGGCTTCCGCCCTAATCTCAGCACAGAGACAGCACTCCTGGAGGTGTCGGAAGACATTAAAGGAGTTCTGGACTCGGGAGGCAAGGCCATGCTGGTCATGTTGGACCTGTCGGCGGCTTTTGACACAGTCCCCCATGATGGCCTTCTCTCTAGACTCTATGAGATAGGCCTCAGGGGGACGGTGCTTAGCTGGTTTTCATCATTTCTTGCTGACCGCCGACAAACGGTCTGGGTCTCCTCGGACTCTGCTGTGATGCCGCCACTGGCTGTTGGGGTCCCCCAGGGCTCTATTTTGAGCCCGACCCTCTTCAACATCTTTATGACCCCCTTGGCGGCACTGGCGGAGTCTTTTGGGGCCCGGATCGTGTCCTATGCCGACGACACACAGCTCCTCTTCTCCTGTGAGAGGGGGGGGAGATTTTAACGGAGAGAGCATTCGGGATTGCCTTGGGGCTGTTTTCAGATGGTTTCATTTGAATGGCCTCAAGTGCAATTCTGAGAAGTCGGAGGTTCTCTTCTTTGGGTGTACGTCGGACCCTGACTGGCATGGCTGGTGGCCTGTCAACATGTTTCCACCTTCCTCTCCATCTCTAGTTGCCAAGAATCTGGGGGTCAAGATGGACAAGGGCCTGACGATGAGAGCCCAGATTTTGGGGGTGACGGGCACTTGTTTCGGTCTCCTTAGGGTACTGAGGAAGTTTCTACCCCTTTTGTCGGAAGAAAATCGCAAACTGACTGTGCAGGCTCTGATCGGGTCCAGGCTGGACTATGCCAATGTCCTTTACCTGGGCCTGCCGGAGTATCTGCTACAGCGCCTCCAGGTGACGCAGAACGCTGCGGCAAGAGCCATTTATGGCTTAAATAGGTGAGCCAGTGTGTCGGGTCTCCTGCAGGCCTTACATTGGCTCCCTATCCGCAAGCGCATCATCTTTAAGACGCTGACTCTGGCCTATAAGGCCCTTCATTCCGAGGGCGCAAAGTACCTTCAAAGGAGGCTGTCCTTTTACCATCCAGCCCGTGCTCTCAGATCGGAGTCACAGCTTCTGGCTGTGGTGCCACGCGTGGAAAGAGCTCGTATCGGAGGTCGTTCCTTTGGACTGCGGGCACCACAGCTGTGGAACTCTCTGCCGCTGACACTCCGGGGCGCTACCAGCCTACTTGCTTTTAGGAAGGGCTTAAAGACCTGGCTGTTTACTCTATAGGTCTTTGTTTCTTTTTTTCTCTCCCCTGTATCACTGTTTTTCCGTCTCTGTTTTATTGCCGTGTTGTGTTATTGTGCTGTAGGTCCCGCAGCTAAAGCGCCGGGATACTCTTTTTGAGCCGCCGCGCGCTATACAAAAAAAGAAATAACATAACATAACATAACAAGGATTAGAAGGCGCAGTCGAGCTGTTGTTGCAGCCTCTCTTTCCAGGTCCATGGTACAGTAAGGCAGCCCTTCTTAAGACCTCACTTCAGGCCAGAGGTCATGGTAGGTCTGAGTGTCAGGGGTGCCATATTTATGTCCAGAAAGTACCCTCTGGGATGTGGCAGTCACTAGCCTATGTGCTACCGGATCTTTTCTCTCTGAAGTGCATTATGCTGCATACTCTCAAGATGGTAGACCCTTCTCTCGGTGTGTGGAGCTTGGTACCCATCATAGAGGTGTGGTTACCTCAGGGAATACCGGTCCATGGAAAAAACGGTTTGACAACTAGTCTCCCCTCTCTGCCCCGAGACGCCAACCTGTCTACCTCAACAAAAGAGCAGCCCCTCTCGTGTGTCCACCAGTTGCTCTTCAAAGGTGGCTTACCTTTGAATGTTGCATTTAGGGCTCACACCCGGTGTAGCTTCCTGCCTGGGGAAGGTGACACCTCTTCGAACGGAAGGCCTCTATGGTGCCCACTTCTGGGAGTCCGGGTTAAACATTAATGGGGAGACCCTGTGTCCCTCAGAACCTGTCTGGTAAGGATATATGAACAAAAACAATGTTTGTCGGGTTTGACAATTATTTCTTATGAATATGTTTAGTGTTTATACGCTTTTCACTAAAGTCTTCAAAAATTCATAACTCTGCTGTCTTGACACATGGGACACATTGCAAATAGTAACATACGTGACACCAATTACTGAATACTCTTGTTTTATATAAATTGAATCATTCATATAATATCTACACATTTATAAATACAGGCTGTCAATACAAGGTGAGGTTTCTAAGTGATGTGTGATAGAGTGACATTTGTGCTCAGTGCTAGGTTTTAGTGCACAATATATCTGATTATAAAATATGTACATGAGAAAGGAGGCCAGAAAGTTTAAGGAAAAACACAATGACTCAGTTGCCTATATATTCATTTGTTTTTTGGATTCAGAGCCTTGGTCAATCTGGACCACGTAGAATCGTCGACGTTTCAACCCGAACTATGCTCAATTAACTAGTCAAGGCGGGTCTACATCAGGACAGAAATAGGGGTTAGGGATGACAGCCCACAAAAAACCAGAGTAATTCCTCGTTAATCAGTCATCATGGGATACCTGGTGGTTAGATCATGTATGATCTTGGCACAGGTGATGTAGATCAAATTTATGGATCGCCAGAGTGGTAAATCTAAAAGTCTTCGAAGTGGCAGCAAACAGTGATTCAATCCTACAGCTCGAGTACAGGCAGGAGTCTGACGGCTGCAGTCTCCTGCCTGTTCTCACTCTCAATTATTTCTTATGAAAATAGTTATAAGAAATAATTGTCAAACCTGACATAACCATTGTTTTTGTTCACACTTCTCCCCAAGATGGGAGAAGGCTGACTTGTGGTCAGCATCTGCAGATGACCACTGAAGAAATTGGGCACCAGACTGACAACTTTCTAAAAGTCACATACTTGAAAACGTTATATTAAATTAGTTTTGGGCATCAAGTCAGGTTTCATTTTTTTAAGAACTTGATTAACTGAATCTGCATTAACTGATGTTTGCTCTGTTTTTGTAATCCTTACTGCACCTTGGAGCTTACCACTTGTTTGGGAGGTAGCTCGGGGACCATTTGTACTCTTTGGAAAGATTACTTCTGAACCATAATTTTGGAAGGCGCTCAGGTTGTTCTTAGTTGGTTGCCCCGCCTATTTAATCTTGGCCGGGGCATGGATGAGCAGCCTATGTACAGTCCGCAACTTTAAACTGCTAAATCACTTTTGCACATTAAAACTTGAATTAGGATGGCCTTTTTAATTTTGTCAATAATGCATGTTTTAAATTTTTTTACAGAACTTGATGAATTATATCTGCATTAACTGATTTTTACTTGGTTTATGTGATCCTCAATTAAGCTTGGAGCTTACCATTCATTTTATTGGGAGATCGGGCCATTTTTACTCATTGAGCCATGCCGACTTTTTAATCCTGGCCACGGAGTAGATGCACGCTGAGGGCACCCCACCAGCACACCAATGGCAAGCCCTTTTGCACCCAGCCGAGACCAGCACTCTGCTGGGAAATATTCCTACTTGCCCAATGAACTCCGAGCACTTCACTCAGTGAGTCTCCCTATTAGCCTCTTAACATAAATGAATCAAAAAAACTTGGCACTTTTAGCTTCAGGCTGTCACTCTTTTTGCAAAGCAGCAGAGATCTAGTTAAACACAGAGAACTCGCATAGGAACCTTTCCTCCAACTCATTATGTCGCTTTATTGCTGTATCTGTGGTTTATTTTAACACACGATTAGCGGTTAAGCACAAATTGGAGATTTTAACTTGCTGGACACAGTCAATCTGACATTTTACTCCTTTCCAAAAACGTGTTTAGCAGATGAATCCACTCGTGGTACTTTAGGAGCACAATCAGATAGGTACCATTCTGCAATCTAACAGGCAGTCAGGCAAGATTGGGTAGGAGTGGTCACCATTATTCTTTTAAAATGTCATACCCCAACCCCCCTTCACTGCCTCAGTATTCCTGAAACTGACCTTTTAGCTATAAAACTGGAGTTTATTATTCAGTCACTAGTTTGAATGCTTACATATCAAACTCCAAATTATGTGCCGACCTTTCGTCAGCAATTTCAGGGGAGATAATTTCTCCCGTTCTAGTAGATCATGTAAAAAGTATCCTTGGAGCATGAACCAAGTACTAACTGATTTCTTGACTAATGTGTTTCCACGTTGCTTGCACTCAGATTGTTGTACTTTTTTTTGTGCTTTTGATTGCAAGACAGCTTCAAGCCATTAGAGCTAAAGCCTGCTTAAAAGTATTTCCAAAAGCTGAATGCAAACAACTGGCAATAATGAAACTTTGTGGCATGTGGCCCATTTCTGAAACATACACTTTGGCCACCTGTCGCTTTACCGCTGCCCACCCCTGAACCCTCAAGTCACCCTCATCTCCCTGTACCCAGGACCACTCTTGAACCCTCATCTCACTCTCACCTCTCTATACCTCTAACCACCCCCAAGTCCTCAAGTCACTCTCACCTCCCTTTACCTCTACCCACCCGGAGACCTTAAGTCACCATCACATCCCTGTACCCTAAAGTCACTCGCCTCCTTTTGAAGCTACCCACTTCCGAACCCTGGAATCATCCTTAACTCCCTTAACCTCTACCCACCCCTGAACCTTCAAGTCAACCTCACTTCCTTTACCTCTACCCCGAACCCTCAAGTTGCCCTCACTACTCTTTACCTCTACCCACCCTGAAACGCTCAGCTTTAAGAGGTTCTTTTTCCCCCTTTTATTCGCACACCCTTTGTCCCTGTCGAATTGTTGCTTGCCCTGATTCTTCCATCCTCCTATGCGGTTGCTTGTCTTGTGAGCCACTCCTCCTCCCCATGTTGCTTGCCCCATTAACTCCCACCCCTCCCCCTTCATTGCTTGCTGACGTCCTGCCAGAAAACAAGCATCCAAACTCCCACCAACAGGTTTCAAGATAACACAAAGATGCAAACGGCATTGTGTTGATCAAAGATACTGTTTAGTACTCCATCCATATTTACCTCTGGGCTCAGTTGAAACGCCTGACAAGATACACCCAAACTGATCTCTGACAATAAAGAGCACATAAGGGTGCGTATTATTGTTTTCTAGCTAAGTTTAAACTTTGACAAATCCTATTTTTGCAGTATTGATTAATTACTTTTTCCTAGCAATCACATTTCTGGCAACTTGGACATTTAAATAAATTTCTCTTGCCACTCTTATTTATGCATTTAAAGATCTTTGAAATCAGTGGTTTTCCGTGATTGCCTTTAAAGAATTGTTAACTCACAACGCAAGTCATAAACGTTCAGCTTACTCAAGAGAAAAAAGAAGCGATGTCACATGATCAATTAAAGCAGTTTTACTCTGATATGACACATACTCTTGCTACACTATGCCTTTGAAGCATAAAAGAACACAAACTCTTAATTCTTAGAGCAGGATTTGCGGCTTTCTTGGTCGTAAGGTCAGGCAAAGCTTTGCATAGTTTACAAAGCACCTGTGACAAATAGATTTGCCAACCTAATATTAGGATAATAGGCCTTCTGCTCCTCCCAGTTATTGAACATCTGAGGCAAGTCACACCCGATTAACATTGTTGAAATACCAAATATCATGCAAATGGTCATTACAATTTCTATCCATGAAATTAGCAAAATCGTGATAACAAAACAGTGCACCCGCCTGTCAAAAGTCAACATATCAGCGCCCAGTGGTCCTGTCTGACTGACCAAAATGGCTACCTAACTTGAGACCTCCCGTTTCTAGCCACAAAATATCCAGACAAAATTCTCAAGGGTGTGCACCATCAGCGGACAAAGCTGGAATGATCCCTTCTTACCTGCAACTTGAGTAACCATGGCCTGAGCATGACGGGCTGAAACAATGTCCTGGAATATGATGGGTGCAGAGAATGGGCAGTGGTTACCTCCCACTGAGGTCTGCGTATGGATTGTCTAGCTCCTGGCCGGTCTTTCAGCCTGGGGTGACAGTGTTGGCTGCAGACCAGGGCTGAGGCAATAAGTGGAGGCCAGTGAAGTCAAGTCTAATGTGGGGGCCTCATTAGCCTCTGCTGGCAGGAGTTTACCTGTGCGGAGGGAGTTCCTACCGGGCAGTTTCACTGTGTGTTCCAGGTCAAGGACCATGGCAACCTGAAGATCCTATCCTGCAAATCTTGCTCCTCCTGCTAAAGGTGAGTGCTGCACAACACTACAATATGCAATAACCGGAGATGTGTCTGGCTGGATTATGCAGCACATTCTCCAACTTTCTATGGCATGAAGTATAGACTTCCAAACCTATCATCTGCTATAGAAGGCCTACATATGACCCATATTATACTTGCAGAAGCCCTTCTGTTACAGCACGTATTGTGCCCCATGGAGTGTGGCACAAACCTAGGCACTTCTTCCCTATGAGTGACTTGCAATCAGGTGCTCAGCATGAGCAAAAGTGATCCCAAGCAGAATAAACCCACCTTTGACAACAGTCACTCGGCTAAAGCCCCAGTTAACAATACTGCTAATGTACTGGACATGGGTGTGGAGGGGGGTCTGTTGCCCAGAACCAATCAGGCCAGGACTTGTGAGAACGTCTGATGGAGATGCAAACTAGCCTCCAAACCATAGATGGGAAAATTGACCACCTTGTAGCCTACCTAGCCAAATGAAAGAAAGTCTAGACAATCATGGCCTTACCACTGACCATGCCAAACTCTTCGCTAAAATTTGGACTAAGAATCGCACTTCACTGGTCTGGCACAGACCACAGACACGGAGAAAATGGAAACTTGTTGAAAAGCTACTAGGTGATATATTTGTCAGTCACAACTTCTCTGATCCATTTGTTGTTGAGAGGGCCCAAAGATTCCTTGGTCCTAGACCCCATCTGGTGCTCTGAATAGCCCAATTGCTGCAAGCCTCCTAAATTAGAGGGAAAGAGACATGGGTTTGAAGCTCGCCCCAGAGAAGAAGTTCCTGGATTTTAAAGGAGATGCTCTCCCAGTGAACCCAGAATTCGCCACTGCCATGCACGAAGCTAAGCATGCATTCACATATGAAAAAGCTTATTTGATCCTTGGACATCCGCAATGGTATGATATGCCCTGTCGGGCTTTGACTACAGCTTGAGTGCTGGACCCTGTTCTTCAACTGTCCTAAAGAAGCTAGGAAGTTTGTGAAATCTAAATTTGGCAGACGTCCACTCAACTGCAGAGATGACACGCAGTGAGAGAAATGCTATGAGGGAGTGGATGCCATCAGTGTTATATCTTTTATCTTCTTGATATTGCCCTGCTTGAGTAACGTTTGGCAATTAATCAGCAGAAAATATGTGTGATTGATTGAAAGGACATGTTTCTTTCATATGTCATTTTCTGCATAGTGATAATCAAGTATTGCTTGAATATATTTGCAGTATTTAATCTAAGTACTGACTTTGGTCATGCAGTATTTCTTATTGATTACTGAAGAGTTTCTAGAGAGGAGTCCATTCATTGTTGTTGTTCAAAATGATACAATCTCACAAATTGAAATAGCTGTATGTGAATCAATGCAACCAGCCAGACAAGCGTGTGCAAATCTATGGTGAAGGTGAGAGATCCAGAAGAGCTCTGTCCTGGCTGCTGTAGGCAGACCAGGCTTTCATTAGGTGAAAAGATGACCAACAAAAATGGAAATTTGGACAGTTTTGTTGACTACCACAAAAACAGTTACACTTCTAAAATGTCTTATACTGTGGGATGAAGTGCGAAATACCTGGTTGAGATCACGCTAGCCTGGGTGGAAGCGGAAATGCTGGACTATATGCTTGACGCAGTATTCCCTGGTAAGGGGTGGCCGCCACTGGAAATACTGCCATTTTAAAACTAGATAAGGCCAATGAGGGCAGATCGTACAGGCCAAGTTCCTTGCTAAATAGTGACAATGATATATCTGAACGGGGTATACTGCATGTGTATATCCCCCTCTTAGAAATTGGCATGGACATATAGCAAGGTGGCTTTCTCATTGATTGAGAAACCTATACAGATAGGCATTGCATTCTGTACGTGGCGGTTCCCATTGCCACTCTATGCTGACGACATACTACTATTTGGCCAAAAATACGGACCACAGACTTAAAGCAAATAATACGGGATATTGTACAATTTGGCGACATACTAGGCCACAGGGGCAATTGAGGCAAGACTGAGATGTTGCAGCTTACTGATGGTGCTGTAAGCAAGTGCTGGAGTATCCTCTGACTTTGAGGGAAGACTCCATTAAATACCTGTGTATTCTTGTTAGAGACCGCAAAATAGCTCTTGAATACAACTATGGTCCTGCAGTTGAAAAACTGATCATGCAAATAGAGAGATGGGTCAGGTTAGGGCCGGCAGAACTGAACTCACATTGCCCAAGTTTCTATAGTTATTCACAAATGCACCTATACCACGAGGTAAACAATGCCCAACATTTACCTTTTGAGAGGGATCAAACCAAAGTGGGGACTGCACAAAGTATTGGCACTGAAACTTCCTATACCATGCAAATACATAACAATTGGTGCACACACACTAGGTGATCTGGACAGCTGCAAATAAAGTTGGCAAAACAAAGGTATACTGTCGAGAAAAGCCCACTGCTGATAACCTTGCACTACTCCTGACACTGGAGTAGTAGGCAATCATTAGTTTATTGTTTTAAGTTAATAAACACCATCAGAATATTACCTCGCACATAAGCTCATAAAATCTCAGCTGATAGAGTATACGTGGTTGCCTACAAAAACTACAAGACACGAACTACAAGCGCATAAGATGATACAACTCTTTCCTAATGGCAGATGTATCATGACTGAACACTTCCGCAAAGCCGATGCACTAGACAGATTTACATACATACTAATACGACAGGCTGCCATGACCCATTTGGAAAACAATCCGGAGAACTGGAGGAATTCTATCCACCGACCACATATTTACACAACAATCTCTAAGAAATGGACTGCTCGGCTATATACATTTTATAATGACAAATGACTCTTCCTGAATGAACTGCTAAAAGAATATTGGAGATTGCCAGGTATTTTAGGGTCCCGTAGGTGCAACCCTATTTAGATTACAAAATTATATTAATCCAACTATTTTAGCCATTACTTGTATACAGAAGATCACAATTGCTTCCCCTTACGTTCCAGTCATCAATAGGTGGAAGCTGGTGATTAATCCGAAACCTGAATATTATATTAAAAGAAGGAACTAGAGAGCTCTGATTAATTAAATGGGGTTAAATATGAAGGAGAGAAATCAGATTTGAGTAATGATAAGGGTTTGGAGCAGGGGAGAGCTGAAGTTAAGTCAGCAGATTCTTGAAGACTGGTTGTCCTTGGACCGGGCATTGAGCATTCCATGGCTAGCCCATGTTAAGGCAGCTTTTCTATCTTTTAGGTAGGCCTGATATTTTTTTAACCCATATGCTCTCTCCGTTCTTGAGCCGGGGAGTGTTAAAAGCCTGTTTCTGGAACGCTCCCGCTTGAAGAGAGAAAGCCTAGAACTCCAGAAGCCAGCACTTAGGGATTACGTGCTTTTAAAAACGGTACAGGGTTTGGAGCCATACTTGGGCCTGGTTCGCTCGTAGCATAATACGTTCTTACTGGACCGATTTAACCACCTGCATCATTTTTAGGCCTCACGGTGCAGGTGGGCCCATCCGGAGGGAAGAAAATCCTGTGGCTGTGACAAAGTGTTTCCACAGGATTTACTTCACTTTACTGTGTTTTGCTCTTATTATAGCCAGCCGAGGAAAGGCTTTTTAATCCCTTTGCACAAAACATTGCAAGTTAGGTCCGTCTTCTTGAATTCACAGATTCTACCCACGGTCTAGGTCATTTTTACTGTATAATCTTTTTTACGGGTTATTTGGGCATGGAGGGAATTGAGACCGGACCAATAGTTTTATGTGTTTCCTGTTTTTATAAGCAACTGTATTTTTTGTTTTTTTTATTGTCTCTTGATAAACTTGATTTTATCACATGGAGTGGCACTCTTATGGTAATTTTATTTACTGGATAAAGAAATATTGATTGAGTAATTTACTTGTACCAGATAATATCACTGGTTGGTATAGTATAAATTTAAACATTACAGAAATTATTATACCCTTCACTGGAATACAATGAATAATTACTCTGGTTACATAAACATGAAATCGATTACTGAAAGAAAAAAATACAAATTTCTTTCCTTTTTTATGTAACAGATAATTACTCCAGTTACTTTATCATGCAATACATTATGGAAGATTACTCTACCTCATATTGTATTCCAGGAGCTTATTATGGTTATTTTTCTCTGCATTAGATTACAGATAATGAATCCATTACGTAGAGAGACCGTAGGAGACTGCACGAGAGCCTTCCCCTGTGCCGCGAACTGGAGGCGTAAACCAAATCGGATCGCGGGGACTGGCTGAAAAGCAGACTGCAAGGAAAAGTGAGCAGGCGGGCGGAGTAGCGCTGTGAAAATAGCGCCGCCCTGCCACCTTGCTGTCTTGCCGCCCCCGGGACCGTCAATGCCATTCTTGTCCCCGGGACCGTCAATGCCATAATAAAACAAAAACACCTGGCAACAATTTATTTTATTTTTTTAAAAGAAGAAAAAAGAGAAAAAGACTCTGAATAAATTGTCTAAGCCACTTTTTCCAAAACCTTGCCACTTCTGTCCACCAACGACGACAGACAGAGGGGGGGGCAGGTAGCAGAGGATTGAGGGAAGGAGTAGAGGAGAGGGAAGGAGTAGAGGAGAGGAGAGGAAGGGGTGTGTGTGCTGAGCACCAGTAGCACTAGCTACAACAGCTACAACAGGGCCTCCCACATCGCACACACCCTCCCACCTTCCCAACCATCACCAACACATCCTCTCATTAAGGAAGAGGGAGAGCCCCCAAGTTCCAAGGAGTCGCGAAGGGGCCGAAAACAACCTCAACGCTAGGGTAGCCTTAGGCAGAAACAATTTGCGCTGCATCACAGACGCCCTGACGGAGGACGAGCCACAGCCCAGAGTAGTAGTCTGAGCATTTAAGAGCACCTCAGACCCCTCACAAAGTTGATACCGACAAAAATCAACAAAACCGGCAAAGAGAAGCAAGGAACTGAGACCAGGACTAGCCAAGCACGCTCAAGCGGTTGGGCGGGCAGGTGTGAGCGCTGGAGGTGCGCTGTGACAACCACACCGCCGTTGTAACAGTTCTCTTCAAACACACAGCCGACAAGGGGAAGGCAAGGACTCCAATTCTAAGAACCAAGCTCTGCAACAGTTTGTCCGACAGGCCAGGACCACGAAAGGTAGGACACAAGATGAGATCTGGCACTAAAAGGCAAACTAATCCCAGCAAAATGCAAAAAAAACACGAACGTGAAATCAATCCCTAAAGAGTCCTTAACTTCGCCATCAGACGAAGAGAATGAGAGAACAATGGAGAGGCAAGACCCGGGAAAGTCAGTGACGATACCGGGAAAGTTGATGACAATACCGGAGAACCCTTGTTTACCGACACGCATTCAAGGTCAACAAAAAATTAACACATTTTTCTTTTTGAAGGACCCGGTTTCAGCGATTTTCTCCGTCACAGCAGAGTCACAAAATCTCCCGAGCCCAATACTTCCAGAGACAACTAAATTGTTCAATGCAACAAGGGCTGCAAACAAGAAAAGTGCGCTAAAAAAAAAAAAAAAAAAAAAAAAAAAAAAAAAAAAAAAAAAATCGAAGCACACAGGAAAATTTACTAGGCAATCCCAAAAACATAGGGAAAACCAACAACATGAATAAACAGACAGAAACAGTACAGGTCCAAGTACACAACGTTTTCAGTCCCTCTGAGATAACAGATACCATTCAGGAAGGCGACAATAAACTCTCAACTAGCTCACATGTTCAAGAAACAAAGGCCCAAAAGAACTCTAAAATGTATTTGTCATCAACGCAAGACCAAGAATCGCTAGAAAGTCTCTTTGCCAAATCAAATCTACAAAACACAAGTCATAAAGAATATACCAATAACAAGAAACTAGCAGAAGGAGCGGACACGGGAGGAATACCAAGCCAGGAATTCGTCAGGGAGATAGAGTCTGAAAAGCCCATTTCAATCAAATACACACCAAAGCTGGCTAATACAATCAAGAAAAAAACGAAAAGATCACTAGACTTCAACCAATCGACAACCGTATCTCCTTCTACAAAGGGGCGTACACGCGAGCTGAAGGCCTCCACACCACGAAACATAAGAGACCACGACAGTAGCCGAATAATTTTAATTGACGATACCAGCACTACTAGTAACGAAGCTACAAACCAAGTCCAGACGGACCACATTCTAATCTCATCGACAAGCATGATCGAACAGCCTAGCGCGATAACAGGTAACAGAGCCGATCCTCAATACAACCAAAATTGGGGGAAATCCCTAATTAGTACATTGGACCAGGCAATAAAGGCACTAAACTTCCAATCTGACAAAATGGAAGTACAAATAGATCTGATAAACATCATTGCCGAGCACATTTCCAAAATAAGCTCTAAAGTCGACACAATACTAACCTCATTACCCAAAAAAAGAAAATGGGGGTACCAACGCAAATAAAAGCAGAAATCGTACAAACTCAGGAAACGGACCCCAAACAAAAAAATCAGACAAAATTTAGTCGCTGTAACTGTGGCAGCATAATTGAAAAACTGGCCACCCTACCAGAGATACTAACTGATATCCTGGGTGTAGTCAAATCAACCGGCGAACTAAACAGAAACCGGGAACAAACGAACGGTACACACAAGGAAAGAACTCCAAGCGGTCAACCCGGAAGACAAACCCAGGAACAACCCCCCAATAGGGTAGAGAAGAAAATAGCTAATGGACAAGACAAAGGGTTGTTGGATAGCCAAGAAGAGCAAATTAACGAAGGCTTGCCAACCCTTTTGACCGAACATCAGGACAAATTAACAAAACGTCAACGAAAAAGAGCAAGGAAGGCTCGGCCCAAACAAAACAAAAAATCCACCGGTGTCCTGGACCACATCTTTCCAATGTTTAGAAGGAGACCAAGCCAAGATCCTGAAGAACAAAAAGACAGGCACAAAAACCCGGAAAGTACTCAATATCAACGAAACCCGGAAAGGGTAAGCTTTTCCTTTGAAAATTCCGCAAAGACGGAAGAAACACAAAAAACAGAACCAAAAACCCCTAACGGGCCAACAAGACCCAAACAACCAATCGAAGCCAAAACCAAACCCAGACGCAATACTAAAGAATCTCCAGGAATAGTATCTTATGCTGACCACGGCCTAATTGCCGGGGACAAAGATAAGGTCATCCATACCATCATTGGCAACTTACACCCCACTTTTTCAGTATCCGAATCAAAAGAGGAGGAGGAAACAAGTAAACCGGACAAAAAGCACCAGATTAAAAATGCAAGCATGGCCGTAAGAGAACAAAAAACCTTACAACACGATCATGATCTGAGAGCTTTAAAGATTACGACTAACGCAATAGGCAGGTGTGTCACAACAAAACAAGATCTTCGCGAACCTGTGGAACCAGCTCAATGTACAGGAATCAGATTAATGAAGCAAACAAAAACCAGTAGGGAGACATTATTCGTCCACGAAACAGAAAGCGATCCAAAATTAGGGACCCCAAGTGCAAAAAATCCCACAGAATCTCAATCGAACAACATGAGATTAACATCAGAGGAAATTGAACCAGTAATAACATTCATGTCAGAATGTGAAACAAAGGGAAAACACGACATCCTCAACAGAGGAAATATCTTAAAATTGTTCAAGGAAATTCCAGCCCTAAAGGGAATTGTTTCCCAAGACATGGAAACTGTAGAGTTCCAGCAAAATAGAGCAAGGCCAGGAATAGAAAACTCAGTTACCACTTGGAAATCAAAGGAGTTAGCAGCACAAATCTACGCACACAAAGAAACATTTGAGAACTGGGGAATTAAAATACTTCAACACAAGCAACCGAAATACCCTTATCCTTTACAAAACAGCTCGGATTATCAAAAGGACAAGGAGCCCCAAAGGCCCCAAATGAAATCATGTTTACAAGCAGCTAGAGCAACCTCCCCAGAAAATGGAACAAACACAAAAACCGGATAAAAAAATCAGACACTCATTTACCGGCACCAAGGTGGTAACCAAGACTGGTCTTGGATCCCATCTGTACTAGGCGAAACGGGCTCCTAGAACTGACAAAACAACTATACTCAGAAAACAAGTAACTGGCAGACAAAAGTACAAAACAAGTGGAGACCAAATTAAACTATGCTCCTGGAACGTGCATGGCTTCAATTCCATGGAGCAGGACCATGAAACTAACATTTTTCGACAAGTCGGACATAATACTTTTACAAGAAACATGGAACTTATTACAAATAGGAATCCCAGGTTTCACGGACCATCATATACTAGCAGAAAAGCATGCGAAATATGGACATCCCCGGGGAGGCTTATCAATCCTCATCTCACAGAAATACAACTGGACCCAAGAAACAATGAATGTTGGACTAAACTGGGTTCAAGCCATAAAAATCACAATACAGCCCCGGCAACAACTGCTAATACTAAACATTTACGAACATCCAGATCAGAAAACAAAAAAGGAAAAAATGGAAACACTTAACCCTGATCAAAACCTTACAAAAAACTAACAAACAATGCTCCATGATAATTTCAGGAGACTTCAACCAAAATTTACACAACACCAAAACGACTAGAACGAACAGAGATAAAGGGGCAGCAGAAGCGACTACACAAATTAACCAGAGGAAAATAGAAAAAATGGGCCTATCAATATTAAAAAGTAAAAAAAAGGAAGGTCTGACTCAACCGCGCATCACCTATGTGAGCGGTAACGTTAAATCAGCACTGGACTTTACACTAGTAACAACGTACCTGACAAACTTAATCGTGGAATACACAATAGTCCAGCGCCTGGAAAGTGATCACTATCCGCAAATTCTCAGGTTGAATATCATTGCACCCAGAGCCGAGAGAACGAGGTCATTAAACCAAGAAACAGAAAAATTCAACCTACGAAAAATAAAATGGAGGGGCGAGGACACACAAAAAATCATGACTACGGCTACCAACTTCATGCTGCAAAACGGGAGCCTCGACAACGGTGATCCAATAAAAATTTGGGAAAATTTGTTGGAGGTTTTAATTGAAAACCACTCAGCGCATCTGAGAGGTAATAGAAATCAAACAAGAGCACCAGCGCCCTGGTTTAAGAAGGATCTAAAACAAGAAAAAAAGAAACTAGCAAGGGTCCAGTGAACAGCAGTAAAGAGCCAATATACAAACATAGTAGATCTCAGAAATATGAGAAAGGAATACCGGCGAAAACTATGGGCAGCAAAAGGCCTATATAAAGAACAGGTATGGACAAGGCTACTGATTTCCACCAAAAAACCCTCCTCCAGAGAGTTCTGGGTAATCATTAATGAACTAAATCTGGGACAGACACTACAGCAGGATCCCGGGATCAGCAACATGGAATGGGAGAACTACGTAAAGAATCTCTACCTAATAAAGGATCCCAAAAGAACAAGGGAGCCCATGGGAGAGCGAGGATTATAGTACAAACCCACTCGTCAGTGTCACCACAGAACCAAATTTTAACCAGGAAGAACCAACGATAACCCAAGCCCAAATAAGAAGGCTACTACAGAAATTAAAATCAGAAGGGGCCCCGGGCCCAAATGGCATCCCAACCGCAGTCTACAAAACAGACACGGATTTCTGGGCGGACCTATTAACTACACTATTCAATGACATCTTAAAAAAAGGAATCCTTCCAGAAACATGGAGAGGTAACATCATCCACCCAATTCACAAGAAAGGGGATCGGAAGGAGCCTGGAAACTATTGTTTAATTTCATTAATTGACGTAGAAGCAAAGCTGTATGCCTCATGCCTGTTGAAAGAACTGCAGGATTGGGAAACCTCAACAAAAATAATACCTAGGTTTCAAATCGGATTCAGAATGGGGATGGGGACAACAACCAACCTGGTTACCCTGTGCCTACTAACCGACAACGCCAAAAAAAGAAAACACCACCTATATGCGTGTTTCGTCGACATAAAATCAGCATTCGACCACGTAAGCAGGCCCAGGTTGTGGAGCAAATTAAGAGGTTGGGGGATGCCGGAATAAATGCAATTTCAAGACTATACAGAGAGACATGGGCCAAGGTCAAACTAGGTAATGGTAGCAGCCTTACCAACAAAATTGAAAGACAAGACGGACTAAAACAAGGCTGCGTCCTCGCACCCAGTCTCTTTAACCTATATCTTGCCGACATCGGAAGAAAAATAGATGGAATAGAAAGTCATGCACCTAAACTAGGCAACGTTCCGGTACCTATTATGCAGTACGCCGACGACATAGTCTTACTAAGCAAAACACCGGTCGGGCTGCAACGCCTAGTGAATACGCTGGTTACGTACTTAACTGAGGAAAACCTGGAGCTGAACAAAAACAAAAACAAAGTGCTTCTAATTACGGAGCGCAAGAAACTGAAATACACATGGACAATTAATAATTCTCTCCTTTAAGAAGAGGACTCGTACAAATACCTGGGGATGACCATCAAGCGGGGTAATACAAAAAAGAAGCACATTCAGGTACTAAGAGGGAAAGCGCAATCTTTAATATACGCATACAGACAACTGCAAAAGACTGTGGGTGGTCCAAACTATACCCACTTACTAAAAGTCATGGCCGCCCAAATAATCCCTACCTTGTCTTACGGACTAATCGGATGGCTTGGGAGCGAATCGGTAATCTTAAACAGCCTTCAAAACAAAATATACAAAGTGGTGTTTGGGTTGCCAAAAACAGCATCGGCAGCCCAAGTTCGACTAGAATTCGGTTTACAAAACCAAGACATTAGGTCAAACTCCACATTTGTAAAATTTTGCCACAAGATCTGATCCGCACCCAGTGACTCCTTGGACAACTTGTGCTGGGAGGAAATAAACCTTTTAGTAGAAAAGCATAACACCACACATTGGGGAGAATTCCTTAACCAGAGTTTGTTAACCCTGGGACTCCACGAAGTGTGGAAAGAAAACATCGACCACAAGCAGTTTTGCAAAATAGCAAATGGTTCGGCAAAAAAGATCTCCTTGGTCAAAGACAAAATAATTCTAAGCAAACGGAGACACGCCTGGACAGTAGTAAACTCTTATTCCATCCAAAAACCGCAAGTTTACTTAGCCCAACACTACTGTCAGCACTTAAAAAAACTCTAATAGCGTACCGTTTGGGCATGCATTTCACAAAAGACCTAATGCCTTCCTGGAAACGAAAAAAAGAAAGTGCAAACTGCAGACTATGCGGATACAAGAACGAAACAGTGCAACACATACTATGTGTATGTCCTGCGCTGCAAGCCTTAAGAAGAAGATATCTGCGGGAAATCTTCAACACACTGAAAATCCGCACATGGAGACAGGCGGTCATACGATGGTTAAGCGGTGCCTCCCCCACACTATCATGTCGGGGAATCAAATTCATGTCCATGGTAACAAAACAGATATTAGAAAAGGAACAGACTTAAGGAATATATAATGACTAAACTGAAACCAACGGACTTAACACGCTGTGTCCGGGGACCATGACAACCGTAAATACTATTTATAGACAATTTGCAGACTCTACGACATTTTTTAACTCGTATTTTAAAACTTGTTGCGGTATTGTTTTTTATTATATCAAACAATAAAATCATGATATGATATGATATGAATCCATTACGTTGCCCCAAGCTAGATTACATTATAGGAGATCACTTTCCCTTGCATAGATTACAGATGGTTACTTTGATTGTTTTACCGCACATTGGATTACCAAAGAGAAAAAAGTCAAATTGTTTTACCTTGCAGAACATGATCGAGGGAGATTACTAAACACAAAATGTATTGCAGAATGAAAACTCCCACCTGTAACTTAGCCCTGTATTGGATTACAGAAAGAGATTAATTTATGTGCAATAGGTTAGGAAGGACATTACACAGAGTCATTTACTCCACATTAAATTAGAGGAGATTACACAAACTACAGCACACTGCATGGGATACCAAATATTAGTAGTTACTTTGCTCTACATTAATTCACAGTAGTATGGTAGTCACTTTCTTTCTCCATCATCTATGAAATACTGAAAGGAATAAAATGCTTTTAAAAGCATCATGTTAAGGTGTCCTTCATCAGTGAACACTTTGTATGGCAGAGGTAATGTCCTCCATATATAGCCGCCTTCATGCCCTGTACAGCAACACTTGTGCTGCACTCGTCTCTGGAAGCAGAGGAGGCCATATCCCTCCCACGGTTGGTGTAGGAGAGTAGGGTCGGCTTCCTATGGTCACCCCCACTTTTTGCAGTGATTCTGTTTTCTCGACTTTAGTGTGGCTGTGGGCCTGCTAATCAGACCCACAGCCCAGATGTTCTCTCTCTAAATTGATACCATGTATTTTAGGTACATACCTGATTGGGTATTGGGTCACCTTTGTGAGACCCTGTATAGTGTACCATAGGTACCCAGGGCATAGGTGCATCCAAGGCCTACCAGGGGCTGCAGCATGTATTATGCCACCCCTGGCTGGCCATCGAAACTGACACCACAGGCTGATCACTCAGCTTGGGTAAGGTGGTGTAATCACCCCTAACTTAGATATAGTATATCTACATAGTAACCTATAAGTCACTCCTATGGCAGGCCTTAACAATCCTGGAGGCAGAGAGTTTGGTTTTGTGTGAGAGGGTGCCCTAGCATGAGCTGAACCCCTCTGCAGCTTTTGGAACCATGTCCTTACAGCTGTTCTATGATGTAGCCATACCATATACTCTTAAGTGCATTATAATCCTCACGGTTAATGCGAACTTTGGTTTGGCTTTATCAAAACATGTTGTGTAAGGTGTCAAACACTGAACTACTACCCCCCCCCCGCCAATTCTGGCTGCGGGGGTAGCATTCCACCCTTCTAGAGGGAAAAGACATGTATGTTACTGCTTTACCCGGTGAAAGTTAAACAGAGCCTCAGCATCACAAAATGGATGCTGCTGCCACAGACACAAGTCTGACCTCCTGCAGCTGGAGACAACTCCAGCAAGGGAGGCCGGAACAATAGGTTTCCTGTCGTGGGAGGTGCTAGCACCTCCCCAGACAGCCTGTAGTGTTTTGGGGCAGGGTGGGTTGAATGGAAAGATGCTTTTCCAGACACTGCCTGGGGCACACAAGGTGCTCCATGCATAGCCCGGTTCAAACCAGTTGCTGGGGCACTCCAACCCCGCTCTGGCGTGAAACTGGACAAAGAGAAAGGGGTGTAACCAACCCCTTCTCAGGTCCACTCATAGGAGGGACCTAGCAGGTAATCCATCCCCAAAAATCAGTATAAAGATAGGAGCTGTGTCTAGAGACATCAGATTATCCTGGAACGAAACTCCGAAATGAAACTCTTGGACCTTCGATATTCTATACCGATTAGAAGACTGAAGACATCTCCCTTGTGGTAAAGGAGTGACCACCCTGTGCAAACAGGCACCACCAGTAACTTGCCGGTGAGGCACCCTCGCAGTTGTGCATTGGAGTACGAGAAGCCCCAGACCCGAGCGCCATTTGCACCAAAGCTTAGCCCTCCACGAGTGCCACGTGGGTCCTGCCCCTGAATTTCAGCTCGACGCGTCTTCCCGGTTTCTAGCCCGTTGGCTAGTGCGCCCTCCGAAGACGAACCTTTGAATCTACACCTCTTGCCTGGTTGCTCCAGGCTTGCTCCAGCTTCCCTACAAAGGAGAAGCGCCCCAGACCTTGCTGGTCTGACCTGAAGTCAATCTTCACTTCCTGCGTGGATTGCGTTTGCCAAGGCTTGTTGGGTCCAATCCAGATACCGACACCGCAGTCAACTAGATCCTTCGTGGGACAGCTCGAATCCAGCTCCTGGTTGTCGCATACACCTCCTGGTCCTTGTGGCTGCAGAGACAAGCTTCACCTCTTCACCTGATTGCATCACAACATCGCCTGGTTCCTTCCTGGTCACTGGCTAGTGACCCAGACTCTGTCCTCTCTGCTTTCAGGTTGTTCAGTTCTTCGATCCACCCTTGGATCCACTCGGACACTCTTCCTTCGGCCGCCTGCAGCACTTCTTTTGCAGGTCTCCATTGAAAGCATCGACGAAACCTGACACGAAAAAAAACCTATGCACCCGGCTTCCCTGGGTAAGGTAACTCGAGTACTCTGGTGCTCCTGTGGATATGGACTATCCAAGTGTCCTAGTTTAAAGGGGTTTTGTAGTAGTCCATCCGAAAGTGCCCTAAAACAGTAACTTTGTAACTTCCTCGTGCTCCATTATAAGTCAATGGTAAGTCACGACTGTGTTCCCACACTGCACGCGTCTCCCGTGGGTCTCCTACTTCCTAACCTTTGGTTCTGTAGTGTAGCCCCAGCGATTCCCTAGGCCTATTCACTATTCCTGTAGTGGCTCTGGTTTGTGAGGCCCCTAGGGTAAAACTGTATTTGTCCAACTTATATGCTTAATGAGTAACTTGTGATGTATTTCGATCTCTAACCTCATAAAGAGTTCAGAGGGGTTGTGTTAGAAATAAATACATATATATTTGATATATACCTTGTGTGGTGTCCTTTCATTTGTACTCAAGGGATTATAATTGTTAAAACAGCTGGCTTCACATGCTCTCTGAAGTTTTAGCCTAAGACTGCTGGTCCATGCTACCACTGGGATAGCTTGACTATAAGGTTGACTTTACAACCACCATCAATAAGGGTCGTTTAGACTGGTGCAAGGTGCCTACTAGAATAGTGGACATCATATGCCAGGCTAACTTCTCACAGTTGGTACGCCAGCTATGCCTTTGGTGGAAAGAAATACATGTTTTATCCTGTGTGATTGTGAGAACAAAGGGAACATTAACCTACATCAGGGTGGGACTGGGAACCAAAAGCAACACTGGCAAAACTGCTCAAACCAACATTGTTCCCTTCCTTCCCTCTTGCCATCTAAAGCATCTTCTGTATTCTTTGTCTCTCCCCTCTCTCTGCTCACTCACTCACCCCCTCACACATCTCCCTCTCTCTCGCACACATCTCCCTCACCTCTCGCACTCCTCTCACTCACCTCACCCTATTCCACTCACCTCACTCACTCAAACTCACACCCACCCCACTCAAACTCACACCCACCTCACTCACTCAAACCCACCTCACTCACTCAAACCCACCTCACTCACTCAAACCCACCTCACTCACTCAAACCCACCTCACTCAACTCAAACCCACCTCACTCAACTCACTCACCTCTCTCTCTCTAGAAGCCATTGCTGTAGTTAGCCTTGGGACGCTGGGGAGAGCTAGAGGAGGCACCAGTGGTGCAAAGTTTTCTAAACCGGCCTCCATCGGTTCCATCCCACTGGGAAAGGCATGGGGGACTAGTCCTGTCACACACACTTTGCAGTTGTTCTGGTCCAATGATTATCTGAAATTAACTACAGATGTCCCCTTTCAAGTAGGAAAATGTAAACTTTGATGTTTTATGCATAGAAATGTGAATGCCCAACTATTTACCAAATTTTTGCCACAGTTATATAACGGTAGTTTTGGCCTGCTGATGTTAACCCAAGTGCACAGACTTCCTTAATAATTACCAGAGGCAGCAAACACTGCAATACTTCTAACGGTGATCCATGCACAAACCTGTTTCTGCACAGGTATCATAAAAACTGTGGCATTCACTATTAAGGCCTTAGAAAGAGCAAGTGACTACTGTTCCAAAGAATATGCACCCATTACATCAAAAATGGTCACAGTGACATGCTTTCAGTAAACTGCATTACCATGCTGTAAATAGATGGATTATTTAATGTACTGAGAAATACAACACATTTTGGTCTTAACTGCAAGGTCCAGGGGTGTAACATGGGCCCCTGCAATGTCAAAGGTCAGGTATTCAACATCAGAACTATGAATAGCTGTGAGATAAGGGAGTTTCAGGGGCCCTTCCTCCTCGCCTTCTGTAGGGGCCCGTGGGTGGAATCGTGGGGCACGACGTGCCCATACTTTTTAAATTTAAGACAAAACGTCTCCCCTACTTTATGTCAAATGACAACCGTCCCAGACGATAAATTCCTAGTTTAAATGCTTCTAAAGTGTCATTCAGTGAGTCTCCTGTGCTGTGAAACCAACGACCGGCAGACACATAAACAATCGGCAAGCCTTCGTGCCAGGCTGCCTACTTACCTGAAAGAAATGCAAAGGTGTGCAGCTCGTTAACCTGCAAATGAATGGGAGCTTTGGATACCAGAATGGTTTTAATTGGAGGAATCACTTGAAGCTTTGTGATTACAGATTTATTCTTTTTTACTGGAAATGCAAAGGAGTTACCAGCTGAGTTGTGAAGTGAGTGCTTTTAAGAGACAGTTATTATTTTTAAAAATGCCTAACATTCAAATGCCCATTATTACAATCTATATTTCGGAAGCACCATTGTATCTTCAACCTGTTTTGTAACACTCTATCTCATGCAATGCAGGTTTAAAAATAATGACTTACATATTCATTGTGGAGAAGTGTGGCTCACTGGTTAGAGGAGGCAGACCTGGAAGCAGAGGTCAGCCCGGGACCAGGGTTCAATTCCCGGCTCGGCGGGGTCTTGAGTCCTAAAATGTCCATGGACTCGAAAATTCTCGCTCCGGTGCCTACTCGATTCACGGGTTCACACTCTGCGACTCTGGGCAATAGCTTGCTTAATCTCCACAACGGCCCCTCGCGTCGGGATGCCTGGCTTTCACCTTGCGGATACCCTGCCGGGGTTATCTCACAGGGGAATACCAGGACGGGTTCCCTAAGCAAGCACTTAGAAACCGCTTGGTGATTTGCGCTATATAAATTCCTGTACATTCACCGTGCTTTCTGTCGGAGGCTGGGACCTCGTAGCACTAAAAATACACAAATCACTATTCTCCACTGCACCAACCAAGATTTAATTCTGTGGCTCTCTGGTTACACACAGACCTCTTTATGGCATTAACTAATAGAGGTTTCATAATATACTATAGTGCATTGCCCACTGATTAATTTGACTTTTTTGTATTTTTTTTTTATTTAAGCTGGACATTTTTAGCCACATGTTTGACCCCGCCCCCTGCTCACTCACCGGGCCCCCATTGCATACAGTATCACAGTTCCCATACTTTTTTAATGCAATTCGACCCCTGGTTGAGGTCCATCATCTTCTATTACACCACTGTCCTGTGCCTTCACTTTTGTAAAAAAGTATAGAGAATTGTAGTTTATTTCAGTGAGACGACCAAAGTGCTACGGCTAAGCCCAGACGAGGATCTCCTCCTCACTGGGTCACTGGAATCAAGCTGCTCCCGACTGAAGAGCCCTAAATGGGCTGATCCCGGTCCTGGGTAGCTTGTGTTCAAAGTGCACCTGGCTTTAAAGTTCGGACTGGACGGTTCCTACAGTAGCAGGATCAAGACTGATTTGCTTATAATTGGGTCTAATCTAAAGTGCCATGGAGGGGGGGGGGGGGGCGGGGGAACAAAACAACAAAAAAAAGATGGACTGGGAGACTACCCGGTGAAATTACCAGTGGCTGAGAGTTCACACATCCCATTCACCCTTTTGTTTGCCTCTTTTCGAAATGGTTGTAGCTGGGTGCATTAACAGTAAGTGTCCGATCGCACTAGTCTCGATGCTGCGTACAATCGTGAAACTACTGATGCCTGGTACTTTTTGAGCCTGAACTGAAAAATCATAACATACTAAGAGAACAAGACCTGGCCGGCACAACTAAAAGAAACAATATACCCAAAGCGTATCTATCTGCTTTCCTATGCGGTGGAGATTACCAGAAATTAAGTTCCGGACAAGTCTGTCCCTCGAACCGAGATACTCACTGTCTTCTGCAGAGGTGTTTTCCTGCGTGTGGTTGGGGTGAACTCTGCCCTTGCTGCAGTAGCTGCGGCTAATGTACCTGAATGGTGACGGCACAGCCCACGGCCTCGCCCAGAGGGGAGGGGCGGCCGCAGCAGCTGGGAGGACTCGGCACACGGCCCCCCCGACGATGACAGACCGGAGGCGGCATGTGGGAGGGCGGGCACACCCATCTCCTTCCCTGCAGACGAACTATTGACTCTTCCATTCTAGGTTTCTACATTGCACTACCTCAGTATCAGAAACAGTTGCCATTTAAAATCCCCATCCCCGTACGAAAATGCAAATATCGATGCAATCTTGTTTGAGACCTTGAGGACTGCTGTATCGTCGTGTTTCTCTGCTTCACCCGTCGGAATTCTGAACTTTTCATCCCAACAACCCTCTGCTTAAAGTCACTCGTTTAATAAATTAATTAAAATTGAGGTCGTCCGTTTAAAGTAATAATTGGCAGACCTCTGCATTTTTATGTAGCGCCGTGTAACTACCATGCACAGCAATGTATGTAAACGTTTAAAAGGGAATGTTGAGATAGAAAATCACCTCATGATATCCGAGCATAAGTGGCAAAAGGTTGGATAATAGCCTGGGGCATAAGTAGGAATCTAAAGTAGGCAATCTCGGTATTGGACAACCCTAGCTTCAGACTTCTAGAACTCTGCACCCAGCGCTTTTGATTTATTTTACAAATTATTCATTGGTTTTAAACGTAAAGACATGTGACGAGGCCAGACCGTGCAACATTTAATTTGTGACACATATCAAGCGGTTAACGTGGTGGGAAAAAAGGGTCACAGTTCGTTTTAAAAGGGTAGGGCGCCACGCCCTGCAGCGCTTTCCGGCGAAGGGAAATTCCTCCGCTGCCTGCGCAGAGAGGAGAGGGCACCTTTGGACGGCTTCCCACAAATCTACCCCGCCCACCGTTTGCGAGTTTGAATACACTGTATCCCGTGCGGACAGCCTCTCTGCGCGAACGGCAATAAAGAAGCTCTAGTTTCAGTACTAAAGCTGTGTATTCACTTGTGAAATAACCACACATTTGACTCTTCTGCGTTGTGTAGGGGGCTCGGGACTGACACGCAATCACCCAGTCAATTTTGAACTGCAAATGCGTTGGTTTTCTAGATACGTTTTCAGGGTCACAGTTCAAAACGGGCAATTATTTGCAGATAACGTGTATAAGAGGGGTTATAGAGCGAGGGTGTGAACTTCGAATATAAAGATCGTGTTCATGGCCCTACCCTGAACTCTTAGTGTAAGACTTAATGGCCCGTGCGGTCAGGAAAAATGTCTCAATCCTCACCTGCTTCGGGACGGGCGTGTATTCTTCTTGGAGTCTCCCTGGGCGTGAACCGTCACCGCGGGACTCTGCTGCCCTGCAGATACAAGCACAAAAGAGCTTGAAAAACGCCCAGACAAGCCCTGCCCCTGCACGGATGCATACAGCCCAACGGGTAAAGTTGCTCGTAACACTGCCCTCCTATGTTAGGAATAATGTACCTAATTTTCTATTGAGTCTGTATATTAGTCTGCTACTTCTTGTACTTAGAAGAAGCTTAAGACAGGCGGTCCTGAGACTTAGCATGTCGCTGGGAAGTACGAACAAATGTTGCGGCCATCTTGGAATAGTAAATATTCTATTTTCTTTTTTTAATTCTCCTTTTTTCGGAAGAGGTTCCAGGCTGGTTAACGAGAAAGTGGGCAACAAGTGGAAGACACGAATAAAATACATACGCTCGTTTGAGAAAATAGTTGCCCCTACTATTTCAAAACAACTAGAGCGAACGTTCAATAAACTTTATGGTTCTGAGACGACCTTTAATTGGCAAAGAATGAAAAATCGCGGCCGCACCGTTTACCTACTCGTTCAGGTGCGTTCACTCCTTTCTGTTTACAATGCAAGTGGCCTCATCTCCTGAAACCCTTAGCAATTCCCGGCTCTTTAGCCAGCAGTACTGTGCACAGGGGTGCCACGCCCAGTGGGCTAAAAGGGCTTCAGCCCCTCCCGTCTGCGTACCAGACCAGGCTGGTTGCTGCAGGCAGCTACAACAGAAACAAATTGATTAGGGTCTGGGCGGGGATTTAAAGACCAGGCTCTAGTAAGCCCCAACTTTACAATGAACTACAGAAATGAGAGAGCACAAGTTTGAAAAAATGTATAAGTGCACCATATTTACAAGCACATAGTTAGTTTAAACATGTTTTGCACACGAGTGTTTTATATCTAGGAGTGAAATATACAGAGTGTTCTATATTCAGTAGTGAAATGTTTCGAATGTTTAAGTAGTGTAACAATAATCATAACTGTGTGAGATTAATGTAGAAATGTTGGGATGAAAATGAAAACCTCACGTTCTCATGTTAAAAGAATCATGTCAGAATTAAATGTAACTCTGAAACCCAGTTAAATGTGTAGGCCTCAGGGCAATTCACAGCAAACCTAAACGTGCTGCTAAAATAATGTGAGATGGGGTTGACGTGGTTCTTCCAAATGTATTATTGAACTTAAGGTTAAAATATATGCTTTATAGATGTGTTATTTTAGAAACGTATGCTAGTTAAGAATGTTTGCTGTTTAAATCAAGTTAATGTTTTAAGAGTGCAGGGACCCGCTTCATGTAAATCAAGTAGGCCTGAACTGATAATGTCATATCGTTTGAACTGCCATGTGCTCGTTAGGGAAGAAGTCGAGAGGTGTCCAGCACAGAGCTTTGGAGTGTGTTTTACGACCTAAAGATATGGTGGAGTCTGGAATTTGAGGCCCACTGCAGGACGAACTGTATGCAGGTGCGAGGGTCCTAATCAGCTCGAATGAAAGGGACTTTGTTCAGTGGCGCCTTGCGCAGGCCTGTAGGAGTTTCCAGGAATTTCAGGGGGTATCGGCGCATTGGAGAAGAAGCCTGGGAACCAAGGTCAACGTTAACGAGGGTCTTCAAGAGTACCATCATGGAGTTTACCGCGCAAAGATGTACCACGTGAGGGGCGTCCCAAGGGGCGTTCCTATCAGAAATGTGATTTGGTATTAGGGAAAGAGACCCGGGAGGAGAGCAGAGCAGATGATTTTGGGAGCCTAAGGAAGCGGATGGGTAGGCAGATAGGCTGATCAGGAGAGACCCATTATCAGAGAAGAGACAAAGAGAAGTGCGTGATCTTCTTAGGAAGTCACCACGGCTGACACCTAGAGGGGTAAAGATCTTGCTAAGTAGGGATGACACTTAGTATAGTGTAGGGACAGACTAACCTTAATTTTCCCTTTTCTGTAATGACTTTGAGGTTGCAACTTGTATCCATTTTGGCAACCCTTATGGTTTTCGAGCTTGTACTTATTATTCTGTTTTTCAGACTCAGACTACTCAAGAAGTTCATGTTTATAGTGATACCGATTTATCTTCTGAATCTCATTTTGAGAAGTTTGTATCTTCAGTTATCTTTGACTTTATATTAAAACTTTGAAACTTAAATTTGGTCAGTGGTCATTTAGAGTGGTGTAAGTTCTTAAATTGATTGACTTATTGTTAGATTACCTTTTACTCAATGACAGGTACCAACGATTCAGTCGACATAGTTTGGGATTTGGTAAGGTAACTAGTAACCAGTAATCCCGCGTTAGCAGTTGGTAGCAGAGTGAGGATGGTTATCTTCTTGAGGAAGGTAATCTAGAGAGGTTAGTTTACCCCAAGGCCCCTAGACGTCGAGAGACGGGCAGCGGAAGAATCGTGTGCCGAAAGGTGCCGACGGTGCGAGAAAAGCAGCAGTATCGGAGGAGAGTGAGTATAAAAAGGGTCATGCGTGAACAGATTGCGGTGTTTTGTGTTGTATTTGTATTGTAATGTCTTGCGGAGTTGAATGCCTGTAGTGTGAATGAGAGAAGGTTGTGAGCGCGCGCAACCTGGTAAACTGGTAACCTGGTAAACGGGTGAACTGGTGAAATCTTAAGTTCAGGCCAGAGCTTAAGTGGTTTTGGGTGTATCGAACATCCAGGGTAGTTGTCGACCATAGTACGGAGGTCACGAGGTACCATTGACCGCCGTGGATCCAAGATAGGGGGAGTGTAAGAGTGAGTGTATGAGTAAGGACGCTGGTCGAAAGTTACTGTGTGTGAGTAACCTATCGGAGAAGGCGATTGTCTGGAAGTAAACGGAAAGACATTTCGCCAAGTTAAGGTGACAACTACAGAAAGACTGTGGGCGTACAGTCAAGAAAGGTGATCGCTTGGACGGAAGTAATCATTTTTCAGAGTATGAATGGGACGCGTGCATGACCGAGGAGACGAGCTGAGAAAGGAGGGGAACTGCTGCGAAGGGGGACGGGTGACGTCGGCTAGAGCCGCGCTGTGATTGAGCGGTTGGTGTGACGTTAGCTAGAGCCGCGCTCTGGTTGGGCGGCTAGAGTGACGTCGGAGGAAAGTCGCGTACGGATAGGTCAGCTAGTGAGAACGGCGCTGAGATTGGTGGAATATCATCAGGAAGTAAACAAACGCAGAGAAAGAGCGAAATCATGAAGTGTTTTAAGTGTTTGAAAGGGATTTTTAAACATAAACAGAGTGAACATTATTATGGGGAAGAGGCTCCGCCGGAGGGTACACCAGCTCATTATATGGCAACGAATGTTGGGCTGCATACCATATTATGGATTGGGGCTTGGAATAAGCTTACGGAAGGGAATGAGGAAATGCAGTTCCCGAAGTACGGGACGTTTAAGTTAGAGGTGTTACATCGGCTAAAGGCAACCATGTCCTCATTGAAACCCTCGCCCAGACCAACACAGTTTGAGGCCCTTAATGCATGGATTAGGGCTGCACATGACAGAAATTTGAACATGCGTCAACAAAGGCTGACGCGTTCGGTAAGAGCAGTGCGAGATTCCAAATGGGATGAGGAGGCAAAGCGTTGGAGGGTACAGGCTATTGAGGTGGAAAAAATGTATCCGATGAGGGAGGTGGCAGGAGGAGGAGGAAACCTCATGGAAGAAGACGAGGAAAGCGAGTCGGAGGACAATCTGATAAATAGATTGTTAATGGATAGACCACCTCCGAGAGTGGGGGTGATAGAAGATAGAGGGCTCGCAAGGGAAGATGGGAATGCTATAGAGGGGTATACACCACTCCCTATATCGGAATGGACACCTATCAAAGGCGGAGAAATACCTCAAAACCACACTGTACAGAGTGTAGTGGGAAGGTTTGTGGTGCAGAAAACGCCAATCACCGAAAGGGTTGAGTCTGTTGGATTGCCAGATGCTCTTCAGGTGCCTGTTACCATAGGACCCATAGTATCGATCTATAACCCAGAAAGAGATAGAGAGGAGGAACAGAGACAATTGGATAGGGAAAAGATTGAGATAGAAAGAAGGAATAATGTGACAAATGCATGGAAACAATTGCCAGGATCGGTAACATGGAATACCCCATTAGACACAACTGTTGGTCCCAATTCAGAACAGGGAGGTCCGAGAGGACCAATGGATCTAAGGGGACCGCGGCCAAGACCCTATTCAGAATTAAGAGCTGATTTGAGGGAATGGGACGGGTCCATAGTATCCCGAGTAACAGGACAAGAACGGAACCAGAGTGGGAAACGAGGGGCAATGGGACTGTATCTCATTGTGGGGCCAGCGAAAGCAGTCAGGGTCGGGAAAACCAAAGCCCAGAGAATAGGGGGGATGCACGTCCTACAAATCAGGGAGAACAGCCGGAACAAAATACGAGGATTGTAGAGTGTGAAGAAATGTCTCGTCTCTGGGGGAAAGGGGGAGATGAAATGGTACGGGCTTTTCAGAATAGGTTCAGGTGCCTTCATCATACACTCGGGGAAGACGTTCAGCATTGGAGGAAGGAGAACAGTGACAGGTCCCGCAATGCTTCGAGTAATCAAGAATCACAGGGCAATAGTGAGGAAAAGGGGAACAATGGGATGCCTTACTATGCACCCAGAGAAAACAGGCAGATCGGGGAAGGCGGGAGAATGAGAAACAAGGAAGTATTTCATCATCCACCCCGAGAGGATGGAAAGGCATGGGACCTAGAGAGATGGGAAGAGGGGAGGACTCCCTTTAACTCACCAGTGCCTAGGCGCAGGGCTAGGAGCTGGGATGGGAAGGAGGTGGAAGGTACATCTGGACCAGAAATGCTGAAAGCTGCGATAAAGGTTAAAAGGCTTGATGTCTCCAGTTTAAAATCCGATTTAGACGAGATTATAGAAGGAACGGTGCCTTTAGAAAGGATCGATTTGTACGAACAAGATGAATTGCTGTTCATAGCAAAGGATACTACTAGGAGAGCTAGAGCATTTCATGAGAAACTGACTCATTTGGCTGACAGGTATGCTGTAGATTTATCTAGGACAAGGGCACTACAGAGTAACCATAGACTACAATACTCAGACCAAGACCTAGATGAGAAGAGGACTACTGGATTGAAAACTCACATAAGGGAGTTGATATCTGGAATAAGAGTGTGGAGAGAACTGGACAAATGGGAAGAAAGATGGTCGAAAAAGGGCACGGTTAGGCGAAGTACAAATGTGATGACCCCTGAGGGAAGGGTAATGCAGATGGAGGCATTCCCTTTGCGAGAAATATCAAACGGAAATTATGTACATGTGCCCTGGAGTAGAGGAGACTTAGCTGCATTTACCAACTCATTTCCGAAGCTAAGGGACAATCCAGTAGAGTGGTATAAGCAGGTAGAAAGGTTTGTCAAAATCTCGAAAGTATTATGGATTGATTTGAACACGTTGTTTGACATCGTGGTCCCATCTGATTTGTGGACCCCGTGCAAGACTAGTGTTGAATGGCCAAATACTGAACCAGCGAGGGATGTTCGAACTACTGGACCATCCAAGATGGTCATGCGAAAGTATGAAAGGGTAATAGCTTGGTTGAAAGAGAAGGTACCACCACAGGATATAGATTGGGTAAAAATAGACCGAACGAGGCAAGAACCGAAAGAGACCGTGCATGAGTTTTATGAGAGGTTGTTGAAAACATTTAAGCAATACAGTGGACTCGATGTAATGGATCCCAAAGATATAGGACAATTTGTGTCAAAGTTTGTTTTGGGGTTGAGACCTGATATTTGCTTGATGATTCAGCAACATTTAATTTGTTGGCAAAACAAACCACTCGATGAGATCCTACGTTATGCACGATATTGTAGTGATGAGATAGATTCTAAAGCTAAGAATTTAAGGGAGAAATTGATGGTGGTGCAAATGCAGTCCGCCGGGAAGGGTGGCCAGCAGAAGCAGGGGATGGGACGAAAGCCAAACGGTCAGAATAAGGACAATGAGGAAGGGCAGAGACCTAGGATAGACTTTGCCACTTTAAAGAAAACGACAAAGTGTCATCAGTGTCACCAGGTGGGGCATTGGCGACGCGAGTGTCCCTTTAACCCTGAAAATGGAGAGCTAGAAGTAGAAGAGCAGGTCCAAGAAATCCCAACTCAGAAGGTGACAGTTCCAGGTAGCAAGGTGGCCAAAGGGGGGACTTCGGCTCCGCGAACTCAGTTCCCACAGCCACCGAAAATATCGACAGGGGGAAAGGTCTTCAAACAAATGCCTCTCTTTATCGAGGAAGAAAAGTGTTATTACATTGATCCATTGACAGGACAGCGTGTAAGTAGTGAGGAGGACTGCACCCTCGGGGCAGTCTTAGAAGTGGATCAAAGAAGGCCATTTGTTGAGGCAGAAGTGGCAGGGTGTCCCACTACGTTCTTGGTGGATACTGGGGCTACCCGATCAACACTGAGATCGGCGGTGGTTCCAGACCTGCCGATGTCAGGGGAAACAATTCAGGTGGTAGGAGTCGCAAATAAAAGGATGACTAGTCCCTTGACAGAACCAGTGTCTGTGAAAATTGGAAACCACATGAACGAACATCAGTTTGTAGTTTGTGACTCGAGTCCGGTATGTCTGTTAGGAAGGGATTTGTTGTGCAAATTGAACTGCACCATATACTGCACCCCGCAAGGAGTGGAGGTACAGACTACCGATGAAGATGCTACTTTTAAGGTGGCCAATTCAAAATCCTGTGTAGAACTATATCCTACTCTGACTGTAGAAGATCTTCCCCAAGACCTACGAGATGCAGTGGCGTCAGAGGTATGGGATTTCACCGGAGAGGAAATAGGATTGATTAAAGGGGTAGAACCGGTAAAGATTCTGGTAAAACCAAATGCTGAGTTTCCAAGAACGCCTCAATACAAATTGTCACAGGAAACGATTGCAGGAATAAAGCCTGTGATCGAGTCAATGATACAACAGGGAATACTGAAAGAAATCGTGGGTAGTCCTTGTAACTCCCCGATTATGGGTTTGCAGAAACCTAGTGGGAAATTCAGGATAGTGCAGGATTTACGAAAAATTAACAGCATAGTCGTTTCATGTTGTCCCGTGGTACCGAATCCTTCAGTGATACTGTTTCAAATACCATGTCAAGCAGAATGGTTCACAGTGATAGATCTTTGCCAGGCTTTCTTTTCCATCCCATTGGATGAAGAGAGCAGGTATCTTTTTGCTTTTAAAATGGAAGATCGCGTTTTAACATGGTGTCGAATCCCACAAGGATTCACAGACAGCCCATCCATCTTTAATCAGTTGTTGAAGAAGAATCTTGAGAATCTAGTACTGCCACAGAATTCGGTTCTGGTACAGTACATAGATGACCTACTTGTTGCGTCAGAGACAGAGGAAGCCTGTAAAGCAGATTCAATTGCTTTATTGAACCATTTAGCTGAAAATGGACATAAGGTATCTCCGAGCAAGTTACAGTATTGTCTGACTGAAGTGCAGTATCTGGGACACCGGTTAGAAAAGGGAAAACGCAAGGTGTCTCCAGAGAGGATTGAGGCGATAATGAAGATGAATGCGCCTACAACACAGAGAGAAGTTAGAATGTTCCTAGGAATGGTGGGTTACTGCCGACAGTAGATAGTTAACTTTTCACTGAAAGCAAAGCCCTTACAGAAACTGACGCACAAGGAGGTGAGTGATCCAGTACCATGGGACGAAGAATGTCTGGTGGCGTTTTTACAGCTGAGAGACGATTTATGTCGTGCTCCGGCCCTGGGAATGCCTGATTACGAGAAAACATTTTCACTCTATTGCTGTGAGAGAGAGGGATGTGCTTTGTCAGTCTTGGCACAGACCCACGGAAATGCCCGTAGACCAGTTGCATATTTTTCGGCTACATTAGATCCAGTAGCCGCAGCGTTGCCCGGATGTCTCAAATCCGTTGCTGCAACGGGTGTCAGCATTGAAAGGAGCGAGAGTATTGTGATGGGGCATCCAGTGGTGGTGTATGTACCACATTCAGTTGAATTGTTAATGACCAGGACGAAGACGCAGCATCTGACCAATAGTAGGCTCACGCGCTACGAGCAAGTTATTCTTGCTGCAGAGAACGTGACTCTCAGGAGATGCTCTGTCTTGAATCCTGCTACTTTGATGCCATTACCTACTGTAATAGAAGGCGAAGGTTGTGAAGACCACGATTGCATTGATGTGACTGAACTATGCACGAAACCCAGACCAGATATTGTGGATGAGCCATTGTCTGACCCCGATGAAATTTATTTTGTTGATGGCTCATGTTTAAGAGACGATACTGGTCGGTTGAGAGCAGCTTATGCTGTTTGTACCATTACTGGAGTTGTGGAAGCCGCTTGCCTGGAAGGAGTACATTCCGCACAGGTAGCAGAAATTATTGCCCTAACTCGTGCCTGCATAGCAGGAAACGGAAAGAGAGTCACCATATACACGGACAGCCAATATGGTTTCGGTGTGGTTCATGATTTCGGGCAGTTGTGGTCTCAGAGAGGTTACATGACCTCCTCTGGTTCGCCCATTCGAAATGGAGAATTTGTGCGGCTGTTGTTAGAAGCATTGCAAGGTCCAGTTGATATCGCAATAGTAAAATGTGTAGCTCATACTAAGAATACAGATTTTGTGTCACAAGGCAATCGATATGCTGATGAAGTCGCACGTTATTGTGCAGAACAAAATTATTCCTTCTCAAAAGTGGAAATAGAAGGTGCAGGAGAAAGGACAGAATTAAGCATGATGTTAGAGACTGTGGATTCCTGGGAAGATTTGAGGGTAATGCAGGAGAATGCACCAGAAACTGAGAAAAGGGCATGGGAAACAGCGGGTTGTGTGCGAAGTGAAATGGATTTTTGGGTTTCAGCAGATGGGAGAGCTGTGTTACCTGAAGAATTAGCTAATCCCATGGCAAGAGAAATACATGGTCCAGTACATCTAGGAAGGGATGCTATGATGAGAGTGTTTAGGCAAACTTGGTATTGCCCTAAATTTAGAATAGCAGCAGAATCAGTATGTAAGCGATGTGTTACCTGCCAACAACTGAACGTAGGCAAACGAACACCAGTCACACTGAGTCACATTGGGAGGTCGGGGGGGCCTTTCAATAGGATGCAACTAGATTTCATCGAAATGCCAAGAGTTAATCGCCTTCGGTATGTGTTGGTGATTGTATGTGTATTTTCCAGATGGGTTGAAGCGTACCCTACACGTAGGTGCGATACCCTCACAGTGGCTAAATTGTTGCTCAGGGAGTTGATACCGCGCTTCGGGGTGCCTGCCTCTCTGGAATCGGACAGAGGAAAACATTTTAACAGCGAAATAGTGAAGATGTTGTGCTCCACGCTGGATATCGATCAAAAGCTGCATTGTAGTTATCGACCAGAAGCTTCAGAAATTGTGGAACAAGTGAATGGCACATTGAAGAATAGATTGGCTAAAGTAGTGGCATCCACATCTTTGAGTTGGCCAGATGCTCTTCCTTTAGTGCTCATGAGCATGCGCAGCACCCCTGACAGGAGGACAGGTCTCTCTCCACACGAGATTCTGATGGGGAGGGCCATGAGACTTCCCACAGTTCCAACTGCTGCCCTATTGAATATTACAGATGATCTGATCTTGGATTATTGTAAAGGACTGTCTGACGCCATCCATTCTGTGTCCCTTCAGGTGCATGCGGTTGAAGTTCCAGCATCGAGGAACCTGTGTCATGACCTGAATCCAGGGGATTGGGTGTTGGTCAAAAAGCACGTCCGGAAGAACTGCCTAGATGTTCGCTGGCGTGGGCCCTTTCAGGTAATCCTGATCACGAACACCGCGGTGAAGTGCGGGGGGCTGCCAAATTGGATCCATGCATCCCATACTCGAAGAGTTCCAGCACCTCTAGAAGAAACAGCTCCTATCCCAGACGAAAGCCAGGAAGAGGAAGAAGAGTCGCAAGAAGGGATTGAGGCAGCTGAGGGGGTGTCGGAAGAAGTTGGGAACGCATCGGATTTAGAGGAAGAACGAAGGCAGGACGGCAGTGAGACGGAAGACGCAACTGAAGGAGAGAGCAGAAGTGAATACGACTCAGACTCAGATCCGTATCAGAGCGACCAAGAACCAAGTGAGAGGACAAGGAATAGGAGAATAAGGCTTGGAGCTGCCACTTGGCCAGAAAGGAGAAGAAGGCTAAGCTTAAGGTCGGCTCAGGAAGAAACGCTTGCTCCTATATCCGAAGACTCAGATCCAGAAGAAGATATCCAGGATCAAGCCGAGGAGGGTCTTAGAAGATCAAGGAGGGTGCGAGTGCCTAGCAGAAGATACTCTACTCCATACTGGACCTACCTCGTCGCAGATGTCTGGGGAACACAGAACCGGGAGGATCAGGGAAATAGACCTGGTCAGAACTGACCCGATCATCACAGTGCAAATAAGGTTCCTGCTGCCAGGAGCGGAGACCGAAAGGTTACTGACACTCAACATCGTTCATCCTCCTCTCCTGAGCGGGATAAGAAAATTGATTTTAGAGACAGTTGAGTTTCCAGTTTGCTGTTCACGATATCCAATATTGGAGGGAACTCTTCTTCGTTTGGAAATGCTTGAGCGAGTAGTAGAAATTCTTGGAGCGCTCATTGTTGTGGATTAATTCCTTGAAATCACTGCAAGATAACCTAGCGCCGAGTGGAAGAAGAGAAATGGTAGGGGTTTCCTTTTAGCGGATGGAGAAGGGCTAGGGTTGTCTATTTTCTACTGGACTTTGAACTGTTTTGCGGAAATAAATTGTCAAGCTTCCAAGTGTTCAAAAGAGAGACATTGCGAGAAAGAAAGACTTTGTTCGAAAAGAGGAAGAAGTTGATGCAGGAAGAACGTTCAGAACCACACTGTTTGAGAACATGGAGGCTGGCAACCCGAACCGCAGGGCAAAATGTATAGTTGGCACACTTTTAGGAGTAGTGATTTCCTTGATAGTTTTAGTGGTTACTGTCTCATACATAGTGGGACACGAGACAGATGCAACTACAGTCCAGGAGGTCAAGGGAGTGTCAACACCGAAAACTACCATTATTAATGATAAGGGAAGCATCAATGATAAAGACAAAGCGTTGTTAGATGCAGAAATAAAAAGGTTACACACAGATGAGTCACAGGGAAATTTCAGGTCAAATGCTTATGCTAAATTGCTTTATGAATACGTTGATGCCATGGAGGTGAAGAATTGCTACGTTTGTATGCAATTGCCAGCTTCGGTAGAGGAGGGTATCAGATACCATCATCTTCCGTTGACATATGGAATCACGTGCAGTTTGTTGTTGAGCATATTCTATGGACGAGAAGGATTTGAGTATTATTTCTCGAATTTCGACTCGACATTGCCAGAGGTCCCGAATTTCAAGCATTTGAACAAGTGGGACTATTACAAAAGCGAGGATAGATTACACAAATGGTTTATTCCATGGAAGACGTTAGATACTTCACATGCTCGAAGAAACAATCTGACTTGTCAAGTGTCAGAAATTGAGAAAAAGTTTATAGGACAGGTAGATACTAGATACAGGAGGCAGAAGATTCTGAAGGCCTCAGGACAATGGGAAACAGATTGGACCAAGGAGGAAAGGGCACATCAAAGAAAGGGTAGTATTGGTCCAATTGCTTTAGATAAGGAGAAAAGGGGGAAACTGTGCATTCACAGGAGTTACTCCTATTATGAGAATTTTTATGTAGGTCAGGTCAATTGTGAACATGCCTTTCAATTGGAATATTATTCTAAAGATTTTCTGAAAGGGATGCAAGCAATTCCAAATGTGTATTTTGTATGTGGAAGGAATGCCTATGTGAAGTTACCAGATAATTGGTACGGATCATGCTATCTGGCTGTTGTCTTCCCTAAAATATATCATGTTGAGAATTTAGAAACGACAAAGAAAGAAATACCAACTAGGTGGAAGAGAGGGCTGGGTGCAGCAGAAGTAGTTGGAGACGTACTCGGTGCTGCATTCCCTATTTTAGGGGTGATATTGAATGACATTAAGATCAGGAGGTTAGCTACAGTCGTAGATAGGCTATCTGCCAGTACTGCTAGATCATTGATGCTGATAGAAGGTGAGATGCAATCGATTAGGGCAATGGTTCTTCAGAACCGACTTGCTTTAGACGTTCTGTTAGCTAAAGAGGGAGGAGTCTGTAAGGCTTTGAAGGTCCAGGAATGCTGCACTTACATTCCAGACAATTCAAAACCTCTAGAGAAGTATATACGAAACATCACTGCCATACACTACGAAATCGAGGATCTGACAAAGATAAACGTGTGGGAAAAAGTAGGTCATGGAATGGGTAAAGTTGGAGGTTGGTTCGCCAACTTAGGAAAGGGTATCGTTTGGTACATACTGAAACCCATCATCATAATTGTGATTTGTGTAATCACTTTGTGGGGATTGGTGCGTTTGTATCAGTGGTATAGAGCAAATAGGTTACAGAGAACTATGAGGAAACAGGAGGAAAAGTTGACAGCGATGCAGGACACTCAATACAAGAGTCTGAAAGCATTGGAGACTATGAAAAGAGGGGGCACTGCCATGACTTCACTTTGAAGGGTTTTACATTTTAATGGTGTCTTGATGGTGATGACCCCTGAAGGTCATCAAAGGGGGGATTGAGAGAGCACAAGTTTGAAAAAATGTATAAGTGCACCATATTTACAAGCACATAGTTAGTTTAAACATGTTTTGCACACGAGTGTTTTATATCTAGGAGTGAAATATACAGAGTGTTCTATATTCAGTAGTGAAATGTTTCGAATGTTTAAGTAGTGTAACAATAATCATAACTGTGTGAGATTAATGTAGAAATGTTGGGATGAAAATGAAAACCTCACGTTCTCATGTTAAAAGAATCATGTCAGAATTAAATGTAACTCTGAAACCCAGTTAAATGTGTAGGCCTCAGGGCAATTCACAGCAAACCTAAACGTGCTGCTAAAATAATGTGAGATGGGGTTGACGTGGTTCTTCCAAATGTATTATTGAACTTAAGGTTAAAATATATAAACTGCTGTGATAACATGTAACGGAACTGGTGCTATGTAAAGCGCTCTGATAACCTAATCGGTTCAAGTTCGCGCTATAGAAAACTCTAAAAATAAAATAAATAAATAATATATGCTTTATAGATGTGTTATTTTAGAAACGTATGCTAGTTAAGAATGTTTGCTGTTTAAATCAAGTTAATGTTTTAAGAGTGCAGGGACCCGCTTCATGTAAATCAAGTAGGCCTGAACTGATAATGTCATATCGTTTGAACTGCCATGTGCTCGTTAGGGAAGAAGTCGAGAGGTGTCCAGCACAGAGCTTTGGAGTGTGTTTTACGACCTAAAGATATGGTGGAGTCTGGAATTTGAGGCCCACTGCAGGACGAACTGTATGCAGGTGCGAGGGTCCTAATCAGCTCGAATGAAAGGGACTTTGTTCAGTGGCGCCTTGCGCAGGCCTGTAGGAGTTTCCAGGAATTTCAGGGGGTATCGGCGCATTGGAGAAGAAGCCTGGGAACCAAGGTCAACGTTAACGAGGGTCTTCAAGAGTACCATCATGGAGTTTACCGCGCAAAGATGTACCACGTGAGGGGCGTCCCAAGGGGCGTTCCTATCAGAAATGTGATTTGGTATTAGGGAAAGAGACCCGGGAGGAGAGCAGAGCAGATGATTTTGGGAGCCTAAGGAAGCGGATGGGTAGGCAGATAGGCTGATCAGGAGAGACCCATTATCAGAGAAGAGACAAAGAGAAGTGCGTGATCTTCTTAGGAAGTCACCACGGCTGACACCTAGAGGGGTAAAGATCTTGCTAAGTAGGGATGACACTTAGTATAGTGTAGGGACAGACTAACCTTAATTTTCCCTTTTCTGTAATGACTTTGAGGTTGCAACTTGTATCCATTTTGGCAACCCTTATGGTTTTCGAGCTTGTACTTATTATTCTGTTTTTCAGACTCAGACTACTCAAGAAGTTCATGTTTATAGTGATACCGATTTATCTTCTGAATCTCATTTTGAGAAGTTTGTATCTTCAGTTATCTTTGACTTTATATTAAACCTTTGAAACTTAAATTTGGTCAGTGGTCATTTAGAGTGGTGTAAGTTCTTAAATTGATTGACTTATTGTTAGATTACCTTTTACTCAATGACAGGTACCAACGATTCAGTCGACATAGTTTGGGATTTGGTAAGGTAACTAGTAACCAGTAATCCCGCGTTAGCAGAAATACTAGAGGGTCTAAATAAATGCAAGACAATAACAGACAGGAAAACAACCAATCATCCCTCATGCATGGTCCACCCACAGTCACCCTTCACCACGACCCTCATAGTGGTCAGGAAAGGATGCCCATCAGTCACCACACAAGACCGCCCTTCATCATTTGGGTTTCTTTAAAGACCACCACGTAGAGTACCAATCGTCTTGTACGACGAGGGCTCAGTCTGCAATCATTCAGACAGATCTTATGTGGTCCTATAACTCCTCGTGAGAGTGTAGAAGTGGCTGGGACTGATGTTGCAGTGCAAAAAAGTGTGTGAACAAAGGAGAAACAAATGTGAATTAAAATTGGATTAGAGGGCACTGATAAATTTATTCTGTTGTTCCCCACTATGCCAATATTAAAAAGTAGTAAGAGACAATCAAGACATTACAAATTGTCTAGATGTGTGTAGGGGTCGACATGTTTCAGCAAAATAAGCATGATAAGCCTTTGCTTTCTTCAGGACCAATCTCTCTTTGTAGCTACTGCAACTTAGTGAAAAAGAAAATGTGCTAAAAACCATACATAATATAGAGATCACCTGAGTCTACTAGGTGTCCTTATCGTTTTCCACCTTCCCAATTCAGACGAGTTTCTGAGAAAAGTGAGATAGGAAAAGAGAGGGATTAGGGTGAATACACTGTCAATAACTGTCGCATTCATGCCATAGCGTTAGTCTCTAAGGTGCTAATATAGGCATCCTTTCATTCAGTACTAGGTAACATCTAATATTGTTACCCTGTGTAATTTAGTACTAATGTCTCCACATATACTGGAAATAACAAATGATAAAGGGAGAAAAACACCTTACCGGTTTTGGGAGGTGTATGAACCTCACCCCACCTGGCCACAGCTCAGGGATAGGCGAAGCACCGCTCTTTGGAAAGAAGAGGCACACATGTAAGTCCACTCCTTCTTTCATCTAAAAACCAAATTACCAGCGCCACCTTTAGAAATGTCTCAATAAAGCCTTAAACTGAAACTATTTCAGTTTAAGGCTTTATTGAGACATTTCTAAAGGTGGCGCTGGTAATTTGGTTTTTAGATGAAAGAAGGAGTGGCATCAGTCCTTACATGTGTGCCTCTTCTTTCCATAGAGCGGTGCTTCGCCTATCCCTGAGCTGTGGCCAGGTGGGGTGAGGTTCATACACCTCCCAAAACCGGTAAGGTGTTTTTCTCCCTTTATCATTTGTTATTTCCAGTATATGTGGAGACATTAGTACTAAATTACACAGGGTAACAATATTAGATGTTACCTAGTACTGAATGAAAGGATGCCTATATTAGCACCTTAGAGACTAACGCTATGGCATGAATGCGACAGTTATTGACAGTGTATTCACCCTAATCCCTCTCTTTTCCTATCTCACTTTTCTCAGAAACTCGTCTGAATTGGGAAGGTGGAAAACGATAAGGACACCTAGTAGACTCAGGTGATCTCTATATTATGTATGTTTTTTAGCACATTTTCTTTTTCACTAAGTTGCAGTAGCTACAAAGAGAGATTGGTCCTGAAGAAAGCAAAGGCTTATCATGCTTATTTTGCTGAAACATGTCGACCCCTACACACATCTAGACAATTTGTAATGTCTTGATTGTCTCTTACTACTTTTTAATATTGGCATAGTGGGGAACAACAGAATAAAATTATCAGTGCCCTCTAATCCAATTTTAATTCACATTTGTTTCTCCTTTGTTCACACAATTTTTTGCACTGCAACATCAGTCCCAGCCACTTCTACACTCTCACGAGGAGTTATAGGACCACATAAGATCTGTCTGAATGATTGCAGACTGAGCCCTCGTCGTACAAGACGATTGGTACTCTACGTGGCGGTTTTTAAAGAAACCCAAATGATGAAGGGCGGTCTCGTGTGGTGACTGATGGGCATCCTTTCCTGACCACTATGAGGGTCGTGGTGAAGGGTGACTGTGGGTGGACCATGCATGAGGGATGATTGGTTGTTTTCCTGTCTGTTATTGTCTTGCATTTATTTAGACCCTCTAGTATTTCTGTAGTTCACTCTGCTGCAGGCAGCTTCCAGGACGCCGCAGGTCTTTTATCTGACTTGTGCTTGAGATGGGACCCTAATGACAGTTCAGATGTCTGTGTGTAACCAGACAGTTACACAAATGAATCCTGGTTTTTGCTTGCTAGAATAGTGATCTGTAATTATAGTGCTACACTGTCACAGCCTGGGACTGAAAGCAGCAGCCAAAGTTGTGCTACGTTGCATGAAAATGAGGGTTGAACACAATGAACAGCCAGGGTTGGATTGAGATATAAAATAGGCCCTGGTCACGCTAAAAAAAGTTGTCCGGGCATCATTAAAGAGACATCTTTTCTTAACTTCATTTAGATCACAAACAAGCATTGGCCTAGGCAATAGGTCTCGCATTTAGGACCATATTAGTGTCTGGTTATCCAGCAGAATATCCTTGGTGCAAAACATCAAGTGTTGCATGGCTAAACACTTATACAGCCCCAAAGGCGAGACCTATTGGCTATGCCAATGCTTGTTTAATACGTACTTACGGAAAAATATTTGTAGTGCAGTGTCATCGCTTCCAAAACTGAGCCAATTACATATTCCGCACTAAAAAGCACATAAAATACAAGCGTCGCAAGGAAGAGCTGTTCGTGTCTGTCTTTTCATGTTGTTATGGCCCTTACAGGGTTCTGCAATAGTGTTTAGTTTTTTTAGCTGGGTGTCCGCGGAAATTCCATGTGGCGTTTTATCGCAGAATTTCGCATTGAAAAATTATAACAAAATTACGGGAATTATATAAATCACACCAGCGTAACTGAAATTTCACCTAGGCTCAATTTTAAACCTTTCTGTTAGGGCTGTAACTATTGAATGTCAATTCGGCGGCACCTTTTGAGGAACCAATGTGCAGTGACTGTTTTCCATAAATCCTGAATGTATAAAGCGGATGTGCGTATTAAGCTCGCTGGCAATCATGCGTAAACCACCTAAAGTTTATGGCACTGCTTTAATTTACATTTACCACCTATGTCAACAAAGAATATGGAAAAAGGAGGCAAATATTTATATCAGGGCTCACAGATACACACCTTTCCACCTAATAATTAAATGGCCACACAATCTGCTCGTTTTGTGGTTCAAAACTTGAGGCAAATGAGCTGGGTGGACCTCGCCTACATGCTGTAATAATGTCACTACAAACCACCTAGTGTTTGATGAAGCAACGTCAGGGTGAACACTAGTTAGTCTGTGTCTGGGCGCCTGTCGTTTACAATTCCAGAATGAGATTGTATGTAGCCATGTGCTTGTTTTAATCCCGCTCTCCAACATCCTGGTATTTACCATCAATATAAGGATAGTACCAAATAGGTATTGTCTCTTTTTGCATCGGATGCTGGCGTTGAGAATGAAAGCCATTTCTTTCATAATGTCACGCGCATTGGGCACAGTTTTGTTCCATTTTAATTGCACAACATGGAATAAAACATAAATGAAGCACTTTATGTATGCTTAAAAGAAGAACGATATGCTGCAGTTTCCTGGCGCAGCTCCTAGCCAAACAGCTTAATTGGCCATTCCAACATTTTCTGGATTCTCGCCTCTGTGTGTTTTTTGTCAGATTACTACCTCAAGGGATTTACCTGATTTTCTTCCTTCCCTCAGTGTTGTTGCGCTATCGACTCTAAAAGGTCAACCGCAATGTTTTCTTTTCTTTAATTTGCAAAAATGTTGCGCCTCCCAGTGTAACCATATATTTATAATTGTTTCCGGAGGTAGTCTTTGAGTGAGCCCTGTGTATTTAGCTAATGCCCAAGGATGTTTGCAACGTTCTGCTAGGTGAGCAACTTGTTTACAAGTTATGCGTGAATTGAGCTACACTTCCACTGACGTGTACCACTCAAGGCCATACTACTAAACTAAAAATCCATTCTAAGTTTTCACAGCCCTAGAACTAATTCTAAATGCAGTGGTTCGGTAATAGCTCACAGATTAAAACGCGCGACTGGAAAACGGAGCTGAGGAACGCAGTGGAATGCTGTTCATTAGAGTGCGGTATTGTTTAAGCTGAAAAACAAATTCCTGGTATTCAGCATCCCAGGATAATAGCTCACAGCTTAAAACCCGCGACTGATAAGTGGAGCCGAGAAACGCCGTGGAATGCTGTAACAAAATAGCCTGTAACAAAATAGCCTCTTTCTTCCAGTCCAAAATATTGGACATTCACAGTGCCTTGGAGTCCCAAAGATCCTCCACCGTTGTGCCTCCGGTGCCCGCTATTTTGGAATCTAACGGTGTTGATTCTTCTCGGCTCATAGGTCTTGAATCCTTTCCCCCTCTCTCTTACCAAGATCTTGAGATCCTCCTTAACAAAACTAAATCTGGATCTCCGCTAGATGTCTGTCCGCTAAAGATCCTAAAGCAGTGCAGAGAATCCCTCCTTCCCCCTCTGGTTGACATCATGAATAGGGCGATGGAGGAGGGCGTTTTTCCCCAGCAGTGGAAAAATGCTGTGGTAAAACCTCTGCTCAAGAAGCCTTCCCTTGACCCTGGGGTATTAAAAAACTTTCGCCCCATTTCACTGCTCCCGGCTCCCGCAAAGATGTTAGAGTCCCACCTAAATAAACATCTTGCTGTATTCGTGGAGAATTCCGGCTGCTTGGATCTTTCCCAACATGGATTCAGGAGGGAACATAGCACCGAGTCTGCCCTCACCATAGTGTTTGATAACATCCGCACACGGGTTGATGGGGGACAGACCTCCCTCCTGATCCTCTTAGACCTCACGGCTGCGATACCCTTTCTCCCTCAGTCCTTACATCTCGACTGAGGGACATTGGAGTTCGGGGGGCGGCCCTGGGTCTCCTTTCCTCTTTTCTCGATCATAGAGAGCAAAGGGTGATGCTGGGTCAGTTTCTATCTCCATCCCTGTCTGTGCACTGTGGGGTCCCTCAAGGGTCAGCGCTTAGTCCTACTCTTTTCAATATCTATGTGACCCCCCTTGCCAGACTTATTAGATCTTATGGGATGGAGGTAGCCTCTTATGCGGACGATACCCAGATCCTCGTCTCTCTCTCCCAGTCAGTTACGTCGACTGCCGCCAACTTCAGATCTTGCATGGAGGCAGTCGGCCAATGGATGATTCACAATTCATTGAAACTGAACGGGGAGAAGACTGAGGTGATGGTGTTTGGAGGAAGGGAAGATATTTGGTCCGCTGAATGGTGGCCGGACTCATTGGGTGCCTGCCCGGATCCTACATCCTCAGCTAAAAACCTGGGGGTCATGATCGATCCTATCCTTAGCATGTGCCAACAGGTCAACAGGACTGTATCGACCTGTTGGGGGATCATCCACATTCTAAGGAAAATCAGGCACTATCTTTCCTTACAGGCAAGAAAGCAACTGGCTGTTGCCCTTTTGGGCTCGCGTCTGGACTATTGCAATGCGCTGTATGCTGGACTTAATAAGTGCCAGCTGCAGCGCTTGCAGGTGGTTCAGAACGCAGCAGCCAGATTTTTTCTCGATCTACCCCGGCGTGCCTCTGCCACCGTTGCCCGGAAGCAGCTGCACTGGCTTCCCGTTGTGGACCGCATCCTCTTCAAGTCCATGTGTATGGTCTACAAAGCTTTAGCTAAAACCAGCCCCACTGGTATTGGATCCATCCTGTCCTACTATAATCCTGGTAGGAACCTCCGTTCCTCAAATAGACTTCTCCTCTCTGTACCTCGCGTCCGGAAGACCAGATGGGGTGGCAAGGCTTTTTCCAATCTGGCCCCCAAATGGTGGAATGCTCTCCCTCTTGAGGTAAGGTCTCTCCCCACTCTTCAAGCCTTCAGATCTGCCCTAAAGACCCACCTCTTTGTACGTGCCTACCTGTAGTAGTGCTGTTGTAATTTTCGGATCTTTTTTGATAGGCGCCTTGACACCTTCGGGTTGAGTATGCGCAATACAAATCGCTTAATAAATAAATAAATGCTGTTCGTTAGAGTGTGGAATTGTTTAAGCCAAAAAACAAATTCCTGGTATTCAGCATCCCAGGAGTAAACATGGAGGGTGCATGGACTTAAGATAAGCAAGGGTGGTGGGGGAGGCAGGGTCGAGAAAGAAGTGGGGGTGGATGTCAATGATCAGACCCTACCGGCGAACACAAGCGGCTGTGAAAAAATGAAAGTGAAACCGCACGGACAAAAAAATGCGCGTGGTGTTCACATCCCTACGCAAACAAAGATGGTGTCTGGCTGTCCACATGGCCGTGCATTTTTTTGCCTGTAGGCGATGGCGAGAGCAGCCATCTTTGTCCATCTGGATGCATGTGCATTCTGCTTTTTCCTGAATTGATCGCAAAAGGTCCTCGCATGGCGAGACAGCGCATGCCGGTTGCTAATGCCATGCGACCTAAAAATGCATGGATAAGTTCACACCTGTGAACCGCACCTGAATACAAGTGAGACCACTTCTGCTCAGGGCCCCAGCCCCGCTCAATCTTTATACATTAATGGGCCGTCCCAGGGAGAGAAAGGGAGTGACACCTCTGCCGCGTTGGTAAAATGGAGGAAATAGAGGCCCAACTGTCTCCAGAAAGGCTGTGCTTAATTTGTAAAAACAATAAGTGCCAGGGCTCTCGTCAAGATGTCACTGGAGCTTGTACAACCCATTGCCCTGCCAGCGATGCTAGTGGGAGTACCAACACAAATACTAACCATCACATTCCTACAAGTGTGACAATTCAGACTATTCCAGGTCCTCAAAGCCATAAGAATGGCTTGGGCGACAGATAGTCGTAACTTATTTTTGTATTTTGAATTAATAAACAATTGTTGTTCACTCCTTTCTAAAAAGGACAAACAGCCAAAGTTTTGGTCTTAACAATTAAGTGCCGGTGTTGACCATTAAGTGCCGGTGCCGAGCACCAGAAACCACTGGCTTAAATTAAGCACTACAGAAAGGCCACTCAGGTACCCACTGGGGGCATCCAAATAGCACAGACACCGCCCACATTGGCTCCCAGGCTGCGCAGAAAACTAACCATCACACTCCTACAAGTGTGACAATTCAGACTATTCCAGGTCCTCAAAACCATAAGAATGGGTTGGGTGGCAGATAGTCGTAATTTTTTATGTATTTTGAATTAATAAACAACTGTTGTTCACTCCTTTCTAAATAGGACAAACAGCCAAAGTGTTGGTCTTAACAATTAAGTGCCGGTGTTGACCATCAATTGCCGGTGCTGAGAACCGGAAACCACAGGCTCAAATTAAGCACTGCAGAAAGGCCACTCAGGCACCCACTGGGGGCATCCAAACAGCACAGACACCTCCCACATTGGCTCCCAGGCTGCCCAAAAAAGCAGCCCTAAACTGGAACTCGGATACCTGTCCCTCTGCCTTTTTCCAAGTGCCCCCCTTACCCATTCGACCCTGAGAACAGTACATCTAATAAATTATGGTGAATATCCCCATAGCTACAAAGATTGTTTCATTGTTTTCTTCTCTCCTCGTGTTTCCACACTTGACGCTAACATGAGCCAATGCACACATTTGACCTAGTGCACAGGTTAGGGTGACCAACTGGCATGGGTGCAAATTCAGGACGGTGAGTGTAAAACTTCAGGACAGGAGGTTAAAATGCAGGACAAATCTTTGGGACAAATGATACGTTTTACAGACACATCAAAGGAGGTCACACAAAAGAATATAATTAAGTCCATCCATATTCAATCATTTGCAAACCTATCCATCATGTATCCTTCCATCCATCATTTCACACATCCTTCCCTCCATCCACCCTTTCACTCATCCATCCATTATCTATCCATCCATCCATCCATCCATCCACCCTTTCACCATATCCATCAGTAGACTCATCCATCCACTCTTCCACCCATCCATTCACTCATCCATCCAGCCTTTTAGCCTTTCACCCATCCTTTCACTTACTCATCCATCCCCCTAGTCACTCATCCTTCCGTCCATTCACCCTTTCAATCATTTATACATCCTCCCTTTCTCTCTCCATCGACCCTTTCACTTAGTCATCCTTCCTATCAACCAATCCATCTACTCATCCACTCATGAATCCATTCAATGGGTCTTCTACTTGGTCCCTCTCTCTAAGAAAGGGGGTTATTTCCAATAATTCATTCTAGTAGGGAGATGGGTATTTATCTCGTGTCTATTTGATATCTCCAGGGACCGCTTCTTCCGTGTAGAGGCAGCCGGGATGGTCATGATTGGCACTACGCGGAAGAAGCAGGCCCTGGAGATATCAAATAGATATGGGCTAAATACCCACCTCCCTACTAGAATGAATTATTGGAAATAACCTGAACAATCTATACTTACGTTGCTAAAGTACTTGGATAAACATAAGGTCTAACTGGAATTCCTACCTTAGAGAGAGGGACCAAGTAAAAGTTAGAAAAGCACAGAAATGAATTAAGAAATACTGCTATTGTTGAGACTGCCCTGAAGAGGATCTTCTGAGTCGAAACGCGTTGGCTACCGTCGTTTTTATGAAGATTTTTTCAATAAAGAAACCAAGAAATAAGAACCTGCTGAATTCATGTGCCTCTTCTTACTTTGCTTATATTTGCAAATTACACTAATCCCTTGATTTATTGAAGTGCTGAATCGCCGTTTTTGTTGCAAATTCATAGGATTTATTTCCTCGGAGGTTTAAGGGGTATTGAGCCTCTGATTCTTTGCACCCGTAAATACTGTAAAAATATTATCCTTTGACATCAAGATAGGTGCATTGATAATTACCCCATACGCCTTCCTTGTTGTTTATTAAAAATCTGTGCTTAGTATAGTGTACCGCCTGACTGGTATTTTGCCTCTTCTGTCATTGTATCCAGATATATAACAACAAATAACTTTACACCAGCAACAAGCCAGAACTATTGGCATTGTCAATGGTTGTTAGTTGCATTAAAAAAAAGTAGCAATCATGGCTTCCTTGAATATAATATTGAAAATGCATCAGTTCTAAAATGGCGAGACTGTGAAAGAATTCTAACCCCTTCTTTTTAACTTCTTTTACCAGCTTCTATTTTCGAACTGGATTCTCATGTAGCAGCATTGGCGTTTTTGCACATTTCTTCTGTCTGACAGAATGCCCTGCCCTAGAGAGAGGTTGGAGGAGGCCCACCACATGCTTTTCCAGCCCAGACTGGCCCATTATTATTCTGTATGTGGCAATCAGCCAGCATACAGAATAATAAATGGCGGGTGGGGCTGCTCTTGTGCTCCGAGGAGGAGTGCAAGGCAGCCCCATCAGGGATTGAGGCTTCAAGCAGGGAACAGTGCTGTTTCCTGCAATGCCCAAAATCATGGATAAAAGGCGTCCGTGAGGTCCAAATTACGGATGGTCCGTGAAATTTACTGACGGATAGTCACCCTAGTACAGGTGTGTGTATTCTGGCAAACATAGGTACTCCTCCAATACAATATACTGTCCTGAGACATAGTTTAACACTTTCCCACTTAGTACGTGTGCTGTATAGTGAAGCATGACTGCAAAGTGGGAAGAACTTGGAGAAAAAAAACATTTTCGCCAAGTCAAAGTCAGCGTCAAAAGTGTGTTTTTTTGTGCAAAGCCCTGTCCCCAAATATTAATTTAGGGCTTTGCGTTAAAAACAATGGGTGGGTGCATGGGAACAGCCATGTACCACCGGTGCTATGCCACCTTGACTCAAAGCAGCACTGGGCTACTTGTGTACTTAAAGCCTACTTTCTTTCCAGCACAAATTATGGGCTACTTGTGTAACTTAAGGCGTTCTTTCCAGCACAAATTTTGTTTTGCACTGAAAAGTAAATCCCAAATTAATTGTTTGTATTGGTTTGTGTCACTTTTGCGTTGCCAACCCAGCGCAAATGGTTAGTAAATCTGCTCAGCGTGTTTAAGATAAAAAAATTGTGTTAAATATATATTTTTTAGTAATACACAATCAGACTAGACTGTACCTTGCATAAATCTCTTTTAATACGTTTCCATTTGAAGGACACAAACCAGAAAACAGCTGATAACACTGTTACATTACTTCTCAAAAACAATAAACATTTGTCACAACGATGCCTGAAATGACACCATCAATTAAGCCATATACAAGCTCCCAAGTACCCTTTGGATTTTTGATTACCCAACTGCTCATGTTTGCATTCGTTTCAGGTAGCTGACACCCTGGCAAGTAGGTTTGTTTCTTCTTTTGCTGCGTGGCTCTCAATTTGCTTTACAGAACAGAAGATCTCCCTCCCCCCACTCATTTCCTTTCATCCAGAGGCACCTGAAGGTGGTAGTCGTTGTGCAATTGTTGACGTTTTTTTTCTCTTAAAAAAAGTATGGAAACTTATTGGAAAAATTATATAAGATTGGGAGTGACGTTCCAAATAGATCCCACCCACTTCAACCACTGAGTTCATCCAAAATCAATTTACTGGTAGACGAGGCGTTGTTTGTTTTCATTGCTTCTCATGCCTCATGGTGTTGCACTCTCTCTGCCTACTCAGCAACCTACAAGATGCCCATAAAAGGCATAGGCCCTGACTGGAAACTGCAGAGCAGAATTCCCATGTGGAAACCCATTCCACACAATTATAAAAGGCCCAGTGTTCCTGCTCCCAGATTTGCTGGGCGCAGGAACAACAAATCCAATTTTACAGACCGGAAAAAACAGCAGCTAATATCAGTGTCAGAAAAGGATGGATTGTAGTCAGGACCCTTTCTATGCTCCCTTTCCAAACCTCAGACAAGCCACAAGATTCTCCCCCGGTAGCCAACATTCACCAATCCTTCTTTCATCCGTCTCACACCCTTCATCTACCCCTGCCTTAACACAGCCCCCTGCTCACTTTTACCACAACACCCTGCCCGCATTTGTATGCATTAAACCCAACTGAAAAGGGGATACAATGTACAATACCACCAGGTAATAATAGTAATTTCCCATTCTGTGGGGATTAACTTGTAATTACATATGGGTGGGTTGTTACCGCCCAGTACTGGTAATTACTGATGTGGAGTTTGCACACCAGAGTACATTGCAACTTGTAATTGGGGTTATTTAAAGTGCCAGTGGATAGATCAGCAGGGTTAAAAGATCTAGTTATCACATCCCACTGCCTCTACAAATACATAGAAGGATAATTCATCACATGTTAACTTCAACAAAAAGACAGAGAATGCAAGATTCAAGCATATCTTGTGTGTATTTTTTCAATATATTTTAGTGATGAGTTATGGCTTTTTTCTTTGGAGATGGTGCATTCTCATCTGAGGAATTCCTCAGATGACAGGTGCCTGACTTATGGATAGACTGGGAGATAGCTCATTTATGTGAAACTTCAACATATAATTTATGTCTAATGAGAGGCATATCTCTCCCACCTAAAGAACACACCTCCATGATCATTTTCTCAGGGCAAGGGAGTAGCCAGAACATTTAAATACCCCCCCACTTGAAACATGAACCAGGCATCTATTCACCCTGTCCGTGAATGGGCAAACTCAACCCTCCTCAGATAAAATGAAATGAAATGAAAGAAAATTTATAACGCGCAACTAAAACCCGAAGGCATCAAGGCGCCTATCCAAAAGAATCACAAAAAGGCAGAGGCAAAATTACGGGTATGCTTTGGCAAATAGCCGTGTCTTCAGGGCTTTTCTGAAGGCCGGAAGAGTGGAAAGGGCCTTAATTTCCACCGGAAGAGCATTCCACATTTTTGGTGCTATAGTGGAAAAAGCTCTGCCACCCCATTTGACTCTGCGAATGCGTGGTACAGATAGCAGGGATTTGTTGGCAGAGCGCAGATTCCTCGAGGGGCTATAGGGGGCCAAAAGAGCCCCAACCCCCCCTGATCTATTTCTCGCTAAGGCGCCAAAGGTCAGGCACAGGATTTTAAAATAAATCCTGTCCTCAATAGGGAGCCAATGCAACACCTTCCTCGCGGAGGTGGCCGACGCCCGTTTGGGTAAATCCAGCACAAACTTGGCCGCCGCATTTTGGACCATGTGAAGGCGCTGCAGCAGCCCCCTATTGAGTCCCGCATACAGCGCATTGCAATAGTCAAGTCGGGAGCCTATAAGTGCAACCACGACTTGCTTTCTGGCCTGCTGGGATAAGTAATGTTTAATCTTCCTCAAGATGTGAATGATGCCCCAACAGGTGGAAACTGTTCTGTTCACCTGCTGACGCATATTGAGGGTAGGGTCGATCAAAACTCCTAAATTTTTAGCCAGAGCGGCGGGTCCATTCACCCTTCTATTCATCATTCATTTCTCTCTCCCATCTAATAATTTCCATCCATTCATGCATCTGTCCATCCATTCACGTTTTCATCCACCTTTTAAAAAAAAAAATATTTTTTTTCCTGCAATATTCAGTTCAGCACTCACAACAATAGGGTCATTATAACTTTCATTGCTTTGTATGCTGTTCACAATTCTCAATAAAATATGTATAACATCACAGTTTTCTTTTACATAACTCCCTAATAAATCTCAATCCCCCCTCCCAGAACTTCCCTTGCACTTCTACAGGTCGCCCGTATGGATCATGTTGCACTGGTTCATCTCTATTCATTGCATCAATATCCGCTGCTCCTCTCACTACCATCACTCCTGTCCATTAGTAATTGTCTCTAAGTTATCGATTACTGCACCCTTCCTTATGCTTCCACTTCATTTTCAAGTTGTTGTGTGTGGATGGGGGGGGGGGGGTGGGGGGGGGGGGTTAAGGGAGGTGCGGAAGGAAGATGGGGAGGGTTGGGGGAGGAGAAAGGAAATATATGGGAGGGGGGAGGGGATAGGGAGGGGGGAGGAAGGGAGGGGGGGAGAGAAAAAAGGGAGTCCAACACTGACATCCTTGACATAGCAGAGCTCTTGTACTAACAGCAATTGTCTATACCAGCTCAGTAACATCACATGCTTCAAATCCTAAAAGTTTGGCGTGCCATTCCATTGAGATGTGTGTTTTACGGAGGCCTCTACATTCCTCTCTTTGCAGTTCTGATCCCTCTGCTTTCCCCCAGCGTATTACCTCCCTGTGCCAGTCTCCAGGGTCTGGCGATCTAGCGGATTTCCACCTCATCGTAAGTGTTCTTTTAGCCAAGAGTAGGGCCAGATCCATGAACCGTGTGGTGGTGCTTTTTTTCTTTTCGGTGGGGCCCAGGCCTAATATATTATATGTCAGGGAGGAGTAGGGCCTTGCAGGTGCGACTGTTGTCAGGGTCTTGTGTATTGTTCCCCAGTAATGGCCTAGCTTAGGGCAGTCCCACAACATGTGTAGGAGGCCAGCGTCTGCAGCCATGCATCGGGGGCACGTGTCTGCCGTGTCCGGGAACATGGTATGGAGTTGGTGGGGGGTGAGGTATGCTGTATGCATGATCATTAACTGAATAAACTTAAATTTGGGGTTTCGTGACACCTTTTTGGGGGAACTTCAGTACCTTCTCCCATTCCTTATCTTTGAGTGCCCGGCCTACATCTTGTTCCCAGGGGACACAGGTTAGTTGTAGTGAAATCGCCCTGCCAGTTCGTATGCTATATGTCAGCCATTTCGTTAAGTGACTACCGGTCCCCATTAAATATTGCATGGTGAGCAATGGTTTCGTTGGTGGCTCCGTACCGGTCAATGTCCAGGTCGTAGTAATGTAGTGTGTTACCCATGCATGTAGTAAAAATAACGCTCCAGGAGTCCGATGCGTTCGTGCGAAATCCGCATGTGTCATGAGGTTGCCATCTACAAAAAACTCCCCTGTTTGCAGAACACCTGCATCGTGCCATAGTCGAAGTTCGCGCTCTGTCAGTGTGCCTGTCCCGAGGGAAGCCCTAATAAAGGTATTGTAGGTGCATATGAGGTCGCCGCGCTTGTGTATTGGACCGCCTTCTTCAGCATTTGATTGCAATCCTTAGCAGGTGTGGTGTAGAGCTGGGTATCTTAACAGTCGGCAGTAATAATCGGTGAATGATGCCACGGTCCCTATCGGCCGCGGATATATCGAGCTCTTGGAGATTGTGGCCCGCCAGCCAGTAGGCCAGCCATTGAAGTTGGCAGGCGTAGCTATATGCGATCATCCCTCCCTGAGCGGTAGGCAATTGTAACTTGGCTAGGCTGATACGTCGCCTACCCGATCCCCATATCAGTTCCGTCAGTAATGTGTTCAGTAATTTAAAGGTGGTCATTGGAACGAGGAGCGGCAAATTCGTTAAGAAGTACACCATGCGGGGCAGGACCACCATATTTGAGATTGTCACCTTCCCTGCTACCGACAATGGTAGTGTATTCCAAAACTGTACTTGTGTTTTGAGGGTGCTGAGCGCCTTGCCCAGATTACCGTCTAGAAGATCTTGCATGTCACGGTATATTTGTATCCCTAGATATTTAAATGTCAAGGGTGCCATCTGGAACCTATACGGTGGAAATTGTATCTGGGTGTCCCTAGGGGTGGTCCCAAAACAGTAACCATATGATTTAGTTTCATTTATCATAAGGCCCGATATCATTCGGAACGTATTAAATATGTCAGGTAGCGGATCAAGACAGCCCGTCATGTCCCTGACGTACAATATTATATCGTCGGCATAAGCCGACACTACGTGTGGCACTGAATTTCGTATTATCCCTTGCGGTGTGGCAAGAGCCCGGAGTTTATGCAGTAAAGGTTCTAAGGCCAGTATGAACAGCACGGGTGATAATGGGCAGCCCTGACGCGTGCCCTTAGCTATCATGAACTGTCCGGATACACATTTATTAGTGCGGACATGCGCCGTTGGGCGTAGATATAGGAGGTTTACCCATGCTCTGAACTCGGGCGGTATGCCAAATCTGTCCAGAGCTGCAAACATATAGTCCCATCTCAGGGAGTCAAATGCCTGTTTTAAGTCCAGAGAGATGCATCCCTCTGCACTATTCCTCGCTTCCTCGTGTAACATTATCTGACTCAATCTCCTTATATTCAGTGCCGTACTCCTACCGGGTACAAGCCACACTGGTCCGCATGAATAAGCTCTGGAATGTATTGGTTCAGTCTTGCCGCTAATATCTTACTAAGGATTTTGTAGTCCGTATTCAGTAGGGACAGTGGTCTGTAATTCGCCATTTGTAAACCGTCTCTGCCAGGTTTTAAAAGGGAAACTATCAGTGCGTAGAGTATCGGACTCCATCGATTCCCGATATAGAATGTGTAGTTGTGGGGCATGTAAGTCAAGATATGTCGCATAGAACTCAGCCGGCAGTCCGTCGGTCCCGGGGGTTTTGTTCCGTGGCAGTGCTTTAATTGCCTGCCTAATTTCAGCGGTCGTGATGGGTCGCGCCAGGTCATCTCGTTGCGCAGTCGTAAGTTGTGGGATGGGTAGGTCTGCCATGAAGGACTCGAAATTCTTGTCCATCATCGGCGGGTGCGGTCCATATAAGTTGGTGTAATATTCTTTAAATGTGGTGTTGATATCTAATTGTGTCCGCATCGCCGTTCCATACTGATCATTGACCTCCACTATAGGGGTGCTCAGAGGTGCATTGCGTACCAGTTGTGCTAACAATGGCCCGACCTATCAGCTTGAGTGTGTTGTCTGTTCGTGTATTCCCTATAGTCGATCACCCTTAACTCCTCTAGTAACTCTGCGTGTTGGATATGGGCCTCTTGGACTTGTGTGAGTTGGTCATTCGTGCCCGCCGCCTCATTTTCCAGCATCGCTAATTTGCCCTCCACCTCCGTAAGCCTTTCCACCACAGACTGTTTCATGCCCGTCTTCGTACCCATTGCCACTCCGCGTATGGTCACCTTAAAGGCGTCCCATTCTATTTGTCTGGAGCTAGCTGTGTTCGTGTTCTCATTAAAGAACTTGGTGATTGCGTCCGATAATGTGGATCTGAAAACCAGATCCTCTAGTACCCCCGCCGGTAGACACCAAGTCGGTATCGGGGTCGGGATCCTTCCCCATTGCAGCGTTAGTTCTACTGGGCTGTGATCGGACAATGTCTTTCCCATGTGTGCGGTAGACTCTATGGACCCCAGCAATGTGTTAGAGCAGAAGAAGCGATCTATTCTGGTGTGTAATTTATGCGGCGGTGAGTAGAACGTGTATTCTCTGTGGTTTGTGTGCTTGATTCTCCATGCATCGAACATGTCCCAGCTGTCCGCCCAGTGCGCCAGCACTTCTGCTTGTTTTCCGCTGTCTGCTGAGTGTAATGGGGGGTGGGACCTGTCAAGAGAGAGATCTAGGACCGCATTGTAGTCCCCGCCTATTATCCAGTCGTGCTCCGACCAGTCTGACACTACTCCACTAAGAGTGGCAAGGAACTTCATCTGGTCAGTGTTGGGTGCATAGACGCATCCCAAAAACACAAAGGCACCATCTAATATCCCTCGCACAAAGACATATCGCCCCTCTTTATCCACCCGCTGTTCTACCATTTTAAAGGGGACGGAATTTTTGATCCATATAGCGGCCCCTCGGGAGAAGACTGAGTAGGTAGTGGCGAATAATTGGCCCTTCCACTTTCGGAGTAATTTAGCGTCCTCCGCTCTATTTAGATGGGTTTCTTGCAGGTAAGCTATAGTGACCTGTCTCCTGTTCAATTGCGCCAATATCCTATGCCGCTTGTGCACTGATCCCATTCCCCGTACATTCCAGGTGCAGAACTTATATGTATTAGGAGTCGTCATAGTGAGGAGGAAACATGGCGTGTGGTGTACCCAGTACAACAGATGCGTTAATCATGGTGCGTTGCGTTACAAGTGCATTTACTGTGCTAAACTTCCCAACATGAAGGTCCTCACCCAAAAACAGCTGGGGACCAAACATCTATACCCAACGTGGGTAAGAACAAAGAAACTTAACTGTACCTTCGCCTGGGGGGGGTGGGTTACACACACCCGGCGGCTGCCCACTAAAAGTCCCTGCAGTGCACCCTGTTAGCATCAGGAACCCGGTTTCACGTGCGCCCACCTCGGCATGGTAATTTTACAGTTACATACATTACCAAATGACATCTTCATCACAAGCAGTCAAAATTCGTTCGCCATTTGTGCTGTAATGCGTGGAAACAATTGTAAGCTAGTGTCCGAGTCTGATGCTTCGGTGCGTGTGCCAGACTGGCGATCCGTATGTGGCTGGTCCCGGGCGTTGTGGGCTGCTAGTGCATTCGTTGTCAGGAGCGCTGCCTCCGTGATCGTCTCTTCCATATTCAGCGTCTGGTCCGTGGTCCTGTTGGTCGTGTCACTCGTGTGACCCACTTGGTCCATTCGTGGTTCCATTTGACGAGAGGGGCGGTCTTCCATTGCCTCTGCCAAAGGATCCTGTGAGGGGTTTGGCGTGAGTGTTACCTCCATCCATTCCGAGGCCTCTTCCGGGGTATCGAAAAAATAAGTCTTGTGCCCGTGCATGATTTTTAGGCGAGCCGGGAAGAGGAGGGTGTATTTCAGGTTGCGATCCCGCAATGTTCGTTTCACTCCCATGAAGGTCGATCTAGCTTTATGGACTGCTGGGGTGAAATCTGGGTATAGTGATATTGTCATATTGTCGTATTTCACCGGGGCATTCTCTCTAGCGGCCTTGAGGATCGTGTCCCTATCCTTGTAATGCAGAAGATGCGCAACCAGGGGGCGTTGGGGTGCTCCTGGTCTGGGCGGTCGTGTAGGCACCCTGTGCGCTCGCTCCACACTGGAAAGCGGGGTGAGGCCCGTTGGCACCACTACATTCTTGAGCCAATCCTTTACAAACTGCGTGGGGTTCGCCCCCTCGCTGCGTTCCGTAAAGCCCAGGATGCGGACATTATTGCGGCGCGAGCGCCCTTCCGTGTCATCAAGATCAAGCGGGAGAAGAAATTAAGAATCTGGTACTGGAAATAGCCTCGGTTGGATGTTTCTGATCTCCGACAGTTATTTATCTGGGAGAAGAAATTAAGAATCTGGTACTGGAAATAGCCTCGGTTGGATGTTTCTGTCCCTTAGACCCTTGAGCTGTCGCTGCAGCTCCTCTAGCTGCGTGGAATGTTCCATCTGCTGTGGTATCAGGTCATCGAGTGCCAGTTTGTGCTCAGTGACTTTCTCAGCTAGTTTGTTGTGGTCCGCCTTCAGTAGGGACAGTCCTGTGGACATTGCGTCCATGCGTGTTTCCAGCGCCTCTCTAGAGGCCCTAATTTCTGACAAAATTAAGTCCAATTTGGCCTCCTGTGAGCCCATCCCTGTCGGTTGAATCATTCCGTTATTGGAGGAGGCCAGGGGGTCCTCCGAACCGGTGTACTGTATCGAAGCATCCACTCACCGGGTCCGGCTGTTTGATTTTGCACCCCATGACTCGTCCTCACCACTGTGTCCAGCTTACTCTCTGCTGGCGTGCGTTAGCCCCTCTTGTTACCAGTAATGCAATCTTCTCCTTCGTCACCAGGACTCTAAAAGCGTGCACCGCAGTCTCAAGGGGATATTCTCGTTGAGCCGCAGCTGTTGCTCGGGTGGAGGGTGCCTACACGTACCTCACAGCGTGGACCACCAGCAGGAGATTCACAAAACTGTACAGTAACCGCGGGAACATCACCATTTTTGCCAGTGCCAATCGGCTAGAAATAGATAAGGGTAACCTGACCCAGTATGACACCTGCAACCTCAGGGAATTAACCGTACGCACCAGATTTCCCTCTAGTAAATCCCATGTTTCCCCATAAATGTGGATACCTAAATAGCGGAAAGAATCGGGTTCCGTTTTCAATTGTGGCTCACCAAAGGGGAGAGTTGGCTCTCTCTAAGTACCATAGAAGGAATATCCGCAAGACTGAACGACGTTTATTTGTAGTCCTGACATGAAACCGAACTGTGAGAATAGCTGGGCCAGTGCAGCCATATCAGTCCATAGATCCTTAAGATACAGGAGCATATCGTCGGCGTACAAGGACACCAAATGAATAACCTGTTTCACAGGGATTCCAATGGCCGGCATAATATGACGGATATGCTGGGCAAGTCACTCTACCTCCGACGCAAAGAGGAGCAGGGACAGGGGGCACCCATGATGGGTCCCATGAAGTGTTTGTTAAGAGTTGAATATATATTGGCCTGTTTTGGCTCCAGCCGTGGGTAAAGAATAAAATAGGTAAGATACTTCTGGAGGGATCCCATACACCCATAGTGTTGCCAGCATATACTTCCACCCCAGAGTGTCAAAAGTTTGACGGATGTCCAAGGAGGCAGCCAGCATAGGGGTATTGATCACAGGCTGCATCCATTATCTTAAATAGTCGACGTATATTCGGTGAAGTACTACGGTGGGGTACAAAACAGCATTGATCAGTATGTATGAACCTAGGGAGCAACAGAAGCAGGCGACGTGCCAGAATTTTACAGAGTATTTTGTACTCAGTATTAAGAACTGATACCGGTCTATACGAGGACAATTCGGTAGGTGGCTTATCTGGCTTCAATAGAGAGGTCACTAACAGTTCCCTGACAGTGGGGGAGAATGTTCCCTCCACGAGGGATGCACCATAACGTTTTTTTTTTACTGTGGTGCCAACTGTGACACAAAGGTAGAATTAATTTATATAGGCAGGTCCGAACCTGGCACTTTTCTACGAGCCAGGTCTTTGACGGCCCCTCATTTCTTCATGAGTGTGATAGTGGTCGTCAGGTCCTTTTTATCAGTGTCTAGGACAGTTGGCAGGGATGCGATAGACAGAAAGTTGGTCAGCCCTTCTGGGGCGGGCGGCAGAGGCGCAGAGTAAAGTTCTGTTGAAGGCCGAATTAAGCCGGCTAGTATGGTGCCTGAACATGTCCGCTACAGAGTGTGCCCGTTGTATATAGGACCTCTGATCAATTATTCGCAGTTGTTCTAGGAGTTCAGCATATAAAATCCTAGCCTCACGCACTTACCTCTGTTTGTTGCATTTTCCTGGGCTGCCACACCCAGGAGACCCAGTTTGCCTTCAAGCTCCGCAATGTCTCTAGTGACCTCCCACCTAGGTCCCACCACCGCACCCATTGATGCTTCGCAAACTACCACCTTAAAGGCCTCCCACTCTATCAAACATGAGGAAGCTGTGGCAGTATTCTCAGAGAAAAATGTAGTGATGGTTGAGGCTAAGTTGTCCCCGAATACTGAATCTTCAAGTAGTTGAGGCTGCAAATGCCATGCCAGAATTGGAACAGGGATTAGTCCCCGAGTAAGTGTAAGCTCAAGAGGGTTGTGGTCTGATATAGTTTACCAAATATATGTAGTGTGAGTCGCAGAGGAGAGTAAGGCATGTGCGCACAGGAATCTCTCCAAGCAGGAGTGCAGGGCATGGAGAAATGAATAAAAGGAGTATTCACGCAGTCCAATATTATGGTCGTGCCACATATCCGCCAGTTCCCACCTATTCACCCAGTGACGTAATTCCTTGGCTTGATTCATTATAGATGTGCTTGGGCGGGGGCGGGGGAGGGTGGGATCCAAGTCAGTATCAAGTATCGCATTAAAATCCCCGCCAGGGGTAATGTGACCAATCTGCCAAATCGGTCGATAAACGGGCCAGAAATTCACCTTGGTCTGTGTTAGGTGCATTTATACATCCCACAACCATTTATTCCCCATCAAGTGTGCCCCTGAGTAGGACATAGCATCCCTGAGTATCAATTTTGGATTCTGACTCTGCAAATAGGACCCCTGCTCATATCTACATGGCTGCCCCTCATGAGTATGCGGAATAGGTAGTGTAATGTAATTGCCCTCTCCACAGTTTATGTACTTCAGAGGCTACCAAGTGGGTTTCTTGAAGGAACACTATTTGTGCGTTCTGTCTTTGTAATTGTGCAAGTACTCTGTGCTGTTTGTGGATTGAACTCCTACCCCAGACATTCCAAGTGATAAAGGGTTAAGATTTAGCTACTGTCGACATGAGGAAACTGAGAGAATGCAGTACAAATACCCCAAAGCTAGGCCCACCCACCCCAGTGTTATCACCAAAAATGACCAATCCAAAAAGTAAAAGCCAAACAATCCCACATTACTCGGTCCAGCGATTCTTCATCATTTGACCAAACAGGAAGCCAGACTGTAACATTATAAAATGAGAAATAAAATGTGGCTTCGCCATAGGGGCGGGCAAAGAGCTCTCATCGAGCGAGAACCTTGCGTCTAGTCAGGGTAAGGGGCTACACTCCTAAAATAACCCCTGCTCACCCCCTTGGTAGCTTGGTAAAAGCAGGCAGGCTTATCTCAGAGGCAGTTTGTAAAGCTTTTGTGAACACATACAGTAATACAGTGACAACACTACAGATGGACACCACACAGATTGTATTATAAAAATAAGGATTTTTATATAGACTTAACACAAGACCAAACGTCAAAAATCCACAATACTGTACTCAAAAATAGACTTTAAAATAGTTGAAAATAGCTCAGTTCTCTCAAGTTGTAAATGCAACACTTTACTCTTAATGTACTTGGGATGCGTAATGAAAAGAAAACAAAAGGGTCGCAGAGAAGGTGATGCGTCGGTTCCTTACACTCAGGGGAGTGGATGTGTCGGTTTCTTACTGCTGCGCAGGGGAGTTGATGCTCGCTTCCTTACTGTGTGGGGAGGTGATGTGTCGGTTACTTACTGCTCCCCGGTACGATACGACAAGATGGCACCTCGATGAGATACTCTTTTCTGGTGTGATGCGACAAAATGGCGTCTTGGTTGCGATGCGACAACGTTGATTTGATGTGTGTACGCCTGACGGCCGTGAGGCGACTCTATGATCTTTGGAGCCAGGATAGGCCCTGCGCCGCGCTTCAGCGACGCGATGATGACAGCGGCAGCGGCGGCTCGCTTCTTCGGCGAAGTGACGACTGCTGCTGCGGCAGTGACACGCTTCTCATTATTGCGTCACGCTTCCAGCTCCCAGCTCCACGCAGTCTCTCAGAAGGCCCAGCACAACAACAGGCACTTCAATTCCCAGAAAGATAATTCAGGGGGGAGCTGGTTGGTGAAGTCTTGTATCACTGAGACTTCAGGTAGGAGGCAAGCTCTAGTTCAAGCACTTGGAGATTCTTCTTCAAGTTGATGAAAAGCACTCTCAGTCCTCGTCTCCTTTCTTTGGCAATCAATCAATCAATCAATCAATTGTAAAGGGCACCACTTACCCGTGAGGGTCTCAAGGCGCTGGGGGGTGGGGGTGCTGCTACTGCTCGAAAAGCCAGGTTTTGAGGAGTCTTCTGAAGGTTAGCATGTCTTGGGTCTGTCGTAGGTGGAAGGGGAGGGTGTTCCAGGTCTTGGCGGCGAGGTGGGAGAACGATCTGCCGCTGGAGGTCTCTCTTCGGTTGTGGGGGATTGTGGCGAGGGCAAGGTCGGTGGGGTGGAGCTGGCGGGTGGGGGTGTAGAAGCTGAGTCATCCGTTGAGGTACGCTGGTCCGGTGTTGTGGAGTGCCTTGTGTGCGTGGGTGAGGAGCTTGAAGGTTATCCTCTTGTTGACGGGGAGCCAGTGCAATGATGCAACCACTGCAGGCCAACCCCCAAACACACAGCACAGGGGTAGTCTCCTCCTTCAGCTCCCTGGTTGTTCTCCCCAGCAAAGGTTCGTCTTGGTTCCCAGAAGTGATCTAAAGTTCTGGGGTCTGGGTCCCCTCGTTTATACACCAAAATCCTTTGTCTCTACAGGCAGAGAGTGTCTTTAACTAACCCAAACCAGTTCTGGTCAGTCCTGGAGCACTTTGTTTACAGGACTTCTTATCATCCTTTGACAGTGTAGGCCAGGTAATTCAGACGCACCACAGGAGGTGGAGCCAGCATTGTGGAAGGCAGGCAGGCACAGCCCTATTCAGATCCCAAGTGCTCCCCTTCTACCACTCTACATGCAGATGGGTCTATTCAGCCCTGTGCTGACTCACCCTGTCTCCTGGAATCCCCAAGCCCCTGTCACTCAAACTCCAGACATGGAATACACAACCTAGCAGAGGCAGGTTTGGACAATTAGGCAAGAAAATACCAACTTTCTAAAAGTGTTTTTTTCAAACACAGAATGTTACGCATACTAAACTTGAATTTCTTCCTAGTTCCCTGAGTCAGTTAGGATTATAAGACGTTATAATCAAACTGCCCATTCTGGCCTATGGGGAACAGGTAGCCTTGCAATAGTGAAAAACGAAAATAGCTGGAATTCACTATCAGGACATGCCACCCACATCAGGGCATGTCCTACCTTTTACTTACAATGCACCCTGCCCTTGGGCCTACCTTAGGGGTGACTAATATGTATAAATGGGAAGTTTTAGGGACTGGCAAGTGGGTGCACTTGCCCAGTCAACATAGCAGTACCAGACTGCACACAGGCTCTGCAATGGCAAACCTGAGACACACTTTACAAGCTGCTCTGGTGGGTGGCAAAATGAGTGCTGCAAGCTCACCAGCAGCATTTGATTTACAAGCCCTGGGCACACGTAGTGCACTTTACTAGGGTCTGACAAGTAAACCAAACAAGCCAATCAATGAGTTACTAATCCATACATCAATTTACCATAGGGAGCTCTTTCAAAGTGGCACTGAATAGCAGTGGCACAGTGCCCAAAAGTATCTAAAACCAGCAAAAAGATAAGAGGCAACAGCAAAAAATGGAAAGGAGACCCACGCCAATGGTGCCAGGTCTAACAGGGAGAAAGTGAGTTACCAACATATGGTGATAAAACACAGTACCAACCCAGGACGTTAAACAGTGCACGATCCAGATATAATTATATATCCAATATACATATATGCATCAAAAGAGGGAGCAAACATGACATACATGGCTCGGCAACGCCATCTACGCCGGAATCAATAGAAATCTCCTATACAGACCATCTAGAACGCCACAGCCAGACTCGTCCTAGGAACCCCACGGCACGTGCACATGACCAGCACCTATGTAACCTCCACTGGCTCCCCGTCGAGAAGAGAGTTACCTTCAAACTGCTTGCCCACGCCTACAAGTCCCTCCACAACATCGGACCCAAATACCTCAACGAGAGGGTCTCCTTCCACGTACCCAAGAAGTACCTTCGCTTCACAGACCTCGCCCTCGCAGAGATCCCCCGCATCCACAAGAGGAAGAGCGTTCTCCTACTTCGCAGCTAAAACCTGGAATGAGCTCCCATTGACCATCAGACTCTCCCCCACCTTCCACACTTTCAGGAAGAACCTCAAAACCTGCTTCTTCAAATGATCCGGAGCTGCACCCCCCCAGGGCCTTGAGTTCCTCACGGGTGAGTAGTGCGCTTTATAAGTCTCCTGATTGATTGATTGATGGTCCATCATTGTTGGACTCGGCCTCGTGGCGTGGTCCTACCCCTCCCGCATGGCGGGCCTGGGACGACATCGGCCCTCCGTCGACCCGCTGTCGACCCCCCTGAACACGAACTCTCGACGAGAGCAGCCCCCTGGCAACCCACGGCTCTCCCCCATGGGACCCCGGCGGGCCCTGCTCGCCAACACAGCCGGTCTGGCGACCAGGCCAGACCACCATTTCCGGCCCGACTCCATCTTGGGCCCATCACGACCCGAGCACGTGGCCGCAGCCATCCCTGGCCCCGGCCTCAGCGAAGCCCCGACATCGAGGCACCAAGATCCTCCCAGGTGGTAGAGTGGCCACTTGGCGGAGCCCGGAAGAGGGGAGTTTCGAGGGGCCTCCAGCCGTCCCCGGACGCCTGGTATCGATCGCCCTTCAGCCTCCCTGGGCGCGGGCTCCACCCTCCTGCTGGGTGTCTGGACACCTTCATCCCGGCCCCTCTGAACCCCAGGCGCGAGGGTCCGGACATCAAAGGACTCCAGTCCTATATCTGGGCCAGCCCTGGATTAGGACTCCAGTTGTATCTTGGAGTCGAAGCCCCGCTGACCTGGTCGCGGCTGATCCTGATCCGAACTCTTGCACCTGGAACCTTCGAGGCCCTGCTGACGCTGTCGCGGCCTGACCAAGCTGAACCACCTTCGAGGCCCTGCTGACGCTGTCGCGGCCTGACCGAACTGGACCATCTTCGAGGCCCTGCTGACACTGTCGCGGCCTGACCAAGCTGAACCACCTTCGAGGCCCTGCTGACGCTGTCGCGGCCTGACCGAACTGAACCATCTTTGAGGCCCTGCTGACGCTGTCGCGGCCTGACCGAACTGAACCATCTTCGAGGCCCTGCTGACGCTGTCGCGGCCTGACCGAACTGAACCATCTTCGAGGCCCTGCTGACGCTGTCGCGGCCTGACCGAGCGGAACCATCTTCGAGGCCCTGCTGATGCTGTCGCGGCCTGACCCCTTGAACTATCCACGCACCAGTTGGTGCCAAGACTGTCCCGCTACCCCCTATCCCCGAAACCAAGACTTTACGGATCCCTCGATCCCTGCCTGCTAACCTGCAAAGGACGTGCCTTAAGTGATTATATAAAGATTTTTGTAAATAATCCTCCTGTGTGGTGTCCATCTGTAAGTAGTGTGATTGCTCAGCTGTTACGATTGTAGGAGAGGAGCCTCGCCAAGGAGGCCTCCCTACGGCGCTCGGCCTATTCCCTACGGAGAGGTGGGTCTCGGGGCGGACAGTCAGACACCTTCTGTCTCCCCTGGGGTCGCCTTTGTAACATTGGTGGCAGGCGACGGGATCCGAGCCCGCGCAAATCGTACAGCGAGTAACTCGCCACTACTAACAGAGACCCACAACCACGATGACTACTAAAGAAGCCGGAACAACCGCAGAATTCCAGAAAGAACTATTAGAGGAGTACACCCATAAAGAACTCAAACAATTCTGCAAAGCCCTAGGTATCGCTACCACCGGACTAAGCACAAAAGACGATTTTAAAGACGCGTTACAAACCTGGGTGGAGACCGGAGCGACCCCACCCCAAGCCAACGAGGACATTGTCCTAGAAGTACCCCTGAGTACCGTCGTAGCCCCAGTGGAAGAAGGAACCGCCAACAAAGAACCGGGCCTCTCCCACGAAGACGCCCGGGAGCGAGAGAGGAGTCGGCTCCATGAACTAGAGCTCGCCCGACTCCGGCTGGATGGAGAGCTTCAATTAGCCGCAAAGAAAATGGCCATTGAACAACTACGATTAGAGGGAGATCTGGAAGAGAGGCGGAGGCAAAGAGAATTGGACGAAAAAAAGCTCACGTACGAACACGAGCGTGGCCTCAAAGAACTAGAGATCAAAGCCAAGATCGAAGAGGCTGGCGCCGCGGTAATCCGGAACCCTCCACCTCCTGCCGACCCGAAGGTCCACATTCCCAAGGAGATCGTCAAGGAATACTACAAAAATGACGATATCCAGCAATGGTTCAAGGCGTATGAAGTTGCCATGACCGTGCACCGCATCGCGCGAAAAGATTGGGGTGCCGGCTTGTGGGGGAGATTCGTCAGCGAAGGAAGAGACACCCTGCTAGAGCTGGCCGAGGATGTAATGTCCTCCTATGACCACATGAAGGACGCCCTGCTCACCCGGTATGGCCTCACCCCCGAGATGTACCGACAGAGGTTCAGAGACTGCAAAAAGATTCCCGGTACCACGTGGGTGGAGTACGTAAACTTTTATAGCCGGGCCCTAGAAGGATGGATAAAGGGCAGCAAAGTGTCCACCTACGAGCAGCTGTTCGACCTCATCGTTTGGGAGCACCTCTCCAACAACTGCTTTGTCGAGCTCAGGCAGCATCTCCTCGACAGTAAGCTGACCGAGCCCCGAAAACTCGCCATCGAGGCGGATCGATGGGTGAGCACCCGGGTCCCTCGGACCCCGATAGGAGAAACGGGACGGAACGGCCAGGGGCACCCCCGCCAGCGTGGTGGCGGAGGAGGCCAGAACAGGAGCCGAGACTTCCCGTCGACCCCGGGCCGGAGTCCGCCTCGGGGGTCCCCCCAGAAGAACACTTCGCCATCCCTGACCAGAAGAGGGCCCCCACCACCGCGGCCGGGGCCCCACCCGAACATTACTTGCCACAGATGCCAGCGGACCGGTCACTATGCCAGTGACCCCCTCTGCCCCATGAACCAGCGCCCCGGCACCACCGGGCCTCCGACCCGCCAGTTCGCTGCTGCAGCCCTGGGGGAAGGGGGAGAAGAGGACGAAGAGGTCTACAACGAAGATCAGACCGAGTATGAACCAGCCGCCATGGGCGAAAGAGACATGGTCCCCCAGGCCCCGCTACCGAGGAACACTCAAAAGTACCGTCAGTGGGTCCACATCAATGGACGACGGACCGAAGCCCTCCGAGACACGGGAGCCAGTGTGACGGCCGTCCGCTGCCACTTGGTGACCCCAGAACAGATCATAACAAACGTACGATGCCCCGTGAGGGCCGCCGACAACTCCGAAACTCTGTGTCAGATGGCCCGAATCCCCTTCGAGTGGGGGGGGGGGTGTCGGGCACCCTCAAAGTGACCGTCCGGGACGACGCCCCCGTGGACTGCCTCCTTGGAAACGACCTCGAGAGCTCCCCCTGGGCCCAAGTCGAACGGAGAGAGCATCTAGGAATGATGGGACTACCAGAGTGGGTCTGCGCGACGACCCGATCCATGACTGCCCGGGCCCTGGCGGCACCCGAGGCCACCCCGACTGAAGAGCCAGAGTGGCCCGCGCCCCCACCGCCCGCAGTCAATGAAGAATCCGAGCCCAAGCCATCGGAGCATGACCAAGAAGGCAGCGCCGAACTCAGCGACATCCCCGAACTAGCCCAATGGCGCCAAGAGGGTGGTCCCACCCGAGAACAATTCCGGCAGGAACAGAAGGCCTGCCCCTCCCTCGAGGGGACCCGACAGCAAGCCACCGGCCAAGCTGCCGGGGACACCTCGGGGTCCCACTTGGTCTACTGGGACCACGGCCTCCTATACAGTGAACAGAAAATTGCCGAGCTAGGGGCCAGCCGAGTGTTGGTGGTCCCCCTACGATTCAGAGACTTCCTTTTGAACCTGGCACACGATGTGCCCCTCGCCGGGCACCTGGGGCAGGACAAAACTTACAGCCGCCTGGTGACCCATTTCTACTGGCCGAAGATGCGCAACGATGTGCATAACCACTGCCGCACCTGCCCGACATGCCAAGCCAGCGGAAAGAGCGGAGGGAAGGTGAAGGCCCCGCTCCAACCCTTTCCAGTAGTGACCACTCCCTTCGAACGAGTGGGGATAGACATCGTGGGGCCCCTGGACCCCCGAACCTCGCAAGGGCATCGCTTCATCCTCGTCCTGGTGGACCATGCCACCCGCTATCCCGAAGCCATCCCCCTACGAACCATAACGGCTCCCGTGGTGGGCCGAGCACTGATGGAGATCTTCTCCAGAGTGGGGTTCCCCGAGAAGTCGTGAGCGATCGGGGCACAAACTTTATATCAAAGTATATGCGGTCCCTGTGGCAACAGTGCGGGGTCACGTATAAATTCACCACCCCGTATCACCCCCAAGGGAATGGACTTGTGGAGCGGTTTAACCGGACACTCAAGGGGATGATCCAGGGCCTAGAAGAGCCCCTCCGCCGCAAATGGGACGTCCTGCTGCCCTGCCTCTTGTTCGCCTATCGGGAGGTACCACAGAAATCCCTGGGCTTCAGCCCCTTTGAACTCTTGTACGGGCACCCTGTCCGAGGTCCCCTCAGCCTGGTCAGAGAAGGCTGGGAAACTACAGTCCAAGACGCACCGCCGGATGTCTACCGGTACCTCCTGACCCCACGAAGCCAGACTCGGAAGTTCGGGGCCCTTGCCGAGGCCAATCTTGAGGCCAGTCAGGAGGACATGAAACGCTGGTATGACCAGAACTCTTCATCCATCGAGTTCGAGCCGGGCCAGCGGGTCTGGGTCATGTCCCCGGTCGAACCTTGTGCCCTCCAGGACAAATGGTCGGGCCTCTTCAAAGTGATCGAGCGCAAGAGCCCTGTCACCTATCTCGTGGACATGGAGTCCCCCCGAAACCCCCTACGGGTTCTGCACGCCAACCGGCTCAAGCCTCATTTTGCCCGCACAGAACTGAGCCTGCTGCTAGCTACCGACGATGGGGCCGAAGACGACTCCGAGCCCCTGCCCGACCTCCTAAGGTGCGCTGAGAAAGACGGCTCCGTCGAGGAAATCTCTCTCTCCTCCGACCTGACCCCCGCGCAACGCCGAGACTGCCAAGAACTGTTGGGGCGGTTTACGGACCTGTTCTCCCTCACCCCCGGGGTGACCCAGTGGTGTGTCCACGATGTCGACACCGGGGACAGCCAGCCAGTGCGACACCGGGCCTACCGAGTTCCCGACCGAGTTCGGGCCTGCATCCAGACAGAAGTTACCAAGATGCTGGCCCTGGGGGTGGTCGAACCCACCGACAGTCCCTGGGCCAGCCCAGTGGTCCTGGTCCCAAAAGCCGCCGCACCTGGCACCCCTCCAGAACTCAGGTTTTGTGTCGACTACCGGGGACTGAATGCTGTTACCAGAACCGACGCACATCCCATCCCCCGGGCCGATGAACTAATCGACCGCCTGGGAGCCGCCAAGTACCTCAGTACCTTCGACCTCACGGTCGGGTACTGGCAGATCGGCCTCACTCCAGGCGCCCAGGAGCGGTCGGCATTCTCCACACCGATGGCCACTTCCAATTCAAGGTGATGCCCTTCGGCATGAAAAACGCCCCAGCCACCTTCCAGAGACTGGTGAACAAAGTGCTGGCGGGGCTGGAAGAATTCAGCGCCGCCTATCTAGATGACATTGCAGTGTACAGCCTTCACTGGGCCGAGCACCTGACGCACCTCTGGGAGGTCCTGACGGCCCTCCGCCGGGCCGGACTAACTGTGAAAGCCAGCAAGTGCCAGATAGGTCAAGGATCCGTGACCTACCTGGGACACCAAGTGGGGAGCGGCCACGTGGCTCCCCTCCAACCCAAGATTGACGCCATCGTGGCCTGGGAGCCCCCGGTCACCCAGACAGCCGTCCGGGCCTTCCTGGGGCTCACTGGATATTATCGGCGATTCATCAAGAACTATGGGAGCATTGTGGGGCCCCTCACTGAACTGACCTCGAAGAACCGGCCACAAAAAGTACAATGGACACCCACGTGTCAGGTGGCATTCGAGACTTTGAAAACAGCCATGTGCACCGCCCCTGTGCTCCAAGCCCCTGACTACAGCCGGGAGTTTGTAGTCCAGACCGACGCCTCGGAGCACGGCATCGGGCGGTCCTATCCCAGATGGACCCCGAGGGGATTGACCATCCTGTGGCCTTCATCAGCCGGCGGCTGCTGGCCAGAGAACAGCGATGGAGCACCATTGAAAGAGAGGCCTTCGCCGTCGTATGGGCCCTCAAGAAACTCAGGCCCTACCTCCTCGGCACCCACTTCCGGGTCCAGACTGACCACCGGCCCCTGCGGTGGCTGATGCAGATGTGTGGCGAAAACCCAAAGCTGCTGCTCTGGTCCATCTCCCTCCAAGGGATGGACTTCACGGTGGAGCATTGCCCTGGCGACGAGCACGCCAATGCTGACGGCCTGTCCCGATTCTTCCGCCTCGACGAGGAGAATCCCCAGGGAGATGGGTGACTCTCCCCGCCGTCAGCTGGAGGTGACGTGTGTTGGACTCGGCCTCGTGGCGTGGTCCTACCCCTCCCGCATGGCGGGCCTGGGACGACATCGGCCCTCCGTCGACCCGCTGTCGACCCCCCTGAACACGAACTCTCGACGAGAGCAGCCCCCTGGCAACCCACGGCTCTCCCCCCTGGGACCCCGGCGGGCCCTGCTCGCCAACACAGCCGGTCTGGCGACCAGGCCAGACCACCATTTCCGGCCCGACTCCATCTTGGGCCCATCACGTCCCGAGCACGTGGCTGCAGCCATCCCTGGCCCCGGCCTCAGCGAAGCCCCGACATCGAGGCACCAAGATCCTCCCAGGTGGTAGAGTGGCCACTTGGCGGAGCCCGGAAGAGGGGAGTTTCGAGGGGCCTCCAGCCGTCCCCGGACGCCTGGTATCGATTGCCCTTCAGCCTCCCTGGGCGCGGGCTCCACCCTCCTGCTGGGTGTCTGGACACCTTCATCCCGGCCCCTCTGAACCCCAGGCGCGAGGGTCCGGACATCAAAGGACTCCAGTCCTATATCTGGGCCAGCCCTGGATTAGGACTCCAGTTGTATCTTGGAGTCGAAGCCCTGCTGACCTGGTCGCGGCTGATCCTGATCCGAACTCTTGCACCTGGAACCTTCGAGGCCCTGCTGACGCTGTCGCGGCCTGACCAAGCTGAACCACCTTCGAGGCCCTGCTGACGCTGTCGCGGCCTGACCGAACTGGACCATCTTCGAGGCACTGCTGACGCTGTCGCGGCCTGACCAAGCTGAACCACCTTCGAGGCCCTGCTGACGCTGTCGCGGCCTGACCGAACTGAACCATCTTCGAGGCCCTGCTGACGCTGTCGCGGCCTGACCGAACTGAACCATCTTCGAGGCCCTGCTGACGCTGTCGCGGCCTGACCGAACTGAACCATCTTCGAGGCCCTGCTGACGCTGTCGCGGCCTGACCGAGCGGAACCATCTTCGAGGCCCTGCTGACGCTGTCGCGGCCTGACCCCTTGAACTATCCACGCACCAGTTGGTGCCAAGACTGTCCCGCTACCCCCTATCCCCGAAACCAAGACTTTACGGATCCCTCGATCCCTGCCTGCTAACCTGCAAAGGACTTGCCTTAAGTGATTATATAAAGATTCTTGTGAATAATCCTCCTGTGTGGTGTCCATCTGTAAGTAGTGTGATTGCTCAGCTGTTACGATCGTAGGAGAGGAGCCTCGCCAAGGAGGCCTCCCTACGGCGCTCGGCCTATTCCCTACGGAGAGGTGGGTCTCGGGGCGGACAGTCAGACACCTTCTGTCTCCCCTGGGGTCGCCTTTCTAACAATCATCAACAGAGATATATACAGTGGTGGCTCAGTCTGTACATACTACACCTATTGTGTGCATCAATCAGCACCAGGGCCCCCCCGCGAGGCATTGCCTAGACTTCAAACAACCGCCTGCCGGCATCGGTGTGAAGGATCTACCCACCTCAATCAGTCCAAAGGATCATTACTCAGCTGTGTGGACATCGATGGAACCAGCGCCATGCTTCCTGCAGAGTCCAAGTCTGAAGCATTATCGTGCGAGGAACTGGAACTGATGGGCAGCCGAGCAGATCGCAGCGCTGAAGCTGAATAGAGCTCCTCCTGCCGGCCCTCCAGGGCCTGTCTTGGGGAAGGCGTGCCTCCAATACTGTCTTGTGTGGTTAGCCCTTTTCTGCGTCTACGGGGGTCATGCTGTGATCTCGGTGACGCCATCCCATGAAGTTCTCGTCTTGTGGAGTTTGGAAATTGTTGCTCCAACCAGTCCCAAGCGCTCTCGGGAGTATCAAAAAATTAGCGTGTTGACGATGGAGAATTTCTTGTTTGGCTGGGAAAAGAAGAGCATAAGTGAGGCCAGCTGCGCATAAGTGGGTTTTTATGCCCTGAAATGAGGAACGTTTATGCTGCACACCATGGTATTATCAGGAAATAAAGAGACTTTTGCATCATTGACAAATATGGGGCCGTTGTCGCGGGCTGCTTGTAAAAGCACATCACGGTCTCTGAAGTTAACAATTTTAGCGATGATAGGGCGTGAATTTGTACCAGGAATCAGCTTCTTGGAGGGCACACGATGCTCCCTCTCCACAGTGTACAGTACAGAGAGTCTAGAGAGGGCCACCTCTGTCTTGAGCCACTTCTATATATGTAGTGTCAAGCGAGGGCAATCTGTTCCTTCAGGGAGATCTACTAGGCACAGATTATTCCATCGGGATCTCCCTTCAGTATCATTTGCATGTGCCTGAAGATGCTCTACCTGTTGGCGCAGTCACAAATGCTGGCCAATGCGTTCCTTTGAGCACTTAGCTATTGTCTCCAATACCAATTCGTTGGCCTTGACACAGTCTGCCATTCTGCGGTTGTCATCCTTCACCAGGCTGAGATCCATAGTGATCCCCCCAAACTGCTGCGTAATGCTGTTTTAGACTCCCGGATCTCTTGAAGAATAACATCTAATTGGTCCACAGAGGAGGCCGGGGAAGTGCCAACTTTGGGTAGAGAATGAGTGGGAGAGCTCTCTGATGGTGAGAAGTGAGAGCGGATTTGAGCCAA